>NC_083684.1:34872500-35497500 GCF_033118175.1 Dama dama
ACATACTAAAAGAAAAAAGAGGTAGTTCTCAAAAAGAATAATAAATATGGCTTTTGGAGACATGGATTGGATCTGATTTAGACTCATAGGAAATCTACAAAGTATTGAAAGATAGTTTTATGATAAATTAGAAGTTTGGGATTAAAATATACACATTGCTATATACAAAATAGGTAGTCAACAAGGACCTACTGTATAGCACAGGGAACTGAACACAATACCTTGTAACAATAACAACCTATAATGTAAGAGAATATTATATTTTAAAAGAATATATGTACTTATATATATATGTATAACTGAGTCAATTTACTGTACACTTGAAACTCATACAGTATTGTAAATCAACTACATTTCAATAAAACCTTAAAAAAGACAATTTTATAGTTGAAAGCTTCATCAACATGGATAAAATTGACGACAGTTGCAATTAAAAAAGAAACCTCAGACACCTCACAGATGAGAAAGCTACTCAACTGAAAACATGCAGTACTTCTTACAGAAAACCAAGGATTTATCAGGGGATGATCCAAGAACCCAGAGGCAGAGTCAAGAGCAGTGGTGAACAATGAACCCGGCGCCGTGTCCGTAGAGTAGAACCTGGTTCGTCCCCACCCATACTAGAGTAAGAGGATCTGGCAACAGATAACCAAGTGGATTTTAGAGTAACTGTGGGCCAGTGACTTCCATCTATCTCATGTTCCTCCCCTTTCTAAATAGGATCTCTGTTTAACTAGATGTTAGGTGTATGGGGTACAGATAATGTGTCTTCAGTTTATAGTCCCCTGATGGAGAGAAGCTGAAACAGGAATCTCATTTGCATTCAACCTGTTACACAGCATGATTAGCTGATGCTATAATTGTAAGAGGTTTTGGGGGATCCTGCGATAGGGGTAACATACATATCGAATGTGAGAAGAATCTAAAAGAATCTGTGGACAGAAACCAGACAGTAGTAGACTGCAAGAAATGGCCACAGGATATCCATTGATTTTTCTATCAGAGTGGAGATTCTTTTCTTCCCTAATGTGGGCTGCCTTTGTGACTTTGACCAAAAGCATGTGCTGAAAGTGACAGTGTAGAAGTGCCAAGCACAGGAATCAAGGACCTGAAGAATCTTCTCCCAGTTCTAGGAAAGTGTTGATGACCTGAGGTCAGGTTTACCTTCTGGAAGAGGAGAAATTACATAATGAGGCTCCAGTTGCCCAGCCAAAGCCCCAGGCAGGCTCATGAACCACGGTGAGAATAACTGAGACTAGCTCAGGCCAGAAGAAATACAAAGCTAAGCGCAGCAGTGCAATTTGCTGATGCAAGGATCTGTGATTAAATTAAAGGGTTGTTGCTTTATGCCATCTCACGGTCCCATCATTAGGAGGCATTCAACTTGGCAACACTCAGTTATATGATTCACACACAAAGTTCTGAAGCAGTCAGTTTTAACCTGCATCTTGGGTTCACCAATTCCTGCTTAATTGACTTTGGCTATGGTGCTTAACCTCCTCCTGTCTCTGCCTCTCCATCTGCAAAACGGAGATACCCTTCGTAAGAAACGCTAGCCGCTCAGGTGCTGCTGTTATTATTATTATATTATGAGTTACTTGTAAGTTAGCCTTTATTGAATATCACAGTTGGACCCTCAGATACCTGGGGCAGCCTGGAGATTCTCTGCCACAAACAAGAAAAAGAGACAAATGAGGTATGATGCAAAACAGTACAACTAACTGCCTCCATTTTATAAATGTTTCTGGAACTCTTTCTGGTTGCGTGTTCTAGCTGAATAACTACAGTAGCTACTGTACATGGGGCATCTTCCACATGTCAAGCACTTTATACACATTATCTCTAATTCTTGCAATTATAGTACTAAGCAGTCAATAAATGATAGCTATTATTATGCAGCACACTCTCTAGTAAATGCTTTACATCATTATCACATTTAATCCTTAAACTCACTTCTACGATAGGCATTATTAACCCAACCTTGCAAAGAAAGCAACAAAAGCATCCAGACCTTAAATAATGAGCCCAAACATACAGAGTCAGTAAATGGCAGAGCAAGGATTCCTGTTTGGATCTATCATAATCTAAAACCTACTTTCTTTTCACCGGTGCTGCTCTGTATCTTGGCAGATGAAAATCCTAGATAGTGAGAGCTCTTTGTCAGGTACATATAAACACTGACAATAGGTTGTTTTCAGCTTTATTCTCAGATGTATCTTTCTGGAAGCAAAGGGGAAAGCTGAAGAATCTGTCCACATTCCTTAGTGAGTTCTACCAAGAGCAATATTGACTTGCCAGTGTCTTTCCCTGGCATGAATCATAACATCAGATGAATTTACTCCTGGACGGAGCCTTGCACATCACTGGTTTTCTAGTTATCTCTTGGGTCCTGTCATATTGGGAGTGATAGGGTGATGGGGAATGGACAGGATCCCTGTTCTTGTCTCTAGCCTATTTCAATCACAGAAGCTTCACACCTATGTGTGCTGTATAATTAGGGTACCTTGAAAATGATAGCTGAATATAAGGATTCTTCTATTGACTTCCCTGGTGGCTCAGATGGTAAAGTGTCTGCCTACAATGCGGGAGACCAGGGTTCAATCCCTGGGTTGGGAAGATCTCCTGGAGAAGGAAATGGCAACCTACTCCAGTATTCTTGCCTGGAAAATGCCATGGACAGAGGAACCTGGTAGGTTACAATCCATGGGGTCGCAAATAGTCGGACACGACTGAGTGATTTCACTTTCACTTTCTATTGAAAACAATCAAACAAGCAAAGTCAGATAATACTGCTTTGTGAAATTTCCCCTCATGTAGGTGGGAGCACTGGGGCCTGAGAGGGAAAACCATTTTCCCGAGGCCCTTAAAGATAGAGTTTTGACAGAGGTAGAATAGGAGCTCAGAAATTCTGTCTTCTAATCTATAGGACTAACTGTGAGGCTGTTAGTAGGGGAAATTCCCCATCAGTTTTGATATGTACAGAGATTCTGCTTAGTGGCCCTTAAGCCCCAAAATGTCAGCTAGATATTTAAATAATGTATTTCCATGGCCTGTTTTGAGGATAAAGTGATGGATGAAACCAATTCTACATTCATCAGGTTTTTACTTGGGACACCGTTGGACCAAGCTTAGGCCAGTTTATTTAAACAGTGACCTCTGAGATCAGAGGCATTGCCAAGACACTAGACAGAATGACTTGTGGGTGTTGGCCTGTGCATCATAGAACATTTAGCAGCATCTCTGACCTTTACCTACTAGATGCAAGTAACCTCCCACCCCCATCTCAGTTGTGATATATCCAGATGCTGCCAAATACCTCCCAAACTACACAATCACATTCAGTTGTGACCTGCTCGTTTGATCTGGGGACTAAAATAATTTATCTGATCATCACTTTCTAGCAATATCCAAAAGAAAACCAAATCCACAATCTAAAATAATAAACAATGTTGTACTTATCTTAGAAAGCATAAAAAGAACTTGAGTCAAGACTAATGCAGCTTTAAGAGTGTTTGGTTTTGATTGTAAAAGATTTATGGTAACTAAGTTGTGCAGGCACGGAAGTGCTTGTGGATGTTTCAAAATGACCTGCTTTTCATGAACATCAAATTCTTGATCTATCTGCAGAAAAAAAAAATGGATTGATAGCTGCTATCAAATTTGATAGCAGATCCTGGATATAAAAAAAAAGTTTTCTTGCTGTAAAATTTTAGCTGCCTGTCACTTACATTATATTATGTCACATCTCACAATGATATATTGCAATGTAATGCAATGTAAGTCACATAATAGACAACTGCAATTCATAACTTTGAACAGGGAGAGTCATTCTTTACAGAGTAGCTTCCCAAGGGACACATAGGTATCCCTTTGTTGAGGTCACTCACAGCACCAGTGTTACTGACCTATTTGTGACTTATCTTCTCATCCCATCCATACAATTTTTCCAATCTGCCTTCCTTTTGAACTGGACCTTCCCTCATATCTCTGGTGGCATAGACGGTAAACAATCTATCTGAAATGTGCAAGACCTGGGTTTGATCCCTGGCTAGGGAAGATCCCCTGGAGAAGAAAATGGCTACCCACTCTGGTATTCTTACCTGGATAATTCCATGGACAGAGTTACCTGGCAGGCTGCAGTCCATGGAGTCACAAGGAGTCAGATATGACTGAGCGACTAACATTTTCACTTCTTCTTTCCTTCACATATTCTGATTGTCAGTCAAGTGGCTGGTCTGCAGCGGAAGGTGGGGGACTTACCCAGGCTGAACCAACAGGGGTCTCAAGGCTGCTACTAGCCTAAGGTGGCATTTGTGTGAATTAAAAGATGTTTTTATTTTTTGAAGCTACAGCCTCAGTGAATTCAAGGGCTTGGCGATGAGATGGTGCCTTCCTAAGAATGAGACAAGGGAGACTGCACTGGGATCATAGCTTCTCAAAGGGAGTGTGTGCGGGTTTTGAGTCGCCTTGCCTCCCAGGGCTTAGGGCCTTTGCACGGGGGACAATTCATACAGCCGTAGCCCTGACAGCATTTCATCCCTGCAAATGCAGAGGGTGGCTTGGTTGAGTCACATGCTCATCTCCTATATCAAACACAGACCTTGTGTTGTTTTTGTCTTTTTTTCTTTGGCTGCACCAGGTCTTAGTTGCAGCACACAGGATCGTCATTGCTGCGTGCCGGATCTTAGTTGCAGCAGTGGGATCTAGTTCCCCAAACAGGAACCAAAGTCGGGCCCCCTGCATTGGCAGCATGGAGCTTAACTATTGGACTACCAGGCAAGTCCTCACCCCATTTTTTAAACCAGGGATTGATATGGAACCTGGCATAGACAAGCTGTGAGATCTTTACAGCTGTGAGACCATATAGGCCTACACCTTCTGCAAGCTTTCTTTCTCATTCTTTGGAGAAAATGTACACAGGAAGCAACACAGTGAAGAGAAAGAGTGCTGGGGAAAGACAGGGCCTGTAACATCCTTGGGGCGCTTGGATCTGATCATGAGAGAAGCCATTTAAACCCTGGGGACTTTTTGTTACTTGGGCCGGTTTCCATTTATTATTCAGGTAGTTTGAGAGAGGTTTTCTGTCCTGAATAAGCAAATATGTTTTAATAAATATACGTACTGTCTCCATCTAGGTGTTTTCTGTTTAAGAGCGGTGTAAGCATTTACCAAGCTCTTCGGTGTGAAGCTACATGAAATGCATACATTCATTCAACAGTTTCTTATATTCGTTAAACACAGCCACCGTTTTTTGATCTTCCCTTTGAGCCCATGCATTATACTCTAAGGTCACATAATTTGTTTTTTAAATTACTTGAAATGCTATAAGTAACGCCTAGATGTACTTATCTTAAGAGAAGACTGGGGCTGAGAAACGCAATATTTATCAAAGAGCAGATAATAAGCGATGCAGCCCATGGACAGAATCCAGTCTGTGGGAGATGGCCTCCCTACCTGATGTGACTGTCTGTCACTGCTCACGTTCATCATCGTTGCTTCTAAGAGTATTTTATGTATTATAAGCCCAAGGAAGTCACAAATAGCGTGGGATCAAGAATAATAGAATCACAGCTGGAATAGCCCACACTTCCCCTCTTTCCTCCAATTTTCTCTGCATCATAACTTTTTTTCCTTCTCAGCCCTCTAAGAAAACAAATGAATGCATGCTGTATATCAGGAGGCTCAGGCCCATTGTAATGTGTGCGGTCTTGCTTGTATAAGCCCAACATCCAATAGACTTAAAAACGTGGATCTCACAGGGACCCAGGAATTGACTGGTAAATTATGGGCTCTATTTGCTTAACCTTCACAGCCTGGTTTTGGCCTGTTGGTTTCCTAAATTTTCCCCGGATCTCTTAAGGGAACTGGGGACTTCTCTGACATCTTATTTTGTTCATCTTTGCCCTCCTGCCAAGCCACAGGCATACCCATGGAACAAGCACCTTGGCTGGGTACTTCTCTTAAGGAGGAGAGTCACAGGTGGGAACATCTACATACCTAGTAGTGAAGAGTTTTTGACCTTTTGGGAATTCCTGCTGCCAAGTCCTCCTCATTAATTTAACCCTCTGTATCCTGGGATCCGCATATGAAGATCCAGGATACATTATGGGAAGCTTTTATATAGCTAGTTTAACCCCTTAAATTCCATCCTTACCTGACGCCAGCTTCCTTCTTTCCAATTATGAGATCCCACTAACTTTTCTACTTGGTCCATCCGAATTACATTACTAAAAACCCTGCCTACTTTGCTGTTCTCTACCACCTGCTCATTGCCATCACCCTTCTGAGGAGGAAAGACTCTGATAAGAGGAATTTTACAATGCTAAAACTCCATATTCTACACTTACAATCGAGACCCAGCACATATTCCAATAATGCATTCCCAGGAGACTCTTGCGGAGAAGGCAATGGCATCCCACTCCAGTACTCTTGCCTGGAAAATCCCATGGATGGAGAAGCCTGGTAGGCTGCAGTCCATGGGGTCACGAAGAGTCGGACACAACTGAGTGACTTCACTTTCACTTTTCACTTTCACACATTGGAGAAGGAAATGGCAACCCACTCCAGTGTTCTTGCCTGGAGAATCCCAGGGACGGGGGAGCCTGGTGGGCTGCCGTCTATGGGGTCGCACAGAGTCGGGCATGACTGACGCGACTTAGCAGCAGCAGAAGCAGACTCTTGCACAGCCAAGATTTGGATTTTAAATTCCCATTTTACAATTCAGACATTGGAAACTGTGCTTTTAAGAGAAATGGGTAAGTAATTCCTTGGTAACAGTGCTTTGCTTACTTTGAAAGATACAAATGAGTAATATAATAAAAGCGATGACTGCCTTTGGAAATGTGCTTCATTAGAGCTCTTGCATTTTGCTTAAACTCTAAATTCAGTGGAATGTTGATACAGAGTAGTGATCTTTGTGAAAGTGAAAGTGAAGTTTGCTCAGTCATGTCCAACTCTTTGCAATCCCATGGACTGTAGTCCAAGGAATTATCCAGGCCAGAATACTGAAGTGGGTAGCATTTCCCTTCTCCAGGGGGTCATGCTGACCCAGGAATTGAACTGGGATCTCCTTCATTGCAGGTGAATTCTTTACCAACTGAGTCATAAGGGAAGACTAAGAATACTGGAGTGGATAGCCTATCCCTTCTCCAGGGGATCTTCCCGACCCAGGAATCGAACTGGGGTCTCCTGCACTGCAGGCAGATTCTCTACCAACTGAGCTATCAGGGAAGCCCAGTGATCTTTATGCCCAGCATTATTTTATTTTATTTTTTTTGCTTAGGTTCTTTTCTAAAAAAAAATAAATTTATTTATTTGGCTGCCTCCAGTCTTAGTTGCAGCACATGGCATGCAGGCTTAGTTGCTTCACAGCATGTGGGATCTCAGTTCCCCAACTAGGAATTGAACCCATGCCTTGCAACCCAGCATCGCAAGGCAGGTTTGTAACCACTGGACCACCAAGGAAATCTCTGTGCTTAAGTTCTTGATCGTTTCCTCCAGTCGGTATAAGGCAATGTGTTTTTCTTCAAGTTTATTAATCTAAATACCATATCGATTGAAATATCTTTGAAATAAGAGTGTGTATTATAGCTGAGGCCATATTGTATTATATTTAATTGTCAGCTTTTTAGTGGAACATTATTTTTCTTAGTTGGATATAAATTAATGATTCATCTCCTTAACAATATCTTATATTTGGTGATATCAAAGTTCAAAGGCATTGGATGAGAGTTTAGGCTTTCAGTCAGAAAAAAGCTAAGATAGCGGGTTGACCTGATGTGGTTTCAGGTCACTACAATTGACTCATTTCCATTAAAAATTATTCACTAGACTATTTTGAAGAAGGTTCCCTGGTAGCTCAGTTGGTAAAGAATTCCCCTGCAATGCAGGAGACCTCAGTTCGATTCCTGGGTCGGGAAGATCCACTGGAGAAGGAATAGACTACTCACAACAGTATTCTTGGACTTCCCCTATGGCTCATCTGGTAAAGAATCTGCCTGCGATGTGGGAAACCTGGGTTCGATCCCTGGGTTGGGAAGGTCCCCTGGTGAAGGGAAAGGCTACCCATGCCAGTATTCTGGCCTGGAGAATTCCATGGACTATACAGTCAGTGGGGTTGCAAAGAGTCTGATAGGACTGAGTGACTTTCGCTTTCACTCACTCAGACTATATTGAGGTATAGGTTCAACGCCATAGTTTTTAGTCCCTACTTTGTTATGTACAAACGTAACAATCCTAAGAATGGCCAAGGGAAAAACGATACTGATCCAGATCAGGAGTCAAGTATTTATGTGTCTCTAACTGTAGATCATGTAAATGTCTCATCATATTACTAAAAATTATATAAAAACTATTTATGTGGAATTGAAGTACTATGAAAGTCCCATTTCTAAAAAATAGTAAATATTTCTAAATGCCTTTTCTTTCCATTTAATGTATTTTAGGCTCTTTGTATTTTTAAAAAAATGCTTAATGATTTATCTGTTCTTTTTTTTTTTTAATGCATTGTGTATATATATTTGAGTGATAATGTGTGATCATTAAAAGAGGATTATGTAGCAAGACCTTTTCAACTTTTTAATTAGATAGGCCTTCCAGATTTTGGCAATATGTTGAGCATCAGTTTTTGTGGCTTTCGTTTTTCTCTATCTTCTATATAATTGTCTATATCTATATAGAAAGGTATCTTTCTATATCTTCATTAAAAGTAGAGTGGAAAGTTGTGCAAGACAACCAGGGCTATTAGCCCAATACAAGAGTCATTGTTCTCTTTGTCAGCATAGGAAACAAATGATTTACCATGTTTCTTAATAACTCAGTATCGTAATGAATATCAAAGACCATTGTGAGGATCAAACAGTCTAGAGTCACACTTGGCATGCAGCAGATGCTCACTAAGCAATAGGCATAATAAAAGTTCTGTGTGTTTTAGGCCTGCGATATCTACAGTACATCATTTGTTTTAGTCTCTTTTTGTTGATGTTGCCAGGTTTTCTCCAACTAATACTGTGATGACATTCTTTGATGCTTCTCTATTAGTTTCTAACTTTCTATATTTTGAAAAAAGAAAACACAAGTGTTTGGAGACTATAAATGAAATAGCTACCGTTTTACTGAGCAAATATACTAGAGTGTACTGTAAGGCATCGAAAGGCAGCAGGCGCTACTATGAGAATGCAGTTTTAGCAGCATCGTAGCTGCCTTCTCTGCCTGGCAAGTCAGTGAACATATCTGAGCCTCAATTTGCTCATCTGAAAAATGGCCCTAATAATACTCATCCTGTGTATGTATGTATGTGTGTGTGTGCATATATATATATATATACATATATATATATATAGTAATAGGTAGATATATATTATATATATTATCTGAAATAATAGGTACTCAATACATTTTAGCTTTTTTTTTTTTTTGCAATTTGATATATAACCCATTCAAAGTAAGAAAGTACAGATTTGTCTTAATGGTGGGACTTTTAGATAATATCCTAAACAGAGATGTAAGCATGCTTCTAATCTTACAATCCTTTTTAATATTTCTCAATGAAAGTTACTTTGTAAGCAATTCTGTGTTCATGGCATTTAATGTTAGATTCTTCCCTGAAAGACAAGTTGTTACAAAATTAAACATCCATTTTAGAATAAGTATTTTTAGAAAGGCAGAAAAGTTCTAGCAGGATTAATACAGGGGTATAGGTTTTGTGTTTTTTTTCTTGTCTACCCAGTCCAAATGTGAAATTTATATAATTACCTGCATACATTTTAGTTTTCTTTCTTTGGGGAAAAAAGATAATGAATTCTAGATAGTTGTCTTTTAACTATTCTAAAACTTTCTTCTTTGAACTTCAGCCTTCCAACATTCATGACAAAGTTTTATGTCAACTCACAATACATTTCAGAATATGGCCAAAGTTTTTTTTTTTATTATTATTTTTAAGATTTGAAACTGTACACTGAGAAAATTCTTCTAAATCTATTAACTGTGTTCTTATCCCTGCAAAATTTGTTTAAACTCTCTCATTTTGAGAGATCTTTCTGATAAATCAAAACTGAATCCAGTGATTAAATATTTTCATAAAACTGTTAACCTTTTTTGTCTTTAGTCTTAGACTACAGACAAGACTTAGCAATTCTGAACTATTAGAGCCATGTATCATACATTCATTGAGTTCTTTGATGTATGGGAATAATTTAATTCTTTAATATGTCCAGAGCCCTGCTCAATATTGAGAACCTATAATGCTGTAGAAGCATATCTTTTAATAATACTATTCACATTTTAATATGGAAGAGATCTGGTACAATAATTTCTAGTGTAAAGATCACGTCCATCTGCATTATTTCTTTCCAAGGTTGATAAAGAGGACAAAGTGCATAGAGTGTCACATAAGTTCACGCACTGCCCTTGACATTCATCTCATATTCTTCCACTTGCTCATCACAGTGGTTTTGTTTTAACATTGTCCAACACGGCCTGCTACAGAAAGTTAAAAGCCTTGTCCAAAGTCACAGCTTCATTAATTGGTGGATGGGGGACTAGTCTGATTTCAAAGGTTGTACTATAGCTCCTAATACCATGAGTTTGCACACTCAGTATGTTAGAATAGATGAGTCCTTAGCTCCCAGGATGAACCTATTCATTTTGTGCGAGAGGAAACTAAAGTCCAGGGAGAAGTATATCACAGTGTGACCTTGACGAAACTAGCAATCTCTGGCCAAATGAAAGCATGAAACTCAGAGAAGGATGACTCTGCTCAGCACACCAGCTACAGCGGCACCCTTTTTTTCAGACTGCTTTAAGATAAACAGCCTTCAAAAGGCTGAGAGTAATATACTCAAGCAATAGAGGTAAGAAATTTTAGTAGGCCATCTACCAGGATGAAAGCAAAGTTAATGAGTAACCCAAAAAGATCCAAGGACAACAATTACTGTCTTCCTCTACAAAGTGCATGAGCACATTCATTCTGGAGGCAGCTTAGGAATAGAACAGGCAACAAATAGAAAATGAACCCAACATGAGGTCCAAAAACCAGAACAATCCTATCCTTTAGTTGCCAGGGGCCCTCAGGAACATTAGACAGCACTGAGAGTTAGCTGAAAATTGTTAGCTGACAGATACCTAAACTAACTATGCATAGCAGCTGGAAAAGGCATGAACTATTTATCAGGAGATGTGGATCAAAACTAAAATGGATTCTAATAAACTTGCAAAAATAGAATCGTCAGCCCTGGCTCACAGGCCTGCAGCACAAATTGCAGTGATGTCTGTGGATCGCTGTGAATTTGGAAAGAGCTCACCAACATGATTTGACTCTGCAAGCAGAAAAAAGATTTTAAAAAAATATATAGTTCAACATCATGTGTCTAAGCTCAGGAATCATGAGGACGCCAATCTGAAACTCACAGGGAGAATCATCTGCTGGTGACTGCAGATGTGCATCACCACCCCTATCAGCTAAACAATTTGTTAAGATGAGAGAGAGGGAACCTAGGAAAACCACTATGTTGGGCTTCCCTTGTGGCTCAGCTGGTAAGGAATCCACTTGCAATGCGGGAGACCTGGGTTCGATCCCTAGGTTGGGAAGATCCCCTGAAGAAGGGAAAGGCTACCCACTCCCATACTCTGGCCTGGAGAATTTCATGGACTGTATAGTCCATGGGGTCACAAAGAGTCAGACACAACTGAGCGACTTTCACTTTCAATCCTTTATGTAGAAACTGTTTCACGAGTTGAGGAAGATTTAAGCAGGAACATTGTTTATGACAGTATAGAAGTTAGAATGTGTGATCATTCCTCCTCAAATCACAGCATTTTTGCAGGCTTAGCCTGTGAATTTCTTCCCTCGATGACAAAAAGCCATATTAAATTATAGCCTTTCTCTCTGAGAATTCAGATTAGTAGAAGACTGGGTCCTAAGGAGAACAAAAATACTCTGCATAGGAGGACAAATACAGTGTCTATGTTATTCACTGTTTTGTTTTCAATTCCCAGGGTAGTGCCTTGCAGGTGGTAAGCACTAAATAAATAGGTATTGAATGAATATCTGAGTGAATGAAGATATATTGTCTCATCAATAACCTCAGAGGACAGTGGAGGAGCTACTCCTTGACTCAAGATAGATACACGTGTCTACCTCAGCAGTCATCACAGTCCTGCAGAGAAAAGCAAAGAAAACTTTCCAGAAATGTTAAGTACTCCCTTCCTCTGCTCACAGCTGAGAGGAACCCAGGTTGTTATGAATGACTTGGAATTAGACAGATAGAAAAAAGAGGGAGCAGAGAGTATATATTCCAGACCGAAGGAATGGACAGTAGGTACAAAAAGCATAATTGGTTTTGCATGTTCAACCTAAAGGATGTATAAGATGGGAACAAGGTAGAAGGGAGTGATGGAAAATAAAGTTGGAGAGAGAGACATCTCTCATATTATCTTTATTTAAAGTTAATTTTTATTGGAGTATAGTTGCTTTACATTATTGTATTAGTTTCCGCTGTACAGGCGGAGAAGGCAATGGCAACCCACTCCAGTGTTCTTGCCTGGAGAATCCCAGGGACGGGGGAGCCTGGTGGGCTGCCGTCTATGGGGTCGCACAGAGTCGGACACGACTGAGGCGACTCAGCAGCAGCAGCAGCAGCAGCAGCCATGTACAGTAAAGTGAATCAGCTATATGTATACATATATCGCTTCTTCTTTTGGATTTCCTCCCCATTTAGGTCACCGCAGTGCATTGAGTAGACTTCCCTGTGCTATACAGTAGGTTGTCTACTATTGATTTTTTAAGAAATACATTTGAAGTTTCTGTATCTAGCATCATTTAATATCTTCATAACCTGGCTATTTATAAGGCGCTACTTGCTCAAAAAATTGTGTCATTCTATCAACTCTTAAACATTCCATTTGCCAATATAGAGAGCCATATGTGCAATTGGACTGAGTCCTGTGGAAACCTACAGTTTTTAGGTACTTTTTATTTTTAGCTATTGATCGTCTATGGTAATCAGGGTTACATTCAAAGAACAACTTGAGTTACCCAAATACTCTTCTTTCCCAGTTCTGCTTTCTCCCTGCTTTACTCATTGCCAACGTTTACTGATATGCCCAATCATTGGCCTGTCAGGTAAGGGACAGTTGAACAGTATATAAGTACTTATCACCCAAAACTTTATTTTGGTTTCCTTTTTGATATTTTTGTTTGTTGCATTGGGTGAATGAGACAGATTTGGGGGCTCACAAATTTGTAGAAGAAGAGAAAGAAGGGAAGGAAACTAGTATTTCTTGAGTCCCTTCTAGTCACCAGACACTGAACTTAGCACATTCTTATTTTTTTAACTTAATATTTTCTTATAAAAAACAACATAGGGATAGTTATTACTTTCCTCTTATAGAAAAAGGCTTGAGGTTATTCAGCGATTTGTGCAAGTTCTCACAGTTCATATTTAGAAGAGCTAGGTTTCAAAACTAAATATTCTTAACCGGAAAGCCTGTGTTGTTCTATATTCCACAGGGGCTCTCTTTTATCATTCATTCTAATTCATCCCAAGTCAGCTTTTTAAATGTTTATCTATGCGAGTGTCCCCTTTACTGTTCCCAAATTATTTCTCTGCCTTCTCTACACACTTTAATAAACTGAAGGATCCAAAGAACAGGGTGGGTGTTATTCAGGTCACATCCCTAGATGGCATGTCACGTATGCCTAATGTTGTGTCTATAAAGTGCTCAAATTAATTCTAAATGCGAACTTCTGTGTTGAAAGGAGACGAAGTGATTGTCAACTACATTTAATACTTTTTTTTTAGAAAGGGAGAATTTGCATAGACTGACAGCTCATTTTGTTTCCACATTCAATTTTAATATCTGTGTGCTTACCAAAGGACAGTCATGTTTATTTGGCACCCGCAAAATCCCAAGGCTTATTTTCATGCTTGTAAATAGATGACAGATCAGTAAATAACATTATTCTTTAATGACACAAACAACAAAGTAGTCTAAACAAGATTTGGTTAAAAAAAAGTGTTCTCTGAGTAACTCTTTATACTTCCCCTAATGTACGGTTGCTTCCAACAATAAGTGTTCTATTTTTTTTTCTTTTGAAGCAAAAGTCTCAGAAAGCAAAATTCTAAAACAAAAATGAAACAAATTTCTATGCTGTAAGGTATTTTTAAGATAACTTCAAGGTAACTAACCATATGCCAATTTATCTCTTGTTTTTTCTCTTTCAAAAATCTTCAGAATTAGAATTCTCTATAAGAACCAGAAATGATTGCTAGCAGGTTGATAGCAAAGCTCTGAATCAATTCATAACTCTGAATAGCATATGGACAACTACACATATCAGTGTATGCAGTGTATCTAAATTATATCCATAGGAATCAGCAATCTCAGAACTAAATTGTTTTCCATAACATACACTGGCAAATATATGCTGTGCTGTACTATGTATGACCAGAGCAATAATTTTAGGCTTATCAATTTTTGCAAAAGAAATTCTTAACTTCTGAGGGTACTCCTGTATTATGACTTAAAAAAAGAAAAACAAACATACAAAAAAAAAATATTTGGAAATGATACAAAATAACAAGAGCTTTATAAAAACTACTTAAGCAAAGAAAATCTAGTTTTCTGAACCAAACTCTATAGCCACACTCAACTTGGAAGTGCAGATCTGTTATCTGTTTTTCTTAACTTGCACATCGTCTTTAATTACAGTTTAGATGACAAAATGAAACATAAATGGCTTTTTATCAACGAAACATTGCTAGAAGCATAAACAATAAATTATGAATTACTGAAGCAGAAGCCTTTTTGGATCATGTATGCATAATGCTATTCTGCATATTCGGAATCCCAGTTGCCCCTTCTGTTTCATGCAAATTGAGCATTACCTTTTATGATTTAACACTGAGGAAAAATGTCTTGCTTCATATGGGTAAAAGCTAACACCATATATGAAAAAGCCCTCTTATCAATGTTTGATGCTGTGAAAGTCTACTGTGTGAGCAGAGGGGACAGGATCACCATATTGGAAGCATGCACGGATAGGTATTCATTATCACACTCACACAAGCACACAGTGTTCACTTGTTGCTTAGGTATGGTTGCCAGAGTAACCCAATAATAATGAGTCCACTGTCGCTGAGGGATGGAGGCTTTTGTAAAGAACACTTGAGGAAAGAGATGCTATTTAGGAAAGTCCTCTGTTAGTTTCAAAGCAGCTTGGTGTAATGGAAGAATTTAATGAGACTCAAGGTGGCCAGAAAGAGGACAATCGGCTTACCAGGGTGGTCCTCTTTGCTGTGTGGATCATCAGGAAGGCCTTTCAGGTCGAATTCAGCCCAGATGTGGTAGAGTGGCTTAAAAGGGAGGAAAGAGGAATTCTGCCTGGAAACCTACCTCCTGAACACAGGAGAGGTGTTCCTAAGGATTCAGTTGGAGAGAGGGTGGAGAGCAGAGGACCAGCTTGGGCTGGCTTAGAAGGAGGGAAACCCACTTCCAAGCAGTAAATTTTAGTTTTGGGACAAGAGGCTTCTGAATTAAGTTGGTATTATTCAAAAGAGCAAAGGAAGACTGTGGTTAATTTTCCAGCTTATACAAAATGATTCCTGTAGAGTCTGTTTTGGGAGGTAGTAGATGAATTTAAAACAACTTGATATGGTAGAATGGAATGTCATCTTAACAAGTTGGAAACTGGAATTAGCCTTTGTGTGGAGAAAGCTGAGTTTCATGTTGGCAAAGGAGAAAGAAAGAAAGAAAAAAAAAGCCTGCATATTTAAAACCAGATCCAGGAATCTCAGTGATTTTGTGGCTGGTAAATATCTTCATTCTTTCCCTACCTTCCCGTCTTCCTATTTTTTTCCCTTTTATGTTTCTTTGATGATACCCTTTAGACGGCAATGCATTGCAAAGCATATTAGTGAGGATCATGGTTTTCACAGCTACCAAACGAGGCCAATTTTAGAACTACTGTGCAGCATTCAAAAATCAACAGAATTAAAGCTGCAAAGAGACCTGTTTGAGAACGGTAAACCAGAAGAGATGGAACATAGTGCGGGCGTTAGGGAATTAATGGATTCATGTAAATAGGATCTTGTCCCACTTCATGATGAGTATTTTTCTATGTGCCAGACATTGGCATAATAGCTCTGTAAGCCATCGGTTACTCATATCCATCAAAGCACACCTAAGGGGTAGATAGGTGGTGTTATCCTTGCTATCACAGATGAGAAAATTGAGGCTTAAAATAACTTGTCTGCAGTCAGTATTCTCACAAGGGAGGTTTCTAGAGGATCAAAAGATGTGAAACACATAGTGAAGTTGGCCATTGAGTTGAGATGGAAACCCTGCCAAACAAAACATGAATTATACTCTAAACAGGTAACTATGGAATGTATATTGAGATAATTGAAGGTACACTTATTTCAAAACTCCAGTCAGCATCTCCATTATCCAAATTAATTATCAAAATCATGCCTTTTAGAGTGAGGTTCTTGCTAATAGAATTTTGGTTAATGAAGAGTCATCAAGAAGAGACAAAAACAGTGTCATCAGATACTCTGGTTTCCCCACTGTTTTTCCTAACCAGTAGTCTAATCAAGCTATAATTGAGGCCAAGTCTATGTCTTTCTTTCCCACAGACTCTCTAGGGCAGAGTTTTTTGTTCTTCTCATTATGCTACACATGTGATTCAAATATTTTAGTAAAGATTCCCATTTTTCCAGCTAGCTTTCTGGCAATTTCCATCAAATCTTCTAACTACAGTGTGCAGGCTAGAGAAAATCATGTTTCTGTCAGCTTCAGACTCTCTGCATTCAAGATGTTTCTGTATCTGGGGGAAGTTCATTTATCTTCCCTGACTTGTTACAGTTAATTGTTGAGTATCTTCCATTTTCACAATTAGGATGGAAGTTGGTACTAAAGTGTAGTCAGTCACACTCCCTTTGTTTATAAATTCATCCAACTGGAAGATGAAGAAAACGACATCTGGGGCTGTATAACTGAGAAGATGTAAGTTGCTGTGGTTGTTTAGTGTGTATATGTGATGAGTGACTCATCACATTTTTGACCTTTGTTTTCACCTTTATCTGTGTTGAAGTTTGCTTTCCTATTCTGGCAGGAATATAATTCTCATATATTCAGAAAGAGAATTATTTGTGAAATCACTCAACTGCATAGGAGACAAGAGACAGTTAATTTCTATCTCATTTTGGTTTTGATTATGAATTAGTCAGCTGAAAATTACAGAAGGACCAAGCTATATGAGAGGAGAGAAAGATCACAGTAAATTCAAACTGAAAGACATGCTGCAAGTTTCTTAGAAAATGCCAAATACTGAAACCATCTCCCTTAAAGATCCAGTTAATAAGAGGAGCCATCCACCCATCAATGATGGATTTGACTATGTTGCCTCTCTCAAAATATTAACCCTCCTCTGGTGGACTGGGACTTGTAAATCATGATGTTCTCAGTGGAGAAACATCAGCTATTAACCATTTTTAAAGTCAATTTGAAGAAGAAAAAAACTATTCTGAATATGAGTTTATCATTTGATTTTCTCATGTTTCAAACATAAAACATACCATAGTTTTAGAGTAAATGATGTCTAATATTTGAAATTTTTTTTTTTTTGGTTGTTTTGTGTTCCCTTATCATCTTAAGGAATGGGTAACAGGCTCACAAGACATCATCTTATCTACCTTCTTATCAATGTATCTCCAGCATTTTAAATCTGACAACTTCTTTCCATTACTTTAATGGTTTCTACACATTAAGAGTAGACAAATTGTGGTTTATTTCCTATTTTCTTAGAAACTATCCAAAAAAGTAAAATAAAACTCAATGAATTTCTGATCTAGGAAAAGAGAGATAGTGTATAAACTTGACATATCTGTTCTAAAGACCTGTGGGTTCATGATTTATTCTATGGAGATGTTGAATATTTGGATCCTAAATCCAAAGTCACAGAGAACATATGTCCTAGTTTCCACAAGACAGCCCTGGTTTATGGTTTTTCTAGGCATAAATATAAATAGCAACCCCTTTCACTTTAAAAAAAAAATCCCAATTGGAACAATAAATTATATGGTCACTCTTTACAAAATAAATCAACACATCATTTTATATAAATAATCACGGCACAGAGAGTGTTCTTTCTCTTCTGAGCACTTTTGTGATACCTAGGACTCTTTTTTTTGCTTGCAATTATTTCACACATTGTAAGGTAAGTCAAAACTTAAGTCGTATTTTCTAGTTTCAAGAGAAAACATAACCCACATATCTTTAATATTTTACTGCATGTTTTACTGAAATGTGTGATGGGGCACAAAGAGCTTTCCTAGATGTACAAGCTTCTACTTTGTACTAATTCTAAAAGTTTGAGAAAACACTTGAAATGCATTCACCTTAGGACTAAAATCTCATCTTTTAAAGGGTTTAGGGCATAGTAAATATAGTACAAAACCACACTTTCACAGGCATGCAGTAACAGCCTTTCATTCATCCAACACATGTTTATGCAGTATCTCTGAGCCATACCTATAATGGGCATATCTTGAATTGCAGAATGCATAGAAAGCACCAAGGAGCTTAGAACCTGGGATGGGGAAACATTTCTTCACAGAGAAATTTTAAATGTAGGACATTTGATATGCAAAAATAATGACTGATACCTGTTAGTTCACAATCAAAGTAAGAATTGCCCACACTTTTGCATAGACTTTCAGCTCAGTTTGGAATTTCCAAGGGGGCTCTCATCTTAGGCATAGTCATGTGACTTCCACAAAAAAGAAATGTTGGCAGAGTTACCCAAAGAACAAAAACAATGTACTTGGATTAGAGCTTCTAATTAAGGGAGGCTAACACATTTAACTCAATCACTGAGGAAAGAGACCAAGATTTCATCTCCTTAATGTTTGCAACAGTGTAAGCCAGCTGAATGAGTAATATCTATATAACAGCTTTCCCATTTCCTTTTCTGTAATGCATTCATGATGCCCAAAGAAACAAGTAGCATTTTGTTAAAACGTAAGGCCAGAATATACTTTAACAAGGGCCATATATGTTATTTCACTTCATAAGTGAAGTTTTATCAAAATTCACTACCTCCTTGAAACAGAACAAAGCAAGTAATCCAAATGTCATGAACCAGATTTTACTCTTCCAATTGAGTATAGTTTTTTTTTATATAGACCATTCATAAATCTAAACAAATGCCTATAATAAAGCCAGAAGACAGACCCTGACAACACATTTATTTTGCTAATCATTCTGTGAAACATCTGAAATGAAGACTTAAATACATCTGAGCCAAAATAAATAGCTAAAAATCCTTGTTAAATATACTGCAGCTTAGAAAAGAAAAATGCATAGATGAGATAGACTTTTAAAAAATGATCTATGACCTTCCTGGGTAATAGACAATAGTTAAGGGAAACGGTTAATCTGAGCTTGGTTCTTAACAAATAATGAAATGGATTTAATGTTCTCTGTGACTAAAAGACTTAACCATAAAATCAGTTCATATTAGCACCAAAAAACACTGATAAGGAGTGTCCTTCAAGAAGGATTTTCAGATCTAATTGCTGTTGTCAAAGTTGGTACAGGCTTAAAACAAATACCTCTAATGTGTACCCACAAAGCAGGCAAAATTAGAATAGGCTTTCCCTAAAGACTTGGTAAACATTCAATTAAAACTTAACAACTGCAAAGTATAAGCCAGCTCCTCCTCTATCAGATATCTCAGTATCTTAAAATTACTGGAACTTTCACAGGGTTTAAATCTTTATTGTTCATTTCCTATAAGTAAGGTGATTGAGGTACTGCCTGGGATAAAATTAACTTGTACATTCACAATTTCCACATGTATTGTTTGAAAAAGAGGAAGAGATGCAATTACCATGACTTTAGGCTGATAAGCTAAATTTTAACTGCTCATAGGTGAAGAAAAAATACTGTGCTGATATTGTCAGTGAAATTATGAAATCACATCCTATTTTCTGATGTATATCCTATCCTGTTTCCCAATGCTAATATATTTACCTTCATTTTTCTTGATGGTAAAATTCGGATTGTTGACCATTTCTGGAAGAAGACTGTATAAGAAATAATGTCCATTTTTGGGATCATCTTTGTCCATGGCACTCACCGTTTGAATGACCTGTAACATAAAACTTGACGTCAGCATTTCTGATGACATCAGAGGGCTCGCACTGCCTTTAAAAGCTGAGTGACATTCCTCTCATGGAGTGATACTTTGGTCCAAGGAATATTTTCCATTTTCTAAATTGTTATGGATGGTTTGTGCCACGGATAAGGAGAAACATTCATCACTTTGAAACCTAACTCTGATAAGTTCATGAAAATTAAGGTCATTACCTTTGTGTCCATTTATTGTCTGTGGCTTGAAATAGCAAATTTCAGGGTATTTGAAAACATTTTCATTGGGCATTTAGAGGTTTCTTTCCACTTCGAGTATGGGCAGGCTTCTAGAATGAAATTTGGAATTGTACAGTGATTGTAGTGTGGCTTCTGGGAGGATATTGGAGGTAAAGGACTTACATCTTGAATCCTCACAGCTCCTCTTTCATTTCGCTGATTAGGCTCTAAGTGCCAAAAAGCATGTTCCTGGACACAAACATCACTGCCACACACCTTTCTGAAGAGTTGTGTCTTCTGTTCCTTCCCAATAATCAATACTGTTTTTAAAGCTAGTGGATAACACATGCCAACAATGCTTTGGAGTGTATCCTAGATGAATGAATTATAGGGCTTAGAAGAATTACCACCGTGCAGAGCACTGTTTGGACAGATACACATACTCAGAATTGGTGCCAGTTGAATGTGCTTATTTCATTTGCAGAGCTGCATTCACTTAGTGCTAAGTTGTTCCTTGGGATGTCAAGAGAATTCACTTAATAATTCATATTTATAAATTTGTGATATTAATCACTTCAGTATGAAACACTGGGCAACAGCTAATGGAGTAAAAATGATAGCTTATGCTACTACGGTAAATAGCTACAACATAATTTCTGCCAAAAACATATGCCTATAAAGCATGACTGTCAAGGAGATATCAGATTTACCATCAAAAATTTAACACAGAAATACTTTCAGGTTTGTGAAATTTAGAGAATACAATTTGATGCCTAACATGTCTGTTTGAACAACTATGTTCTATTCAACTTTGATGGTATCATTAAAGAGAAAAAAAGTGGATCACTTTTGTTTTGCAAAAGATATCATTGCCTTGGACTTTATTGCCTACATAGATGAGAATCACAATTTAAGAACATTTTCAATAGCTGTGGAGTTTTGCATTGTTATCATCCACATGCTATATGGTAAGCAGTATATCAAGGTTATTTCAGGCAGAAATGAAATAACTTCTCTCATTTCTCCATTTTTAAAAAATGGAACATATTCCTACTCAGTAGGTGTTTTACTCTTGTTAAGTACCTTGTGAAATGTCTTATAATTTTACTTAGCTTGAGTAACAGAAAATAGCACAAAATATAAATCATGGATAAAACAATGAGATAGCCATTAAGGTGATGGACTTTGAAATAAAGCCACCTTGATAGAAGTCATAATCTCATCCTTTACTAATTGCATGACATGGAGGGACTTAACTCTTTTTGAAACTCAGTCTTCTTGTATTCCTAAATTTTAAATGAAAAAAATACTTTTTTTCGTAGGATCCTGTTCTTTAGGTAAATTCACATCAATTTCTTAATATGTTGTCTGGTTCCTAGTAAATGTTCAATGAGTATTAGTCATCATCATTATTATTGACTAATTTTTGTTAAGGTCAATACCATTTTTTCATGACAGCACCTTGATAAGTGTAACAACTTTGATATTACATGAACAGGGCCTCACTTCTATCAAATTAGGTGGGAAAGCAATTTTATTTACTATATCTAAACAACTGGCATATTTGCCTTGACATTTAAGGGCAGAAAGATTCCCTGGGGTTCCAGTTTTATAAAGAAGGGGAGAAACTCTGAAACCCAGATGACTCTTTTATTATAGACAACCTACACATACAAATATTGAACAGAATAATTTTACAGGAGCCTTCTTGTAGGCAGTTATGAAGAACAGAGTGGGGGGGAATTATTTGTGAGTACATGTAGCATCATCTTCTTCCTTTACCCAGTTTTGTTTCAAAAGACTTCTATTCCCAAGTGCACCTATTGAAGTAGTAATTCCTAAGTGTATGAGCACATGTGAAGAAGATCAGGAACTTTCCCTGGTGGTCCAGTGGTTAACACTCCATGCTTCCAACCCAAGGGGCATGGGTTTGATCCCTGGTTGGGGAATAAGATCCCACATGCTGTGTGGCATGGCCAAGAAAATATTTAGAAATGGATAATAATAATAAAAATAAGAAGAATAAATGAAAAGAGGATTTCTTGATATTCTGGGGTGGAAATCATTCAAATTTAAATGCATTCTTGATGTGTAATTAACGGATAGATCTCCTACAAGCAATACCATTCTTAATATTTCTAAGTCATCTTCATAAAAAAGACTCAAACATGCTGGTAAGTGAATATACATGTTAAGCTCTCACAACCAAAACAAAAGAGGCAATAATTTAGCTTACCTGAAGTAAATGAGTGTAATTACCTGTCATACCACGTCTCAGAAGTTTGGTCTAAATATTACACCTGCAATGAATATTTTCCCACCGTTTATTTAAGCCAGGAACTCTGTAAGACATGCGACTTCTTGAGCTTGTTGAACCAAAAACTCTTGGAATAGGGCCTAGAAATCTGTGTTTTAAGCATTCTTCTTGGTGATTCTGATGCATGTTTAAGACTGGGATTACTCTTTTGAGTCAAGGGAAATGATTGGTGTCTATATGTCCCCTACTATTATTCATTAGGAGAGTCTGTACTGTCAAGTGCATATCAAAAGCAGGACATGATGTGTTGGGGAAAAATGTGGTGAAATGGTGAATCTTTAAATTATCTTCCAAATATCTTACGAACTGGCTACGGTTAGGACTTCGGTTTAAACCATTTTTGACACTTCATTTATTTTTAATGCAGATGGCCTGGCTGGTCATTTTCTCTTAAAGGAGATGCCTGGTAGATCATTTGGAGGACTTTAGGCTATTAAAATGCATAAAGTTACCCATGTTTAAAAGGCTGAAATCTTCATTGATGTAATAACATCTGAACACATTCGGTTTTAAACAACAGAAGAAGAAGAAGCAAGGAAGTGCACCTCCACACAAGCAGATTTTATAGGCATACTGAGCTGATGGCAAACGAAAAGTGCACACATTTCCCACTCTGAGCTTCTTAGACATCAGTTGATTTTTTAAGTAATTGGAGAACTATTTCACGAAAATGATATAAAAATTTTGGAGGAGTTATTAATGTGTTCATAAGTGATGAGTTGGTGTTTTTTCCCCCCCTCACTGCTGTTATCGATACTACTATTGATATCGAGTATACCAGCTGTGTATGTCATACATACATAGCATTTCATTTAGGGGATATAAGTATACCTATGGCTAATTCATGTTGATGTCTGACAGAAAACAACACAATTTTGTAATGCAATTATCCTTTGATTAAAAAATAAATCTTAAAAAAGTATCTAGTTTAAATACTTTTTTAGCAATAAAATTAGGATGCAGTTGAAAAATCAAATGTTTGATAATGTATTGTGGATTAATTTCAAAGGAATCTAAAAGCTAATATACATCTCATCAGAAAAACAAAGCTTATCTGAGGTCAGGCATAAGGAAATGAATTTGCAGGTTATCTTTGGATTTCCACAGGAGCAGACTCTGACTTGAAATCAAATGACTTTTCTAAGGCATAAAACTGAAAAAAGAAAGTTTTTTGAGAACTGTGGGCCATATCATAAATCTGACTCTTAAGAAAAATGATTCATTGGTAATCAATAACATTAAATCTCAGATTATAGTAAAGCAAACCTCAGATTGCTCTTATTAAAACATTTTCTTAAGCTTTAGTTTAGACTTTTATACTGACACAAAAATATTTTGAGTAGTACAGTTTTGCTGTCATTATTAACTTTTCAAAAGGCAAGCAGCCAGCAAACAAACACATTTCTGGTGATCTGATTGGTTAACAATCTTAAAATCCTCGTGGAATCTATTAGAATATCCCTTCTGAGTTTCTGTAGGTATTATTCATTGATTTGTTCTTAAGTGATGAGTGGGGTTTTTTTTTTTTCCCCTCTCACTGCTGTTCCAAAAGTATCTGACATATGGTAGCTATATAATAAGTATTATATGAATGAATAAGTGAGTGGATGAATACATATATCATGTCAGGCATGCTTTAGCATCATCACTAGTTCTTATGTAACCTTGAGAGGTAGACATGAAGAACTCTAGTGCATCAAAGACATTATGACATCTGATTCCAAGTAATTTGGATAACAAACTCCTACATCCTCCTGCCCCTGTGTCAGGCTGCCTAAAAATCTTCTTGGCGTTCATACCTTCTGCACATGTACTTCAGTTAAACTGGGGCTCAGACCTCCAATATATTGGATAGCATAAGGATGAACTTATCCACCTTTGCTACCTATGTTATTTATTTTATGAGTATTAAAGATCCCCTTTTGATTTTAAAGGTGGTAGAAAGCAAGTGAGTGAGGAGACATCCAAGGCAGTACAGGAAGGACAGAATAGTTTTTGGTTTTCCATTCATTCTTTGGCCTATTATTGATGGTTTTTATCAGTGTTAACATTCCTGAAATACTAACTTCTAATTTCTTAGATCGGGCTTCTCTATGGCTCTGTGGTAAAGAACCCACCTGCCAAGCAGGATACATGGGTTTGACCTCTGGGTTGAGAAGATCTCCTGGAGTAGGAATGGCAACCCACTCCAGTATTCTTGCCTGGGAATCCCAGGGACAGAGGGGCCTAGCAGACTACAGTCCGTGGGGTCACAAAAAAGTCCGACATGACTTCACAGCTACACAACAACAAATTTCTTAGATCAGTAGCTTTCAAATTGAGGGAGGAAAAAATGAAACATGAAAGCAAAATTGTAAGAAATTATTTATATATGCACTTATATGAAGGGAGTGTCTGTAGCTTTTATCAGATTATCATTGGTATCTCTAACCTAAGAGAACAAAACAAAATAGGCTAAGAACCATGCCCTGAAACAGTGATCTTTAAAAATATAAATTATGTCCACAAGAGAAATCACTTTATGCCAGTGATGATGAATTGAAAAAGGAGGAAATACAGGAATTTGAGAAATTATGTTAAAACCCACAGGATGACCCAATTGTCCTCAGTTATTTTCAAAACTTTATAGCATAGTTCTAAATAAGTACTGTTCATATCCATTTATTGGATAGTTCCTGGATACTTATTTTAAAAATAATTTTCAAGGCAATCCAATTTCTACCAAGATTTTCCTTTTACTCCCCAAAGTGTTTTCTTATGTCTTATTTCTTTGCATGAATATACCCTTGTCTTTAAAAAGCACTAGGTGGCTCTTTAGAGTATGTCTCTTAGAGGTCTGAACTACAGAAAATACAGTAAGAAAATGCAGATTAGGTTGTGTATGTTTCTTTTAAACACTTAGTAAAATCCTCAGACCTCTGGGTAGACTTTTGGGACCTGTGCCTTCACTAACCCGCCATAGAACTTCCAACATTTTTGTTTCATTCTTTTTCACTCCCCTTTTCTTTACTGAGACTGAGTTGACATAAAATGAGACAAAGCAAAGACTTTTGAAGGATGTATTTATACAAAGTTTGAATTTTCCAGTTGCTCCTGTTTCTTATTTTCTTTTGCTGGTCCCTGCACATTTCATGTGAATTTTGTATACCTCTGAAATGATTAATATTTATTTAAAAAAATTTCTCCATCACTTGCTCTGTTTTGAAAACCTCATTAGTAGGGCAAAATTCACAATTTTCAACATAGTTTAGAAGTCTCAACTTGCTTTTTAGGCTTATCTCCTCTCCATCTTCCACTATATAACTTCACAGGAATATTTCCTGATGCCTCATGAATATCATAAACATTACTTCCTAGGCTGAAAATGCTACGCATAATATTGTTTATTCTTCTGAAGCAAGATTTTTCCAGCTGAGTTCCATTTACCCCTTGTTGTATAGTTTTCTCTGAAGGAAATTCAAAAGATTTTATAATCAACTATGTTTGGTAAAGGCCAAGGACCATTTGGTTCTAACACACTGGGGATTCATATGTATTTATTAATGCAAAGGGATCTTATAGTTAAACAAAGTCAATATGAGATAATGTTGTTTAACTGTTTAATACAGTGGTTCCCAACCTTATTGGGGAAAACATGAACATACACACAGACACACCACATACCATAACATTTACTGACACACTTTACCTAAAAGTGTTTCTCAGGCATTCCCTTTAAGACATGCTATCCTCTAAAACCCCACATGAGTCTTAAAGTCCTGGAACCCTTTTTAATCTCCTTTTGAAGGTGTTGTGTCTACATAGCTTGGTGGTTATAACACTAACTCCATTTGCGTCTCTGCCCTTCTGATAATACATCAGCTCCTCTCGGTATAAAGTGAAGTGAAGTGAACATTGCTCAGTCATGTCTGACTCTTTGCGACCCACGGACTGTATAGTCCATGGAATTCTCCAGACCAGAATACTGGAGTGGGTAGCCTTTCCCTTCTCCAGGGGATCTTCCCAACCCAGGGATTGAACCCAGGTCTCCCTCACTGCAGGCAGATTCTTTACCAGCTGAGCCATAAGTGAAGCCCAAGAGTACTGGAGTGGGTAGCCTATCCCTTCTCCAGTGGATCTTCCTGGCCCAGGAATTGAACTGGGGTCTCCTGCATTGCAGGAAGATTTTTTACTAACTGAGATAAAATCTTGCCCAATTTATGTCACTAACACAAGGCCTAGGGATGACAACCTCCTAATGGTTACTGTCAATTTCACTTTCTTCAAAAAGGTGTGCTCATCACCATGGCTTCCATGAACAAATAAAAACAAGCATATACATGTGGCCACCATACTTCCATCTAAATTCTTATTCACTAGCTTGAAGGTTGAAAATAAAAGAGTAATCATTCAATAACAGCCCAAGATTTGTAAACAATCCTTTATACCATTTTTTCTCCTGTGGATCATTGCTTATTTAGGTGAGGGGCCAGAATAAAGCCTGTGGATTTGGATTCATGCAAGAGGGTCAGCCAAAACATACAGAGGCTGCAAACGTGATTTCAAAAAAACATTTAGATTGTATGTGGTCCTGTAAGTTGATTCTGATGTACTTGAACAAAATAATTGTATTATCCCACAAATTCATATGGGGAGAAATGATGTAGGAGCCCTTTCTTTACCCTTGACAAATATAAGACTTGTACGTTATCAGAGGAAGAGTTACTCCAATATAGGGCAATAGATTGTCCTAACTTATATTGAATCATTTAGGGATTATTTATAGTATTTCGCTCCAAATCAAAGCTCATAAATATATAACAATAACAGCAATAAAGCCAAAAAAATTCTAATAAAATATTTTGCTATTAAAGCTATGAAACTAGTTAAAATATACAGTACTAGTTATTATAGTTATTTACTGAGCACTTGATATTAAGCTGGATATTCCTAAAATATGTTTAAATTAACAGTAGACCCAAGGTTACAAAACTGGTAAATGGCAGATCTGACTCAGACTTAGATTGTCCTAGTTTCAAACCTTCAAAACTTCTGTTTTTTTCACTTTGCTTTTTTTTTTTTTAGCTTTTCCCCTCTGTCAAAATTCTACTCTAAAAGTTATGCTTCTATTAGTGACTGTCTTGAAATGTTTTGTTACATGTGTTGTCTTCACATAGTTTTATGCATTCCACTGATTTACCGTCTCCTTACTCCACCCAAAGTAAAATGAAAATTGTATTTTATGCATTTTGTTGAGGCTATCAGTTTCATCTGTTCTAAAATCAATCTTCTCTCCCTCTTGTGTATGCAGATAGATCCTGAAAGATGCCTTCTGGCAGGAAAGTTAAAATTAAATCTTCTATATTTATTGTTTCATGAGTGTTATAAAATGCCATCATTTCACTTCATTGTTTAACATTTATTAGAAAAAGACCAAAAGAAACTGTATATATATATATATATATATATAATCAGAGTAGCAAACTCATTCACTGCTGCTGTTTATCAAGGGCTAATTCTACTTTTCTTATTATGTAGAATGCTTTTGAATAGTGTGTTATTGATCATGGGAGTTGACTTTTTTTTTTTGAAAAGTGCTTATTCTTGATCAGAATATTATTCTCATTACTGTTTTTCTAAAAAGTATGCCACCCTGGCAACGGAATTCCAAACTCTGCTCCTTGGGAAGCGTTGTGAAATCCTAGAAAGTACAGGGACTGGGGCACCTTCAAGAATAGACTTTGAAGCCCAAGTTTCTTACTTTTCATGGGTGTGGATGGACTCTTACTCTTTTCTCAGCCTCAGCTTCCACATCTGTAAAATGTCTTTACACCACCAACTCCAAGCAGAGTGGTGCTGAGTGCACGTTAGATGTCTGGATGTATTACTGGATGCATGGAAGCATGTAGCCTGCCCAGTCACCTCTCTCCCCCTTCACTGCCAGCACAGGCCAGGCTACCATTATCTTTTGCAATTACATCTTTCTAGATGCTCTTCCTGTTTCATTGCTCATGCCCACGTGTGTGTGTGTGTGTGTGTGTGTGGATTTTATTCAAACATAATACTCTTTTTGTCCAATTTCATTTTTTCTTATTATACTCTTATTAAACTTGCTTATTACCCTTATTATTCTCAGCCACAGATGTCTTCAATTTTTCCAACACACCAAGCTTTTTCTCCCTTCAGGATCTTTGCGCAGGCTCATCCTCTTGGCTAGAAGACTTCTGCTTTCACTTCTTGTATGACTACCCTCTCTCATTTTTTTTTTCAGTTTCAACTTAAATTATACCCATTTAAAAAGTAACTGTCTTGACAATGCTACATAAAATATCTCTGCTTTTTCTATACTCTCTTCTGTCCAAGTTGTGTTAGTGTTTTCTTCAGCCTAATTTTTAAAATTTATCTTATTGATTCATTCTATCCTTTTTATTATCCCTCTTCCTCATTCAGTTCCATTGGAGGGAGCACTTTTTTTGTTCTTTTTACATTGTTTCCCCAGGAAATATTACAAAACTTAGCATCCTGTAGATGCACAGTAAATATTGTTCAATAAATAAATGAATCATTTTTCATTTATGTCTGTGAATAAAACAAGTATCTCAATGGTACTATCTGAGAAATTAATTATTAAAATATTTGTCACTGCTAAATTAGAATGATGATTCTAAAATTCTGTGAATATCCATTACATGAAGAGCATTGGCTAGATATATATCTATAAATATAGGCTATATCTTTTTCTTTAACCTGTGATAGTCCCATGACAAGCAAACTTTTGCCTCAGTATTGGTCAGAGAGAAAGGATTAAAAGAGATAAACCAAAGTATGTTTTTAACCCAGACATAATTAACTCGATGCTAAATAGCACATCTTGTCTTCTGATGAAGTGTAAATTATATTCCACTAGATTAATTTACAGTAACAGGGAAGCTCCTTTCTGAAGGGAAAAAAAAAAGTGCTGAAAGGGTCTGTTGTTAACTAAATCTCGAATGATAAATATTCTCTGAGACTTCAGATTCCTTGACTCACATTTCATATTTTCAGTTCAGCCCCTGTGTCACTGAACCATCAGGATGTTTCTAATTCTGTATGTATGGTAAGCAAGAGGTAAGCGTCTAAAATAAAATCCTGGAAAGGCCCTCTTGAGGAGATAAAATGTAGAACTCACTGGCCACCGCTGTTCCGTAACTTTCACGTTTGGCGGAGTGTGGTGGTATCAGCAC
Source organism: Dama dama (assembly GCF_033118175.1). Classification (NCBI taxonomy): domain Eukaryota; kingdom Metazoa; phylum Chordata; class Mammalia; order Artiodactyla; family Cervidae; genus Dama; species Dama dama. The sequence goes on from NC_083684.1 coordinate 34,902,390, forward strand.
AGTGAAGGAAGATACTGGCTTCTTCCGGTGGAGCTGTTACCTGGTCCTTCACCTTTCCCGTCAGAGGTCCATTCTCCTCAGACAGAACCTGGTTTATCCCCGGCTGGCTTCTTCTCAGCACTTGATAGATGTTCCCTATCTCTGGCAGTATGTGTCCTTTTTAAGGGATCTTTTCATTAAGATAGCTCCCTTTCCTCTCATCTCTTCAACTTCCTTTCTGCCCAGAGAGCTTGAGATATTTTCTTGCAATTCTGTCATTTCTAATTTTATTAAGTGTCTATCAGAGAGAAAACTCTATGTGGAAAAAGACTGATGTTTGTCTGCCACTAAATCCCCAGTACCTAGCAAGTTCTGGGTCATATTAATAGTTTGTATTCAATAAGCATTTACTGACTGACCAAAACCTATTAAACTATTAGATACATACATTTTCAGTCATATATCTTCCTTTCTAATTTGGAAATCCTCAGCTCATACCCTCATTTCTGCTTTGATCAATAAATAAGAGTAGGTAGAGAGAATCTTTTTATTCATCCTGTTAAACTGAGGGCCAAGTAATTTGTAGATGATGATATCATGGCTGTATTAAATTGGAGACTAAAAATATACATCACCTTATAACTTTTAACTTAAATTACCTGTAGCTATTTGGGGGAAATTGTTTTAAAGAAGAGTAACTAGCTAGTTACTATGTTTTAAATAAGGTAACTAGTAATCAGAAAATACCACATTAACATTTCACTTTCAAATGGAGGGATTATTTAAAAGGATTCTAAAAGGGATTCTCATTGATTTTTTTTTTTTAATAATATGGACTGTGAACTCTTTTTCTCTGTCATGGGTGGTCATTACCCTCTTAAGGGAACCAATTCAAGAAAATTTCATCTTTTACTTCAGCATCATGAGAAGGTGGTAGAAAAAGACAGCTCTATTTTCATAGTGAGCCTATAACAATTTTAGCACAGGTGTACCATGAACTAGGGATCTATGCCTAGAGAAGAGGAAGTTGGTTTTCCTTTCTTTTTCTGTATTTTAGACTCTGTTTAAATGAGTCCAGTGGAGAACAGTCAAGTGCAGTAGCATTCTCTTGTGTTCATGTTGCAACTGGTTTTCATTCTGTGAGATGTTTTAGAAACCTCTTTACAGAGGGTCACCCAATGCAGAAGGTTTGTTACAGATTGGGTTTTTTTGATGGCTTGTGCTTGATTATTACTAATGATATCCAGCTGCATCATCTCCCAGACAGCAGACCTTAAATCCATATCTTCCAGACAAACCAGACATTTCAAAGTCACCTGCACTTCTTTCTCTGAGGCTGTTATAAAGCAGACATTAATTGTTGAAAAATATAGAGATGACTGAGTTTAGTGCTAATTCAGTTTTTGACTTTTTTTTTTTTTGGCATGAGACTGTGATAATTAATATTCTAATTTCAAAATGAGTCATGTGGTAGGATGAAACATGATGGAAAGTGCATCCGTGTTGAACTTATATAAGTGAACATTATTTAGTGTGGATAACAAATATGAATTCTTGAAAATGTTAAATATAAAAATGAGATATTTGAGCCATTAAAAGTGACCTGGGAATGATGTAATGAATCAAACATGAGTTCTGACTAGCACAAAGGATTCAAGGAATTCAGGAGCTATTTAAACTGTGTGTATCAACCAGTTAGCCATATGTCCAAAAAATTATGCTGAACAGACAAATATCTGATATCTTCATGTAAATATGAAGTCAAATAAACATGCCTAAACTTTCACCTGAGGATAAGATAGTGCAGTGTACACACACAACATACATTTTTTTCACAGAGTGAGTCATTCATGTTGATTTGCAAAAATCATAAAACAAAGAATTGACTTTTGTTTTTTATTTTGATCTTGCATAGGAAAGGTGATGAAACAGTGCATTTTTTTTTCCTGAGGATTAAAAACTGCTGATGAATCATTAAAACCTTGGAAACAGTAAAAATCCACAAGGTAAACCTCCATATTTCAGGAGGTCCAAAGGCATGCATGTCAATATCACAAGTGAAGCCAATGTGGAATTTTTGAAATATCAATGCCATTGACTCTCTGAACTTGTGTGATGAGTTTTGCATGAACAATGTAGTTTTATTCAAATTCTAAAGCATTTGACAGTTTCTGTATGATCAAAAATGTCTGACATAACTCTGTGATTGGCTACATCACCCAGCAACAATCTGGCCCACACAACCATATCCTTGAAAACTGACCTTGCATGTATTTTGACCAAACTCTGTCCATCAGCTCCATTCACCAACTTTAGCTAAATGATATTTACTGCCATGTATATACACTCCATCCTCAAAGGATCACAAATAAAAACGCTCAAAGGATAAGAAAAGTAGAGGGCAGTTCAACATGATGAGATTAAGAAACACTGAAGCTAATGTTAGAGTAGTATTTCAAAAAAGAGGTCGCCTTTGGCATATCACTGCTGAAGGAAAATATTTTGATTATAACATATATGATGCCTAGTATTTAAAATTGATTGTATTACTAAAATGTTAGCTTTTAACTTATGTGCAAACACATGTATTTGTGTCATATTTCAGTGGATGGAAACAATGCTAATCCTTCAGAGAGAGGAGAGTAGTCTGGGGAAAATGTCCACTGTTTTATAGGGGAGCAGCAACTTGATCTTCTGTAATAAGTACATAAAACTATACAGCCACAGTGCTATTCCCTTCTTAGGTGGAAAAAATCTGACTCTTGTCAGGTAAACGCTTGGCAAATAGTAAGTTGCATTCCTAACACCCACATGAGGCACAAGAATAGTTGGATTAACAACTCCAATGTCATGCTGTCAGCTGCTGTTTATTTAAATTAAAATGTCACCATCCAGAAATAAATTAGGAAGTTGAAAAATGATAAATTTCTTAAACATACAGTACTTTGGCACCTTGTTAAAATAAATCTATTACATTTGTGTTTTTTTTCGAACTTTACATAGACTATTTCCATTATGACATTCAGAGTATAGCAGATTTTGTTTCTGTTATTGTTTTCTTAACTCTCTCCCTCTCTCCCACCCCCTATCTCCTTTCCTGCCTCCCTCTCCCCTTCATTCTCCCGTTTCCTCCTCCCCTCCTTCCCTCCTTCCCTTCCTTCCTTCCTCCCTGTCTCTCCCTGTGCTGCCACTATCTTATATCTATGCTATATAAGAGAGGTTAAAAAAAAGTTCCATCAATACACATCAATACACAATTATCAGATGCTTTACTTGCATGTCTAAAACATGTTGTTTGTCTTATGTCTATCTAAATATAGCTACACCTAACAGATTTAAAAAATGCACTTCTGACAACTGGTCTTCCTAGGGTTCCACTATTATGTGTTATTCCTACCTTTGATATGAAACGAACATGCCTTCCCCATGGGCTCTTTTCCCCTTCACTTCCTGTCATTTGAAGGTTTAACATTTTGGCCCCGTTACTCTAAGACCTCCCCTGTGATCATCCCTATCCCGAGATATTTTAAGATCTTTTTTGGCTCCGGGTTCATGGCACTGCGGGCCATTCCTTTTCAGGAGCCAATTTGGTCATAAGTCAGAAGAGAATAACATCTTGGAAAGAAAAATACTCCCTCTCTTCTCCCATGTGGATGGTTCTTGCCTATGACTTTGCAGGTTGCAAATGACGCAAGTGCACTCTCTAATGCAGGTTAGTCAGATATGAGACAGTGGTATACAAACATATTCAGCATTAACAACATGGAGATATTTACTTGGCCGGGTTTTCCATTTTCACATAAAAATGCCTCATATTCGGATGCGAATTCAGGGGCGTTGTCATTGACATCCAGCACTTTAATAGCAACAGGTACTCGGGATATCTGACTGTGGTTCCCTATGGGAAGGAAAAAATAACATCAGCATTGAGGATACTGCATTTTAACGTGCAACTCAACTTTCTTCTCGAAAGCCTGTGTGTCTGTTTCAACTTCCCTTAATTAGGGTGTTTTCAACATGGTTGATTATGGAATCTGACCATTCAGCAAGAAAAAATAGCAAGCGCTTGGCTGCTTTAAAAAAAAAGTATAAATTACTATTCTAAACACCATTTGCTGGAGCTTAGCTTGATAAGACTGTCTCTGAACAAATTAAAAGAGGCTTCCTAGATGAAGAAAGCTTTATTTTATTGATAAAGCCCATTGTATGAAAGGAAAAATAATTCTAAGGTTTATCTCTTTGTTTTTCTTGGGTAGAACACAGCCCATTTTTGCACTATTATTTGTTTGACTGACTATATAATAAAGATAAACCTCAAAAACCCAAAAACGGCTAGAACCACATTAACTGTTGAGAAGGTATCTTTAATAAAGATAAAGAGGATAATCTTAAAGATAGGGAATCATATCTTATATGAGTTTTATTTTGTACTAAAAATTGACCTTGGGATCTTTTTGGATTAGATAAGCCAAGTTATTTTAATATTGTCATTTTCATAAAGATTTTCATCAGTGTAAACAGATAATAATCTTTTAATCTTTCCATGTCAATTCCAGTAGCACAGAACTTAATGCATAATCCTTAATCTTTAAGTCCTTAAATTTAAAAAGTTATACACAGACACACACACACATGCATGCACAGAAATAAGGTTCATTAATACATTGCTAACCTGACCACATGATAGTTTTTATTTGTAATAAATGCAATACTGTTTGACTGTACCATGTAATAATCTTTTGATCATGTGTAAATGACACAGAATGCATTGAAAAATGGAGAATTATTTGTGTTTCTGTGGCACTGAATATGTATAAGCAAGTTGAGAGAGGATAGATCTTTAGCTTTTGAATATGAAGAAACAGACTTGTATTTGATATATCAAACTCTTCTTTCTGACAGCTGATTAAATTCTGACCTCTGAAACCTTCAAATATTCATTTTTTCCATTAAATATAAAAGTTTTTTAAAGCACATGCCAAATAACCAGAGCCATGTTACAAATTTATAGTTGGTTAACCCCACTGGCAATGCTGTGAGGTTTGAATTGGGTTAACTACCATGGCTATTCAGCAATATGCTAATTTGATTAACAATGGATGGATGAATATCATCCTTTGGAATTCCAACCACTAAGTAATGAAACATAATCTCTCTTCCCACAAATCACACCAGTAACCTTAAATGTCTCACCTCTATTACTCCTTTTTCTTTTACTCTATTATGTCTGATGAATTAGTTCATTCCCATTCAGAGGGGATGCATGCAGCTCCCAGTTTCAATGTAAGGGAAAGTTTTTGTAGCATGTGACCCTAAGACAAGAAACTTACTCTGTACCTTTCATCTACTTGAATCAGGTAGATGAATGAGTTATAAGGTATTTGAAAGAACGTCTGATTATATCCTTAAAGATTTACATCTGTTTTCTAGTCTGACCATGAGCTCAATAGCAGTTGCTGAAGTATAAAGAGCAATCTAGTGTTTGCAGGAAACAAAGTTTGGGGCCCCATCTCTGTCTTCCACTACCAGTGTGATTCTGAAAATGGTATTTAACCTCATTTTATTCCTGAGGAAACTGAAACTCAATACCTTGACACTGCAGTTACAGACCTGTTATATACCTTATATGAGAAAAAGTGAGAAGTGCTCAGATCATAGTGGGCACATAGTCAGGAGTGTCTTGGAGCCTTTATGTTTTATAATTGGAAGTGTCGGCACTGTCCACATGCAGGGTGGACCAGGTCCAGTGCAAGGTATTCCTTAGAATCATTTCATCCAGTCCTCGCTAAGGAGCTGTGAAATAGGTAACGTGATGTGAAGATGGACGCTCAAATGGCTACATGTCTTTACCAATACATATCAATTTAAATTCAACTCCAAGACTCCAAAATGTAGTTTTGACCTTCCAAACATGAGTCATGCACACAGTATTATATTGATGAAGTTTAAAACAAAATATATTTTGTTTATTTTTAAGGTAACTAATCACTGTCATTTCTTCAAGAATGCATATAGACTTGCTATATGTATTTCAAGTTTGACTAAAGTTTGAGTATGAATATAAAAATCAACCTGGCTAAATCTAATGGGTTGTGCCATCACTGATATTCTCAGAAGTGCACTAATAATCAATCGGCCAGCCTCTCTGTGAAACTAAACAATTTAAATTCTGTATTTTTCCTTATACTTCTATTTCACCCTAGCAAAGCCTCTTTAATTGATTGATTTCATTTTATAATTCTCTGTATTTCAACCTTGAGAACTATTGCTTATTTATTTACATACCAATCATTTCTTCCTTGCCACATTTTTAGACCAACTTTTGTATATATAAATGATTAGAGGAGCCTTCTATTATGCTTTAGTCTCATTAACCATTCAGTTCATAAACAGATGACGATCAACACAGACTTGAACAGTGAATAATAGGTGCATTGTCTTAGAAGACTATAGTACAAGAAAAAGCTATCATACTCTTTAAACATGATTTTGCTCCTAGAAAAGTGAAGAAAATGTTGATCTTATCAAGTTAGATTCACTGAAAATTGTTAACGGGGCAAAGTCTACTAAATGTGATATTTTTGTCTTCCCTCTTATGTCTTGTATACACACACACACTTCAAAGGCAAACATGAATATACAGTTTTTACTCTCACTATTTTGGCAGAAGGATAATTATGCCAAGGCACATATTCTTCTCTTTTCTTAATGTCACATTTGTAAGGAATGTAGTTATCTCTTAGATCTAGATGGCCAGCCAGTGGTAAAACTCAAGCATAGAGGATAGACAATCTCCATAAGCTTCTTTTTGGGATAACTCTCAACATTAAAGTGATACATGGTTTCCTCTTATTGTAAGATCTGGAACAAGGTAGGTGTTTAACTATCCAGGGGCCCAGATTCCTAGAACAATACCATCTAATTTTGTTGTTGTTGTTGTTAAAATTGATACAGGTTTGGGAGCTATCACTTAATACTGTTACAAGATCACGAGCATATGGTCATTGGCTAGTCATTGGAATATTTTTGGATGAGATTACAATTTTAAAAGTTAGCAGTAAGCTTTCTGACAAGATAAGTTATGGTTTAATTTGTTTTCTTAAATGTATGAATGTCCCAGACACTTTGAATATTTCTAGAAACTGCTAAAACAAAGAGGAAAACAAAAAAATATGTGTGCATGCTCAGTCCCTTCATACATGTCCAACTCCATGGACTATACCCCACTAGGCTCCTCTGTCCATGGGATTTCCCAGGCAAGAATACTGGAGTGGGTCACCATGTCCTCCTCCAGGGGATCTTCCCTGGAACTGGACTCAGGGATCGAACCCACGTCTCCTGCAGCCCCTACACTGCAAGGCAGATTCTTTATCACTGAGCTGTCTGGGAAGCCCCAATAAAATATAACAATAAACTAGTGCTATATATCCCCCAAATATCCCCAAATGTGTTATCATTATCTATATTAGATGAACATGCATGATTGAAATTATTTCATCTTATCATAATTTTCGACACAAGTGTCATATTTACATGCTGAAGATTCACTTTTATCTAAATTAATGAAATGATGGGAGTTCAAATTTTAAAGATATTATAGAGCAATAAAATTAATTAGGTGCGCTTCTAAGGAAATTATTCATGTCCTTTGTGACTGGCCCCCAAATGTTCGCCTTTCATCTGATACACAAACATTAAATATAAAGATATTATAATTAGGAGCTTGATTAGCATTCATTAAAGATTAATTTTCTAAACACAGGAGATATGACAAAGTGGTCTGGAAGGAAAAGCCCATTTCAATTGGCAACAAAAGTCAACTCTTTTCACAAATGATGGAAAAAGGCTGAAATGGCACCTGGTATGAACAACTCCTTGACTTCTACCATTTGAATCTTAGTGACTTTCTGTCACCTCTCTGTCACATAGCCTCATGAGTTGCCCATTAATTTTGCCCTTTTATAATCAAAGGTAATGGAATACTGCCAAGTCTACGTTACTTGGGAATTTGCTTCTAACTAGTTTCCACAAGCTGCTGTTTTTTGCAGGCATCAACTGAAATAAACAGCCTCTCCTTTTCAGGCTATAAGAGAGAAAAAATAATTTGACAAATTTAGATATACTGGTGCGCTCAATAAATAATTCTTGAGCCTTCCATGCGTAGAAGGGTGGAAGGCATGAGCAGTAAATTACAGTCAACAGGGGGAATGCAAAATAAGAGAATTTATAATTGACTAGGGATGAGAGGAATGGTGGAAGTTTATAAAATAGGATGATTTGAATCGAATATATGATAGAAAAGATAGCATCTTAGGAAATTTAAAATAAAACTGATGGAAGTTTCCAAAAAGGTTTTGGAAAATAATTTCAATAGTGAATTTAGGCTCTCTGGTGACTAAGGAAAAAAACTTTTTGATGAACATTTTGCCCATAAATAGTGTGATAATTTCTAAATCATTAGTGATGGTTTATTAATCCATATCTTATTAAACAGCATAGAAATGAGGTGAAATATAATTAACCAGTGGACACCAGCAGGGTAGAAAAGCTGTTGGGAATTTTTAAAAATTTTTATTGGACAAAGATATCACTTGTATGTGGAATCTAATTAAAAATGGTACAGATGAACTTATTTACAAAACAGAAATAGACTCACAGATGTAGAAAACAATCTTATGGTTATGAGGGGGGTAAAAGGAGAAAGGAATAAATTGGGAGATTGGGTCTGACATATACATACTACTATATATAAAATAGATAACTAATAAGGACCTAATAAGCCCAGGAAACTCTACTCAATATTCTGTTGGGAATATTTTTGATAGGTTTTTCTCTTTACAGTATTATTTTTATGTATTACCCTTTCACTATCATAGCAACTGTATTGATGCGTAAATTAAAACACAATCTATTATTTCCCTCAAATACATACCAAGAAATTTCAGCATCAAGGGAACCAGTTGACCACCAGAATTTTTACAATTTTTGATTATGTGATTGTGAAAATGCCAGCAAGCCAGGCTGTAAAGAGGAGTCATTCTGTTTTACTCCTTAAAATCATCTTCATATTTAGAACAGTTTCCAGCAAAATGAGAACTTTAATCAGATGGTGGCTTCAGTATCAAATAAACAAAGCTTGTAAGGTATATGTTTTGTAGGAACCAAGTAGTAGCTCTCAGAAGAAAGGTGGGGAAATGCTTTCTCTCACTGTGAAAGTTGTGGAGTTAGACATATTTGAAAATGCCTTAAACTCTCCGGAGAAAACAATTCTTAAATGGTGACACTGACCTCTGTCTGTTTTCCCTACTGACTGTGAAAATGCATGTTGTTTGGCACCAGCATTTTCAAATGTTCTATAAAAGGGGAGAATATGTGTAGGTCTCTTATTTATTACATTCATCTTAAGTGAACCTCCATGTACTGGAGTCCTTGGCAAGCTCTCACTCCACCTTCTCCTACACTCTACAATGAACCTTCAGTGTCCTTATTTCGGCTCACAAGAGTTGAAGTCCTAAAGAATATGGTAGGCACATTTATGGTGGTAAAATTCTATGGAAAAATTTTTAGAGCCATTAAAGTAAGGACTGATGTTATGAACCTCTCAGACACTAAGAGTTTATGAAATGTAAAGCTTTAACAGTCACATTCGATATAAAGGCAACCTTAATGGCAGTTTATAAATGAAAAACTAGTACTTATGGGAACAGAACTATTACATTTTCCATTTTTATATTAATACGTTATATAATACTGTGCTGTGTGCTTAGTCACTCAGTCATGTCTGACTCTGTGACCCCAAGGACCCTCTGTCCATGGGGATTCTCCAGGCAAGAATACTGGAGTGGGTTGCCATGTCCTCTTCCAGGGGTTATATAATACTGCCTACTCTTACTAGTCTTGTTTTCATTAACATTTTACTTTAACTTAAAATTTATAAATATGCACTATTTGCCAAACTTTTTCCCAAGATCTTTTTTTTTTAAAAAGTATTTATTTTTAATTGAAAGATAATTTCTTTACAATATTGTGTTGGTTTCTGACAAACATCAACATGAATTAACCACAGGTATACATATGTCACCTCCGTCTTGAACCTCCCTCCCACTCCCTCCCACTTCCCACCCCTCTAGGTTGTCAGAGGGCCCTGGTTTGATTTCCATTGGCTATCTGTTTTACATGTGGTTATGTGAAATACCCTGTGTTACTGTGTTCCTCTCTCCATACAACCCACCCTCTCCTTCTTCCCCCTGCCCCAACCTCCATGTCCATAAGTCTGTTCTCCATGTCTGTGTCTCCTCTGCTGCCCTATAAATAAGTTCATCCATACCATCTTTCTAGATTCCATTTATATGAGTTAATATATGATATTTGTTTTTCTCTTATAATAGGCTCTAGATTCATCTACTTCATCAGAACTGACTCAAACGTGTTCCTTTTTATGGCTGAGTAAGATTCCATTTTAGATACATAATAGCCAGGACATGGAAGCAACCTAGATGGCCATCAGCAGACAAATGGATAAGGAAGCTGTGGGACATATACACCACAGCTGCTTTATCCATTCATCTGTCGACGGACATCTAGGTTGCTTCCATGTCTTAACTATTGTAAACAGTGCGGCAGTGAACATTGGCTTACATGTTGTCTTTTTCAATTTTGGTTTCCTCAGGGTATATGCCTCGGAGTGGGATTGCTGAGTCATATGGTGGTTTTATTCCCAGTATTTTAAGGAATCCCCATACTATCTTCCATAGCGGCTTTATCAATTTACATTATCACCAACTGTGCAAGAGGGTTCCCTTTTCCACACACCCTCTCCAGCATTATTGTTTGTAGATTTCTTTATGATGGCCATTCTGACTAGTATGAGATGATATCTCCTTGTAGTTTTGATTTGTATTTCTCTAATAGTGGATGATGCTGAGCATTTTTTCATGTTCATTAGCCATATGTATGTCTTCTTTGGAGAAATGTCTGCTTAGGTCTTTCGCCCACCTCTTTACTGTGTTGCTTGTCTTTCTGGCACTGAGCTGCTTGTATATTTTTGAGATTAATCCTCTGTCAGTTTCATTTTCCTGTCATTTGATATTATTTTCTCTCATTCTGATGGTTGTCTTTCACCTTATTTATAGTTTCCTTTGCTGTGCAAAAGCTTATGTTTATTTAGGTCACACTGGTTAATTTTTGTTTTTATTTCCATTACTCTAGAAGGTGGGTCATAGAGGATCTTGCCATATCATAGAGTGCTCTGCCTATGTTTTCTTCTAAGAGGTTTATAGTTTCTGATCTTATAGTTAGGTCTTTAATCCATTTTGAGTTTTATCTTTGCATAGGGTGTTCTTTGTGTATGGTGTTAGGAAGTGTTCTAATTTCATTCTTTTACACAGAGCTATCCAGTTTTCCCAGCAGCACTTGTTAAATAGACTATCTTTGCCCCACTGTATGTTCTTGCCTCCTTTGTCAAAGATAAGGTACCCATATGTGCGTGGGTTTATCTCCAGGCTTTCTATCTTGTTCCATTGGTTTGTATTCGTGTTTTGTGCCATTACCATACTGACAAGACCTTTTTTTTTTTTTTTTTTGATAATAAGTCTCCTAGAATTCTAAGTTAGATTTACATAAACCAGTGATTCATCTTTTATGATTTCTGGGTATTTTTAAAGATTAAGATAACATTGGCTTATAACATTATATAAACTTCATGTGTACAACATTATAGTTCACCGTGTACACTAATGTGCTTCCCAAGATACTTTTATGTCTGCTTATCAGTTTGTTTCTTTTTGTTGTCTATATTATTTTGTGTTGTGTGTGTGTATGCATATACATTTTATGTGTTTGCTTTATGTACACATCTCTTTTTTACTGTGTACTACTCTTGCTGAATTTGTGACTGGAAAATATCGACTCCCTCCTTTCACAGCCCTAAGTGCATGTTTAAATCCTTCTTATACATCTCATCTTTTTTCATACTATAAGAGGCGAGGAATCAAAGTTTTGTAATGAGTTTATTATTCCTTATGTCTCCTTTAGTAATCTAAGTCTTTGCAAAGTCTCTAATTCTACTCTGGCAACAAAAATTGCATTATGCTTCCATTACTAAATCTTCAGCGTTTTTTTCTCCCTTATTATTTCAAATAGGATTGATTCAAAATTATTGGAACTGAATTTCTTGGGATTACTCTCACAATGCAATTCAATTTAAATCCTTTATATATTAGAATCTTAATAATAGAGACTCACACTTTCAGAGGAATATAGATTTATCTAATATTCAGTTTAAATGCTCATTCAACAGCAGCTTACAGTAACAATTGTACATGCACACATAAACACACACATTTTATCAGAGAAGAAAACTATTATTGTAAACTCCCCAGCATGTATTGCATGATCTGTTATGTACTATCTTTTTGAGGTTTGTTGGCTTACCATGAAGACATTATTTTCTTAGATGGGAATTTGCTTTCAGTGTATCTAAGACTGAAATTTATATAACTCACATGTCAGAGTAGGTAATAAAGAAATAGCCACTACAACATTGTAAAGTAATTAGCCTCCAACTAATAAAAATAAATGGAAAAAAAAAAAGAAATATCCATCTGTGAACATCCAGTGTGCCAAGAAATCATGTGGGCTTTAGTCACCTTGCCCATATTAATCAAAGCTAGGAAGCAGTAAAGCTGAAATATTAGTCCAGAGCAGTTTCATCAATAAGTAACAAAAAAACAAACACACACACAGGAACAAACAAAACTGATTCCCCACAGGCTCTCTTTTAGATAAGCACTTGTCAAAGACAATCTTACAATACCATACTTTTAAGATGGACCATTTCCCAAACAATACACTATCCTAATAATAACAGCAAAGAAAGGTGTGATGATTCTATTAACATGAAATTTTTGTTAGTAAATTTATCTTTAGAAATATATTTTTTAATTATTTGGGTAATTTCCTTACATTTTTAGTGTAAGATCAACGTTTGTATTTGAAGTAAGCCATGAAAACAATAAACTGTATAAATCTCAAGATTTTATTCCAGTGTATTTTTATAAGATGAACATACCCCATATAACCATCACTCAGATCAAGATATCCAGCATAACTAGCATCCCAAAAGTTTCCATGTACCCCTTCTAGGTCATTATGCCCTTCAAGGTAACCTCTACTCTCTTTCTTTTTAAAATTTATTATTATTATTATGATGATTATTATTTTGGCTGCCCTGGGTCTTTGTCACTGTGTGCAGGCTTTCTCTAGTTGCAGGGGAGTTAAGTCTCCTCTCTAGTCACAAGTGCATGGACTTATTGTGTTGGCCTCTCGCTGTGGAACACTGGCTCTGAGCATGCAAGCTTATGTAGTTGCAGCTCATGGCCTCTAGTGTGTGGGCTCAGTAGTTGTGGGGCATGTAGGATCTTCCCAGACCAGGAACTGAACCCATATCCCCTGCATTGGCAGTCAGATTCTTAACCAATGGACCAACAGAGAAGTCCTACTCTGTTTCTGAGCAATATATTAGTTTGCCTTCTTCAGAACATGATAAAGTACACACTTCTGTATCTGACTTCTTTAGCTCAATATACTACTTGCAAATTCATTCATGTGATTGTAGGCAGTTGTAGTTCACTCTTTTTCATTCCTTGGAAAAGAATTTCATTGTATACAGATACCATAATTTATTCATGTATCCTCTTACTGGTGAATATTTGTGATACTGGTGTTTCAGTTTCATGCTATTCTGAAATGTGCTGCTATAAATATTTTGTGTATTTCGGTTGCTGCGTAAATACATGGATTCCAGTATGTAACATACTAAAGAAGAGAGTGGAAGATTATAGAATATGGTCCCTTTCAATTTTAGCATAAGCTTCCAAATATTTTTCTAACGTGGGTGTGCCAATTTATACTCCGACTAGCAGTGCATAGAAGTTCAAGCTGCTGCCTGTCTTTAAGACACTTGGAAAAGTCAATTATTTATTATTCATTTTTAATTTTAGCCATTGCAGCGATGCATAGTTATATTTCAATTTTCTCTTATTTTAATATTAATATCTTGATGATTTTATGTTAAAGACATATTATGCTTACTGGCCACTTGGATATATTATTTGTGAATGATCTGTTCCACTTTTTGTCATGTTTTAACTGGGTTGTCTATGTTTTTATAATAGATAGCCATACTATATATTAAGGATATGTGTCCTTTGCTAGATATGAGTATCACAATAGTCTTGCCTAGTCTCTGGGTTAATTTTCACTCTTAATAATAACTTTTGATGAGCATAAATTCTTAATTAATAAAGTTGAATTCATCAGTCTTCATTCCTATTAACTTTAATACTTTTTGCAATATATTCATTAATTATGCAAGTAATTAATGCAAATTATGCAAATAACCCAGGATTCGAAAATTATTATTTTTTTAGAAGATATAACTTTTCTTACATTTACATCTCTGATCTCACTGAAGATTACTAAAATTGATGGTATGAGTTAAAAGCCAAGGTTCAATTTTATCCACTCATGTATACCTAGTTCACAATCAACATTATTGTAAGTTCATCTGTCATATCTTTATCATAAATCAGTTGAGTATTTTTGTACAGACTTGTTCCTGGAATTCTCTTTTCTCTTTGTCTCTTTTTCTATCTTAATGCTCATACAATCCTCTTTTATTAACTCTTTATAATAGATCTTATATAGTTGTTATGAATATAATAAGCTCAACAGTTTTTCTTTTAAAATATTTCCTTCATTGTTTTTCCCTTTACTTTTTATTTTACAAATTTTAGTGTTATTTGCCAAACTGTGGGCATGCACACACACATATACACACACACAGAGCTGCTGGAATTTTGATTGATATCGTAAAGAGTCTACCAATAAATTTAAAGAGGATTGACATATTTTACACTTGACTCTCCAAATCATGAAGAATGTTATATTTCATTTATTTAGATCAGTTTCCCAGGTGGCTCTAGTGGTAAAGATTCTGCCTGCAAATGCAGGAGATGTAAGAGACACGGGTTTGATCCCTATGTCAGGAAGATCCCCTGGAGGAGGTCATGGCAACCCACTCCAGTATTCTTGCCTGGAGAATCCCCATGGACAGAGGAGTCTGGATGGCTACAATCCATAGAGTCTCAAAGAGTTGGACATGACTGAAGTGACTAAACATAATTTTTCTCCGTAATGTTCCGTAGTTTTCTGTTTAGAAGTCTTACACTTCATTCATTAGGTTTGTCATTATTTACTTTTAGTCTTTTTACTATTATAAGTAGTATCTTTATTTTCTGAGTGGTGGTGGTGTTATTTTAAATCATATTTTTTATTTTCTAACTCTAACAAGCATGTAAACTTTGCTTATTATTTGTAAATGTTTAACTTTGATTTTTTCATTTTTATGTACTCAATCATGTTATCTCTGAATAGTGACAACTTTATTTCTTCCTTTCCAACATTTATATTTTAATTTGTTCCCTGTACTTTATTGCACCGGCCAAAACCTTCAGTGTAATTGAATAAAAGTAGCAGTAGTATACAACTTTTCTCATTTCCAATCTCAGGAAGAAAGCTTTCAATATTTTGCCCATTAGGTGTCTGATATTTGCTGTTTTTTTTCTGTAGCTATCCTTTATCAGATTAAGTTCACTTCTATTTCTAGTGTGCAAAGAGCTTTTTCATGAACAAGAGATGAATATATAACATTTTCTACATCTGTTGAGAATGATCATATGTTTTCTCTTCTCTTCCCTCAGTACTTTAATTAACATTAATAGATTTTCAAAAGTTATCATCTGTCTTTGTATTCCCTGTGTAATATTATATTTTTATATTAGTGGTTTTGATTTGCTAATATGTTACGAGGATTTTGTTTATGAGAAGCAGGCTATTAATTCTATTTTCTTGTAATACTCTTGTCAGGTTTTAGCATTAAGATTATGCTGGTTTTATGACATAAGGTGGCAAATGCTCCCTCTTTTACTTCTCTCTGATAAAGTTTGTGTCAGGTTCATTTGGGCATGACGAGTCATGTGTTATGAGTTAGTAATTATGGATTCAGTTGAGAAAATGATAGACATATTTTTCTTTTTCTTACACATGCCAGTTGGCACCAACTGCATTTTTCAATTTATTAGTCCATCTCATATATTTTAATTCTCATTCCACATCTATATTAATAATGTTCAGTTATTTTTTAATATCTATAGAATCTATAATGAAGTCCCCTTTGTCATTTTTTCTTATGCCCCATGCAGTGGAAGTGCGGAGTCCTAACCACTGAACCAGCAGAGAATTCCGTGTCATTTCTGATATTGGCTACTTGTACCTTTACTCTTTTTTCAAATAATTTCACAAATAATTTCTTGCAAGATTTTATCAGCTTTATTTACCATCGCAAATAAACAGTTTTTGGCTTTGTTGAATTTCAGGACTGTATATTTGTATTCAATTTCATTACATTCTACCCTATATTTATTTTCACCTCGCTACTGGTTTTTAATTTTCTGTTGACTTTCAGCCAACTGATCAGCTCACTGATTTTTAGCATTTCTTATTTTCTAATATAGATATTTAAGGCTAATTTCTCTCTAGGCACTGTGTGAGCTGTGTTTCACAAGTTTTTGTCATGTCATTATTTTCTTATCATTCATTTTTCAAATGTGCTAATTCTCTTTGTGATTTTATTCTGTTTTCCAGTCATTTAGAGATGCATGGCTTAATTTCTAATACTTGGGATAATTTCAGACAGTTTTTTGTTATTTATTTCTAGTTTAACTCCACTGTGTTAAGAAAGTGTACTCTGCTTTGAGTGCTGAGACTTGATTTATGGTCTAATTTTGGCTATGTTGGGTAAATGTTTCAAGTGTGTTTGGCAGTAATCGTATTTTTGTAAATTTCAAGAGCAGTGTTTATACACATTTCAACTGGACAAGTTCACTAATCATGATATTCAAATACTTTCTATCTTTAGTAATTTCTTGTTTACTTATTTGATTGGTAGAGAGTTGTAGGATAAAATTTTTCCATCTACAAGTGTTGACTTGTCTATTTAATCATTTGTATATGTCTTTTTTTTTTTTTTTTTGCTTTATGTACTTGGCAAACATCTTATTATTATGTATATATAACTTTAGAATTGTTATACCTTCCTGTTAAATTTAATTATTTATCATTATGAAAAATGTCTCTTTATCTTTGGTAATATTTCTTTCTCCTTAGTCTATAGCTGAACCATTTCAGTTTTAATTTGCATAGATCTTCTTACAATCATTTGTCTTTATGTGTTCTTATACTTGAGGTTTGTTTCTGAATCTGCCTGCAAAGCTGAGACCCCGGTTTGATTTCTGGATCAGGAAGATCCCCTGGAGATGGGGATGACAACCCACTCCACTATTCTTGCCTGGAAAATCCCATGGATAGATGAGCCTTGCAGGCTACAGTCCACAGGGTTGCAGAGTCAGACATGACTGAGCAACTAACACTTTCACTTTATGATTAAAAAAAAAAGTTTTGTAAACTGATGCATTTTCCCCCACTCTGACAAAGTATGTAGTTTATTTATAGGCATCTTCCCTGTGACTCAGACAGTAAAGTATTTGCCTGCAATGCAGGAGAACCAGGTTTGATCCCTGGATTGGGAAGATCCTTGGAGAAGGGAATGGCTCCCCTTCAGTATTCTTGCTGGAATATTTCACTAGTGTGATTTTATATCTGGGTTTTAATTTCTTGTTGTCATTGCTGTTTAGTTGCTAAGCTGTGTTCAACTCTTTTGTGACCCCATGGACCATAGCCCACCAGGCTCCTCTGTCCATAGGATTTTCCAGGCAAGAATACTGAAATGGGTTGCCATTTCCATCTCCAGAGGATCTTCCTGACCCAGGAATCAAACCCTTATCTCCTGCATTTGCAGGCAAATTCTTTACCACTGAGCCAGCTGGGAATTGCACTTTAAATTTTTCTTCATCAGTTCTTTCTCATTTTACTTTTATATTTTTTTATTTGTAAGTTTTAATTTTTTATTTGCCCCAACTAATAGGCTAAAGGGGGAAATGAAATCCTCTTATTCCTGTACGTGTTAAGATTTGTTAAATGCATCATGGGAGAAAACCACCCATAATGCTCTGATATCTTCTTTTCAAATGCCTCCTTGCTGTAGCCTTGGTCTCTCCATTTCTGGACACTTTGGTAGCCCTGAACTACAATTGTCTCCACAGTCCCACAAGACACTCGTGAAGTCCAAGTCACTGATTTCTATATGGTTTCTATGCCCTGTGAGTTGAATCAGTTAAAGCCCGGAAGGAAACAGGCAGTGCTAAATTGAATCACTTCAGTTTGTTTCCTTTCTTTCTGGTAGTTTGGCTTAAGTATTGATTGCCTTTGAATACCTTCTTTTCCTCTAATTTTGCAGTTATTCTCAGTGCTGAAAATTAGTCAGATATAAGCTACCATCAGAGACAAAAGAAAAATACATACTTTTCTCCCATCCCATTGTGGTATAATATGTTCATTGTTTCCCCAAGAAAATCAAAATGTAAATCTCCCCATACTTGTGGAACAATGGACAGAACATCCCTATAAAATGACCCTAATCGTCCATGAGTTAGTGTTCTGAAGGATTCAGGTATGGGAATTAAGAATGTGTTATCTTTGGTTAATGCTTTGACTACAAAGCCAGAACAGTCTCCTGAGATTCTTTTCCTCAGTCTGTGCTTTGGTCACAATAAATTATGCATTTATTTTGACAGTGGACCAAGATATATAAAACATACTGAGTTACAAAAACAAATACATAATTCAAGATAAATGATTAACAGAGGCGGTAAAATGACTGCAGTGACCCACCACCTCACTGTCAAGTACATGATAATAAAATAGATGATGTTGATTTATTTCCAGATGTTAACATTAAATGGTTTGAATATATGTGAATGTAAACATAGACATGCATAATTACATCCATGTATCGATACTTCCTCTGGCTGCCTTTATAGCCACAAAATCATCTATCAATATATATTAGAAAGGCAACTAGACACAGAGATCATTTAATCTTTTAATAAAACTTAAAAAGATATATTGGGTGAAATATGTGAATCAATAAGTAATAGGAAGCATGCTGTGTTTTTTATAACTGTATTTGGAGAGGCAGTGCAGAACACCTGCATACAATGGTGTTGTGCATCTCAGAATTTCTGTAAACCAATCTTTCTCTCCCTCCCTCCCTCTCTGTTTCTTGTTATAGGTAAAAGTTAGGTGCTAGATGTAAAAACTTTAAAACCACTTACTCTGTCAGAGGAAGGTTAATAAACTCTTCCTGGACCCAGTAAATCTATCATGCAAATTTGCAACGTAGAGCAGCAGAGATGCTGACAGGGACGCCAAGCGTCAAGCTTACTTCCAAACATTGCAAGAGAGAAAACACAGGCCAGTATTGAAATCTTCAATGTTGTTAGGAAAATAATCGCAAATAATGGTGAAAAAGAAAAACAACTGGAATTGTCCGTTTTTTGTTTGTTTTTTTGAACTAAATTTATGGAGAATGGCACAAAGTCCTGTGTGCTACCAAAATACTTTCTAAAACGTAAGGTCAAAGACAAAAATGAAAAGTAATTTTCCCGTAACACACGAGGAAAAAAAAAAGGATGCAAGAGAAAACCATTGCCAGCAAAATGCTAAGTTCTGTTGTTCGCACCTGCACTTTTGCTGGTGTAAATAATCTACTTGCTTGTGGTTCTGTTCCTGACATGGCCTAGCCCTATTGGGGTGGATCTTTGATTAAAGTCATTTGTGTAAAGAGTAACTTATGCCCATATGTGGGCACATTCCTCTATAACATTAATCATTTTGAGGTCTGTTTTCTCCATCAAGATACTGGAACCATCAGTGGAGAATGAACCACTTTAGTTGACTTCTTTCTGAGCTCCATTAGGTGACATGGAAAACTGTATGCTTGGGGTCCAAGCTTTGAGTATTCTCTATATTAAAGTCTTACTTGGTACAATCAAACTGATAGTGAAATCCTACTTGGAAACTTAATGCCTATTCCAGAATAATCTGTACCAGGTACATCAGAGTGCCATCATCATCTTAAGAAACTGTTTGCTACTTATTGAACGCTTACATTTAGGCACCGTGCTTTTATCTCTATATAACTCTACAGCTAAAGTAATATGATTATTTCCTCTCATAAACATTTAACAAGTAATAATTGTAATTTTAAACTTCTGTTCTTTTCTCATTTAAAAAAAAAAAAAATACCTGTAATCCGAGGATCATTGCTTAACAATGTCACGTTGGTTTCTGCTATACAACAAAGTGACTCAGCTATATCTATACATATATCTCCGCCCCCCTTGAGCCTCTCTCCCACCCCACGCCCATCCCACCCCCTAGATTATCACAGAACCTCAAGCTGAGCTCCCTCTGCTACACGGTAGCTTCCCACTAGCGTTCTATTTTACACATGGCAGTGTATATATGCCAGTGCTGCATCCCACCCTCTCCTTCCCCCACTGTGTCTGCAGGTTCATTCTCTACATCTGTGTCTCTATTCCTGCCTTTCAGATAAGTCCATCAGTACCATTCTTTTCTAGATCCAATCAACAAATATTTGCCTTATACTTACTGGGTGCCAGATACTCTTTTAGGACAGGAGATACCAAATAGAAAAGACACACAAACAAAAACGTGTGTTATTATATTCACACATAAATGAGGGTAGGGGTGGAGACTCTCAGGTGTAGATGAAGTGTATGAACTAAAATAAAACCAGGAAAAATAAAAAATACAAATGTTGGTACTCAACTTTTCACTTGGTACATATATATACAGCACTGCAATATCAAGTTTATAGATGTGTTAACCTCCTTTCTCTATTTTCTTATCTGAACAATCGATTCTCTCCTTTCTTTAATTAAAAATCTAATAATTTGACCCTGAGCATTCATCCTCAATATGGAAATGAAATGAGACTGACTCATTTTTCTCGCTGATTCCTGGAAAACTCTATCTACTCTCAGCAGAGGCCTGCTGGCCACCAGAGATGATCACAGAGTTAACGGCTTCCAAAGGTCCAAGGTCAAGTGCGTCCTTCAGTACTGCTGCCGATTGAGGTTCTGAAGAGGGTACAGCCTATTGGCAGGGGGCGGGGGGTCCTGAGGGAATGTGATTTTCTTTTTAATTTTCTTTTATGCAGGGAACAAATGATTTTATTGAATTCTGGCTATTCAAGTCATAACTGACAAATACTAAAAGAGGGTAGTAAATTCACTTCATTTGAAACATCTAAAATAAAAACAGGCAGTTTTTCTCAAATTCTCATGGATTTCAGAACATTTGGTAAAATTTGACTCGATGTGTTTGACTGGAGCCTGTGCATATGTGTGTGGTAAGTTGCTTCAGTCAGGTCCGACTCTTTGCAACCTCATGGACTGTAGACTGTCAGGCTCCTCTGTCCATGGGGATTCTCCGCAAGAATGCTGGAGTGGCTTGCCATGCCCTCCTCCAGGGGAATCTTCCTGACTCAAGGATTGAACCTCTATCTCTTATGACTCCTGCATTGGCAGGTGAGTTCCTTACCATTGGTGCCGCCGAGGATGCCCTAATTGGAGCCCAGAAACTTTTATTAGGAAAAAATAATCAAAAAAGGATTTCAGAGTTATTTATTTAGTTTTGGCTGTGCTGGGTCATCACTGTGTAAGGACTTTTTCTAGCTGTGACGAATGGGGGCTACTCTCTAATTGCAGTTTGCAGGCTTCTCATTGAGGTGGTTTCTCTTGTTGCAGAGCATGGGTTCTAGAACATGTGGGCTTCAGTAGTTATGGCACATGGGCTTGGTTGCTCTGAAGCATGTGGCTCTTCCTTGACCAGGGATCGAACCGGTGTCCCCTGCATTGGTAGGTGGATTCTTAACCACTGGACACCAGGACATTCCTGGATTTCAGAACTTTGATCACGTTCAGTATGATAAGAACCATAGTGAGAAAATCCCTCCTTCATTTAAAAATCTGACTCTGTCTATACCATGAATTTTATAAGGGTTCAGAAGAGAACATTAATGTTTTATTTTTATGTATTCTAGTGAAGATTTGGTTCTAGGAAAAACAACAACAACAACAAACACGTCCTAGCATCTGGCAATAGAAATTTAGACTTGAAGGCAACTTTGTTCTTGTTGTTGTTCAGTCACTAAGTCGTATCTGACTCTGCAACCGCAGGGACTGTAGCACGCCAGGCTTCCTTGTCCATCACCATTTCCCAGAGTTTGCTCAGACTCATGTCCATTAAGTTGGTGATGACACCAACTATCTCATCCTCTGTCATCCCCTTCTCCTCCTGCCTCCAGTTTTTCCCAGTATCAGGGTTAAGCCAACTGGTCAGCGGGTATTATCATTTGGCAAACCCTGGTTATCACTAATAAGAGTGCAAATTCCACCTGGATAGTACTTTTTGGTTCACTGTTGTATTCAGCATATAGAACGATAACTAGTACATAAGAGGTCACCCTAAAGTCAAGATAATACCTATCTGAGGGTTATTGAGAGGACTGAATGAAATTATATATGAAAGTGAAAGCCGCAAAGTTGTGTCCAACTCTTTGCGACCCCATGGACTAAACAGTCCATGGAATTCTCCAGGCCAGAATACTGGAGTGAGTAGCTGTTCCCTTCTCCAGGGGATCTTCCCAACCCAGGGATCAAACCCAGGTCTCCTGCATTGCAACCAGATTCTTTACCAGCTGAGCTACCAGGGGAGGCCAAAATGAAAGTCACTCAGTCGAAAATACTAAGCAAATTGCAGAATTTTAGGTTAGGCCATGTTTTTGTCCTGTGTTGTAATTTGCTCCAAACTTTCTAATTACCGCCTTACTGACTCAACTTCCTCTGGGGTCTTGTCACCTCCATGCCTAATTCTACAAGTGCATTTTTCTCCTCAGTCATTTTTCCAGGGGAACTGAAACCATGTCATGTAAACAATTTTTTCTAGACACTTCATAGTCTAGGCTAAAGGGGGAGAGACTAAGACTTGTTTATACCTTGAGGCACATTGTGGCCCACTCTAGGATTAAAGTGTTTTCCAACACAGCTGCTCAAGAGAAAAACTCATCAGTCCCCCAAGGTAGTGAGTTTCTGACCACTGCAAGTACATGATCATAGAATGAGGCTGTGGGAAAGGCAAGCAGAGTACCAGATGGTGGATGGGTAGGTTTAATATCTGCTCTAATCTTTAAATCAAAGCAAACATTGCTTTTTTATTCTGACTCACGTTAACTTATTTATGTTAGCTATTTATTTTGAATTTATTTAGTAAAAGTTATCTTCAGAGTTGACTCAGTGAAACTGTATTATGAATTGCTGTGATAATTTTCCAACTCATCTGGTTCCTCCATTGAAATTACAGGTCATGCATTCACAGCACTACAAGTTGACTCTGATTTGTTTATACAGAATTTGAGGATTTCCCCCCTCTAACATCTTACTATTTGACTGGTGATGATACTGCTCCCAGAATTCTCTACTGAAAAAAACAAACAAACAAAAACTCTGCTATGAGTTCCACGCTGTAGTTTCTCATCCAAAGATCCATATTTACTTCTAACTGAGTGCACAAGAGCAACTCAGAATTTTATTATTTCAAGTATTGCCTATCCAGGTGATTTTTCATAACTATTTGAGAATAAAAAGATTCTATAACTTTTAATTTCTTGCACATAAACCTTCATTATAATTTTGTCTCAGGATAGTGTTGTAATTTGCTCAAGACTAAAAAGAATTAATTGCCTAATGTATTAAGACAATTAAAACTAATCATTTCATCATATGAATAACAATGAATATAGTCTCAGAGTAATATAGAAAATGAAGGCAAAAGCAGGGATGTGAAAAAAAGGAAGCTAATTATGATATGTTTCGGGTTTATTGTGCAGTTAGTTTTAGTATCCATTATACAGATGACAAAAGAAAGGTATAAGCTATCTCATATCCTTGAGTCAAGCAATTAAAAGACACTGTTATGATACAGGGTTTGGAATTAATGAATGCCTCATCCCAAAGCACATCCAAATCTCTTGCAGTTATACGATATTTGCCTTAAATATTAGCTTGATACAGACACTACAGAAATAGAGTTACAAAGCCATATACTAGCAGAGAAGATTTTCCTCTAGAAGTGTATATGGGGTGAAATAATTTGCCATAGATACCCTCCACCTTCTCTCCATTAAAAACAAACAAAACAAACAAAAAATCAGTGTGAGGGATTAAAAAAAATTGGCTTAAAGGAAACATGATGCTTGTATCTCTGAGGTTAAAGAATGTCCAGTCATGTTTTAAGCATCTCAATATACTACAGGGTCCAAATGGACGCACTGAATTAACATAGTGAATAAGAGTAAAAAGTCAGTTTAGAGGGCAGTTGCGTTGAGTGGGGTGATAAGAACATAGACCAGAATGCGGGGTCAACCTAGGATTAATAACGTCGTTTAGTTGTTTGCATACAGCAGGAAACACATTTCCTCTCTCCATGCCTCACATTACACTTTATGAAAACAAAAAGGTAATTGTATTGCACGGAGTTGTGGTGAACTTTCCAGCGCAAATATTTGAAGATGTCTATGGAAACGAAGCATGTTGTTATACTACCAGTTAATTATCCAGTGGAATTAGGTATTAGCCAATGCTCTTTAAGCCAAGATAAATGTTAACAGTCTAGTACACGTTCTACATGTTGTCCCTTCATTCATTTATTCAATCATTCACTCATTCAGTAAACATTTATTGAAGACTTAATGATCATCAGATACTCTGTAGCTGTTGAGGTGGTATCCATTTACAGCATGAGACAGTCTATCCACGGAGAAGAATTCATGAACAGTATACACGGTAATAACTAAATTATCTAGTGTGTAAGAAAGGATTAAATGCTAATAAAAACAAAGCGGACTATGGAAGATATGGCACTGGTGGTGGCAAGGGTCAGGCTTATTTGAGCGAAGACTTAAAGATGGAGTTACTCATGACCACGCTAGGAAGATTCAGACTCTAGGCAGAGGAAACAGCTGTTGCAAAGATTCTAAAGGGAGAGCACAGCCACTGACTAGAAGTATCTAATCATGCATGTCTAGATGGTTAGCAGGCAAGATTATTTTCTTAGGGGTAGTGATAGACTTGCACATAATAGTGATAGACTTGACAGACTGCAAAAAGAATTAAGCAATATTGTTTTCTTGATAACTGAGACTGAGATAACTTAAAGACAAACTTCATTTAGGTTTTAAAAAAGAATTAGGTTTGGGTTATTAACTCTAAAATGTACAACCAATTGCTGTATTCTTGGAGGATATTTCCTTAGGAAATCTCTCTTCTGATACATTCCCACCTCAGAATATTTGTGAGAATTTTGTGCCCTTTTTTTCCTCCATATTTTGGTAGGTTAGATTATTTTTCCCTTTCTAAAGTGTTTAGCATATTATAAGCGTGTGCTTAAAAACCCTGTAATTGTATCCAAAAAGTAGCCATTAAGATTATTTGCTCATTGAATGAAGATTTGCCAATCATGATGTGATACTTTGTATGCTGTAAGCTATGAGGTTTATAGAAAAGTGTAAAATGTAGTCTCTGCCCTTGAAGACATTAGTCTGGGAGGGAATAGAAGGCACATGCACAAATAACTATAATTATAACTTAGATCATCACGGCCTTCTCTGAACTCCCATGTAGTTGCAGGAAAATATATACTTTCCAAAAGAAGGTAACATTTGATCCAAACCTTGAAAGAAAAGTAGTAACTGGAAATGAAGGGAAATGACAGGATGTTTAAAGAAAGGAAAAATATAATGAGAAAAGGTTCAGAGGTAGGATCGCATGCACATTGCGAGGGAAGAAGTGATGAGTAATAAGGGTTTTGACAAAATAGTGTAGTTATAAGACATCTATGTAGTTTTGGAATAATATAGTTTTTGTATCATTTTATCCTGAAACAGTTTCCTCAGGTTTAAAACCACAGCCATACATTACATTCCTTAGATTATTTATTTATTTGTGCTGGGTCTTTGTTTCTGGATGTGGGCTTTCTCTAGTTGCGGCGAACGGGGCCTACTCTGTAGCTGCGGTGTGCAGGCTACTGCGGTGGCCTCTCTTGCTGCAGAGCGTGGGCGCTCAGAGCACTGGCTCCGTAGGGCAGGGGCTCAGCACCCTTCTCTTCTATTTCCCAGCATCAGGGTCTTTTCTAATGAGTTAGCTATTCGCATCCCAATATTGTCCAAATCGTGTCCAAAGTATTGGAACTTCAGCTTCAGCACCAGTCCTTTCAATTAATGTTCAGGGTTGATTTCCTTTAGGATTGACTGGTTTGACCTCCATGCAGTCCAAGGGACTCTCAAGAGTCTTCTCCAGCACCACAGTTCAAAAGCACCCATTCTTCGGTGCTCAGCCTTCTTTATGGTCCAACCCTCACATCCATACATGACCACTGGAAAAACCACAGCTTTGACTAGATGGACCTTGGTCGGAGAAGTGATGTCTCTGCTTTTTAACACACTGTCTGGGTTTGTACCATCAGGGAGGTCCAAAAAATTATAGCCACCCATTGTTATTGATAATTGGCTTTTTTTTTTTTCTTTTTAGCTTTCAACATTTTATTTATTGAAATTTTGGCCACACCTGAATCATGTGGGATCTTGGTTCCTGATCAGGATTAAACCTTACTCCCTGCATTGGAAGGCAGAGTCTTAACCACTGGAAGGCCAGGGAAGTCCCCCGGAAGCTTTTTTTTTTTTTAATTAAAAAGTATAATTTATTGGGTATAGCCAGTTAACAATGTTGTGATAGTTTCAGATGAACAGTGAAGGGACTCAGCCATACATATATATGTAATAGCAGTATTCTAAAGAAGCAATTCCTCATTTAAACTGTTTTATTTTAAAAAGACCTTGATACTACTTATAAATGATAAACTCAGAACTCCTGACATTTCTGGATTACAGTGTAGGGTCTCAAAGTGAGTTCTGTTCAAATATAAAATCCTTATAGTTTCCTTGGAAAAGTGAAAGTTGCTCAGTCGTGTCTGACTTTTTGTGACCCCGTGGACTATACAATCCATGGGATTCTCCAGGCCAGAATACTGGAGTGGGTAGCCTTTCCCTTCTCCAGTGGATCTTCCTAATCCAGGGATTGAACCCAGGTCTCCTGCATTGCAGGCAGATTCTTTACCAGCTGAGCCACAGGGAAGCATAGTTTCCTTGGAAGAGATATGCTATTAATATTATTTATTTATAGAAAATTTTTTAAAAGGCTTTGTGGATACAAGAAACAATGCCAAGGCCACATAACTGGCTAGATTACAAACATCTGTCTTAAAACAAGGACTTCATTTAATCCAAAGATGCAGCACCACAACCAACATACCTAACAGGTTTTATGAAGTAGCAGGGAAACTACATGGATGTTCTCAGCTTTGAATATGTTCTAAAGTTTTAGGGCTTAAACAACTCTAAGAGTATTTAGGAAGTATTTAACATTAAAGATTTTAATGGTATTAATAGTATTATTTAAGACTTTAAAAGTAGTTTCAGATTATTTTAACTGTCTCTTGTAACATACTACTTTTGTAGGAACCAAAAGTATTAGTTTGGTAATTAACCAAGTTAGTGTGGTAATTTTAAAACATGGCCCCAAAATTGTTGACATGCATCTCATTGCAAGGTGGAGGTTTATGTTCTGTATTCTATTACTAATCAATAGTATATATAAACAAAGTGACATTGCAGCAATTTCTAGACTTAAGTTTACAGAGCTAGCAACTTCCACTTCCCGTCTTTGTTGGGATACTCACTGTTGAAACACAGACACTAGTCAATAGAGAACCCAAGCTTCCTGTTAGGCAGTTACCAACCAATATGGGCTCCATATGAGTAAACTGTCTCAGAATTGGGTGGTCAGCCATGTTCAAGCTATCTAGCTGGTATTACATTCTGCAGAGACAAGCTGACCCTGACAAGGACTGCTCACATTTCAGATTTGTGAGTAAAACATTCACTGTGGCTTTCTTTATGCCATTAAATTCTGGAGTAGTTTGTTTTGTAACAGATTTTAGTGTTTGGATATAAGGTGCTACTGTAATGAAAACTTAAACCTGTGGCATTGGTTTTAGGACCAGTTGGCAGACAGCAACTAGATAAATTGGGGAGACTTGGTGAAAGCCTGAAGGGCCCCAGGGAGAGTGTCGAGAGACTAAAGGATGTGAGGGGGCTGTTGACAAAGTCTTAGAGTAAAGAAAATAGGGAGAGTATTATGGGAAGTTGAAAGAAAGGAGACCCTTCTATGTAGTGGCTAAACTTTTGACCATGTCACCTACAGAAGAAAAGGAAATGTATTCATATCTACTGAATTTGATGATCCAATTAAGAGATTCCAGGCAGAGGCAGAATTTTTAAGATGCCACATCACTTCTTCTCATTGACTAAATAAAATGTGAGTGAAGAGAAATTAGCTGAAGAAGTAAATTTTCCATCAAAACTGGTTGGGTGTGAAAATAAAACTTTTTCATTTGCAGCTTCTCCAGAGAAAAACAATACTCAAATTAAGAAACACATCAGCCCACAGATCAAATACATGTTGGGACAACAGAACCCTTTGTTATTAATATCTCAGAATGATCTGAAGTTCCTCATGGGAGCTTTCAGAGAGAAAAATCTCTGTGAAGATTTTAAGGACAGGATGGTCTCCCGGATCCTCTATGTTATTAATAAAAATCTTAAGAGTTTCAACCACAGCAGTTTTGCTAGATTCCTAGGGTCAAGAAGGGCTCATCATGAAGAGGTTTGAGAGTGCAGCTCTGTTTTTTAATGAAGTGGATTATAAATTGATTTGTTAGAATCTTGCAAAATGTTTAAAAGAAATGTTCTAGTTTTAAGTAAAAGAGTGATTATAAAAGGACACAGGAGAAATTCTCATGTGAGTGAGATGTATTAGCTCATGTATGTATTAGCTGTGATGATTATGCAAGAAATGACACGTGATAGAACTGCATAGAGCTAACCTCTCTCTCTCACTCACTCACACACAGACGACAAGCAAAACTGAGGCTATCTGAATTCGTTTGGATAGATTGTATGGCTGTCAGTATCCTGATCGTGATTTACTACAGTTTTACAAGATGTTACCATTAGAAGAGGCTGTACAAAGGGTGTAAAGGAACTTTCCACATATACATTTTTTACAATTGCATGAAAATATATTAAAGATAATAAATTAATATATTAAATAAATAAGTAAATAACAACTTCCTGATGATCATCATCTACCTAAAGCTGAAAAGCCAAATATGGTTTTCCAAACTGTTAGCAGACGTTTTCTGATAAGGGAGGAACTAGTCCAAGTCGATGCTTTTCAATTTACAGTCCACAATGCAGTATGATTATCACTTGGAAATTTGTTACATATGCAGATTCCCAGGCGCTAATTCAGATGCCATGATGCAGAAACCCTGAGGGTGGGGCCAAGTAATCTGTGCTTCAGTAAGCCTTCCAGCTGGATGTGATACATGCTGAATTCTGAGAAACACTGGACTAGAATTTTGTTTTGTGATAACTATTAAGCAGATAATAACTAGAACCTTGCTATTCACATTTACTCCACTAACCAGTATCATCAAAATCATCTGCCAGCATATTAGAAATGCAGAATCTGTGCTGTAGACTTAAGAGAATGCAAATCTGCAGTTTTACAAGATCTCCAGTTAAGTCAAAGGCAGACAAAAGCTAAAGAAGTGGTGCCTTAGTCCTTTTGCTGAACAAGTATGTACGTCCCATGAAAATACAGTTTCTAGTGAGAGTGAGGACACGTGGGTGCCCACTTCCTGCTGAGTCAGCGGTATTACACACGTTGCCCCGGATCACACATCTTATAAGGAGTGCACCTAAGATTTGAACTTACACAGCACTTAAAGGGAGACAGGAAAGATCCTTCTGGTCTGAATCCTTCCAGAGCCTACGTTCACAAGCACGGTGCTGACTTGTCCAGTCTTTCTTCATCTGTTAGTCCAGCTCCTGTGGGCCAGGTCTGCTTTCCAGCTATTTACAACAGGGAGTGTCTGAACTGCAGACACACATACCAGGGTCAGAATAGATACTATAATTCCCTCAGGCAGTTCTGACCATATTACTCTCCAGACACTAAGCTCATAACAGGAACCTTGGACACACCACCCAGGATGTTCTGGCTTCAGGACTGCAGAGTCTGCATGCCCTTGTTCTCCTCCCCCCCAGCCCCCTCATCGATCCTTCGATATGCATCCCAAAGCACAGACTCCTAGTTGACAGAGTACACATTAGCTGTAAAATAATACTACAGGGAGCTAGAGTTGAAAGGGAAATCTCTGATTGTCCCTGACTGGATTTTCTGCCTATTTATCTTCTAGACTTCAATTCTGTGGAAGTTGCTCAAAGAACCAAATGTTATCTGAATGCATAACTGACAGCATAGAAAATCATTTACCATTTTTATGTCTAGGACTTAACTTCCATAAAATAGTAAAATTCCACATTAGTGGATGGTTTAGGGATTTCAGGGGGAGGGGTAGTTGTTTTTTAATCCTTTTTGCTAAATAAGTAGGGAGGCATAGCTAGAAAATGCTTCAAAGCTGTTAAAGAATAGATTTGGATTCTGTATATTTTGTAGAATCCTCAGAAGTGAAATGATAAATAAAGTTATATCTGTAACAACAAAACAAATAGCTAATGGAGCAAAGTAGACTCTCATTAATAATGGTAAGTAATATCTTAGAGCATCATATTCTAGCTTCTGCTAGCCCCTGGAAATTAAAAGATAGATAATTTAGGGTGAACAATACACTGTAATAATCAAATGAATGAATACCTCTAATATAATTAGCTGTCAGTTTCAATGTGCCAGGCATGATGCTAGCTGCTAACCAGGTGCCTTCTCTACATTCCCACAATGTGAATATTATCATTCACGGTTCACAAGGAAGGAAACTGAAGCTCAGAAACATTGGGGCGTGGGGGGGACTTTCTCATAATCACACAACCCACATGTGCCCTAGACAGAATTCAAACAAAAAGCTATCTGCCCAGAACTCCTTCTTTGATGACAGAAGTGGGAAGGAGCTCTGAAACAAGATCACAAGCTGTCCATTGAAAAAAGGATGGATTTTAGATTCAGACCAAAGAGTGCTACCCAACTTCTACATTTTCCCTGCATTTCCCCACAGATGGCTCCAAATGTGCTGTTTATCTTTGGGAAAGTAAGACTAATTACTACCATCTACATGAATCGCTAACCATTCACATCTAATTAGTAACGCAGCATAATAACCATTATACGTGTCCATAAACTGTCAGATTAATGTTGCTGTACATTCCATTTTCTCTCAACACTGAACAAAGTATACCAAAGATTCTCTGTCTTCATGTGTCATGAGCTTTTGAGAGGAAAAGTACAGCAAACTGACACATTTAGGGTGAAGGAAATGGGTGGCATGATATAGACCAAGAGACTGACTAATCTACATGAGTTCTCAGTTCTCTAAGGCTTTATTTTTCTTATAAAATGCATAAAGGGTTTTTAAAAATTATGTGTAACATAGGCAAAGTTATTTAAAGTCAATGAATCTTTAAGGGATTTCACATCTTGATTCCTTTCACTGTCAGTCACCTTATTTCCTCCAATAAAAGTCATATCTTCAAGATAGCCTTTCTAAAAAAGAGCTGTTGCTCAATCTACTGTTATCAAGTCAAGTTATCCACAGTTCTTTTAGTCAGACTTCTTTGATTTCCAATGCGCTATGGACACACTTCAAACCCCCCCCAACCTGTAGTCTTGGTGATACAATTTCCTCAAGCCATTTACTTTAGGGCCATATTTAGGGTCAGTGGAGATGGATCTGCCTGGTTCTGAATTTTAGACACCCTCTAATATGCATTAAGTCCAAATTGTATTCACTCCTAAACTATCACAGCCTAGAATGGTACAGACTGTTGGGATATGCCAATGCCTAAGATAAAAAAGTTTGTTAGGTTTCTCATAGTTTATTTAGCAGCTCTGTCTTGTAGTTCTTTCTTGCAGATTTAATGCATAGTTCTGTGAGTAGAGGAAACAAACTCTTTACTTTGTGAGGTGTTTCTAATTATGCAGGTCTATAGAAAAAGCCCTCAGGATAGATCTCAACTCCAATCCTTATTTTTTTTAAGTATTTATTTATTCATTCATTAGGCTGTGTCATATCTTATTGCATCCTATGGGATCTTTCATGTGGTTCACAGACTTCATTTGTATCAAACAGGCTCAGTTGCTCTGAAGCATGTGGGATCTTAGTTCCTCAACCAAGGATCGAACCTGCATCCCTTGCATTGCATGGAGGATTCCTAAAAATTGGATGACCAGGAAAGTCCCTCCAATACTGACTTTAATGAGTAAAAACAATTCCCTTTCCTCTTACCCTCAGAATATAAATATAGATATATATATATGCACACTAATAACTCATCTTACAAGTTTAAGAAATAATTCCAGGTGAATCTATCAAGTTTTCAAAGCAACACTGCAACTACAAATATGAGGTGGTTTGGTCAAGGCTCTTATTGCTGTCCTAGGAAAATGATTTTCTATCTCATTTTATCTTTTTTCTACACTTGAAAAATGGGTCTAATAATACTTGCCCTTTACATACCGCACAGAAATGTTGCAAAGATTAATGAAATACGTGCAAAGAGCTATAAGCCAGATAAATTAAGAGAAAATCATCATTATTCTATTGGATTCTTCAAATAAAACATCCAGTAGAACTATGACCCTTCCTACCTTGGTGAGTAATGCAGATATAAGAATGCAGAAATAATGTGATTTTTAAAGAGGATATTGTTGTTTAAATCAAGTGCTTAAATCAAATACCTAAATCTCAAATAGATATGAGAAACAAAACAATTTTTCAGGAAAAAGGAATGAAGCTGTCCAAGAATTAGGGAACCAAGAAAGGTATAAACTTCAAATGATGCAATCTGACACTTCAGTTGGCACCCAACCTTCAGATAAGATTACTGTCATTAGACCCATGATTTGGAAGACTTAATAAATGGACAATTAGGGTTTATTTCTCCTGGAATTAATCAAAATTAGTTGAGATAGTCATCCAGCCTTTCCCCCACATCTGTTGCTCAGCAGTGTAAGTGTAAATGTCAGTTGATTTAATTTTCATTTCTGCTGCCAGATGTTTGGGCCTCAGTTGTTATAGGTATGCAATTGTTTAAAAATGCTCTCACATTAATACAGGAAAGTTCTACTGTTTCCTGCCTTCTAGGCTTTAACTATGACAAGAAAGGAAGTAACTTTATTGTTTGTAAATGTGTAACAAGGTCTGAAATTCACATCTAGCTTCACCCAGTACTTCAGCAATAGACTGATACAAACTTTTAAAATTAGCTGCCTTCCTTTGAGAAACCCAAAGCTGATTCCATGGGAGGAGAGAAAGGAGTTAGAGAGAGGAGAGATATTCTATATCCAGAATATATCCAGAATCAATCTAGATATTTGCAAGTAGTCCATGTGCTGTTAATTTGGATATAGTCTATTGATGTAGCAACACAGATGTGGTGGACATTTGATTTCCAGAAAGTGCTTGTTCAGTGACCTAGAGGAAAATTACCTCTATAGATACATCAATTTTATAAAATAGAGATAATGTAACCTATTTATCTAACATTTTGTTATCTCACTATTCATTGTACTAAAGAAAGTTAATCGTCTTTTCTCTGTGCAAGTTACTTATGGTATGAAAAGGAGCTTCAGGCCAACATTATCCTAGCACATTAAATACAAGATCAGACTTTTGAGCCGCAAGCATACACAGCTCTAGGAAAGCATTTATGTGCTTTGGAGAAGATGATCCGCAGACGGATGAGAGATGCGTGCTCCTCCGTAAGGAGCAAAGCAGCAGGCATCTTGCTCCCTTGAAGGGTGTTTACCAAGATGACTACTGCCTGATTTGTAAGGGTGTGTGAGTGTTCATACAGTTCCTAGGTAAAATAGCTACTCTATAAAACTGATAGCACACAGACTCACCTGGGTGCCCTGTGATGACCTAGAGGAGTGTGATGTGGGGGGAGTGGGAGGGAAGGGACATATGTGTACATATAGATGACTCACGCTGTTGTACAGCCGAAACTCAGACAACATTGTAAAACAATTATACTCCAATTAAAAAAAATTAATTGATGGTAATACACAGAGTAACCAGTAGGTACTATTATCGTTACCATCGTCATAGATTGTATTGCCAGAGTCGATCTGGTGTGTATCTGTTCCTGCAAAGTGAATATTAGTAAAGCACATGCTAATTACAAATTCATGGAAAGTCTTAGGGTTATGGAAGGACTTCGCCCTGTCTAGCAGAATGATCTTGGGAAAACAACAGCTCAAGCTTACTAACTTTGGGCTACATCATCTAAAATGCAGGATGATACAGCCCACTCTGGCTTATTTTCATGTAGTTGTTTTGAGTCTTCAATGTTGCAAAAAATAATCAGTTTACAAAATACATATTATAAAAATAGAAAGGTAACGATGCCTATTACTAGCAGAAATGAAACAAAATCCGGAGGTCAAAATTATCCTTATCTGTCAAGGGCTTCAGTTTTATGACTAAAATTTCCAAAATATAATTCATCCTGCTGGGTTCACTGAGATTTAGGGTTTTGTCCTCAGCCTGGTGGGAATGGAAACTTTATTCTTTCAGCACATTCCTTAAGAGAACAGTGCTTCAGCACAGACAAGCATTAGCCAATCCATGAAAGACACCTGCTTAACAAGAATGTGACTATATTAAATTACAGTGAAAAATAAAATGTTTACCAAAGACCCTATAGTGTGATACAATGGTTAGGGCAGTAGGTTTATAGTTTGGCTCCATCAAGTACTACTTGTGAAGTCCTTAAAGCTTAGAGACATGCAATAGCTATATGATTTTCTCATTTGTACAATGCAGATAATATCCCCAACCACAGGGAAGTTTTATAAAGTACATGGGTGACTCCATTCAAAATGCTGTGTCAAAGCATTAAGGAAAGTAAGCTCAAGAAACGATGGAACAATTGTTGTTGTTACAATTTGTCTTTTTTTTTTTTTAACTTAGTTTTTTCTTTTAATTTATTTATTTTAATTGGAAGCTAATTACTTTACAGTATTGTAGTGGGTTTTGCCACACACTGACATGAATCCTCCACGGGTGTACATGTGTTCCCCATCCTGAACCTCCCTCCCACCTCCCTCCCCATCCCATCCCTCAGGGTCATCCCAGTGCACCAGCCCTGAGCACCCTGTCTCATGCATCGAACCTGGACTAGCAATCTATTTCACATATGATAATATACATGTTTCAATGCTATTCTCTCAAATCATCCTACCCTTGCCGTCTCCCACAGAGTCCAAAAGACTGTTCTATACATCTGTGTCTCTTTTGCTGTCTCGTATATAGGGTCATCATTACCATCTTTCTAAATTCCACATATATGTGTTAGTACACCGTAATCGTGTTTTTCATTCTGACTTACTTCACTCTGTATAGTAGGCTCCAGGTTTATCCACCTCATTAGAACTGATTCAAATGTATTCTTTTTAATGGCTGAGTAATACCCCATGTTGTATAGGTACCACAGCTTTCTTATCCATTCGTCTGCCGATGGACATCTAGGTTGCTTCAATGTCCTGGCTATTATAAACAGTGCTGCGATGAACATTGGGGTACACGTGTCTCTTTCAATTCTGGTTTCATTAGTGTGTATGCCCAGCAGTGGGATTGCTGAGTCATCAGTTCAATTCAGCTCAGTCACTCAGTTGTGTCCGACTCTTTGTGACCCCATGAGCTGCAGCACGCCAGGCCTCCGTGTCCAACACCAACTCCCGGAGCCTACCCAAACTCATGTCCATTGAGTCCATGATGCCATCCAACCATCTCATCCTCTGTCATCCCCTGTTCTCCTGCCCTCAATCTTTCCCAGCATCAGGGTCTTTTCAAATGAGTCAGCTCTTCGCATCAGGCGGCCAAAGTATTGGAGTTTCAGCTTCAGCATCAGTTTTTTCAATGAAGATGCAGGACTGATTTCCTTTAGGATGGACTGGTTGGATCTCCTTGCAGTCCAAGGGACTCTTAAGACTCTTCTCCAACACCACAGTTCAAAAGCATCAATTCTTCAGTGCTCAGCTTTCTTTATAGTCCAAATTACACATCCATACATGACTACTGGAAAAACCATAGCCTTGACTAGACGGACCTTTGTTGGCAAAATAATGTCTCTGCTTTTTAATATGCTGTTTAGGTTGGTCATAACTTTCCTTCCAAGGAGTAAGCGTCTTTTAATTCATGACTTCAGTCACCATTGGCAGTGATTTTGGAGCCCCCAAAAATAAAGTATCTCACTGTTTCCACTGTTTCCCCATCTATTTGCCATGAAGTGATGAGACCAGATGCCATGATCTTAGTTTTCTGAATGTTGAGATTTAAGCCAACTTTTTCACTCTCCCTTTTCACTTTCATCAAGAGGCTCTTTAGTTCTTCACTTTCTGTCATAAGGGTGGTATCATCTGCATATCCGAGGTTATTGATATTTCTCCTGGAAATCTTGATTCCAGCTTGTGCTTCTTCCAGCCCAGCGTTTCTCATGATGTACTCTGCATATAAGTTAAATAAGCAGGGTGACAATATACAGCCTTGATGTACTCCTTTTCCTATTTGGAACCAGTCTGTTGTTCCATGTCCAGTTCTAACTGTTGCTACCTGAACTGCATATAGATTTCTCAAGAGGCAGGTCAGGTGGTCTAGTATTCCCATCTCTTTCAGAATTTTCCAGTTTACTGTGATCCACACAGTCAAAGGCTTTGGCATAGTCAATAAAGCAGAAATAGATGTTTTTCTGGAATTCTCTTGCTTTTTTGATTATCCAGCAGATGTCAACAATTTGATCTCTGGTTCCTCTGCCTTTTCTAAAACCCAGCTTGAACATCTGGAAGTTCACAGTTCATGTATTGCTGAAGCCTGGCTTGGAGAATTTTGAGCATTACTCTACTAGCGTGTGAGATGAGTGCAGTTGTGTGGTAGTTTGAGCATTCTTTGGCATTGCCTTTCTTTGGGATTGGAATGAAAACTGACCTTTTCCAGTCCTGTGGCCACTGCTGAGTTTTCCAAATTTGCTGACATATTGAGTGCAGCACTTTCACAGCATCATCTTTCAGGATTTTAAATAGCTCAACTGGAATTCCATCACCTCCACTAGCTTTGTTCATAGTGATGCTTCCTAAGGCCCACTTGACTTCAGATTCCAGGATGTCTGGCTCTAGGTGAGTGGTCACATCATCGTAATTATCTGGGTCATGAAGATCATTTTTGTATAGTTCTTCTGTGTATTCTTGCCATCTCTTCTTAATATCTTCTGCTTCTGTCAGTTCCATACCATTTCTGTCCCTTATTGAGCCCATCTTTGCATGAAATGTTCCCTTGGTATCTCTAATTTTCTTGAAGAGATCTCTAGTCTTTCCCATTCTGTTGTTTTCCTCTATTTCTTTGCATTGATCGCTGAGAAAGGTTTCCTTATCTCTCCTTGCTATTCTTTGGAACTCTGCATTCAAACGGGAATATCTTTCCTTTTCTCCTTTGCTGGGTCAATGGCAGTTTTATTTCCAGTTTTTTAAGGAATCTCCACATTGTCCTCCATAGTGGCTGTACTAGTTTGCATTCCCACCAACAGTATAAGAGGGTTCCCTTTTCTCCACACCCTCTCCAGCATTTATTGTTTGAAGACTTTTGGATAGCAGCCATTGTGAGAGGTGTGAGATGGTACCTCATTGTGGGTTTGATTTGCATTTCTCTGATGAGTGATGTGGAGCATTTTTTCATGTGTTTGTTAGCCATTACAATTGTTATCATTATCATCAGCGTCATCTCGGTCAGCATATTTTATGGCAGTGTTTCTAAAATTGAATAAAATAATCTAAATAAAACTGGCTTAAAACACATAGAGTGAGAGCAGTGAGAGTTTGATGTGTAGTTTATTTTTTTTCCATTTATTTTTATTAGTTGGAGGCTAATTACTTTACAATATTGTAGTGGTTTTTGCCATACATTGACATGAATCAGCCATGGATTTACATGTATTCCCCATCCCAATCTCCCCTCCCGCTT
The DNA here is from genome assembly GCF_033118175.1 of Dama dama. Taxonomy (NCBI): domain Eukaryota; kingdom Metazoa; phylum Chordata; class Mammalia; order Artiodactyla; family Cervidae; genus Dama; species Dama dama. The sequence goes on from NC_083684.1 coordinate 34,940,562, forward strand.
CCCTCCCCATCCGATCCCTCTGGGTCTTCCCAGTGCACCAGCCCTGAGCACTTGTCTCATGCATCCAACCTGGGCTGGTGATCTGTTTCACCCTTGATAATATACATGTTTTGATGCTGTCCTCTCTAAACATCCCACCCTCGCCTTCTCCCACAGAGTCCAAAAGTCTGTTCTGTACATCTGTGTCTCTTTTTCTGTTTTGCATATAGGGTTGTCGTTACCATCTTTCTAACTTCCATATATATGCGTTAGTATACTGTATTGGTCTTTATCTTTCTGGCTTATTTCACTCTGTATAATGGGCTCCAGTTTCATCCATCTCATTAGAACTGATTCAAATGAATGCTTTTTAATGGCTGAGTAATATTCCATGGTGTATATGTACCAGAGCTTCCTTATCCATTCGTCTGCTGATGGGCATCTAGGTTGCTTCCCTGTCCTGGCTATTATAAACAGTGCTGCGATGAACATTGGGGTGCATGTGTCTCTTTCAGATCTGGTTTCCTCAGTATGTATGCCCAGAAGTGGGACTGCTGGGTCATATGGCAGTATAGTTTAAATCCTGACGGTTCATGTTCTGTTAATCCACTTGGTTCTGGAGGCAGGGCTGGTCCTGAGGGTACATCAGGTTTGGTCCTTAGACTGAGGTGTCACTCTCTGAAAGTACCTGGATGCCCCCACCACCACCTCCTTCATCTCTGTGATACACTTAATTCCCTCTTCCTGCTCATAGGCCTCTCTGAATGAGTAACAATACCCAGGATTTAGCAGAAGGCAAGTCTCGATCTGTCCTGACATAATGCTGTCTTTTGAGAAGGCAACCTTCTTTGATGAGACCCTAGAAATGTCACTTATAATGCTGATCTATTTCCACTGGGGCTAACTTCATTTCCTTCTTCCCTTAACAATGACCAACATTTACTGAGTTCTTACTCCCTATACTGTATCAGGGATCCTACAGAACATGTTATATGTGCTATTTCTTTCAATATCCAAGCTACGTTTTGCTACTGACAAACTATTTTATCAACATGATATCTAAGAAAGAGGAATACTTTTTGCTGTTACCATATCTCAAAGTAATTGAGAAAATAAATGCCTTCCTAAGGCCACAGTTCTTAAACAATTTTGTCTTAGGGCTTCTTTACACTTATTTTTACACTTGAAAATAATTGAAGAGATCAAAAAGCTTTTATTTATTAAAAAGAAACATGTTACTGGCAATATCTCTCAATATTTACTGACCAGAAGTTATGACTAATTTTTTAAAAGCTTTGGTTTATTTCTGCTGGGTCTCAGCTGTAGCATGCAGGGTCTTTCAGCTACAGCACGTGGGATCTAGCTCCCTGACTAGGGATCAAACCCAGGCCCACTGCATTGGGAGCGTGGAGTCTTGGTCACTGGACCACCACACAAGTTCCTACAACTAATTTTTACAACCAAATAGTACACACGTGCACTTCGTTCATTAGCCATGGAGCCACAATACTACACACATCATGGTGCCTTTGGAAAACTCCACTCTCACGGGTGAGCACAGGAGAGAGACAGAGGCCAAAGCATGACTATTATTATAGACACATTCTGACCTCATGAAATCGCCACAAGTGTCTCAAAGACCTTAATCTACTCTAGACCATACTTTGAACACGCCATTTTAAAGGATAAATGATTTTTGCCTCCCCTCCATAGTCTCCTGTATATTTCAACCATTCTGTGATCTTTTGTTAAGACTAGGGAGTAGGGTAGATGAAGCATATACACTATAGAAAAATGTTATCATTTACACCTTACAATTGCTGAAATCGAGGCTTAGAAAAGAAAAGCACTTTTCCTAGCACATGACTTATAGGTATTGTTTTAATGGTTTACAATCCCGTATCTTTCTGTCCCCAAGCCTGGGCTCTTCATTATCATGTTATGCTGAAGCCACTGAAGATCCATCAACCCAAGATGGATGAGAATTTAGTAATGGTCTCATTTTACCCACATACTACAGAGAACTCTGAAGCCCAGAGGTACCAGTAAGATAGGTCCTAGAATTGAACCTGTGTTTCCTGAGTGAACTCATCATACCCATCACCTTGCCTCTTTATGTGTACATTAAGTAGAGGGACCAGGCAGTCCAGTGGTTAAAACTCCATGCTCCCAATGCAGGAATCATGGGTTCGATCCCTAGTTGGGGAACTAAGATTCCTCATGCCAGACTGTATGGCCAAAAAAAAGAAACAAACAAACAAACAAAGAAGGACCAAAGTGCTAACTTCAAGGTGTAGATGAGCCAAGTTTCTTGGCAAAACTACACTGAATAGAATAAACACACTACCTCATATGACTGTTATCTATTTTTATGATTCTTATCCCAAGTAGACTAAGCAACTTAATTCCTTATTTTCTTCCCAAATGTACAGCATCTAGTACAAAGCCTGGTATCTCATGGCACATTTGTACAAAGATTGTATTTTCAAGGATGCTTGTCTTGTTTGCCTATCTGTCATGCTTAGTACTGCCAAAGAGTCGTGAGTTCAGGCTTTGATGTTAACCCTGCTGGACCTGAACCTTATGGTATTAGATCCTGACCTTATATACATTCCTTGACTTCCCTAGATCTCACCTTGTACACTTCTGAAACAGTGCTCAGAATGTGTCCATCTCAGTGTTGTGTTTAGTCGCTCAGTTGTGTCCAATTCTTTGCGATCCTATGGACTAGGTTCGTCTGTTCATGGGGGTTCTCCAGGCAAGAATACTAGAGTGGATTGCCATGCCCTCCTCCAGGGGATCTTCCCAACCCAGGGATCAAAGCCAGGTCTCCCACACTGCAGGCGACTCTTTACATCTGAGGCACCAGGGAAGCCCCAGTGTTGTTATGAGGAGCAAAGGAAACAAATGTTTGCACACAGTGGTGACTGCCATTCTGCCTGAAATTAGGTAGCATCTCAAATTCTAGTTTGCTTTGATTGCCACACCCAGACATTTAGATCTAGACACTGAATCAAAAGAGATCATAGGAGAGTTGCTTTGTATGCATCCAGGCAACTTTCCCAAATCATGATTCTTACGATGTCGAAAGACCAGTGAGCTTCTCCAGCTCACAACCAGACAACATACCTTGGGCATTCATTTTAATTTTCCTGTTGGCTAAAAAGCACAACAGAAAGGTCCACATGGAAATAAGTGACACGTACAAAGGAGGCTCCTATAATCATAAAACAAACCAGTCCTCCCTTTTATCACAAATTTCCCGAGTGGATTCATGCTATTCTCTTTGCCTATAGCATTCTTGCTTTTCCTCTTCACTTCTCCAAATGGAGCACTGCACTTGACTCCTGGTGGGCACTAGAGAAGGCATCATACAGAACTGATTTCTTCCTCACATGAGCAGTTAGGACGTGTCCTGCCATTCTATTAGGCAACCTGTCTGAAGGCCAGTAGTTACTGCCCTACTGAAGCAGCCCCGCCTGTCGGTGGGGAGCTATATCTCTAACAACCTGTGCTCACGGTGTCTAGGAGAGAGGTGAAGAAACGAGTTTGCCTCACTAAAGGGTTTGTGTATTCAGTTCTTTGGTATGTTTAGTGACTAGTTTATTGGATCTTAAGTCTCTTTAAGATGGACACTACACGGGACAAAATCAAAGACCAAAGATAAAGGTCTCTAATTCAGTATTTCCCACTTTCACTAAGGTCTCCTATTTATATACGGAAGGCCATTTGTAAAACATCTAACTGCCTTTTTAAACCCATGCCTAACCCATCACTACAGATAAATATCCAGATATTTTCAGATTTATTTTAGATATCAGTTTCCCTGAGAAGTCACCCAGCACATCAATTCTGTCTTAGATGCTTTTTATATCTTTTCTTAAATAAACAAATGTAGGTTTCTATGGTATTCTGTGGAGTGCAGCTTTTGTTTCTTTGTAACTGCTACATAATTATATTGGAAATGTGAAAAACAATTCAGCAGGAAATCAAATGCTGGCTCAGTGTGGGTATTTTTAAATCCAGAGATACACAAATATTAACCGGCAATGAGATTTAGATACTGTACCTAAAACACAATCTAATGACAAGCCTTATTTAAAAGCTAGGGAAATATATATATATATATATATATATATATATATATATGCTCAAATAGGACATTTTTACAAACACAGATTTTCTTCACAGCACACTTAGAATTGTTTGTTTTGCTAGAAAAAAAAAAAAAAGAAAAAGAAAACAGTTAAATAAATTCAAGACAGAGACGGTTCTAAAAAGTCACTGTCTCTTAAACATCAAGTTCACAGCAGTCTACCTGAAAGAAAAGGTAATGATGGGGACTTTCCTGATGGTCCAGTGACTAAGACTCCACACCCCCCATGCTGGGGCCCCAGGTTTGATCCCTGGTCAGGGAACTAGAATGTTGTAACTAAGATATGGCACAGCCAAATAAATATTTTTTAAAAACCAACAGGTAATGAGGTTTATATTATTACTGTGATTGCTAAAAACAGATAGAGACTATGTTTATATCATATTACATTATAATAGTATGATATGTGATAATAATACACTAATGTCATCTGTATTATAAAAATACCATTCAGTTCAGTCGCTCAGTCATGTCCAACTCTTTGCGACCCCGTGAACCACAGCACGCCAGGCCTCCCTATCCATCACCAACTGCCGGAGTCTACCCAGACCCACGTCCACTGAGTCAGTGATGCCATCTAACCATCTCATCCTCTTTTGTCCCCTTCTCCTGCTGCCCTCAATCTTTCCCAGCATCAGGGTCTTTTCAAAAATACCATTATAATATGGTATATACGTATATAGTCTCTGTATCAGCCAGCTGAGTCTTAGTTCCCTTTTGAGTATTAGTTTCCTTTTAACCAATAAAATACATTAGATTGATCAAGGAAATTGTTGATGTTCAGGTCAGGTATTGTTAATGGAACCTAGGTTGGAATTTATATGTGTTTGGCTACATAGTCAAAACTTTCCTTCCACATTTGTCATCCAAGGTTTTATCCCTTGTTCCCCTTCTTCAGCTTATTATTAAGCATTCATTGTCAAATTATAGCAGCAGGTGTATGGAGCAGATTTTGGCATCATTCCGGGCTTATCTCAGTAGGTTACAGGAGCTTCAGACTTCAATATAAGGAGTCTCTTTAGTTTGTTTTAAATTTAGGAAACTGGAAGTTCTTAAAAATCCAAATTCCCCTGGAATGGATAGTTCACAGACACAACTTTTAAATGTATGCTCTCCAACCGGACCTCCTCTTTCAGTAGGGAAAAGAGCCTCTCAGTGAAACCCCATTATGTTCTAACCTAGTTTATACAGAGCTAGTCAAAGGAAGGCTGTGAACTCAAACTTTGAAAGGATGGACCATTTTTTCGGACTTACCACGAATCATGATATGTCTCAGTAGCAACTCACTGTCACTAAAAGAAGACTGAGGTTCAGTAGTGAGAGATTTGGCTGAAGTGTCAGATAAACCTAAGATCAAATCCAAATTTAGCCACCCAAATATGAGGAGCTTCAAGTGTGGTATCTTGGCTTTATTAGATGAGAGAACTGGTGGTATCAACATTTGGACCCGTGATGAGGATTTAATGGATAAAGGGCACTGGAAGAGCTGGAATGCTGCCTAGCACACAGTTAGCAGTAACTCTTAATTGTATCATTATTTTCATCCTCATCACGAAGGTTTGCAATTTCCAGCAGTATTTACTTTACCCGGTTGCTCATTAGTTTTAACCAGATGCCAATTTCTGTTCATTGAAACTTCATTTCTAATGCAGCTTTAGTTTTTTTCCTGATTTAGGACTGCAGGGACTATAGCAATGGTTCTCAAAGTGTGGTCCCTGGAACAGCAGCCTCAGCCTCGCATGGGAACTTGTTAGAAATACAAATTCTTTGGCCCAGGAATCTATGTTTTAACAAGCTCTCTGGGTGATTCTGAGACACCATCACAGCCAGAGTCTTCCCTTTCTCATTCTCCAGGCTCTCTGTTTCACCCATAGCCTAGTCTGCTGCTAAACCTGGGATGCTAATATTCTGAATGCTACATTTCCCTTATTTTAATATTTCTATGTATTTGATGGACCCCTCTGACATAGAGAATAAGGTCATTTCTTGTACCTGGCATCCGAAGGCAAACATAATTTGTTCTACTTAACTTTCCAACCATATGTTCTTTTCTCTCTGGAGTTCTCTGATCTTCAGAAGACTTGATCAAGATGTGTGTTAATTTTGAAATACATCTTTTACAAAAACCTATGATTACTTTATGACCCTGACAAAAATACAGCTTCCACAAAGGATCTTCATAGAGAAGACTGTCTCTCCCATCCAATAGAAAAATCCCACCCTACTGCAAATTACATGCTTTCTAAGTAAATGATAGAGTTTCAGTGCTTGCCTTAGAGACAGTTTCTTTACATTCTAGCTCATTGCTTCTTTGTGACAAAGAGCATAACTCTTGACCTTGGGAATCATGTGGGATGGACTCTTGCCCTATAGTCACTTCAGGAGCAAGAAAATAGTAGTATCATAAGTGAGGATTTAGTCACTGAGTCTTGTCCAACTCTTTGTGGCCCCATGGACTGTAGCCCCCCAGGATGTGAAGAGACAACTCATTTGAAAAGACTCTGAGGCTAGGAAAGAATGAAGGCAGGAGGAGAAGGGGATGACAGAGGATGAGATGGTGGATAGCATCACTGAGCCAATGAATATGAGTTCAAGCAAGCTCCAGGAGCTGGTGATGGACAGAGAAGCCTGGTGTGCTGCAGTCCATGGGGGTGCAAAAAAATCAATAATGACTTAGTGATTGAACAATAACTAAGTGAGGGTTTAGAGTAACCAATGCCCTGTCACCTCAAATCAGACAGAAGCAAGTTATTCTAGTACAAAATTCTACCATCCAGTGGCCACCTGACCTGACACTGAAATGCTAGGTGAGTAGGGGTAAATTCAAGATGGAATTGGTGTCTATTTTTAGCCCTGGTTTTTAAGCGTTGGATTAGGGAGTCCTATAATCATAAAACGTGCTGCATTTTCATTCTTTAGGCTTTGCTGCTTTGTAACCTGCTTCTGCTTGTTCAATACAGATCAGATTAAACGATAAATGGGCTTGTTGGGTAATGAAGTGTGGGCTGGCATAATTCAGGGCTTGCTGCAGGCTCTCAGAGGGAAGAGAAGTAAAGGATCTTAGATCAGAGGGCTGGCTCCTTGTGGGGACAGCGAGGGGACCTGGGGCTCCTCTCTGCCAGCACCTTTCTCATGGTCTCTGTCCCTGACTCTTCAGAGGGCTTAATATTGTATGGGAGAGCTTCCCCTTGAGAACAGTCAATACCCCACAATTTTCACACAAGGAGAGCACAGTCACTCCTGCCCTTCATGCCTCAGCTTCAGTCACTCAGGAAAGAATGACTTTAAAAACTTCAGAAAGCCATTGTGCCGATGTGCTTGTCAGCTCAAGACTTTTAACAAAGAGCTGAGTGGGGTTTTATATTAAAGCAAAGATCCTCTCCACCAATGAATCAATAATGTCTGTTTAGAGTCAGAACTCATCAGGCTAATATCTTGTGGTATTAATTCTTATTTCTTCTATTCATTCATTAGCTCAGCAAACATTAACTGGGAGACCCCACAGTGCTAGGCTCCCAGGATAAAACAGTGGTCAATAACAAAGCAATAATGTCTCATGAGAACAAGAACTTTATCAATGTATTTTCAGGGAATTCCTTGGGAGCCCAGTGGTTAGGACTCAGCGCTTTGACTGCTATGGGTCTGGGTTTGATTCCTGTCAGAGAATTAAGATCCCATAAGTCATAAGGCATGGCAAAAAAAAAAAAAAGTGTTTTCAAATCCTCAAGCAAATAAATGGGTATTTTAGGCCTCAACCAGTCACTTAAAGGCAAAGAGCATGGATCTTTGAGACTTGACAGCAAAGGAACTTAACCCAGCTTGGATATCAAGAAATATTAATAATAGTATTTGAAGCTTACACTAGTGGTCACGTAGGAGAAATTGTTGTAGTGTTATAAATGTGCTAACAGATTTATAATAAATAATACCAATTGCTACTTAAGCTGAAATTCTAAAGAATCCATAGCTAATGAGTTTACAGCTGTTAGAAATACTGTGTCCAGTCCTTTTTCTCAAATAAGTAAGGGGTTGGAGCAGAACATTTGGGATGTACATGAACTATAATGAGAAGAGGAAGCTAGAAGGGAAGTACCTGTGTGTGTAGGCTACAGATCTGTATCATTCTTGGTCATGCATCACTAAGATTTAGCATTCCAGTCTGAAATTACTTTTTTAAAAATGAATGCCCACAGTATTTGGAAATGCCACCTCCCCATCAAGAGGTGACATTTATTTCTCCACTCCGTAAACCTGCTCTTGGTAACATGACCTGCTTTGACCAATGGGATTTGCAGAGTTGATGCAAATAGAGACCTGGCAAGTACCAGCTCTTCCATGGAGTCACAAAGAGTCGGACACAGTGACAACTAATGCTTTTACTTTCACTTTCATTCGTAAGCCCAAGTGGCTGGGGGAAAGGGAGATCTGAATGATAAATTTAGATAAAGGACTAATAGTTTATGTTTAAACTATTAGTAGGCACCAGGTTTGGTCTGGAGGACAGAGAGGAGGATGAGGAAGGAGGGGAGGGGGCACTAGGGAGGAGAAAGAAGAAATGTTAAGTCCTTTCCATATGCCAGGCTCTGTTTTATGCATTTTACCTGTATTATCTCATTTTGTCATAACAAACTTCAAATACATCAACTGAAGCTTAAAGAGATTATGTGGTGTATTCAAATCACATATAAAGCATATTTTTGGCTGTGAAAATTTGCCTTCATAGTTTGTTTTGACCTAGTAACCATTACTACTTTCTGAGAAAGAGGTGACAACTACAACCTTGGTTTGGGCAAGAAGGAGGCTTTGAAGGCCGCCAAACTGGCCAGGACTGAGGAAAAAAGCTCCTCCTTTTGGACACATGTTTGTAGAAAATTATACCTCCCAAATCATCTTAAGATGATACTGCCTCAAGAACTCATTAATTTGTATATTCTCAAAATAAAGCTGGGTGGTTTTATCTGATGACAAGAAAGCTCAAGTTTTAGGCCTATCCTCTTTAATTATATGAAATGATAAAAGTAATGTTTACTTTATAACTACTGTTATAATAATATTAACATAAGCATTATCACCAAATCTTTACGCTGTGTTAGGAAAGATATCAGCATGTAAGCATATTCGCTTCTTATCACACACCTCTAAAGGTGTTTCAATATATACTCCATTTTAGAAATAGGGAATCTAAGCCACAGAGAGAAGTTCAGTAACTTATCAACTGAGTGAGTGTGGATGAATGAAAAAATAATGATTCCATCTACACAACCTGATTTATAAACTTGCTCACTTAACTCTGACTGATATCTGCATTTTCTTCCCAAGTCCATGTGCTTCCTTTATTCCCAGAGAAACCACGGTTGCTGTTGTTTAGTGACTAAGTTGTGTCTGACCCCATGGGTTGTGGCCCACCAGGCTCCTCTGTCCATGGGATTTCCCAGGCAAGAATACTGGAGTGGGTTGCCATTTCCTTCTCCAGGGGATCTTTCTGACCCAGGGGTGGAACTCACATTTCCTGCATTGGCGGGTGGATTCTTTTACCACTGAGTCACCAGAGAAAACCATAGCTGAGGATAAATCAACCTACTATCATCCAGTCTTCATAATCTGTTCACATATCTAGGCTCTCCCCCACCTACTCCCCTCTATCCAATACCCTCAAACCTGGAGATTACCATTTGCTGTGACTAGTCAGCTTGCTACAACTTGCACCTGAAAAGCTTGAATTACTATTCGCTGTGTACCTCCTGTCCTTTATCTATAGTTGTCTACAATAAGAGTTACTGTCAAGATTTGAGGAGGGTGGTTTGTAAGAGAGAAGACCAGGGCAAGACACAGGGGTAGAAGCCTCTCATGTTCTGTGTTTTTCTAGGTTAGGACTAAGGAGCTATTAGTCATAGTGACGTCTTAAAGGAGTTCCTAGTTAAAATCTGTACCTCCAGCCTCAATCTGCAGGCTTTTTCTAAACAGACTAGAACAAAAAGAGGGGCAGAAATGAAAGAGAGGGAGAGGCGGTGGGAGGAGTTCGGCAGAATGGATGCATTCAAAGAGGAACAGAGAGGAACTAAAGGAGACATTAAGTGGATATTCAAGTAAATGGGGTAGTTGTGCACAAAATGAGCACAATAGTGGTCAAAACTGGTGTGAGGTGCCCACCGAGTGACACTCACTGGCGCCTGCTTCTCCTCACACTGGGAATGGCATTCCCATTCTTCTCTAAGGAAATCTTATTTTGTACGCTGATCTCTTTCTCAGGAACCCGTCGCTTCCCCTTCACTTCCCCATAACGGATTGTCCACTTCCCTTCATTATAACCTTTATTGTTAAGAATATTGATTGCTGCCTTTCGGCACCTGCATGCTTGTCTGAGCTAGGGTATAGCCACAGAAACTTGCCACGCGCCTGTGTTCCCCAAGAGCCACATCAGTCAGGTGCTGCCGCAGCTTCTCTGATACTTGGGAACCCCGGAACCACTCCAGCCCTGAATTGCACTGTCCACCTCAGACCTGAATCATCCGTTCCCTTCTGTGAGTTACCCAACTGGACGGTGGCTTCTCTCCATCTGCTTCTACTCAATTCTTTCATTATTTATTATTTTTTAAATGTCTATTTGTTTTTATTTATTTATTTCTGGCTGCGCCGGGTCTTGGTTGTGGCACACGGGTCCGGCGTTGCAGTGCGCATGTTTAGTTGCCCTGAGACACATGAGGTCTTTGTTCCCTGACTAAGGATCGAACCTGCATCCCCTGCCCTGGAAGGTGGATTCTTAACCCCTGGACCACCAGGAAAGTTCCTGCTTCCACTCAATTCTATACAATGGAATGATATTGATCATAAAGAAACTTTAGCCCTGATTAGGCCACAGGCAATACACAGAGAGATTACATATTTTGAGCAAGATCCTGATATAAAATCTGAAGTCCTTAGTTCAATCAGGCTCTCCAAAAATATGCCTGCTTCATTTCGAGGGCCTTCCTTCAGGCACAGATCAATCTACCATGCCTGAACCGGGGACAAAAGGAAGGTCAGTGAACACACATATTGGTTGTGCAGTGATTCTTCACAGCTGCACCCAGCAGTAACTCACAGGATACGATTACCAGTTTTCTTGTTGTGGGGAGGAGAAGGGATGAAAGGCAATATAAGCCAAATAAATAATTTAAAATTAAGCTATTATTCAAAACCTAAGGTTAGGGCTGTATTAACAAGAACATGTGCAATTTATTTATCAGTTTCTAAAGGTTATAGATATATTTTGAGCTAAGATGCACAGTACCATCACTTTTAATTCAATGCTTGTGTGTGTGAGTGCTAAGTTGCTTCGGTTGTGTCTGACTGTTTGGGACTTTATGGACTGTAGCTAGCCAGGCTCCTACACCCTAAATTTAAAGGAACAATTATGATTCCCATTTCATAGATGGGAAAACTGAAGAGAGGGGAAATAATTTGCTCAGGGTTATATGGCAAGATGAGGCCAACTCTACCAACTCCAGGACCTAAGATTTCTCTAAACAACGAGCTCCCTATAAAGATATGTTTTTCCTAAGTAGCCGGGGTTGGACAAAGCAAATTATTGTGGCAACTGGGCCCTATGCCAGGGAGAAACATTCCTTAAGTGCTATCAAACGAGTGTGTTCCCTGGGAGATTTAACCATCATTAGTGAAAAGCTTCATTTGCGATATTGTGTGCAGCCCACTGTAGTGGGCTAGAGCATGCATTATTGCTAACTCAAAGAGATTAATTTAATGGGCAATTATATGCTTCCTGCTTTACAATACTTTCAGGTAACCAACAGCAGTCTGCTTTCTGTAAATGTCAGCTGCCTGCTCTCAGGTACATGATGTGAGCGGGCTTCCCCACTCTCCATTCCACGTCACCACTTTCTCTGAGAAGGACACTCTAAAATTGGCATTCGATGCCTCTGAAATGCCCCTGCAGAGACTGCATTTCCCTTACCGTCCCCTCCCTGCCCTGGTTTCCTTTCTCTCTCTGGCAGCTGTGCTTGTTACTATGTGGCTCACAGGTACGTCTATACCACCCTGCCCAACCTAAATGAATCTCATGCCTCTTCTGACAAACCTTAGCTCAGATATCACCGATCACCAATAAAGACCAAAACATACAAACAGAAGAACATCTCACCTCTTTCTGCCTTCCTTCACAACATTAAAACAATGTTTATAATATATACAATTAATTGCAATAAAATTAATGGTTCCGTAGGTGTTCAGCAAATTCCATAACTCTGGTTTAAACACTAACCCAGGAGACTGGGGTCAGCTGGATATGTCAAGTTCTCTGTGAACTTCATTTAAAAACACTGTCCTCTCAAAGGCACTGTTTTCTGCTTTCTAGTCTCTGTTCCTCAGTTTCCTAATCTCAAAAACGGGAACAGAATTCCAGTCTGAACAGTTCCAAAGCCTGGCTTTGTCCACCAGGCAGTTTTCCTCCCCAGGGTTATAAGCGTTTGAATAGGAGGTTCTGAGTAAATGCAGGCTTATTCTTTTCTCCACTGCACTCTTGTTCCTGCACCAGCCTTCTGCTTTGCAGAGAACTATTTCATTGGCTTGCTTCAGGTAATGATATAGCAGGGTCAGAAGCTCAATTTAAGCAGGAGAATGGAAGAAGAGAAGATATAGGAGAGGGTTCCTCCTGAAGAAGGCATCTAAGAACATGTAATCTGCAATTAAACAGCAGTGATAGCAATCTTGCCTCTGAACCCTTTGCTCTCTTTGAGACTCTGGGCAAGATATTTAACCTTCTGTCTGAATTTCCTTGACAGAAAAATGCACACAATAATGGTACCTATTTTCAAAGAGTGATGTGAGAATTAAAAGCATCATGGGGATTACATAATACTTTTTCAGTGTTTAACTAGCTAAATTTACTTTAAGCCTTTGCCACCATGATACACAGCAGTTTCAAGCCTTAGGATAGTTTCAAGAGAGGGGGCTGCTGCTAGCGAAGCTACTTAGCACAGATGTGCTATACAAGCCTAATCTGTTAGTACTTGGGCATCTAGCTGCCAGCTCATGTAATGAGATGTGCCTGTTGATCATGATGGCAAGTGAGATCTATTACCACTGAAATACTTGGGAAATACACACAGTGAAGCATCTCAGCCTTGGTTAAGTGAATCTGACACGAGAGGATAAAGGATGACATCTCCATTCTCATTAAGAGATAACAGATGGACTTTCCTAAAATCCATTTTTTAGCTTAATTTCATTTGCTTAAATCTTTTGTCTAAGAGATGGTGCTCTGAGAGTAATTTTAAATTGTTCTCCCTGGAATGAATATTTCTTTATCTTTATTAGAACCTCCCCCTATGGGGTTCTATTGTCCTGGGTGGTTTTAAATATTCATCTCATCCAAATACAATAAATCTCCCTTTAATATTTTTTTCCAGGACATGATCTGCGGCTTCAGAAGATAAACATTACATGATGCGCTCAATAATAATACCAAGTCAAAATAAGTTTCTAAGCCATTTTCATAGTTAATTCCAATTTTTCTTAAGTTCTCTGTGATCTTATTATTTTTGAATTCCGTAACTTAATTTTACATTTAAAATTTCTAGATTTATGCCCACCTCAGCTTATATTTTACAGCTAAAATTTACAGTTCTCTTTTATACTTCCAATCTTGTTGGTTTCCCTCCTAGCTCAGTCAGTAAAGAGTCTGACTGCAGTGAAGGAGACATGGGTTCGATCCCTGGGTCGGAAAGATCCCCTGGAGAAGGAAATGGCAACCCAGTATTCTTGCCTGAAGAATCCCATGGACAGAGGAGCCTGGCGGACTACAATCCATGGGGTCATAAGAGTTGGACACGACTGAGCGACTAAGCACACACTTGTTGGTTTTAAGACAGTTACATGCAAAAATTCAAAAACAAATGTTTAGTTTTCAATCTCTGAGCAAAAAAAAAAAAAGATCAAAAGAAAGATGCAATAAAAGATGAGATAACTCCCACTGATGTCAACGGAATAAGGTGAGTTTGGGTTGCATACTTTTAATTCTATAAGGTTCAAAGAAAAGCTTTGGGTTGCCATATGAACAGAACCATTTCCTGTTTGGTCTCTTTATGGAGCTAACTGTAAATTTAAGTCTGGGATATATTTGAGTGGTTTCTCTCAAGCTATAAAGGAAAAATTATCAGGTCTATAATCCAGTAATTTTTAATCAATAGATGTTCACTGAAGCAGGTTTGTGGTCACACCATCAACTGCTTTTATTCCCAGTACTCATCACCTTCTTCCTCACCTCTGTGTCATTCCTTATGGATATATCAGCAGATTTCAACTCACCCTTTCATACACAGGTGCCCCTAGAAAGAAAACTCCAAGAGGACCAGATGTTTTTTGCCTGTTTTCATCACTGCTATATCCCCAGTCACTAAAACAGTGCTTGGCAAGAACCAAAGACTCAATAAATAATTACTGAGTGAACGAACAAATGAATGTCTTCCCTGTTGGGCTTGGTACCCTTGTCACCCTAGAGTTAACAGCTCATTACCCTGGAGCATCTGCTTTTGTATCTGTCTTCCTTACTTGTCTGTGATTCCTTGCAAAAGAGTTTTTTGTTTCTGGATTGCCCCTGAAATGTTTCCTAACCATCTATTCTGTATATTCATTTCCTTTTACTCTACAGAATAGACTACATGAAGTCTTATGATCAGGGCCTTCTTGATGAAGGTAGCCAACTCATAAAAAAGAAGTGTCATAGATTTAGGCAAATTCAAGTAGGTTATTATGTTCAATATATGAGAAAATTATTTTAATGGTAATTATTGCCTTCATACTTTAACAATAACTATGGTCATTTAGACTGGGGATCCGAGATCTAATGACTGATGATCATAGTAGCTGACATAGGAGCTGACATAGTAGGTGATGTACATAGTAGCTTATGTACGTAGCTAACATAATAGAAATAAAGGGCACAATAAATGTAATGAGCTTGAATTGTCCCAAACCATTCCGCTTTACCCCGGATCCATGGAAAATGTCTTCCATGAAACCAGCCCCTGGTGCCAAAAAGGTTGGAGACCACTGCTTTAGAGCATTTTTATATAGCCTCAAACCAATCTAAATAGATACAGCTTTTCTCAGAGGCTTAAGGTGACATACGGCTTCAACACTGTAAACTATAAATATTTCACATCTAGATGAGGTCAACATTGCTAAGAAATCAAAGCTACCAAACGAGATGCTCAATTTTCTTTATCCCTTAATGTTACAAGGGATAAACTACTAGCAGAGCAACGTACTAGAGAAGAAAATGGTACTCCTAATAAGGAAGAGCACCCAAGTTTCCAAAGTGCTTCTTTTAAATTCCATATTAAGCTGTTTCTTTGCCTGCTTTGAGGTTACCAAAAGAAGCATTCTTCACTCTTGAATGGTCACTTTTTCACACAGTGGTTGTGTTTTATTTTTTGAATAAGACTCCATGGAAGACATTACCCCCACATCTCAGAGCAAGGAAAATCCATGCCTTTCCTGAAGGTCTAGATTACTCTTCTTACAGACAAGTTTATCATGAATCTCAGAGACATTGGCTGTGAAACCAGAGCAGATTTAGAGAGTGCAAAGAGCAGAGTTTAGGGCTCATGTCCTTTACATATGTGTACCCATGAATCTTTTTTACTGGGAACTTTTGTTTCCTTATTCAGATTCCTTCTATCCCAGTTCCCTCAAGAATGTACTGTCATCTCCCTTGAACTTGTATAAACTGTGAAGTCCTTCCATCTCCTTTATGGAAAGAGGATATTCAGATAACATGCAGAATGTCTTTTGCTTGGAAATAAAATGAACATCATGTCCCCTTTGCAAGTTCTGTACAATTAAAAAACAAAAACAAAACTGGTGAGGCAAAGTGCAAGTTCTTATAGATAGGAGAGCACTAAATTTCACCACAGAGCTATTGTTTAGAGACTCCACTGAAGTGTCAGTAAGTATGATCTGAGAAGCTGCGCTCATTAAAAATTGGCAGAAAGACTAACATATGTTATTTTAACAACCCTGGAACCTCTTCTGAAAAAAAAATAAACCTTACATTTTCACGTGTAATTGAGGAAAAATTTTATATTGAAGATGTAATTTTAAACAGTCTGTGATTACTGTGTAAAACACATTAATTCTTAAAAAAAAAAAACTATAATCTCATCTCCCCAAAATGATATGTATTGATACTGTAAATTTTCTTTCTATAATTTCTGCATGTATATGTGTATGTGTATATGCATAGCTTAAATATGTGAGCAATAGTTTCTATATTGTATATAAGTGTTAGTGTCCATTTAAATTATGCTCTATAGTTCTTGAATTCTACTTTTACCTACCCTTTTATGCTAAATCTTTCCCATATTTTAATACACAAAACATTGTTTTTAATGGCCAAATAATGGGTATAAGATTCAAGAATACTTGGATGTAAAAATGTTTCCTTCCCACATATATTGCAACCTTTTGGTAATTTACCACAGCATAAGTTATTTCATGTTGAGATGAAGCATTCCAAGTCTCCTTGGGAACAAAAGTTCTAATGCCAAAATATCTAAAAGAAACAGGACCACTTCTCGTATGACCCCAGGCATAAATTGAACCCAGGCACACAAGGAAGAAATGAACAAACCCGGGCACTTACTGATTTCGGTAGCAATGATTGTTATGTTGTGCCACACACTTAATTCTCTGTCCAGCGGTGTTGCAAGCGTTATCTTCCCGTCATCAGCATTAATGTTGAATTGTCTCTCCAGGTCAGTGTGCCGGTCGATGGAAAACCTACAAAACAGACACATTTGTAATCTACTTCAATGTTTATATGATCTATACATTCCACAGCAGACCTTTAGTAATCCTTAGAGAGCCACACTTGTGAAGCCGAATGAATTGGTAAACTCAATGGCATCCTAATTTGTAAAACAAAATGACCGAATGAGGCACAAGAAACTTAATAATTATTGCCCAAGGAGTCATTAGCTACATATGCAACATGGAGGTCATAAACTGCCATCAGTTTCAATAGGTAACATCTTCAAAAATGGATGCTGATGAAGAGTTAATTGGACAATCCATCACTTTTATTGGACAGCTTATGATAATTAGCAGTTGCCACAAAATACCATATAAAACAATGAACTCAAATCCAAAGGAGGATGGTGCTAGACAGCAAATTATTTATGGTGGTTCCAAGGAAATGTGTGTTTGTGTTAAACTTCGATTTCACTGCACAATAGGTATGTGTTTTTGTTGCTCTTGCTGTTGGTTTGTTATCGTTTTGAGTAAGGTATATATTTAGGTTTCCTATTCATCTCTGTCCATAGAAATCAGATGTTTTCTGATTCTCTGGTAAATAATTTTTTAAAATTGGTCTAGATACTTTAGCAGATTTAAAACTTTAATGGGCAGGTTAGTAGTTTTTCTGTTGAGAAAGCTTTCGGATAAGGCAGACATTAAGATGCTCTATGTCTATAGGCAAGTGTTTCTTGGGAACACTAACAAGATCATACAGGAATTACTTTTTTACCACATTTACTAATATCCTAAGAAGCACAAGGCATCATGAGAAAAACTGGTCCACAAATAAGCAGCAGAATACACTAAAACAGGACGAAATGGAGGTTCATATAAGGATTGCACGTGTATGCTAAGTCACTTCAGTAGTGTCTGACTCTTTGCGACCCTATAGACTATAGCCCGCTAGGCTCTTCTGTCCATGGAATACTCTAGGCAAGACTACTGGAGTGGGTTGCCATGCCCTTCTCCACGGGATCTTCATGACCCAGGGATCGAGACCACATCTCTTATGTCTCTTGCATTGGCAGGAAGGTTCTTCACCATTAGCGCCACCTGGGAAACCCTCAAAGAACTCCCCTAAATTTTTATGTTAAAACCCTAACTCCTACTGTGTGATAGCATTTGGAAATAAGGCCTTTAGGAGGTAATTAGGGTTAGAATAAGTCATTAGAATAGGGCTCTCCTGTGGGATTAATGATCTTATTAAAAAAAGAAAAGAAGAAGGGGGCATAGGCTGTCTCTTTCTGCTCTCTGCCAAGGAGGATTCAGGCAGACAAACCATGCCAGAAAATGTGCCCTCACCATACAGCGGATCTGCTGGTGCCTTGATCTTGGACTTCCCAGCCTCCAGAAACTGTGAGAAACAGATATTTGTGGTTTAATCCACCCAGTCTAGGGTACTCCATGTCTACAGAAGCCCAGACGAAGACCAGGTCATGTGCGATACCATCCAGGAGGAAGAACTGAAGAAGCCTTTCATGGTTGAGGGGACCTCCTAAGAAGGATACATGAAATCTATTTATTGGTACCCATTAACACTAAATATGAAACATGCTCCATGGCCATTCGAAGCTAAGCATATTTTCCTTTTTTATGTGTTCTTATGAACATTTATTATATCATCAAGAATAAAACTATGCTATTATGAGAAAAAAATAAAATTTCCCATAATTTTGCATCTGTAGGTTTGTACTGTTAACATTTTAGTGGATTCCATTGCAGACATATATACATGTATTTTATGCTTATCTATTTATGCATGTCTACTTATTTGTATCTATATCTAACTCCAGGAAATAGTGAAAGACAGGGAAGCCTGATGTGCTGCAGTCCATGGGGTCACAAAGAATCAGACACAACCTAGCAACTGAACAACAACAACAAAGAGGGGTGGGTAAATGGATGGATAGCAGACAGACAGACACACAGGGATATGGATAACTCCTTGCTCCTTTTAGCTGTATCTTCTCATTTGAAACGGTATGCATACTCCTTATCAGTTCAGTTCAGTTGCTCAGTCATGTCCGACTCTCTGCAACTCCTTATACCAGATGCAATATTAAGAAAAAAGACATTCCTCTTTTGTAAATCCTCTATACTAATCACAAGCATCATTAAATATTCTGAAATAATATTAAAAAGTGCTTAATTTTATTGACAGGATCTTCTTCCCTGCAACTCAGACAGTAAAGAATCTGCTTGCGATCCAGGAGACCCAGGTTCAATCCCTGGGTCGGGAAGATCCTTTGGAGAAGGGAAAGGCAATCTGCTCCAGTGTTCTTGCCTGGAGAATCCCATGGACAGAGGAGCCTAGAGGGCCACAGTCCACGGGCTCACAAAGAGTCAGACACGACTGAGCTACTAACACTACTGCTACTAATTTTATTGAAAACTGTGTTGCTAAATTCCTTGATAAAACCGTGTACAAGAGATCATAGCTCCAGGTGTAAAGAGACTGAGATATAAAGAAAACAAGGACACTGACTTGCATCTATACACCAGGAATTTATAAAACAATCCCTTGCCTAACCCCCAGGATGATTAGAGAAATTCAGAAAGGATTTAAGAACCTAGAGACATAGCTGAATTAACAGTGCTTGCAAAATAATCCTGAGCGTGAGGAAGTAAGTGTTCATTGCAAAACATCTGAATCTGTTGCATTACTGAATAAAAGACTAAAAATCATTATCCTGGGGAACAATGATTGTTGATTAGACCAATGAGGTTCCACGTTTAACTGTCAAATAATAGACATGTGTTTTGCTCTGGATATCATGAACACTCTGTTAAAAGATCTAAGTGATGTCCAGAGGATTAATTATCACTATCTGCATCATATTCATAAATAAGCTTTGCATGCATTGCTGGGTTCTAATAATTTTATTATCTCACTGCTGATATTTCACACAGTCATGCATCTGCCTATTTCCCAGAGGCCACAGAAAACGAGGTTGGAAACACACTCCATGGCTATTTGACTGCTGTCCAGTAAATGCCTAGCACTTCTGGCCTAGAAGAAGCACTGGGAACAATGACAGAGTTTTGGAAGCTGATATTTTAAAAAAAATACGCTGTTTGTGTAATCCCTTATTTAAAACTGTACCATACAACCTTGACACTGGAATAAAGTATATCTCTATTATTTATACATTATTGTTTCTAGAATAATTAATAAATACACCAAACCTCAGTTTCTTTACTGGCCAAATATAATACTGAAATCACAGCTCTGCTTGTGAAGATTAAAAATGAAACATAAATCAGTCTTGGTAATTAATAAGTGCTGAAGATATGTTCATCATCATCATCACATCACGATAATAACATCATGTCCCATTAAATGAAACTTCATAAACTTTCCTACTCGGAAGGTGGTAGAGAAGGCCCCTTTCTCACCAGTTTATAAATAGCATAAATGTGGAAAAAACATTGGGGTGTTATTTAATTCCCATAACGCTAAAAGAGACAGGAATTTCCTCGGTGTGTATCCCTATCTTTTTTAGAGTTATGGGAGTTATGTGAAAGAGACACGTGTACCCCAATGTTCATCGCAGCACTGTTTATAATAGCGAGGACATGGAAGCAACCTAGATGCCCATCAGCAGACGAATGGATAAGGAAGCTGTGTTATATATACACCATGGAATATTACTCAGCCATTAAAAAGAATTCATTTGAATCAGTTCTAATGAGATGGATGAAACTGGAGCCCATTATACAGAGTGAAGTAAGCCAGAAAGATAAAGAACATTACAGCATACTAACACATATATATGGAATTTAAAAAGATGGTAACAATAACCCTATATGCAAAACAGAAAAGGAGACACAGATACACAGAACAGACTTTTGGACTCTGTGGGAGAAGGCGAGGGTGGGATGTTCTGAGAGAACAGCATTGAAACAAGTATACTATCAAGGGTGAAACAGATCACCAGCCCAGGATGGATGCAGGAGACAAGTGCTCAGGGCTGGTGCACTGGGAAGACCCAGAGGGATCGGATGGGGAGGGAGGCGGGAGGGGGGATCAGGATGGGGAACACATGTGAATCCATGGCTGATTCATGTCAATGTATGGCAAAAACCACTACAATGATGTAAAGTAATTAGCCTCCAACTAATAAAAATAAATGGGAAAAAATAAATAAAAGAGACCGGGATATTTTTCTCATATTTTAAAGATCCAGTTCATGACAGACTTTATGGGGTGAGTCATAAGAATTTATAAAATACAGCCCTTTAGTAAGATCAGAGGTAAGACTTTCATAATATTACAAGATTAGACAATGGGAGGAACTTGATGGGAAAAAAAAAAAAAAACAACTTAGTTTAAAATTCAGTTTAAAGTCTACCTCGACTGTACAAAGAAGCCTCTTGCTCCCTTTATAGATATTTCGCATATTTTCTAGCCTAGTACACTTCATGGTAAAGGCTGCCCAGAACTGCTAAATAGTTCAAAAATTCAGACTTAGCACAGTCAATAAGCACACATTAAACACTAAATGTATACCAGGCGCAGTGCTAGGTGCCTCTTTCTTTTTGCATCTTTCTCTCATTGGTGTCTCGTAAAATGAATAAAAGAAAAATCACAGGTGTGATTTCATCATGTTATTAATCATCTTGTGCCTTTGCTACCTAATCTGTTAAATGGGAATTATAATAAGTTTCCTGAGATGTAGACGAGGTAATACCTATAGAGCACTTATTGCAGTACTTGGCATATAACAAGTGCTCAATAAACATCTATTGAAAATCTCTGATGTTGTCATTACTTATCTGGAAACAGTAGGTTTCTACTGATGAATCCTGGGCCTCTCTTCACATTTAAGCCTGCAATCCTTTTACTTATTGCTTCTCTTTCCCTATACCAGTTCATCTGGGTTCTCATATCCATGGAAGCAGAAGCATGGAGGGTATCACGTTAAGTGATAAACTAAAGCCACAGAGAAGGAGCATGTGGAGAGGCTCTTGCACTTCTAGCATCATTTTAGTGTCCATTTTTCTACCACCTTTTCTGACCAAATCTCCATTCCATGAACCGACTGTTCCAAGTTCAAAGCATTATTGGACACATTCACTTTTTATTCATGTTGAATACTATATGAGTGTTTGTTATCATAGTTAAAATTAGTTACATTTTAACACAAGTTTGGATTTAAAAAAAAACCTGCACCCCACATGCCATTTTTAGGAACACTCTCAGAAGATGCTTGCTCCCCAGCAATAGCTATGCCACTCCATTGCTAGTTGCAAAGATTCAGCTTGCTTTCCTTGGTCCTCTAAGCTGCCACCATCCACTCAGCTACCTCAGTTTCTCCTCTCTCCTCCTGTTCATTCCACTCTATGACACAGCTCCATCAGAATAATAAAGGGAAACCACAGTCAATTACGGGGCTTCCCATGTGGTGCTAGTAGTAAAGAACCCACCTGCCAATGCAGGAGACATAATGAGACGTGAGTTCGATCCCTGGGTCGGGAAGATTCCCTGGAGAAGGGCATTGGCAATCCACTCCAGTATTCCTGCCTGGAGAATCCCACGGAGAAGCCTGGCGGGCTACAGTCCACAGGGTCACGGAGAGTCAGACACGACTGAAGCGACACGTGTATGCACGCTCAGTTACAAGACTCGGATATAGACTGTCTTCTGACACCAATTAACAGAGAATAATTTCAAAGAGAAACAGGGTGGGTTAAATTAACAACAAACCCGAAGGAAAGACTTAATTTTTAGAATCGAGTGTACCAGGCAAGTTATTAAGATGTCATGATTTTGCATCAGTTCACTTTAGTTCAGTCGCTCAGTCGTGTCAGATTCTTTGTGACCTGTGACCCCATGAACTGCAGCATGCCAGGCCTCCCTGTCCATCACCAACTCCTGGAGTTTACCCAAACCAATGTCTATCAAGTCAGTGATGCCATCCAACCATCTCATCCTCTATCATCCCCTTCTGCTCCTGCCCTCAATCTTTCCCAGGATCAGGGTCTTTTCAAATGAGTCACCTCTTGGCATCAGGTGGTCAAAGTGTTGGAGTTTCAGCTTCAACATCAGTCCTTCCAATGAACACCCAGGACTGATCTCCTTTAGGATGGACTGGGTGGATCTCCTTGCAGTCCAAGGGACTCTCAAGAGTCTTCTCCAACACCACAGTTCAAAAGCATCAATTCTTCTGTGCTCAGCTTTCCTTATAGTCCAACTCTCACATCCATACATGACCACTGGAAAAACCATAGCCTTGACTAGACGGATTTTTGTTGGCAAAGTAATCTCTCGGCTTTTTAATATGCTGTTTAGGTTGGTCATAACTTTCCTTCCAAGGAGTAAGTGTCTTTTAATTTCATGGCTGCAATCACCATCTGCAGTGATTTTGGAGTCCCCAAAAATAAAGTCAGCCACTGTTTCCCCATCTATTTGCCATGAAGTGACGGGACCAGATGCCATGATCTTAGTTTTCTGAATGTTGAGCTTTAAGCCAACTTTTTCACTCTCCTCTTTCACTTTCATCAAGAGGCTCTTTAGTTCTTCTTCACTTTCTGCCATAAGGATGGTATCATCTGCATATCTGATGCATATCAGATGCATATCATCTGCATTTCTCCCGGCAATCTTGATTCTAGCTTGTGCTTCTTCCAGCCCAGCATTTCTCATGATGTACTCTGCATATAAGTTAAGTAAGCAGGATGACAATATACAGCCTTGACGTACTCCTTTTCCTATTTGGAACCAGTCTGTTGTTCCATGTCCAGTTCTAACTGTTGCTTCCTGACCTGCATACAGATTTCTCAAGAGAAATAGAAGAACTGTACAAAAAAGATCTTCACGACCCAGATAATCACAGTGGTGTGATCACTCACCTAGAGCCAGACATCCTGGAATCTGAAGTCAAGTGGGCCTTAGGAAGCATCACTACAAACAAAGCTAGTGGAGGTGATGGAATTCCAGTTGAGCTATTTCACATCCTGAAAGATGATGCTATGAAAGTGCTGCACTCAATATGCCAGCAAATTTGGAAAACTCAGCAGTGGCCACAGGACTGGAAAAGGTCAATTTTCGTTCCAATCCCAAAGAAAGGCAATGTCAAAGAATGCTCAAACTACCGCACAATTGCACTCATCTCACACACTAGAAAAGTAATGCTCAAAATTCTTTAAGCCAGGCTTCAACAATACTTGAACCGTGAACTTCCAGATGTTCAAGCTGGTTTTAGAAAAGGCAGAGGAACCAGCAATCAAATTGCCAACATCTACTGGATCATCAAACAAGCAAGAGTTCCAGAAAAATATCTATTTCTGTTTTATTGACTATGCCAAAGCCTTTGACTGTGTGGATCACAATAAACTGATTTTGCATAAATGTCTCAGAACTAGAAGTAAGCCACACTGTTTTCTAGGGTTCCCAGTATCTATCTGAATAGCAGCAGATAAACTGGAAGAAACATAGAAACCAGATAACCTTCAGGGGAATCTCACCTGTGAGATCTCACTGAAACAGTGTAATTGGTCATAATCTCATAGGCTCATCTATAAATAGGAGAAAGGATCTATTAATACTTCACGGAATGGTTCTCTGCAATAAATGAATGAATACATGACTCAGATACAGCAAAGTAATTGGTTAATTAATAGGCAATTCTTTAAGCCCAGAATGACTGTGAAAATGAATAACTAGAAATGCATGCATGCATGCTAAGTCGCTTCACTAGAAATAGATATAAATAAAAACGACCATTCACATCCGTTAGTAGTTTCCCAAGTGAAGCTAGAAAAATATTTCAAATCTCTTCATGTGCATGAGTGCGTGCTAAGTCGTGTCTGACTCTGTGCAACTCTGTGGACGGCAGCCTGCCAGGCTCGTCTATCCATGGGATTCTCCATGTAAGAACACCGGAGTGTGTTGCCATGCTGTCCTCCAGGGGATCTTCCTGACCCACGGGTCCAAACCACGTCTCACATCCCCAGCACTGGCAGGCAGGTTTTTACCACTAGCACTACTTGGGAAGCCCGATCCCTTCATAGTGTTAGTCTATACCGGTCATCACCTTTTTCAAAATAGACTCTGAGCTGAAGAGGCTATACCGGGTTTCTTTGCTTAGTTCTCATCCACAAGGAGCCTTCGGGACCTGGCCCGAGTCTTCACTGATCTTCTCTTCCTTAGGTTGTCCTTCCAATTAGTCTACAATTAAGCATTTGCTGGACTTTTGCTCTTCAAAACAAGAAGAGATTGTTTGATTCTTACTTTACATTCGTTGGAATTTTGTACTACAGTTATTCCATAAGTGTTTATCGAGCATGGGTGGTCATTATGCAGGAAACATCATGCCAAAGAAGTATGAGAGAAGGAGTAGATGGGATAAGAACAGAAGAAAAAAGAAGGCATTTAGTTCCCACTGTATCTACAGAAAAGTTCAATGTTTTCTAATTCACATCTTAAAAGTCATAGGGTTTGCATCTTCAGTACTGAAGTCATTTTAACTTCTTTTTTTAATCACAAATTTATTTTTTTATTTTTTATTTTTTCATAATCACAAATTTATTAACAGAGTTCTACATTATATAAATTCTGTGCTGACTCGAACATTTCTCTGAATACTTTCAGGGTTTTAAAAATGATTAATTTTTAAAAATTAAATTATTTATTTTAATTGGAGGCTAATTACTTTAAGATATTGTGGTGGTTTTTGCCATACATCAACAGGAGTCAGCCACGGGTGTACACGTGTCCCATCATCCTGGACCCTGAAGTCTTCATTTTAATTTCTTGAAAATACACATCTGTTGGATTTGCTGTTCTTTTACAGATTTACTTAAGGTGTGTTTGAGACAACAGAACTCATTCAAAGAGACTAGAATATATTTTGGAGAGTCATCTTGCCACAATAAGAAGAAAGTTATTAACACAGTAGGGCATGGTATGTGAGAAAACAGGCTCCTTGGACCACATTATTAATAACGCCAATCCTAATGATGGCAATTTTGCAAACAGACATTCTCATTCTATAACAATGAAGATGGTTTAGAAACTGCATCACCCGTGATAATCAATATTCACAGACACCCTATTTCAACTTTCCCATTTTATTCCAACAACTATCCTGGTTTGCTTCAATGTTAATATTCCTCTAACCTATGTCTTAGAAATGAATGCTAATGACTTCATCATTGTACTTTGTGAAGTTAAGGCTACGGATGCGAGGAAATTCCTACCTAGACGCTTAGCACTCTGTTGGGGACCTAATTTAACCTACTGCACTCTGACCATGAGCACAAATTTTGTCACCAGTTCACTCAATCAAGAGTAGTTCACAGAGGTCAGATGTTAATATTAAACGATATCACTATTGCAGTGGTTGAGAATAGGTCAAAACGGGCAACTGGATATTACTATATTGGAAAATAGCACCTTTTCTGCATTGCTGCAATATACAACTTTTACCTGAGTCATATGTTTTACTCAATTATCAGCCCAACTATTTACATTTCAACCAACATTTGGCACAAAATCCTGTATCTTGTTTGTGTGTGTATAAGGCAGATTTTACTGTCAACATACAAATATTATATGTGTATATACAGTCATTCATTTGTTCATTTAAAGCATCTCCTACCCCCTCTTCCCAACCTTGCCCCTATAGGACACACCTACAGAGACCCTCTGTCCCTGCTGAATTTCTGTTTCTTGTTGGCAATAAAGAACATCAAACTCTGATAATATCAGGAATATTTTAAGGATGATCAGCACCAAGCTTCCAATATCAAGGAGCCTTTTTCACTCCCAGTGACTTGTGTCAGAAAGGAAGAATGTAAATTAAAGTCTGGAAGGTACATAAGAAGCTACACCAGTTATCTTAATAATCAGATAAAGATAAATAATCTTCTTTCAAAAGTTACTCTGGACTATATTATTACTAATACAGTATTTGTGAAACACCTGATGGTTTTTCAAGAGAAAGACCCTTTTCTCCCTAATGTCTCCTCGAGGCCAATTTATATTTCTATCCTTAGTTTCTTCATCTGAAAAATGAGAACAATAAGACTGCCTTCTTTTAAAGTTTAAGGTTAGTCCCCTTAGGTAACGCATTGGAAATTTCCTTTTGCTTTTTTTTTTTTAATAGATTGTTGTTGTGGATCATTTTTAAAGTCTATATTGAATTTGTTACAATACTGCTTCTATTTTATGTTTTGGTTTTTTGGCCACAAGGCATGTGGGATGTTAGCTTCCCGATCCCTGATCAAAGCTGCACCCCCTGCAATGGAAGGCGAAGTCTTAACCACTGAACTGCTAGGGATGTCCTCCTTTTGCTTTTTAAATGCGGATTCACACTGAATATTTATCATTATTTCTAGTTAGACACTCTGACAAATGTCTAGGTATTTTTAAACAACAACAATAATGTATTTGAAAGATTCTGATGTTATTGTTTAGTCACCAAGGTGTGTTGGACTCTTCACCACCCCATGGACTGCAGACACCAGGCCTCCCTGTCTGTCAAAGGATGAAGCATATCCACCTACAACAATCATCCTCAGATACCTTCATGTACTTAGGGTCACAGACAGAAATCTCAGATGCTAAATCTGTTGGTTCAGAGGACATCCCATTTTCTGAGCATGTGTTTTGTTTTATAGTTTGTTTCACTCATACCTTGAAAAGATACCATCATAAAGCCAAACTCCCATGTGTAAATTTCTGCAGTCACAAGACCAAAATTAGTGAGTCCCAGATAAAATCTAATTCATGATTAATCTTCAGAGAAATTCTAATTTTCTCCCTGAGTCATCAAAATAGTCATTTATAACTGAGAACTCTAAATCCGATATGATGACAAAAATATGAAAAAAAAACTGAATGCTTTACATTTAAAAGATTAATGTAAAATTTTCATTTTTTATTTAATTCAATAAAGGCTTAGTGACTGCTTCTTTTGGTCAAGTATGATGCTAAATGCTTGAACAAAGCCTCCTCTCAGACACACTGGTTGTGTTTTTCTCATTACTTACAATGAAAAATGGCAAGCACTGTAATAAAGTCATTGTTATATTGCAGCTAGAAAGGGTCCCTAGATGTACCTGGAAAAGGGAGGGTGGTCAAAGATGACACCACGATGCGGCAGCATCTGTTTGGGGACAGGAAGAATGAGTAGGGGTTTTCCAGGTAGAGTATGTAGGGAGAGCATCCCCAGCAGAAAGGAATACATGAAGGAAATCTTGGGTTTGTTCAGGAAATGATAGAATTAAGGACCAGGCTAGGCGTGGTGAAGCTAAGGTCTGACAGATGAGCAACCTGTCATTTCATTCCCATCCTTCCTTTCATCTTATCCCTTCCATCCCTCTTTCCTTCACTCTTTACTGAGTGTTTCTTATATGCAAGGCATTGTGTTAGTTGCCAAGACAGACATGGCCTTGCTTTCATGTAACTGAGTCTACGTATAGAGAAAGACAGTGAAAAGAAATAAGATTTTTACAGCTTACAGTGATGTATTCATGAAAAAGAAAAGGGATGAGATGTATAAAATATTACTAAAATACTCCTATCAAAAGAAACAGCGAATATGAAAGGTCAGAGTTAGGAAGATGTTCAGTATTTTCAAAGACTGTAACAAATGACAGCATTGTTAAAATTCAGGATTCAGTGCGGGGGAGGGCATCAGGAAGGACCTTGGAAACCATGTTGAAGAATTAAGTTTTTTCACTTGCAGGAAATGGGGAGCCACTTGAACAAAATACAGGAGGAGAATGACATGATCTAAACCACAGCTGGATCCCACAGAACTTTCTGGATTGTACAAATGTGCTTTGTCCAAGATGCTGAGCACTAGCTTTCTGTGGCTATGTACCCCTTGAAATCTAGCTAGTGTGACTGAGAAATTGAAATCGTGGTTATATTTAATTTAAATTCATTTTATTTACATCAAAGAGCCACATGTGGCTAGTGGCTACCATATCAGCACAGATCTAAGCTGAGTTAGAGATCACTGGGGCAGCCGTGTGGGTATCAAAGGGCAGGAAAAAGCAACCGGGGCTGCTATAACTACTCACCTTAAAGAGGGCAGTGTTTGGGGCCCCCTGGCGGTCCAGAGGCTAAGAATCTGCTTCTGCAGGGGCCCGGTTCTATTCTGGGGTGGGGAACTAAGATGCCTGCAAGGCACGGTGCAGCCAAAAAAAAAAGGGGGGGGGGGGGCAAATATGATGGTGTTTGAGCTTAGTAACTAAAATAAACAGGACATGGTGATTATTTGGATACAGGAAGTAAAGGACATTAAGGAATTTTGAAGCAACAGCCTTGTGGAAGACTCATAACACTTTTCTCTTAATCTACATTGCTTTTGAATTAGATAATTCTCTATCTTTCATCTCCTTTTAGCCATATTTATCTAGTTAATCACAAGATACACCAAACTGGTCAAACAGTTCACATAAAGATGAGCAAAATATGGACTTCCCCAGTGATACAGTGGATAGTAATCTGCCTGTGAATGCAGGGGACGCGGGTACCGTCCTTGGTCTGGGAAGACCATGGGCCATGACTACTGAAACCCAAGCATGCTAGGACCTCAGAGTCACCGCTACTGAAGCCCTGTGCCTACAGCCTGCACTCTGAAACAAGAGGAGCCCATGCACCCCGACAGAGTCCCACTTGCAGCAACTAGAAAAAAACCTGAACATAGCAATGAAGACCCAGCACAACCAAAAAGAATTAAATACACAAATTAACCAAAAAAAAAAAGAGTGAAACCCTAAAAGCAGTCAATTGAAAAAGGACATTACATTAAAAATAAATAAATAAAAAAGACTAGCAAAATGTAATTAAATCTTTCCAGAAATGGTATCTGTAGCTTATAGCAGGTATCTGATACTTCCCTCTGGTGTGTCTTTTTATGATGGGAGATTAGGAGTTGTGAGGATAAAATCTTTTACACCTATGATAACCTTGATTCTCACTGTTAACCCTCAGGTCATAGGTATCCCAACAACTCCCATAAATCTCAAGAGGCTCACAATGACCCAGGGCTGACAGGGGACAGTTAGCAGTGAAGAGTAGCTTTTAACTCACTTAGTTACTTGCTTGGGGCTGTCAGTCAGGCAAATAATGACTTTTCCCTATAAGAAAGAATATGCAAAGTTGATGAATGCTACATGGACAATAAGGAAGAGATGGTGTGAGATGGGAATACATCAGTGTGTAGCTCTATGGACCATGAGACCATACCCAGCATTGAGATTTAATAATATATTTCATGTATTTATCACGTATTTATCATGGCCTTCCTAATTTTTGGCCTGTCTGCTAAGCCCTGTATATTAATTTCTTAGTTAATCCTCCTTTTACTTATGTAGCCTACATAAATTGTTATGACTCTCAATGCTTCAAGGCATAAAATGAGGGTAATACACATTTTTACCCAGCCACAAACTTAGTGAGATAATAAGTGTAATCTCCTGACCATAGTATCTGACACTTAATCAATTATTAGTCAGTGTTGAATAGCTGTCAGAATGGTGGTATTTGATTTTACGTTTGTCCAATTTTTGTCAGAACCATTAATTATATAGAAAAATATGTATTTATGGAAAACACTGTACACCCAAGAAATAAGAGTAGTGCATATAAAAGTAGGTTTTTTGAAAGTTTCCTAAAGTTATTTATATACACTTAAAAGTTTTAATTGGACATTCAGACTCAGTAAGTGCTAAGGTCTTATGGTAAGTGCTAGGAAGTAAGAGGTGAACAAGATGTAGCCGGTTGGGACTTCCCTGGTGGTCCCGTGGTTAAGACTTGACCTTCCAATGCAGGGGGTGCAGGTTCGATCCCTGATCTCGGAAATGAGATCCCACATGACTCAAGGCCAAACAACCAAAACAAAAGAGAAGCAAAGTTGCAACAGGCTCAATAAAGACTTTAAAAATGGTCCACATTAAAAGAAAAACAACTTAAAAAGATGCATCCTATTAACTCTTTAAGAAATGGAAGTGCATTTAGACTGAAATAGCTTGTTTACTTGCTATCACAACAAAAATAACATAAGCACACCATTCCTATATTCAGCCAGATAACATCTTTCTAGGAGGTCAAAAGTTTTTTTTACCAAAAATGTTCATCCCTAAACACACTGCCTGACCACATGGTCTAATCTAGTCTTATACCTTCATGCAAGTGCAAAGCCTAATAGCACGTACTTGATGTTTAATAAACATGCTCCAAACATGTTTCCTCTTTCTCCAGCGTAGATCCCATCCTCCAACTCAGCCATCCCGTGGGCTCTGCTCCCTTCCCACATCTGTTCTGCAGTTTCATATCCTTGGTTTTAAAGGACATTTAGATCTTGTGCTGTCCTTTGCACCATTCAATACATCTTTCATAACTCTGAACCTTCTTAAGGACTTCCGTAAACTTTATTTTCATTTACCATGAAGCTATTCATACATACCTCAGTTGACTATCCCAAACTTGACTTGTACTGTGAGGCCCATTTATAGGTATTTCAGCTAAGCCTATTCCACTTGCCAACAAACTGACTTCAAACACACAGAAGAGAACTAATAAACAT
Organism: Dama dama; assembly: GCF_033118175.1. NCBI lineage: Eukaryota > Metazoa > Chordata > Mammalia > Artiodactyla > Cervidae > Dama > Dama dama. Next base: position 34,972,032 of record NC_083684.1, read on the forward strand.
CTGATAGATGGATGGAAATGGCATTTCTCCGTCTTTTAACACGAACTAATAAACATCTGATAGATGGATGGAAATGGCATTTCTCCGTCTTTTAACACGTTCTCTTATTAAATATGCAATATTATGTTTTCCTCTGCAACACTAAGTCAAATCTGATTGTCCTTTATCAAAAGCAAGGTTGTATAATACATTGTGTCAAATCAGAATGTAGAAATATAAGGAAAACTAAAGGCTTTGTTGAAATGACTCCCATAAATATTTGAACATCAGATAAGAGTGTCAATCTCCCTTTGCTGGGATGCAAAATAGGGGATTTATTTTGCCTTATGAGTATAATAATGTTAGATAACACAGCTCAGCCTATACAAGCAGCTTTGTTTCTTTCAGAATATAAATGTTATTATCAAGTTTTGTTCCCTAGAGGGTACAGAGACTTCACCAATCAGAAAAAAATAAAAACATTTTAAACCCCAGATAAGCACTTTCCCCAATTTCTCCCCTCTTTCAAACTTCTTATGCTTTTTTAAAGCACCCTAGATCACTTGTTTTAAAATAGTTTATTCATATTTGAAGCTTGATTTTTTTTATTATTCTTATTAGTTAGGTTTACTGTACCATGCTGGAAACAGTTCAGCTAAATCAATTTGCTGCTTTAGAGCCTGCATCTCAAAATGTAGAACAGATCTATATTTGCCACCACACCATAGTGTGGTGGTTGCATGTGACTTTGGAGCTAGACGGCTAGCAGGGTGAAGTTAGTCAAATCACTCCATCAGTAAAGACATTCCCTACACTTGTCCTGAGTGGATGTGAAGATGCAGGGCAGGTGCCCCTTTAAGGAAGGACACCAGAGCCGTAGGAGGAACAGTCAGGGGAAACCCTCTAAATATCAGCTCCTTAGAATCTGCCTCATTTTCAGAGATTGTCCGATGTTACCTGGAGATTAAGCCAGCAGAGGGATAAAGACACTACCAATTTGGCAGGACATAGGACTCCTCTGATGATCGATACATGTCCCACCGGATGAGGTCAAGGCTTTGCCAGGCCTGCACTGCAGGTTAACGCGCCCCCTGCCCGCCTGTTTCTATCCCCTCCCGGTCACAGGTGCTGCTCTCAGACAAACAGCTTGTACGTCAAATGCCATCTACTTCCAGGGAAAACAACCTGTAACCCATGTTTTTAATGGGAATATGGGAATAAGAATATGGGTAATTCACAGAGTTCATGTAATATAAGATAAATGAGATACCTGTGAAGGGCACTGTACTAAGCCTCTAAACAGGCATGACTAAAGATCCACAAGATCCTTCCAGTATGACTCGTTAAATATCTGCTCTCGTATTGGAGAATACCTGTTAGAGTTTGTCAAACATGCGCCAGCAAATCTATTCCAAGTGAATTTCTATTTCATGTCACCTCATGTTTTCAGAGAGAGAGAGAAGTGCTGCTGGGATCAGAGGTTTTGCCAAGACACTGAAATGCAGAGACTAATTTGGTTAAGACAATCATCAGCCTCGGTTCTAAAAACCACTGTATTGTAATCATCACTGAGGTCTAGAGAATGGAAGGGGCAGGTAGAAAAATCAGGTATTATGAGAAATTCATGCAAGAAACAAATATATTCCCCACTCCAAGCGAGGAAGCATCCAGGTCTTTTTCATGATGCGCTTTCACAGTCTGTATGATAGTTATTGGCTTCCCCAGTGACTCAGCAGTAAAGAATTTGCCTGCCATGCAGGAGATGAGGGTTCCGTTCCTGGGTCGGGAAGATCCCCTGGAGAAGGGCATGGCAACCCACCCCAGTATTCTTGCCTGGAGAATCGCATGGACAGAGGAGCCTGGTGGGCTACGGTCCATGGGTTGCAGAGTCGGACTCGACTGAAGCGACTGAGCACACAGGCATGGTAGTCATGGTGATTTCTCCAAAAGCAATGCTGCTGCTGCTGCTATGCTACATGAAGCCAATTTTGTCCAGGAGATTCAAAGTAAGCTCACACTGTCAGGGGCCCCATAGAACTAACCTCCGGAGGGTTCTAAGGCAAGCACGGAGGATGTCAACTCCATCATAGACAACTGGATTCTAATACAAAGAATTTCTTTGACTACAACAGTTTTGTTTTTTTTTTAAAGTATGTTTTTTAATCCTCTCTCTATGGAGTTTTCTAGACAGAATAAGATCCAGAAATTATGTGAGAATCAACTATTAAAATTACTGATGGAAAGCCCAAGCTCTTACCAGTATACCACAGGAGATGACAAACTCTTTTGTAAAGTAAATATCTTAGGCTTTGCAGGTCATACTGTCTCTGTTACAGTGACTCCACTGCAGTTCTCGGGCATAAAAGAAAGCGTGGCTGCATTCCAATAAAACTTAAAAAAAAAAAACAGTGGGGAGCCAGATTAGGGACACAGGCTATAGTTGACTGACTTCTGGCCTCATGTAGTAAAGTTTAAACTATTTACTCATGGAACATCCCCCCACCCACCTTAAGAAGGGTCTATGGAAAGGCAAGGGCACAAATTTATATATTATAATAACATATAGACATGTATTCTCTTAAGAAATAGGAATAAGTGTCATGATAGTTACAGTGCTGGATGGATTAGAATCTAGAGCTCGGACCAGCACAGAAGCCTGAGTGTCCTTTACCTCAGATGCTTGATTCTCTACAGAAAGTTCAAAGATTAAATCTCTTCTTAAAGAGTGCAAGGCACCTGTGCCAATTAACTTATCTATGAAATCCTAGTGCAAAGAAACTGGAGTTGACATCGATCTGGTCACACTGTCTTTAGTCCTAGTGATGCTCCTTAGAGCACAGCTAGGGAGATGCTGCTCTTGGAGAAAAGTGGTATATATCTATTTTTCAAATTTAACAGGCATAAATGCACTTTAAATTATAAAGAAATGTTTTGCTAAACACTGGTTTGCAGCCTCTGTATGGCAAATTTACAGGAAGATGCAATTTTGAACCAACTGCAAGTGAAGATGCTATTTAGAGTCACTAATAATGAAATAAACCCCTTAGTTATGAATCAGTTATTATATTTCACTGAACTCCAACTGTTTCTTTCTCACTGTTTAATTTCATTCTAGCTTTTGTTATTATGCCTAAAGAAACCATTTTAACATTTTCTCGCATGCACTTCGAGTATCAAAAAATTCCATCTACAAGTTTTCAGCTTTTGGGCTCTAATTGCTCCACTGGTTGCTCTAACTGCTTTAATAAATAATATTATCTGAGTTCTGCTAGTCCCAGAATTCTAAAGTCACTGCATCACACATTACTTATTATTCCTTTAAGGGGGAAAAGGAGCCTTTTTCTACCCAAAGCTCCTCTTTATGGTAAGAGAGAAAGAAGAGGGAGGGAGGAAGGTACAGAACAAAAAAAGAGAGACAATATACACACAGTTCACTCTCTAGATTAATACTAGGTTCTCTAGAGTGTGAGATATTTCCACTTTAGCATCATTGAGTATCTGTGGTTCCTTCTATTGCAATTCCTTAGGAAACTATGAAACCTCTTCTTCTATGTGAGCCTAAAAATAATCTAGTTTTGCTTATCATTTTCAGATCGCATTAAAGGTTAGATAATTGTGAAAGACTTGAATTTAACACAGCTGTGTAACTCATTTCCTTACTATAGAACAATGTCCATGAGGGCAGAGGCTCTGTCTCTATAGAAGTCCCTTAAGAAACCATGTGTTTCTGTATATCTATATCTAAACCATAGACATAGATATGTGTGTCCCATACCATATGTGACTTACATGTATATATATATCATAAATGTTATATATATGCATACATATATGTATATATCTAGTAATGTGAATGAATGGGTGACCATGTGACTAAATGAATACATGCCTTATTAGTGTTAATCACTGTTAGCTGAATTAGCAGTACAGTGATTTTTCAGGGTGGGGGGAAATGACTTGGATAAGGTGGAACTTTTGAAATGGGAAACATTCAAATTTTAATTGGCTAAAAGCGAGCAGGAACTAAATGACCAAGCTTTCACTGCTTTTAAAAGACTCCTTGTATGATACTAGACCCTTGTACACTGTTCGTAGGGAAGCAGAGTAGTGCAGCAGCGATGGAAAACAATATGGAAGTTCCTAAAAAATTAAAATAGAACGACCATATGATTCAGCAGTCTCACTTCTGGGCATTTATTCAAAAGAACTGAAATCATATTAGCACCCCCACGTTCACTGTAGCGTTATTCACAATAGCTAAGATGTGGAAACAATGTCCATCAGCAGATGAATGGGTAAAGAAAATGTAGTATATAGACAGAATGGAATATTGTTTAGCCTCAAAAAGAAGAAAATTCTGTAATGTGCAGCAACAAAGATGAGCCTGGAGGACATTGTGCTCAGTAAAAGAAACCAGTCACCAAAGGGGAATATAGCACGATTCCACTTATAATCCACCTGGGCTCTTGCTTCCCTGATGGCTCAATTGGTAAAGAATCCACCTGCAAGGCAGGAGACCCTGGTTCAATTCCTGGGTCGGGAAGATCTGCTGGAGAAGGGAACAGCTTATCCACTCCAGTATTCTAGCCTGGAGAATTCCATGGACTGTATAGTCCATGGAGTTGCAAAGAGTTGGACACGACTGAACAACTTTCACTTATATTAGGCACTTCGAACAGTCAGAGTCATAGATGCATAGAATGGTGGTTGCCCGGCTGGCCTCGGAGAAGGGAGGAATGAGAAGTTGCTATAGAGTATCAGTTACATTCTGCACCAACGCTGTGGCTATAGTTAACAATACTGTATTGTACCCTTAAAAATCTGTTAAAAAGACAGAGTTCATGTAAAGTGTTCTTATCACGATTAAAAACAACAGCAATCCCACTTCTGGGCATACACACTGAGGAAACCAGATCTGAAAGAGACACGTGTACCCCAATGTTCATCGCAGCACTGTTTATAATAGCCAGGACATGGAAGCAACCTAGATGCCCATCAGCAGATGAATGGATAAGGAAGCTGTGGTACATATACACCATGGAATATTACTCAGCCGTTAAAAAGAATTCATTTGAACCAGTCCTAATGAGATGGATGAAGCTGGAGCCCATTATACAGAGTGAAGTAAGCCAGAAAGATAAAGAACATTACAGCATACTGACACATGTATATGGAATTTAGAAAGGTGATAACGATAACCCTATATGCAGAACAGAAAAAGAGACACAGAAATACAGAACAGACTTTTGAACTTTGTGGGAGAATGTGAGGGTGGGATATTTCAAAAGAACAGCATGTATACTATCTATGGTGAAACAGATCACTAGCCCAGGTGGGATGCACGAGACAAGTGCTCCGGCCTGGTGCACTGGGAAGACCCAGAGGAATCGGGTGGAGAGGGAGGTGGGAGGGGGGATCGGGATTGGGAATACATGTAAATCCATGGCTGATTCATATCAATGTATGACAAAACCCACTGGAAAAAAAAATAATAATAATAAAAATTAAAAAAAAAATAAAAACAACAGCAAAAAAAAAGACAAGGTCTCTTGGGAATTATTGCAAGATTGAAGAGAGAGTCAATCGATGCACAGTTTATTCACCATACAATTACCAGGTTCCCTATGAAATATTTCCACTGTAGCACCATTGGCTATCAGGACTACCAGAAGTGCTTTCAGGAAAAGAGCTCATTAACAGCAAGCCTGGTGTCTGAGGTGAATTGTGAAAATGCCAGAATACAAGTAGGAAGAAAAAAAGCAGAGTCTTGTGTTGAGTGGGCACTTACATTCAAGAGAGGAATTATGACAACAGAGCGCTGTGGCCACCATGGTTATGTGTCAAACCCACTTTGACTGCTGAACAGCCATCATTCCCACTTTTAACTTAAGCAGCTCATGTAGACGTATGGGAAATGCTTTGAAAGAAAAGTAGGAAGCAGCCATCTCAAAGGAAAACAGTCACATGCCATCTCAACGCCATGGTGACAATAAATACACACTTGACATGATTATTGGGTGGAAAAAAAAAATGAGCCATAGCAGGTTTACATGAAAGCACTGACCTTTAATTAACACCTACTCTGTGCTAGTAGGGGCTTCCCCGGTGGTTCGGCAGTAAAGAATCCATCTGCCTATGCAGGAGACCTGAGTTTGATCCCTGGGTCTGGAAGATCCCCTGGAGGAGGAAATGGCAACCCACTCCAGTTTTCTTGCTTGGAAAATCCCACGGACAGAGGAGCCTGGCAGTCTACAGTCCATGGAGCCACAAAACAGTTGGACATGACAACAACTAAGCAATTGTGCTAGGAAGTTTGCCTTAAGTATAAATAACTTGCTGCCTCTAACAACATTTCAGAGTGTCTGTCACAAAGGAAACAGTAAACATTAGCTGTCATCATCCTACACTTCATGCAAAATGCCAGGCCCTAGCAAAGCACGTGCAGACATAGTGGTCAATGGTAAGAAGAAATCTGGATTTAACCCTAGCCCTCACACCTCCTGCTATATCACCATGCATAGGAAACATCCTCAGTTTCCTCCCTCATAAAACTGGAATCATACTGAGTACTTCACAGGTGTCTTTTGTGAGAATTAAGTGAAATGATACATAACAGAAACTTAACACAATGCCTGATTCATCAAATAACTATTGTTTCTCCTGTTAGCTCCCTAATTTTAATTTGGTTCACAGCTGATAGTAACAGACCCACACAAATGGGCTAGACTAAGGAGCAAGAAACACTCCACCCACACTCTGGTTAATTCCACAGACCTGGTATACTCTCCTTTTTCTTGGTGTGTATCCTGAATTGACTGAAACCAGTTAGGAAATGAATGGTTTTTGTATTTCAATTAAATTGATCCTCTAATTCAGAGCAGCCTTGTTTATAATAGCCAAGATATGGAAACAATCTAAGTGTCCATCCATGAATGAATGGATAAAGAAGATCACACACACACACACACACACACACACACACACACACACCAGTGGAATACTATTCAGTCATGGAAAAAGAATAAAATCCTACCATTTGTGAAAACATGGATGGATCCTGAAGGTATTAAGTAAAGTAAGTCATAGAAAGAAAAAAATATCATATAATCTTATTTATATGTGCCATCTAAAACAAAATAAAACAGAAACACACTCATAGAGAAGAGTAGCTACCAGAAAGGAAGAGGATTTTGGAGGTGGTGAAATGGGTGAGGGTGGTGAGCTGTATGGTGATAGATGGTGACAAGGCTTTGGTGGTGAAAACTCTGTAGTGTATACCGATGTTTATACTACAAACATCTGTACTATAACATAACATCATAGTACATACCATAGTATAACACTTATACTATAAACACTATAGTCTAACTATAATTCTGTATACCTGAAACTTACTAGAATAAACAAATAAAAAAGATTTGTAGAAAATATTGGTCCTGCTAAGTCATTCCAACATGTCAAGACACAGTTAGTGTCACAGAAATCACAAGAAAAGAAAGGGAGTGTGACAAAGGATAGAAAACAGGCATTGCATTGTCAGAAAGAAAGACAAAAAAATGGCCATGCACCACAGTTCCATCCTTGACTATTTGTGTGACAATGGGCAAGACCGTCTTTTTATCCTCAGCTTCCTCATCTGTTAAATGAGTATACACATTATCTCACAGAGGTGGTAAAGAATCAAATGAACTCGTGTAGCACATCCCTGCCACACATCAAGCACTCACTAGTAGCAATACTCACCACAGTAGCAAAGGCAAATTAGACTAAATGAGGTTAATTAGACTATTTAGCATGCAACTGATACGTGAAAAGAAAAAGATAATCCTGCACAGTCAGCAACCTTTAGTAGAAGAATCTCTGCTCAAATGAGTACTAGGCTTTTATTTTGCATTTAAGATATGAAATTTATGGTGGCTTTATTAGTGGGTAGTCCTAATAACTCCACTTATTTTATTTAACAACTTCATTATTTCAGTAATTGTCTGAGGAAGATGATATTATCCCAGAATACCAAAGAAGCAGCTGAGTCTCAAAGAGAATTTCAGAGACCAGCTGTCTGTCTGGGAAGTAGTAGTGACAGGGTTTGAAACAGTCTGTTGTAGTTTCAAGACATGGCATCTTTTAAATAATTTACACAACTATATTCTATACTACTGAAAGGCATATGCTAATGAAGAGGGTAGCACATGCTTAATTAATGTTCCTGGAAGGGGGATTTTGCCTTTTTTTGTCACTTTGCCTTTGTGTTTCGTCTTTATATCACTGTTTGTTTGCACTGCGATTATACAAACAGATATAGACACAGATATGTTTATACACATAGATACATGTTTAGTTATAAGAATTTTTAAATACATTGATACTTTTAGCCTGACAGTGGGCTCTCAAATGAAGCTGAGTCATAGAGGAAGTTGACCAGCCAATTAATGACTACATGTTTTAACATGGAAGATGTCACCGATAAATGCCTATTTCTTGCTGGATAGCAAAGTAAACGTTCCCTGAAAAGATGGATACAGTCTTATTAGTATATAAAATACAACAGTCCTAAAGAGACAATCATGCTTTACTATTTGTTACTTGATAATTCCCTGAATATCTGTGTCCTCTAGTCCTGTTTTAAAAGGTTAAACGGCTCTAAATCTGTCTGCTAGACTTATAAGGAACTCTGCACTGCTCTGGCTAGTCAGGAAATTTAATTTTCTACACAAATTAACCAATTGTGCATAGAAAGAGGAAAGCTGCTCTCCACAACCCAACTGGGGGACTAGGGTGGGAGGGGGGATAACTGCAAAAATGCAGAACAGATACTGAAGAAATACCATTGATGATTCTTACATTCTTATCCCATGGAGCCAACACACTGCCAATCAGAACCATGTGGGGCAATCTTTCTGAATAATGCATTAAAGCCCTGCTGGAAATGACTTGAAATACTGCTTACCCCTTCTTTGGGAGGGGCCATATATGCCATCTAGGCTTCCCAGGTGGCGATAGTATTAAAGAACCCGCCTACCAATGCAGGAGATTTAAGAGATGCGAGTCCAATCCCTTGGTTGGGAAGATCCTCTGGAGAAGGAAATGGCAACCCACTCCAGTATTCTTGCCTAAAGAATCCCATGGGCAGAGGAGCCTGGTGGGTACGGTCCACGGGATCGCAAAGAGTTGGACGTGACTGAAGTGAATTTGCACATACACAGGCACATATGCCAAGGGAACTATTAATAGCACTTGCCTGCCATCTACCAGAGCTACAGATATGCCTGTGTCATCAAATGGCGCTTCATCTGTCCATCTCTTCCTGGGAACACGGCCCCAAGCCCCCTTTAGTTTGCCTGGAAATGAAATTCTTCCAAATTGGGCAGTTGTTGCTAAGCAGCCTCAAACTTCTTATACACCTGCCTTTTATGCCAGTGACAGTAATAAAAAACAATAGCAAAGCTGTAACAATCAATGATTGTTACAATGATAATAGTCACTGGAGTCCCTGTGAACTGGAATGATTATAAAAATATCCATTTTACATAAGTAAAAAGATAGATTAAAAACTTGGGGAGCTCTGAACCTAGATTTTTACCATTTCTGTCCATTTGAGGTTAGTATCACTTCAGTACCAAAAGTTCCTCAAACTGCATCTCTAGCTGATGAAGAACATGTCTCACACAGGAAGTTTGTTCCTGCTGGTACTACAGATTGCATGTCTGGGGTGTACCCGGGACTCCCCTGATATCTGAACCCCCACTTTCCCCGAGGGTCCTCAGCTCGGCTTGCTCCTGGCCCCCTATGGGGTCTTTGCTGACAGGAGCAGAAATCTTGACCGACCAAGTGCTAAGCTGGCCCATGGCGGGTCTCCCGGTTGGTTCAATCTTGTTTACCCTTGTCATTATTCTGCCTCTTATGCTTAAAGATGTGAAGGAAGTGGTAACTGCCCTGTTCTGTGTTCCTTCAGAAGAAAAGGGGTAACAGCTGAAAACGGGGCGGATTCATTTACTCAACAAGTATCATTGCCTCTATTTATATTAGAATTGCAGCATAAAGTGATGCCACAACTTCACCGTTTAGTCAAAAAATGGACATCCATGTAAACTTATTTTTCTAGATTCTTTCTTCCCTTGTATCCACTTCTTGTCCCTTTTAGAGGTACAGTTCTCTTAGCAAATAGGGAGGATTCTGTGTGCCTACAGCATGTTGAGTTCCTTTAGAACAGAGAATAGGCAACTGACCATTCCTCAATTCCCCACATGGAGTTTTACCTTCTTAGAGGTTGCTCTTTTGAAGGAAGCATTTTTTTTGGGTATCCTTATGAGATACACTCTCATTCTGAATTTCAAAATGGCTTGTGCTAAAAACAACTTTTCTGGATCCGAAAAGAATTATTTTTTGCCCAGACACAAATTATTTGGGGCACTGACTACTCTGATGTGTTTTACCTCCAGCCTCAGAGTTTCAGCACCCTCGAGAGTACTGGGAGTTTAATACAGGAACAAGAATTGAATAAATATAGCTTTCAGAATGCCATTTGTCTATCTAGAGTTTCTCTGAAAAAAGTAATTAGAAAAATATCTGCCCTAAGTCCCCGTAATTTAGAAACTGAATGACTTGCATATAAGCTGACATCTAACTCATAAATTAACCAGACACTTCTTTAAAATTATTCTTCTATTTAGTTTTCTCTCTCTTTTTCAACAAACATTTCTCAGAAAATATTTGAAATCCACACTCAAACACATCATTAACCAACACTTCACCCTTGGAGACCAGTGGACAAGTTATAGATTTTCAGTGTTCTTTCGGAAGAAAGCTATTTAGCTTGAGCATCTGCACGGTCATTTGGGTGACTGGCAAAAGAAAAGATGTACACAGTTCAACAACAACAAAAAAAACCCAGAACTGAGCCTCATTTCTAAAAAAAGAAGAAAAACCTTAATAAAGGGTTATATTTCTCATCTTGGAAAAATTTTTGAGCAGGAAAAGTATAAACAAAGGGTACTTTTGAAATAGCAGAGAAAGGTTTTTATCTAAAAGGCACCCATGCGGATATGCTGACTGATCAGAAATGCCCATCAAGTGATAAAAAGATAATTTCAAACCCAAATACAGAAATAAGATGGGGGTCTCTTAATACTCCAAGACAATGACCTCATGCCTCTAAATTTTTATACATAATCCATATGATTGTCAAATGAGAAAGAAAAAAAAATAGCAATACTTTTCTGATGCTAGGAAAAAAATGCACAACAAGCAAAAACAATGTAATATAAAGGATCCACCCAAATTCACTGCAAAATACATGTTGATCTGGCCTTTTCACTGTGCTCTCTGAAAGCCAAACAGCTTTCTTCATCTCAGCATTTCTGGCTCTGAGCATTATATATAGCTCTTTCCAGGTGTGTGAGCACATGTGTGTGCAACACACCCATAGACACAAGCATGGTGCATGTTGACCAAAATCCCCTGGCCATGTGAGCCGTGTCTCAAAGGCAGCCACACAGACTGCATACTTAATTACATTTTGTACTGATTTGCTTGTCACGCGTCATACGTAGTGAATCTTCCTTTTAAAAGAGAAATACCTTATTGGACTGGAGGTGATGTCGGGGTCACGAGCAGTCACCTGCCCAATCACGGAGTTGAGAGCAGCGTTTTCATGCACTTCCAGGAGGTAAGTCGGTGAAGAGAAGACGGGAGGCTCATCCGCATCTTCGACGACAATTTTGACCGTCGCCGTGTCTTTAAAGGGCCCCCTGCCGCTGAAACGCGGGTCAACGTGGACATTGGCCGCCTCTACCTTCAGTGTATAGGATTTTTTGGTCTCAAAATCCAGAGGCTGTTAAGAAATGACAAAGATGAATGTTTCTCACTAATGACCACAGCCGCGAGAACAAATGTGTGTAACACTGATGGATGATCGTTATGTGCATTTAAGCCCATTTGTGAGTCTTAATGGGATCACTCTCCTATCCCCCATATTCAACCTGTAAATTTCACAGGCATTTATTGATATCTGTTTATTATACAAGCTCAGTGAATCTAATCTCCTCCTGTTCTGTTTTGTTTTGCTCATTTCACTTGGAATTCACAAAATATTCACAGTCATGAATAGTGCCATCAAAATTTCACTTCAGAGTCATAATAAAATTTTACTAGTGATGGCGTGACCTGCATACCAATCAGTCAGTTAATCGGGCCTCTGCTGGTCGGAGATAAGGCAGCATCGAACACAATCTCTATCTGGGAAGAATATTTTTATCATTTCGGCAACAGTGTGTGAAATGTAAAGAACGAGAAATAATCATTGTTTAGACCATGGAGACATTATAAAGCACAATTTAGCACTAATCCCAACAAAGAGTGTTTTCTTATTTCACTTCCAGAGCATCACTGCTTTGCTGATCATGGCTAAAATGAAGTTTATTCTCTTTTAGGGCATTCTTAGAAGGTCTCTATTATGAGTTCCATGCTGTGAAGCCGGTGGGCATATAAAGATGTATGCAGATACATATCTACCTGTGTTTATATTTAAGGGAAGGAAGAGGGAGACCGGTAGATATATAGATAGCTAGGACTTACCATGTCTGCCACGAACCACTTAAAAGCAATGCGAAATTACCTCATTGAACCATTACTGAAAATATTTCTGACCTATTAATTCTTCCTGCCTTAAAAGCCCCAAAGACTTAATGATCTAAGTAAATAGAGGAAGGTAAAAGAACACAGTCCCCTTAAACAACCCAAAGCCCATCTGCGTCAGAATCCTCGCTGTCCAATTCTCTCAGCAAGGCAGAATACTTCAGATGTCAAGGATGTATTTCTGTCAAGGTTCAAAAAGATAATTTAGGCTTGCATTGCAATTTCTTATAAGAAATTGAACTTTACATCTGCAATGCAAATTTAAAAAAAAAAAGAAGCAGTAGCCTGAACACAAGCCCGCATTACCAACTTTCAGAACTCTCCTAAAGCTTAAATATATATATATTTTTTTCTTAGCTCAAAATTTTGTGTTGATTTTTACATTTGATTTTCTTCTAATTGGACTGAACTTTTCTTGAGAGATATTTTCTAATTAAGCAGATACTCAATCCTGTCTATTCTGAAATTTCTAAGCACATATATATATGTATATATACCCATGAATACACAATTCAACATCAGCATTTTCACAATTTTCCAACAGCCCCAACTGTAACAATTATGTAATTTCAAGTTCTTTACAAATGCCATTGAATATAGCAGATTATGCTCTGCTAAATTCTTAGCCCAACCTGAACACATCTTGGTGTCCTTAGGACTTTATCAGACCAAAAAAAGGGTCCATGCATTGTGGGAAAATGACTCCCTACATCATTTTCCAGAGTAAAATGCACATGTATCTCGGTGTTGAGATGTGTAGAATATGTTTCCAAGTGTATGAATAGTGGTGAATAAAAATACAGCAAACAGCTAATTGCTTCAGTTTATAAAAGCACCTTATGGTTACAAAGAATAGCAGTTAATAATAACAATAAAAATGACATTAGGAATCATTAACCAAGGAAAATGTGGCCCTGGGTTACTCAATAATTGACTCAAGTATAATTATACTGTACTCTATTTCAAACATGAGTTTTTAAATACTTTGCAACTTTTACTACTGAGCTCCATCCGGGTCAAAACGAAGCATTGCTCAGCAGAGTTAGAATATATGCAACCAATTTTTTCCTCAAAACTGATTTTGTATTTTAGAGTATATCCAGAAAATTCCAGGTTCTCATTGTCAAGACCTCCCCAATGAGGGATTTCAAGAGCAGGACCACGGGGAGCAGATTCCTGTGTAACATAAGAGAGAGTCAGATAGTAAGCTCAGAGTCCTGGCAATATATTGCTGATCAAGACAGAGGGCAGAGCTATTGGCTCCCGACAGTGTGACTGATCATATGTCTTCCAATTGATGAATCAGCAAATCTGTTTTAAAATTAGTTTCTACTACTTCACAACAAACATGTAGTACAATGTTGAGCAAAATACTCATTATGAGGATAAAGGGGCATTTTCCTTTGCAAATACCCATGTCCATAAAATACTGAACTGTGCTCTACACATTTTTTTTAATAAACTTGTCATGAGAAATAAATATGGAAAATGTACAGAATTTTTCACATTTACCAGATGTACATACACACATACAAATGGTTGTGAGCAAAGGCAATCACAGATTGCCATATATTCTTTGTACTATTTATGGAGATATTTCTTTCTTTTTTTTTTTTTTTTACTTTCTTCTAGTGTTTTATTTTTTTTTCCCCTTTATTTATTTATTTATTTTTTCAGTGGGTTTTGTCATACATTGATATGAATCAGCCATAGCATGCATGCTAAGTCGCTTCAGTCCTGTCTGACTCTTTGAGACCCTATGAATGTAGTCCATGAGGCTCCTCTGTCCATGGGATTCTCCAGGCAAGAATACTGGAGTGGGTTGCCATGCCCTCCTCCAGGGGATCTTCCCAACCCAGGGATCAAACCCGTGTCTCTTACATCTCCTACATTGGCAGGCGGGTTTACCACTAACATTTACACTAACATTTACCACTAACACCACCTGCAAAGTCCAGCCCCAGAGTCAGGAACAAACCAAAGCTGAGCTTCACTGACCTCATTGCTTGGACATTTGATTGCAACTTGGAGTATCTTATGTTAGGGGGGTGGGCCCTGTCCTTTCAGGGCCAGAACAAGCCAGAATAACAGGCTGACTAGTTTGTCTGTCTTTGAGTTTCCCTAAAAGCAGAGACTGCCATGAAGTCCTAGGAACCTTCAATGCATGTTTCAGAACTATTCCAGGAAGCAGGAACACAGAAATGGGGGGGGAGAGGGGTTCTATAGAAAAGGCATTGAATTTGCCACCTCTGTGGGCTAATGAGGATTCCCCCCACCCCCAACTGAAAAACCTCTGAGGAGCCACAGACAACTGCCTCAGGATAATTTCTTCCAAGGAAACTGTCCACAAGTCTTTGTCCTTCATTGCTTGAAGGCTGCCTTCGGTGTTCACTTTCCTACATAGCTGGAGGCTCTGGACAAGGACTGAGCAAGTTCCTGCATCTCATGGAAAAACACTGAAGCACAGACAGGAGAGAAATGATGGATGAGATGGCAGGCTAGCACCAGCATGGTCACTGCTTACTGAGCTTTAGCTGAAATATAAAGTAGGGCCAAGAGATAAGATGTGAGAAGAGGACTCTTACTTTTTCTTCTTATTTCTTCCAACATTATTTATCATTCATTTATTTGACTATGCCTGGTCTTGGTTGTGGCACATGGCGTGTGGGTTGCGGCATGTAGGATCTAGTTTCCTGACCAGGGATCTAACCTGGGCTCCCTGCATTAGGAGCATGGAATCGTAGCCACGAGACCACCAAAGAGGTTCCAGGACTCTTACTTTTTCATAGCTAAAGAAGGCAAACCTCCTTCCCTTCTAAGGTTACATCAGGAAGTGCACCCAACTCCGCCATCTTCAATGTTCACGTTTCAAAGAGGTATTAATATTTTGAAGATGAGCAAAACCTTCCTGAGCTTACCTTTCTCAGTCTTATAATGCCATCCTGGGCCTGGGTGTCGGAAGTGATCTCAAAGAGTGCTGTTCCGTCTCCATCAATGATGTCATACGACGACTGTGCATTTTCACCGATATCCTGATCATTGGCCTTCACCCTTCCTATGGCAGTGCCAAGAACCACATCTTCTGGTACCGAGAAGTGATACAGACCTTCGGAAAGAGGAGACACCCTGAGCACTGCATCAGTTCCATTCATTCATTCATTTAGCAAATACTTACTGGGCACCTTTCTTGTTCGAGGTACCTGTGTACAGATGTGACCAATATAGTGATGGGAAAGGCAAAAACACCCTTTTCCCTGTGGGACATACAGCCTTTTAAATGAGTCAGAGACAAATAGTTCCCAGAAAAAGCAGTGATCTCTCTTTGAAACTCTTCTGAGTTATGGGACTTACTCAACCAGATGTTTACCAAGTACATATTTGGAGCGGAGTTATATCAGGATATTAGTGAGTCTGTGTGAATGCTCTTTCCCATTTGCTGTACAATCACATCAGCTGCCCTTGGGGATGTTCATTGTTGCCCAACATAAAATATTAAGCTAATTTCGGCACAGATAGATGCAATGTGTAACACACTGAAAGTCACTTTTGAAGTTACCTTTATATTTACAGACTTGTAGACCATTTCTGATAAAATCCAATTACCAAGCTTCTGCTATGCCCTGCAGCAAGCTGTTCAGACACATGAAACACTCTTCTTGTTACTAAAGTCCTCCTTGCTCTGAAGACCAAAAATCCTACCTTCAACACTCTCTAGGCAAAAAATACAATTACAGTGTGTATGCCTTCTCCTAGGGGGAGGCAGGACAATGTGTCTAATTAGTGATATCAGTCCCTTTTTTATTCAGATCACTTTGGCTGTTGCACAGGTACCACTGGCTTTCATCGGTGCAGGGGAGGCTGCTGGTACCCCAAGCCCTAACCTCTGGTCATTACCACTTCAGTCACTCTTGTCCTGCAGCCAACAGCCAACTTCTGAGGGTTTCCTTTGGCCTTCAGAACCCATTATGCCCATTGCCTGTCAGGCTAGAACTCACAGAAAATTAATACCCCTCAGAGACTCACACAACTTACTATATAAAATCCCTGGCTCCATCACCTCTCTGGCAGGATAATCTTAAGCTTGTCCTTTCCTTTTGTGTATTTACAGGGCACCAGGGTATCCCCAAGGGGATGAAGCTCCAGTTTCTCCAGTGGAAGCTGGCTTGAGAATACACAGCATTGGCTCTCTAGCCTCCTCTTCCTCACATTGTCACTTCCGAACTGGCCTTTCTTGGGATCATCTCCAAGGTAAACCACTTATAATCAAATTCCTGTCTCAGTGCCTGTTTCTGGGGAATCCAAATCCAGACAAGCAGGAAGTTGTAGTCCCCATGTAACGAGAACAAGGGGAAATAAACATTCAATGGACCATAAACTCAAAAGGAAAAATTAAATCTAGAGAACATTACCTGAGTCTAGTTTGAACTCAATCATTGAGTCCCTTGGATAAACTAAGGCCTCATTGTACCCAGTATAAAAGGATAACTTCATATGATGGGAAAATTTGTCTAATGGCAGTAGCATGCTTTTATCTAATGATGGAATAAAAATGCCTCTTAAAATCATAATATTATGGGACTAGGGAACAAAACAGTTTTTTCATAAGGTAGGCACCAAAAACCATCATGTCAAGCACAAGTCTCCCACTTCCCCCATAATCAGTAATGATTCCATTTCCTTCCAACTTTATATTTCAGGTAAGGTCTTGTGATGATTCCTCGAGGTGTGCTTATTAGGTAAATAAGACAGCAAGGGGCCTCACCTTACTGCGAGCCCTGCACCAGGAAGCTTCGAGAAATCAAGCCAGTGAAACGTTTCATTATCCACTGTTATTCTTCCTACTCTCATCATCCCTTTCAGTGTGATCATAGTTAATCATTATTACTTCTAAGAGAGGAAACACTTTTGAAACTCATAGGCTACTGCTCAATTGAAACAATAATTTTCTGAGAAAGAGGAGTTGCATGCTGGTGTATTAACTATAATGGCAACTGAAAAGAGAATAAAAGAATTCGGGGAAAGATGCAAGAGACAGTGTTTTTAATTTCCATCATTTCGGCTTAAAAGGGTTGCATTGTTGTCTGATTTATGAATGGCCAGATGTGGAAATTCTCAAATGCTTAATGAAATGCAGTATTTCCTGTTCTTTCTACCTTGGCATTTTTGCAGAGAATTTTTCCAAAGCACCTCAAATGTGTCATTTCCACGCCCCGTCTCTGTCTCTCCCTCTCTCCCTCACCTTCTCCCTCCTCTGGCTTTTCTCTCTCTCTTCCAAAAATGTGGTTTTCCTAAAGTATTTCCTATCCCAGCAAAGAGCACCAGCAGGCAGCTGATCTCTCGTGTCAGGAAGAGGGTTGCATCCTCAACTGAAAGTGCAGCCTACCCTTAGATTGCTGTTACCATTAGCCCTCAAACATCTATCACTTCTCTCCATTCCCACACGATCGACCCTGCTTGCCAGGGCTTTCATCACCTTTTATGTGAACGATTTCTAGCATCCCTTACCTGGCTGCAGTGTGGAAAAGACCCTGGAAGAAGGCCAGATTCCATTTTCTCTGATTTCCTTAAAATCAAATTCTATTATTCAACCTACAACTTACAATATTTTAATGACTTCCTAGCGATATTAGGATAAAGATCATGGTACTTAAAAGGGTCAACAGATCCAAGGATGACTGACTCCCTGCCTAACCTAGCTCTCCAGACTGTGCTCCGGCTGTGGTGGAGATTTTTCAGTTCTCATTCAGGGCCACACACCCTTCTTCACAGGACTTCTGGGCATCCATTTCCTCCAGTTGCAATGTCCATCCTCCTTTTCATGGTTTCACCTTGTTCCAGCTAATTCCTACTTATCATTCATTTCTCTCAATTGAAGACTCCCCATGTCAGAAAGCCCTTCCTCAATCATCTCTCTAATAGCAGATCCCTTGCCAAAATGCACAAAAGGAAAGGTTTCTGTGAGAGTACAGAAAAGTTGGCAAATAATGATCGCCTTCCTGATTCACTGATGGTGGCTGCCTCGATTGCTGTTGAGAGGTTTAGGGGGATGAGCACAGTTCTCACAGGGACGGGGAGAGTCGGCGAACATTGATGTCCCGCCAGCCACTGGAAGGAGGAGTGTATATTTTGCAGCAAGTGTACTGTATATCTGCCTTCTCCACCTCAGGCTCTAGAGATTTATTTTCTTTTATAGAACAAGTGGGACTATTAATAGAGCAATACCTGAGGTGCGTTTCAATCATTCTCTCCACTTTTCTTCACGGGACATACCCTGGACTAGAGAAATAAGCACAAATCTTTGCAGCCAGGCTTGCTGGTTCTAATACTCAGCTGTGATATTTACTTTATGTTTAATATTCAAAAATGTTCTTATACATGCTTTGAAATCTGTAAAGTGAGGATACATCTAGTACCCAAATGATAGGAGCGTGGGTAGTTTCCTATATACGTGGATTTACTCTACCTTGCACATCACAGGCACTCACTGATTGCTATCAGTTTTTCAAATCACTGAAAATTAGACTATTGATTCAAATGAAAACATCATAGAGAGATGCTCACGCAGCGCGGGGAACTCACTTACTCTGGGCAAACTTTGGAGGGTTGTCGTTCACGTCAGTGAGGGTCACTGTAAGCGTTGTGGTGCCAGACAGGCCCCCCGAGTGTCCCCCCATGTCTTTGGCTTGGATGACGACCAGGTACTCCTCCTTGGCTTCTCTGTCCATATTGGGAAGGGCAGTTTTTATAATTGCTGAGGGGAAGAAGATGGGAGAATGACTTTCAGACAGCTCCTTCAAAACTGAATGTGTGAATCACACACACACATGTGCACACACTCACGCACACATACAGAAACACATGCATATACATCAGATCCCCACTCAGATAATTTTCTGTTTTCTTTTGACATTTAGCTGGTGTGCATCTCTGATGCCAACACTGAGAAAGACTGTAGTCATAGACATTAGTGGATTACTTGCAAAAGTACATTTTACAATGTATAAAAAAAGAACTTATAAAAATGTACATTAGAAAGTAAGTTGAATGGCATACTCTTGCCTACCAAATTAAAGTATAAATCATAACATAGCTTCATCTACCCAGGAAAACCCTGGAAGTGAAAGAATCCTTCAATTTATCATAGACTCCAATTCCCCTACAAGAGAAGTAAATACACAAATAGCTGGAAGGCTCCGAGGTCAAAGATAAATTATTCTAAGGCTCACAAATACATCAGAGAGATGAAAGAAATAAATGTATTATGAGAATCAACTCAGATGAATAAAATGCCAATCAGAATTAATATAGGCAAGTGTCTAAGTCCAGGCATTGTTCAACTACATTTATATTTTAATTGTTTACTTACATCATGACTATTGTAAAAGTAATAAATGTTTTATAGAAATAGGAAGATAGAGAAAATAGAAAAGGGGGTAAACACAAAATCATGTAAATAATGTAGTATCAGTTCTAAAATGTGAAGTGTTTTTTTCTGATTTATTTTCAGAGTTTTATCTTTCTGCTTCTCAGTATATTTCACTAGTCATTTAATATTCTTGTTAAAGATTCAAAGATCAGTGTAGGTACTCCTGAAGGTATTTTGAAAAATCTGTATTTTGCCTTCTCCCTACCCTCATACCTCTTTCCATAGATAAACATTGCTAGCATTTTGATATGTATATTTTCACATATATATGCATACAAATATGCAAATGTACATATGAACATTTAACCACAAATGTGATCACAGTATAGTCATTTTTCTGAGGCTTTCTTTTTTCACACAATGGATATTTTTGAGATCTTGTCAATGGTTAGAGGCTCAACTCATTGCTTCTCACAGCTGTATAATTCTCCATTAATTAATGTACAATGAGTAACACAGGCATTCCCATGTTAATGGATATTGTTATTTTTCTGTGTCCTGCACTTTTATTTAACTCGGTCATAAGATCCCCTGCCACCATATTGCTAAAGGCCCATGATAAAAATGTTTGTGACTAGCTCAGAATATTCCTGATGAATAAATCAGTTACCTCTCAGGACCAAGTGGAAAAAAAAAAATCTCTGAATTAAAGACAATTTGCCTCTCACTTCTAACCTCAGGGATATCATACATGTTCAATTCAAGGTAAGGATGTCTAAAGTTGTAATTCTGTTTTTCTGGACTCATATGCTCTAATTAAATTATCTATCTTAAAAGGTTTGCAAGAAGTTCAAGTCCCTGAATCATTCAAGTAGCAGCTGAGGAACGAGAGTGTCCAGGGAAATCTAATCCATTCAGGCAATGAGCAGGCTCTGAGAAAAGATGTGAGTTCTTCTGCACTTTATTTGACCTTGAAGCCACCTTTATATCAGAGTCTCCCATTTAGGGAGCACTCAACTGGACAGCCCTGCCTATTTGGAAATATGGATAGTAACATAATGATACCTTCAGTATGAAAATTCGTTTCAGGACTTGACCATATCTTAATATATTAATAATTCAATAGGTCATATGCTTATGTTTATAAACAAAAACTGAAAGGAGAAAAATTAGAAATACAGCAACCATTCCAATTTAGATCACTGTGAGGCATTCCTGAGGGGAAAATAAACATCTAGGCAAAAGACAGTAAGAACAACAATAAGGAAACCTTATCATTAACATGAGAAGATGCCAATGTGGCTACTCTGCTATGGATGCATATTTTCATGACTCAGAATATCCTGAGTCTGGGCCCAATTCCAGTAAGAAGGATTATAAAATGGTTTTACTCCCATGGTATTTACAGGAGTAACTTGTAGCTTGTAAAGTTTAGGTACCATCACAGTTTAAGGTCATCATGAATTAAAGCCAGCCAATGGACTTTGGAATGTGATGTATAGTTTCCACTCATCAGAGAAAAGGAATATGACTCCTCAAGGAAGACAGCCACTTTTTTCAAAGAAGTTGATGGGCTGAGGTCTACACATGAATCCTCTCAGGTTACTCCAGTGAAAGAATTTTTACAACTCGCTCAGAGACAGAAGATTGGTGTGTATTATTCCCATCATTTAAAAAAATATATCATTGGAGTATAAATTTTAAAGAAACTGTGATGTCTCTCAGACACCTGGAATTAAAATAGTTTTGATGCTCAGTTGATATTAGCATACCTAGGTCAGTGTCTTTGAGTTGCATCAGAATGTGAGTGAAGCATCATGATGGATGGCCTTGTTTTAATGGGACAAGAAGGGTTCCCTGGGTCTCCACTTATTACAGAAATGTTGATGTCCTCCACCATCAAAGTATACAGCTTCATACTATCTATGACGCACATCTATTGACAAGTTAGAGGTCCCTTATAAATGCTCTCTCCTATTGAAGTGAAGCAAGTTCGGTTTCTCACATTACCCTCACACTTACTAGCTTTGTGACCATGAAAAATTTAGTAAACTCCTGGGATCACCTGTCCTGTTAAAAGGAACAATCAGCTTTCCATTAAGGGGATTCTAAGACTATGAGAGATGAATCATGAAAGTTCTTGTCACACAGTAGTTTCCCGTCACCCTTTGGCTTCCTAATCAGAATTTATTCCTTTAATGAATTTTTATTGGAGTATAATTGTTTCAAAATGTTGTGTTAGTTTCTGCTGTGCAACAAAGTGACTCAGCTACACACATACGCACATCTCCTCTCTTTGGGATTTCATTCCCATTAAGTCATCACAGAGCATTGAATAGAGTTCCCTGTGCTACACATTAGGTCCTCACGAGTCAGTCATGTCTGGACCCAGAGACTGTCAAACAGAGTGAAGTCAGAAGGAAAAAAACAAACATCATATATTAGCCCATATATATGCAATCTAGGAAAAAAGGTATAGATGGTGATTGCAGCCATGAAATTAAAAGACGCTTACTCCTTGGAAGGAAAGTTATGATCAACCTAGATAGCATATTAAAAAGCAGAGACATTACTTTGTCAACAAAGGTCCGTCTAGTCAAGGCTATGGTTTTTCCAGTGGTCATGTATGGATGGGAGAGTTGGACTGTGAAGAAAGCTGAGCACCGAAAAATTGATACTTTTGAACTGTGGTATTGAAGAAGACTCTTGAGAGTTCCTTGGACTGCAAGGAGATCCAACCAGTCCATCCTGAAGGAGATCAGTCCTGGGTGTTCATTGGAAGGACTGATGCTGAAGCTGAAACTCCAATACTTTGGCCACCTCATGCAAAGAGTTACTCATTGGAAAAGACCCTGATGCTGGGAGGGATTGGGGGCAGGAGGTGAAGGGGGCAACAGAGGATGAGATGGCTGGATGGCATCACCAACTCGATGGACATGAGTTTGAGTAAACTCCAGGAGTTGGTGATGGACAGGCAGGCCTGGAGTGCTGCAATTCACGGGGTCTCAAAGAGTCAGACACGACTGAGCGATTGAACTGAACTGAATGTGAAGCAGAAATGGAGACATATATGTAGAGAACAAATGAATGGATACAGCAGGGAGGAAGAAGGGGGATGAATTGGGAGATTGGGGTTAACATATACACACCAAACAACATCTATTTAAAGCTTTTCTGGATAGTGGTTAGCATGCTGAACATTCCCCAGCTACTCTTCTAGATTCACTCTCCAGCACTGTCCACCTGTTCTTGGCATGGGAGAGTGACCACTATGGAGTGGATGCACACACTTGCTGGCTTCGTGTTGGACTCCACCAACATACATTTCCCAAGGAGACATGAGACTGGAGAAGGGTGAGGTTCTAGATCACCCAGTACCTCAATCACATGCTTGGGCATCTACAGTTCTTATCTTGGGATGTTGTTAGAGCAGAACTCTAGTGTCCACGAGCAGCTTCCTTCCCTCAACCCTTCACATCTAGGAATGATATTAGCACTTCTTCTGCTGGCCTTGGGGGCCTCGCTACCCCTTGATAGCTCTCAATCAGACCCCACTTTACTCATTACTTCCCTCATTCAACTTTCCTGAATCACCCTACTCATACCAGGCCCTAACAAATATGGTTAAGATACTGTCCTTTAGCTGAGTGCCAAACATGTTTCCACCATGTCATTCTTACAGACATCTACAGGCCAAGAGTGCGTCAGTGTAATTACAAATTGCCATCCGAAGGACTGCTCCTTGAGACAGTTGTTTGTTTCCTTATCTGTAACATGAGAACAGCTATTCAGTGAAGTGAGTTGCTTACCATGACCCATCTGGGAGGCCGCACACCTGGGAGTTTTCACACCTTCTTTTCTTGTACGACATTGGGAGCGGATTTCTTGATGCATTAAGGTAAGCAGGGAGTGTCTCCAGTGTCCTTAGGGCCTGCCACACACCTAATTGGCTTCAGTACAAACAGTGTAATGAACAGGTTTTGTTTTGCCTGAGCCTACTGCCTCCAGTCTCAACCTTATGACTAGCAGCAACTCATTAGAAAATCCAAGACAGAATTTCTGGAACATTTCTCCTGCTACTTTGTGGCCATAAAGACACAAGGAGAAGGAAAACCACAAGTGTCCTTGGTCCTCCTACTTTTCTCCTTGTGTTAGGTCATATCTACACATGTTACTTAATTTTTTCTATTCGTATTCAAAAGGCAGATCATTCCAGGTGCATAGATACAGCAAGATGTTAAAGGAAAAAAATACCTTCTACAATAGAAGCTTACAAACTGTCTTAAACGTTTGTTCCTTCTACTATTGCTCCCCTAAACTGCTTGCTTTGGTGCATATATTCTCCCAAGTATTAGTAGCTTTAAGCTGTTTCTTTTGTGGACAAGAGAAAGGACTTCTATACTTTAAAAATTGCTTGGTATTAACTATCACCAGGGTCTTCCCTGGTGGTCCAGTGACTAAGACTCCCCACTCCCATTGGAGGGAGGCCCAAGTTCAATCTCTGGTCAGGGAACCAGATCCCTCTTGCCTCAGTTAAGAGTTTGCAAGCTGCAACTAAAGATCCCACATGCCACAACTAAGACTCAGCACAACCAAATAAATAAACAAATAAGATAAATAAATATTTTGTAAAAATCAACAAACACAGAACAAAAAAATATAGTCATAAGTGATTTTCCCTCTCCCATTTGAGAAGTCAGAAATTTGGAACTGTGAAGAATAAAAATGACTACAGTTCAGTTCATGTTCGACTATTTGCAACCCCATGGACTGCAGCACACCAGGCTTCCCTATCCATCACCAACTCCTGGAGCTTGCTCAAACTCATGTCTATTGAGTAAGAGATGCAATCCAACCATCTCATCCTCTGTCATCCCCTTCTCCTCCTGTCTTCAATCTTTCCTAACATCAGGATCTTTTCCAAAGAGTCAGTTCTTCACATTCAGTGGCCAAAGTACTGGAGCTTCAATTTTATCCCCAGTCCTTCCAATGAATATTCAGGACTGATCTCCTTTAGGATGGACTGGCTTGATCTTCTTGCAGTCCAAGGGACTCTCAACAGTCTTCTCCAACACCACAGTTCAAAAACATCAATTCTTTGGCACTCAGCTTTCTTTATAGTCCAACTCTCACATCCATACATGACTACTGGAAAAACCACAGCTTTGACTAGATGGACTTTGTCAGCAAAGTAATATCTCTGCTTTTTAATATGCTGTCTAGGTTGGTCATAGCTTTTCTTCCAAGGAGCAAGTGTCTTTTAATTTCATGGCTGCAGTCACTATCTGCAGTGATTTTGAAGCCCAAGAAAATAGTCTCTCACTGTTTCCATTGTTTCCCCATCCATTTGCCATGAAGTGATGGGACTGGATGCCATGATCTTAGTTTTCTGAATGTTGGGTTTTAAGTCAGCTTTTTCACTCTCCTCTTTCACTTTCAAGAGGCGCTTTAGTTCTTCTTTGTTTTCTGCCATAAGGGTGGTGTCCTCTGCGTATCTGAGGTTTTTGATATTTCTCCTGGCAATCTTGATTCCAGCTTGTGCTTCATCCAGCCTGGCATTTTGCATGATGTACTGGGCATATAAGTTAAATAAGCAGTGTGACAATATACAGCTTTGATGTACTCCTTTCCCAATTTGGAACCAGTCTGTTGTTCCATGTCCAGTTCTAACTGTTGCTTCTTGACCAGCATACAGATTTCCCAGGAGACAGATAAGGTAGTCTGGTATTACCCTCTCTTGAAGAATTTTCCACAGTTTGTTGTGATCTACACAGTCAAAAGCTTTGGCATAATCAATAAAGCAGAAATAGATGTCTTCCGGAATTCTCTTGCTTTTTCTATGATCCAACACATGTTGGCAATTTGATCTCTGGTTCCTCCTCTGCCTTTTCTAAATCCAGCTTGAACATCTGGAAATTCACAATTCACATACTGTTGAAGCCTGGCTTGGAGAATTTTTAGCATTACTTTGCTATCATGTGAGATGAGTGCAATTGTGTGGTAGAACATTCTTTGGCATTGCCCTTCTTTGGGATTGGAATGAAAACTGACATTTTTCAGTCTTGTGGCCACTGCTGGCTACAATCCTCAATTAATTAAATGGCATTTTTATCCATTTTCAACTGTGATTGTTAAGAAGGCAGAGAAGAGATCCCTTTTTACCAAAATTTAAATACCTTTTGATGGTACTCATGTTAAATTCCTTCCATTCACCCAAGGAATAGATTGTGTTCCTCTTTTTCAAAGTAGTGATCAAGCAAAAGTAGTGTCTATGTCTCCCCATGTACTTCCACTCCCGCATGCTCAGTGCCCAGTGATGTGTTCAGAAGCTTAAATACTATGCTTAAACTTCCATTACACCAAATTGGCAGCAAATTAGAGTCTTCAATTAATTTGTTTTTGTGTGTGTGTTTTTTTGGCAAGTAGTATGTTTGCTTCAGTAGTATACTTTCTGCTTCACATTGTTAGTAAAACTCCTTAATGTAAGCATTTGGTAAGCAACTTCACAAAGAAAATCAATTTAGTTGTTCTAAGCATGGTAATTTCAGCATATGACTTGGAGTTGATACAATACAAACTGTTAAAACTTTTGTCTTTGCCTTTTGTAAATTTCCAGCTGAGGCATAGCTCTAGGGTTTAGACTTAGATGCCTTGACTCGTTACCCTTGGGAAAAATCACAGAACTTCCTGGAAAACGTTTCTTCCTCATGAAAATGGGAGGCTCTGACATTTGGAGTAGAATGATCTGCATCTGATACCCTGGCCTGCTGGACGCTTGATCACATTAACTGCAAAATTGACTCAGAAACAGGAATGCTAACACTTACATTCTACAAGTGCTTTCCCTGGAACTCCATTTTGAAAATCTAATCTCATCAGAAAATTCAATTAATGAGACTAGTCCATTCTCTGTGAATTGAATTCAATGGAGATTCTGAACCTGGCCCTGGGAGTGGGAATGGGAAGATACAAGATTGGAGGTGAACAGTGGCAGGAGGATTAACGTGGAAAAGAGGGAATCATCTTGTTCTGAAGCTGGCATTCACGACCCTACTGTGAATAGACTGATGTGCTTGATTTTTTCGTATTTAAAACAGGTAGTTTTTATCTTAACTCTATTCAATCAAACAGAGATTTCCCTAGTGCGGGAAGAAGTTGAAGAATTTAAATCCTTGCCTGGCCTAAGTTCTTCCTAAGTACTAAACAGCTGTTCCTTATGGTCTCATCATTCAGGGAGTACTTCTGATTAGAATTCAGTCATCTCAAAAATTTAAAACTTGAGTCTTTTTTTTTTTCTTTCCATTGTCTTTAGTGTTATCATTTGAGAAGCATTTTGTACCCGTCACGAAGATTTCTTTTTATAATTTTTGTGATATCACCAGATTGAGAGGCTTCATGAGAAAGGCACGGAGATGCTGATTAACTCCTTTGTCATTTTGAAGGCTGATTACTGTAATTCACTCTTTGCGGGTCTCCCAGATTGTGCTGCTCAAAGATTGCAGTTGATATAAAATGCTGTGCTAAACTCCCATTTGAATAAGACTTGTTGAACACATTATCCTAGTTATGAAACCACTAGCTTTGTTATTCCCCATAACTCTTGCCAATATAATATGCAATTATCACCTTACGAGCTGTGAAAAAGTGCCTTTCAATTATGAGGTTAAGTGGGACAAATTGATCAGGGATCAATTCTTTTTTCAGGGGGGTCATACACCACACCCATACTTTCTGCTCCCCATGGAATTTGTACCACATGCTGCCAGTTTTGAGGGGTGAAGGGTATACAACCAGAGACCCTTCAGTAGATGCCCACCCTATCATAGAACAGTAGCTTTGATACAATAACTTCAGTAACGCCAAACTTGCACAGATATACCACAAAAGAGAAAGTAAGACATTAGAAAAGTGTTTATCCTTTATGAGGGACTTCGACGAGGGACTTTCCTGGTGGTTTCCCTGGTGCCTCAGATGGTAAAGCGTCTGCCTGCAATGCCGGAGACCTGGGTTCAATCCCTGGGTTGGGAAGATCCCCTGGAGAAGGAAATGGCAACCCACTCCAGTACTCTTGCCTGGAAAATCCCATGGACGGAGGAGCCGTGTAGGCTATAGTCCATGGGGTTGCAAGGAGTCAGACACGACAGAGAGACTTCACTTTCACTTATCCTCTATACACCTCAGAAAAACCTGCATTTACCTCTCCTTGTGACCAATAACTTATGAATTAGATAGGTGATAGACATATAGGCAGATCGACAGATATGTAGATAGAATGGTCTGGATTTGGAGAAATGATTTCTCACATATTTCTGGTGCTTCTGCAAAATATAATAGAAAGCTAATGGGTTTAATGTGTCAGGAATCAAAAGCTTGCTTAGATATTTTGACCTGGTATTTTTTAAAACTAAAAATATATTCCAAGGAAATTATATATTCCCTTTCTTCTAACTCCTCAAGTTTTTAGATTAAGATGTTCACTTTTATGTATAATATTTTTAAATAGGCAAGTGATTTAAATATGTAATAATGGGAAATAGTAACTTGGTGGTTAAGATGGTTGAGATCAAATGCATAAAATATTAAGCAGGTATTGTAAAAAGTTCTGTAGCAACACAAAACACTTCTAACAATTTTCAAATTTTATTTAAAAAAATAAAGTATGCCATGATTATTCTTGTACTTATATAAGTGCTTATAACAATTTGGCAAAGAATATAAATGAAGGTAACTTCATGTGTTTTGTGAAGGAATTGGAGGTTCACCCCCAAACTTCCCAGCACTCTGTAATACAAAGTAGAGGACTGTGTCTGTTAGATAATAGGCTCTGGGATTATATAGATGAAAATTTATTTCACTAGGAGGATTACCAGCCATGTGATTTTGGACAGGTCACTGAAATTTCCTTCAGCTCATCAATCTCATGTGTAAAATGTTATTAATTGCCAAATAAGAGTTTAGGTTGATATTATTATAGAGAGGTAAAATGTCAAATGTTTTACTTTATGCAATAGACATAGATCTATAGATACAGACACATAGAGATATATGTAAATATATATTTTAATAAATGCATACATATGCATGCATATGTGGGTATATATAACTATATACACTCAGAGGTATGCATATTCATACATATATCATATTTACATTTTATAAATATACACATATATATGCATATGTATGTAAGTAAAATTTAGATATTAATTCAATGGTAATAATAAAGTAAACTTGTTATTTTAAAGATTAGAAACAAAGGTTATATTCAGCTGTGGTACTAGAACATCTCTCACCAACTTTAAAATGGTACTGCCTCCATAGTAACTTTCATGTAACAAACACAAATTATATTTTTTTGCAAAGACATCTGTACAAGATTTGCACCCAAATTCATTTTGACAAATATTACAACTTTACAAATATTAATAATTGTCATGTATCTGTGACCAGAGGCGTTGAGAAACAGTTATAAGGTTACAGAACCACTAAGTCGGGGAGGAGAATATCAAGATTCAAACCCAAGTCTTGCTGCCTTCAGGGTTCAAGGGAGACTCAAGGGCTATTCTGAACCCTGCCAAGAGTCACTTAATGTGGTGTTGGTTTGCCAGAGGAAGGGCATAGCACCTCCTGAACACAGCGAGGTGGGTGGTATTTTGCAAATTAAATAAGCCAGGAGTTTTCATAATTTCTTTAGATCTGTACCCATTTCATAATTGACATTGTTATTTATTAAATGTCTCAGTATAAATTTGCAATGCACTGTTCTAATATTTCAGATAATCCCATGATGATTCAAAAATGTGATGCTGATGAGCTGTGTATATTAGGAATACTTCGAGATTTGAATTAGTTAAGGATGAATTCATGAAAAAATTATTTTGATCTATATGCCTTATCAACAATGCTTTGGTTTTTCTATGGCTTTTCTATTTGTGAAGTTGTATTGTTATTTACTTCTCCTGGGAAATGGACAGCTATGGCAGCTAAATTTTCCTACAGTAACCCATAGGAAAACTTAGTTCACTTGCCAGAATTATAAGATGTAGTAACACATAAATATTAGGGATTTGAATGTGGTCCAGCAGCTAGGAAGGTCATGGGCAAGGTCACAGAGTGTGGCTGAGCCAGGATCCAAATCTGGGCCTCTAGAAACTTAATTATGAATTACTAATAATACACTCTCCCTTGAAAGAAAATAAGTAAAAGTTTCCATATAGTGCTAGTAAGTCACTTATCCAACAGTCTCCTCCTATGCAAGCATAGCATCTTAACATGAGTCTGTTTAACAGACATAGCTTCTTGCATATAGATTTTATATATTAACCTCTACAGTACACAACCCTTCCCATTTGTGTTTGTAAACTGTTCTAGAGAACAGCGGGCTTGAAAGCCTTAAATCAGACTATTGAAAATCATTCCAGTATCTCAATGTGTACAAATTGCTTCCTTACATGTGCATCTCCCGTCTTATAATGCAGCATATTCTTTTACTAAATAACCACAACTTTAAAACTTCCCCGCTATGTGGATCACAGCCATGCCTCTCTCTATATCCATATGGAATAACATATGAAACAGTTGTTAGTGAATTAACAATGATACCCCATCTCTATATTTTTATATACAGTGTACATACTGAGTTTAGTGTAGGGACTGTCACTTCTGTAGCTCCCAGATTCCCCTATTAAATAGTTCTCACAAACCACCGTTTATAACATCAACACACTGGCTAGCCAAAAACCGATGCTACTTAAAATGCCAATTCTGAGTTACACTGAAATCCTTGCAATTATTCCGATTCAGAATTAAGGTGAAATTTCTTTTTCCCTAAATGAAAACACTTTCAGGGACTCCTCAATCAAGTGAAATTATTTCTGTGAAGAACATGATGGAACTATTCTTTCCTTAAGCCATAATTCCAATAACTAATTATATGTATAATAAGTATGGGTGGTTTAAAAAAGCAAAGTGAAAGTCGCTAAAAAATTGGATGCTTTCTCTTAGCAATTCAGAACTTAAGCAGACAAGAATGGCAGGGTTGTTGAGGGGATAAAGCACAGGCTCTGTAGTTGCCTATTGAGAAATGGAGCCAAAATTGAAACCTGAGTCTAAAGTTAAGAAACTATTTTCAAGTCATAGAACCTCAGTCTCCTTATCCAAATAACAAGGACAGTAGCATCACCTGAGGTTATAAGAAATAGCACCTAGCATTGTTCACAGAGAAAAACAGATACTCAAAACAAATTTTAACTGAATTGATAATACCCCCCAATGCTAAAGTGGTCCCCATGTCTCTAAAGCCTCAGAGGAATTCTCTGACCCCAGATGTCAAGCAGATACAGCATGTCATATTAATACATACAGTCTGCTGACATGGACAAGTAGAACACAGTGTTTTAAGAGCCCAGGATTTGATATGGGATACTGGGTGTTTTTCCTGACCCTTTCAATTCCAGGTGTTATAAATAATCTGGGTAACTTTTTAACGTCGTTGAGCCCCTGTTTTTTCCTCCATTACCTAGAGATAGTACTTACTCATAGGTTTTTGGGTTCATAAAATGATTATTAAGGAAGATAATGCATCTAAAATATTTAACCATCAATAAAATGTTAATTAGCTGATTGCTGCTACTACTGCTATAACTGGGCTTCCCTTGTGGCTCAGCTGGTAAAGATTCCATCTGCAATGCATGAGACCTGGGTTCGAGCCCTGGGCTGGGAAGATCCCCTGGAGAAGGGAAAAGCTACACACTCCAGTATTCTGATGTAGAGAATTCCATGGACTGTATAGTCCATGGGGTCACAAAGAATCGGACATGACTGAGTGACTTTCACTGCTGTAATTATCATATTCTACATTATTGCTGGGTGATTGTGAAGATCAATCAGCGTAAAAATACTACTACTCCAGATCTTATTGAGTCTCCTTTGTGCCACATCCTACACAGGTGCAAAGTCTATGTGCATAAAAGGTGCTTAGTGTAATGACTGGCAAAGAGTAAATATTTACCTGTATAGGTATTACAATTATTATCACCATCACCTTATCTTTATTTTTCTTAACCACCCAACTAGGTAACTATTGCAGTTCCTGCTAAAAGATAAAAACACATGAACTTTTGTGATCTTATTAAGTTATTTATATTCTATGAGCTTCAGCATGGTTGAGATGGTCACAGACCTGATTTTTCTTTCCATATTTCCTGTTACATCAACTTTTTTCTCCTACACTTTGGAGGATCTGTGTGTATGCTAAGTCGCTAAGTTGTGTCTGACTCTTTGCGACCCCATGGTCCATAGCCTGCCAGACTTCTTTGTTCGTGGGATTCTCCAGACAGGGCTATTGCAGTGGGCTGCCATGCCCTTCTCCTGGGCATCTTCCTGACCCAGGGATCAAACTCCCATCTTTTACATCTCCTGCATTGGCAGGTGGGTTCTTTACTGCTAGCCCCACCTTGGAGGGTCTAGATAATCACTAACCACTGACTGACTTCAGAGTACTCTGCATGGTAAGTTTGCCTGTTAGCATCAAATAATAATTGTCACTCTTCCTCTTTAAGTAAACTCTAACCCAGAGGTACTAAACCAACTCAGCGACCTCCCTCAGGGGACTTCTAGGAACTCACTAACCCTGATTTGCAGTATCTATAAAAATACAGAAAATAAGCCAGACACTGGTGATGTGATTGCCATTGCTAATGAAATTTTCCAAATTAGCCAAATCCTAAAACTCAAATTTTCAAAGAAATGTTGGGCTAATAAACCCATACTTTTGCCCCACGCGTCACTGCGTGTTCAGTGACAGAAGATCACTGTATATGTGGATTTCTACGTGTAGGATTTCTGTTTGTATGAATGAAGAAGGTTCCACTCACATAGCAGGTTTCAGAGACATGGGGTATCAGTTTGCTTCCATTGCTTTAATACAGGGAGGAGGGGCCTACAGCCAGGAGAAAGGTTTGGCCAGGAAGGGGAGGGTCCTCCTTTAATTATAGTAGCTGCCATGGTCATCAAACGTGTGCTGAGAACTTGTCCCAGCTGCTCTCAAAGTAACAATCAGGAATTTGAATGGGTTCAAAAGAAATATTCTAGGGTTTCCTACTGAAAGGGAGCAAGACCCCATAGTCCTTGCCTCCCCATGTCCACTGCCTGCCTTTTGCCTGAAACTTAATCAAAGAACATGTTTAATCAGAGAATTGAGAACATGCAGAAAAAAAGGACAACAGGCAAAAGAGACAAAATAATAATAATAATAGACTCAGTAAGCACAGTCAGGAACCTTTAGTTCTCTCTCAAGCGTTATAGGTAATACTCTGAGCCATATCCTGTGAGCTGCCTTATAGACACTAAAACACCAGGTGGAAGAAGTTAACTACACCATGACCTGACTGGACCCACGGCATGCACTGCCACAATTCTGAGAACTGGCCCCAGAGAAGCGGAAACAAACCCACCCTGAACCAAAGATTAGCTGTACCTAAGACAATCAAGATGACACTGGTCAGACCACCAGTGACCAATTTGAAGATGACTTTCAGAGTTGTCTGTGCTGTTTCTGCATGTGGTCACACACACACACACACACACACACACACACACACACACACACACACACACCACCTTCTGTCTAAAAAAGCTCTGGCCCCACTGGTTGTCACCGCAGGGACTTGACCTTTGTACAGATATCCACCCTCCTCCCCCAGTTGCTGGCATCGGAAACAAATCAAACTTTTCTTTCCATCAGTCTAGCCTGTTTATTGGCTTTGGGGCAGCAAGCAGCCAGATCCCACCTTTCGGTAACACTACCTCTGTGTTGGATGCTTGTGTTGCATTTTCTTTGTCAGACAAAGAGCTTCATAAAACATTGACATGTGCAAAAGTAAAAACATTTCAAGTCCTGAGAGGAGCCACATAATAAAATCACTCCACACCCTGCCAAGTTGATTCAGTAAAATTTAAGGGGCATTGATCTTGCAACTAACTAACCGTGGAAAATCTCCTCACGACTCCTTTTGTGCCTTTCAACCCAATGCCCTCCTTGACCCCTTTGTTACATTCCGCAAGTCCTGTTTTTGAAATCCTTCTACGTTTTTCTTTGGGGTTGCCGGCTTTCTTCCTGGCAGAGCGACTTCTCTCCTTTCCCTCACATTTTCTCTCAAAATAGAATTCTCCTCCTCCTCCTCCCCTCTTCTCAGACAAAGGTGCTGTGTGATTCCCGCTTCCTCAGATCAGTGTCTGCACAAGAAGCACCGTTAGCTTCCTTCCCCCCGCTCTATACCTGTCCCTCCTCTTCGCTTTTTTTTTTTTTTATCATGGGCTTTAGTTTATTTTCTTCTTTTTTATTTTCAAGCATTTTCTTCGCATGAAAATTATCTGTACAGTCAATGCCTTTCAGCTCCCATCCGTGGACCCATTCAGATGCTCAGAATGCCCTGGGATCTGTTTTGTACAGAATAAAGGGGAAGAAGCAGGATGCCTAAGTAACTGACAAGGACTCAGTCTGCGGTTTCACAAATGTTTGTCAAGGAGTAGTCTGTATGGAACACTCTTTCAGGAACTGAAGGATGCAGTGGACAAGACAGACTAGGAGGCTAACTTTGTAAGATGAGTGTGTGTTAGTCACTGGGTGTCCGATTCTTGGCAACCCCATGAGCTGTAGCCTGCCAGGCTCTTTTGTCCATCGGATTCTCCAGGCAAGAATACTGGAGTAGGTTGCCATTTCCTTCTCCAGGGGATCTTCCCGACCCAAAGATCGAACCTGCATCTCCTGCACTGACAGGCAGATTCTTTTCTTTTTGCCATACACTGACATGAATCAGCCATGGATTTACATATATTCCCCATTCCGATCCCCCCTCCCATCTCCCTCCCACTGAGCCACCTGGGAATCCTTACATGCTAAGTGTAAAAGCAAGGGTTGGATGGCAATATGCAGAACAACATAAAACCAGGTAACCAGGCTCACAACTCACTGAGTTTCTGGGCTCCAGTTACTTCCTTTTGAAAGCTGGGAGAGTGATGCTAAACTAGCAGGGACAAAAATGAGACAGACACATGTCACCTGCAGGAGCTATTCATTCCTTATCAGTGGTTCTCATAGACATAGGACACATTTAACTATAATTAGTCCCGGACATTTGTGAATACTGACATCCAGGTGTGATTATACCCCACAATAGAGAAGCGAGCACAAGGGATGGATCTCCCTGTCCCTCCAGGACAGAGATAATTAGACGTGTATAAACAAGAAGCTGCCTGACCTTCCTGGGAGGCAAGCCGGAGGCAAAACCAGACAGAAGGCAAGTGAGGTAGATGTTCTAGTTAATAGAGAGCTACCACACAGAGGGTTAGGAAGAGCAGGTTTTCATGGATCTATTGTTCCTTTAGTGACAGTTGTCAAAATACATCAGAGCTCTGTTTCTTCAAATACATTAAGCGGCTTATGATTTTTATTCTCCATCTTAAAAACTGTAACAAATAAGTATGTCTCCCTTTTTCTTCTCTGAATTTCTAAAAGGTTATATACCTCCCCTCTCTCTCTTCCTGATTCCTACCAATCTCTTCTCATGTCCCATTCGCTACTCCTTTCCCTACTGTATATATTTTTCTTTTTAATGTCTTTGTTCTAACAGATCTAAGCAAAGCTACATATTATGAGAATGTATATTTGGTGTGTGTATGGATATGGCATGAATGAGTGAGGACTGAAGCTCGATCATCTCTAAAAGTCTTCCTCTTTCAATGCAGTTCAACTGTCACTCACTAATCACCTCCTACTTGCTAAGCATTAGGCACGCTGGAGGGGTCTGTGCACACGTCTCTGCCATAGAGCTACCCACGGTAGGCGAAAGACTGGCTCCTTCAAACTGTCAGTTGCTCATGGTTATTATAGGACTTGAGGTTTATGTGTTTATCCATCATTAACCTTCTCACAAAACAAAGAATGTAAGATGCTGATTCTGAGAAACCTGTGTTCTCTCCTTGCACATGTCATTGTATGCAGTGCAATAAGAAATGAAACCATCTCTAGGAGTAAACTCTACCCATGAACATGAGTGCCATATACATAAGAGAAATCACATGATACAGAGAAAACGTTTTTGTATGAGGACAAAGGAATACATTTTTCTGACCTTTATGTTTTGGGTGACTTTGAACATGTCACCTACCCTCTCTCATCATGATTTCTCTGTATTAAATGAAGACCACCAGCACTTTTTTTTCTAAGATGAGCAAGGGACTAAATCAAAGAAATGTGGGTGAAGTGGCCTGGAAGACATACTTTTCCTACTCTTTCAAAGTACTACAACATAGTAAGTGACTTACTCAGCGTCACACTACTAGTAAATGATGACAGAATCCAGAATTTTCTAACTCAGATTCCAGTATTTCTCCCCATTAGCACTGATGTGTCCAGTCTTAGTGTGTTTTTTTCATCCATCCATGTTAAAAACGCATTACCTGAAAACCTATAGAACAAATCAAATATACTGTATTCTAGACAGAGGCCACGTTGCATTGATGACCACCAAGTCTGAATTTTTTCCTTTATCTTTTTCTAGCAATTATTTCCAAGTAATGGCCCCAAAGTACTTCAAAGATACAGAGATGGTTTTATTCTTTTCTGAACTTATCAGGCAATCCTTCAGTAGTTATTTGCCTGATCCATTTCAAAGTGTAAGCCCTTTTTTGTTGTTTTATATGTTAAGAGGCAAGTACAATTTCATAAGCCTCTCTATCTTCATAAATGCAAACAATCTATTAATATGAGCAAATTCTAGGGGTCTATTTTGGATGTGAGTGAATGTCCAAAGGAGGCCCATGTGAGGTAATTGGGAGGAAGATAACTAAAATCAACATTTCTTTCTTCCTTAGAGGCTTCCACTAAGCCTCTTCTATGTTTATTCTAACTCTTTCAAAACACTACAAACAATTCTAATTTCTTAGCCCATCCTCAGCAGGGCAAGAGAAAAAAAGCCATGTCACCAGTGTCTACCCTGTCCAATTCTTCATCTTTCCAGAAGTTTGGCTAATGTCATTCAGGTCAATGGCCATGGAGAGATCACCTCAAATGAAACAGGCACTGCACCAAGGGTTAGAGGTACAAAGTCAGCTGTCTGGTCTGGAGTAGTTCACAGTCCAAACGATGAGGCAAGCATGATCAATTGCCTGCTATTAATAAAATACAAATCTACCCTCCCCCATTTGTGAGCTTTGCTATCTTTTTTTTTATTTTTTTTTCTAATTTGGCTGCACTAGGTCTAAGCTGTGGCATTCAGACTCTTTGTTGTGACATGTGGGATCTAGTTCCCTGATCAGGGACTGAACCCAGCCCCGAGTTGGGAATGCACGCTCTTAACCACTGGACCACCCAGAGAAGTTCCACTTTGCTATCATTTTATGTACTACTTGGTCATAACACTTATCACACCAAATGTGTTTTCCATACATGCTTTTGGTTTTATTGTAGCATCTAACTAGCCTGACCCTCTCTGTCAAATTTACTTTCTAAGGCATTAAGCATCCTCTTTTTTTATAAAAATGTTCCTGTTCTAACATTTCTCACTCTAAAACTGTATATACCAGCCTCCTGTTCAGTCCCCTCAGCACCTTGACAAACACCCTAAGACCAGGTAGGGAGTGATCTTCATGACTCCTTCTTGTAAGAGGACAGTCACACATTTGGCACCCCAGCATCCACGGTATCCCAGGTGCACACTGTCATGTGAGCATGGGCCAGTGGCTTTATCTCTTTGATGCTGTCTTCATTTGTAAAAACAGCATTGTGGTATCTCTACTCAAATGTCAAATTATTAGTGAGGCTTCCCTGACCAGTCTTCACAGGGTAATGTGTGTATCAGTTGTGTCCAACTCTTTGTGACCCCATGGACTGCACCCTGTCAGACTCCTCTGACCATGGGATTTCCCCAGGTGAGAATCCTGGAGTTACCATTCCCTTTTCCAGGGAATCTTCCCGACCATGGGATCGAACCTAGGTCTCTTATGTTAGCAGGCAGAGGATTTACCATCTTAGCTACCAGGGAAGCTAACATGATAACCACTCTAAACTGGTTCTTTTCTTCTTTACTCAGCCATCAAAGTTGCTGCCTGTGGCTCAGATGGTAAAGAATCCACCTGCAATGCAGGGGACCTGGGTTCAATCCCTGGGTTGGGAAGATCCCCTGGAAAAGGAAATGGCTTACCTGTTCCAGTATTCTGGCCTGGAGAATGTCATGGACAGAGGAGCCTGGCAGGCTACAGTCCATGGGGTTGCAAAGAGTAGGACAGGACTGAGCGACTTTCACTTTCACACATATTCTACGGAGACCAGACAAGACAATAAACAAGTGGGATTTCCTAATTTCCTGATGTTAATCCAGCCCCTAGAATAATACCTGACACACAGTGGTCTCCAAGTGCATTTTTCATATTTTCCAATGACTCAATGCATGAATGAATCTTTCCTTCCATGTAAGCCTCTGAGGAATCCCACATAAAAGTAACCACAGTAAAAGAAAAGACTATCACACACCTCCTCTGAAGAAGCGTGGAGGTCTAATTCAAACTGACTTTCCCCACTTCTGACCACGGAATGTTCAAGAGCCAGAGCAGCATGGCTCTACCTAACAGGGTGCTGCGTGGTACAATTAATTTATGCCAGTGAAACATTCTGAATACCTTAGGATTAAATGACTGTTGTGCTTATTCTCAGTGTTACATAAATATTGCACACGTAAAAATTCAGCACCTTGACATTTATTGAATGAGGTGCACAGAAAAATGAGACAAATTGACTCAGAGACAGGTGTTGGCAGTCAGCACGGGGGAAGACAGCCTTCTGTCAATGTGCCAACCGCAAATAGTGGAGCAGAAATGCAGAAACCGGAACCTGCAACGGGGGTGGGAGGGGGGGCTGACTCTGAAAACTCCACACCTGCCTCGATTGCTCAGGAATCTGAACATGTGGGTGGACGAAGGTCTTGGTATATATTAAATGTGAACAAACCTCAGTTTTCCACTCAAATTCCTTTTCAAGCCAATGACTGTTAACAATTTTCACTCAAGGGAGCCGTATTTGGGTTAATGTTCTACAGTGGGGATTGTAACTTCGGCAGGTAAGGGAACTCAAGTAGTGAAGTGGAAATTAGGTGCTGGACACTCTAAATATGTTATCTCAATCTTAACCTTGCAAGAGCTCTAACGGTAGCTATGATCATCCACAATTAAGATGTAAAGAATAGAATCTTAGGGACAGGAAGTGTTAATGATGGTCATCAACTCGGGAATGTTGATGACAGGGGCTGAACTGAACCCTTATTTCTTATTCCAAAGTTCCCATTCAAAACTTTCCATTCCATATTGTCTCCTCTGAAATTCCAACTCACAACGGCATCAGTTGGAATTTTTCTCTGAGAAACGCAATGGTCATTCAGAGGCTTAGCTTTGTTATAACCATTTATATGCAACACAGAACTTTGTCTGTTTCACCTCCTTTCAGCATATTTTTCAGGTGCTTTAGGTGACAGTCTTCAAAAACTGTTTTCCAGAGTGTAGGAGGTATATTACTTTAGAGTTCATATGAAATGTAAATAAGACAAATGCTGTTTTTCCCCCATATCTATTTTCAAATGTGATAGAAAGTGATGTCATTTCAGAATAGGTACCATTATGACAATTCTAATATTTCACAGCTGCAATTTGGGAGACCTGGTGAATAGAAAATGGAACACGGTGGGAGGTTGGGGTGACTTCCTTCCAGCTATTGTGAAATCAGGAGGCTGGGGTGACTTCTTTCCAACTAGTGTGAAACCATGGCAGATAGGGATACACAGAGTAAGAAAAAGTACCACACTTGGAAACATTCTCTCAGTACCCAATTATTAACAATTCTTGTTCAGTTACCACAAAAGCGAAAGATTTTTCAAATAAGATTTTGTGAAGCTAGTAGACCATGATTGTTAAAAACGCTACTCAACTAAAACTCAACTGACCTGACTCAAGTCATAGAGAAAGCAAAGTTAATCCTATGAGAGCAAGAACATTATGAGGTTACTTCTTTCCATGAGCTGGTTTTGTAGGAGGACTGAGGACCAGTGAGATTTAATGCCAGTTCTTTGAAATTACTAAATGTTTTAGCTTTATTATCCAAGATCTAGTACATAGCAAGCATTTTCTGTTCTTACCATTTGTGTCTGGGGTTGCTAATCTATACTCTGCTGAGAATAAGAGGGAAGGAATCGAGTCTGCATTTTGTTTCATCATGTAAATATAGACATTATTATTTTCATTTTATAGCTCATGGATGAATATGTTATTAAACAGCACAATGAGGTGATCTCAATTCTTTTCTTTAAAGAGATCCACAGGTGTCAGAGTGCAAAGGTAGCTTTTAAGATAGATAATACCACAGCAACATGATTAAAGTTAATGGGATGGAAAGCAAAGTTCCAACAGTACTCTGTCACACACAATAAAATTTTACCACACATGGAAACTACTTTTAAAGAAACTCTCCAGATATAAAAAAAAATATCTAATTATGGCTATGCTTGCATTTACCAACCAGTGCAATCCTGTTAACCTTATGAACACTAAAATGACTAATTTACTGTTCCATATTTCTGCTCCTCATGGTCATATAAAACAGCCTGGCTCATTGTAAAATAATCACATTTAAGATTCTGAATGGGAAATTACACATAATCACAAATCGTAATGTGACTTTAGTATGATTCTTAAATCATTTTTTTTTTTTTTGCTTTACTATATTTATAGACCCACATGCTCCTTAGTCCCTGCCTCAGTTCAGTTCAGTCTCTCAGTCACGTCTGACTCTTTGTGGCCCCATGGACTCCGGCACACCAGGCCTCCCTATCCATCACGAACTCCTAGAGTTTACTCAAACTCATGTCCATTGAGTCGCTGATGCCATTCAACCATCTCATCCTCTGTAGTCCCCTTCTCCTCCCGCCCTCAATCTCTCCTAACATCAAGGTCTTTTCCAATGAGTCAGTTCTTTGCATCTGGTGGCCAAAGTATTAGAGTTTCAGCTTCAGCATCAGTCCTTCCAATTAATATTTAGGACTGATTTCCTTTAGGATGGACTGATTTGATCTCCATGCAATCCAAGGGACTCTCAAGAGTCTTCTCCAATACCACAGTTCAAAAGCATCAATTCTTCGGTGCTCAGCTTTCTTTATAGTCCAGCTCTTACATCCATACATGACTACTGGTAAAACCATAGCTTGATGAGACAGACCTTTGTAGGCAAAGTAATGTCTCTGCTTTTTAATATGCTATCTAGGTTGGTCATAACTTTTCTTCCAAGGAGTAAGTGTCTTTTAATTTCATGGCTGCAGTCACCATCTGCAGTGATTTTGGAGCCCCCAAAAATAAAGTCTGCTACTGTTTTCACTGTTCCCCATCTATTTGCCATGAAGTGATGGGACCGGATGCCATGATATTAGTTTTCTGAATGTTGAGTTTCAAGCCAACTTTTTCACTCTCCTCTTGCACTTTCATCAAGAGGCTTTTTAGTTCTTCTTCACTTTCTGCCATAAGAGTGGTGTCATCTGCATATCTGAGGTTATGGATATATCTCCCGGCAATCTTGATTTCAGCTTGGGCTTCATCCAGCCCAGTGTTTCTCATGACGTACAACGCATATAAGTTAAATAAGCAGGGTGATAATATATAGCCTTGATGTACTCCTTTCCCAATTTGGAACCAGCCTGTTGTTCCATGTCTAGTTCTAACTGTTGCTTCTTGACCTGCGTACAGATTTCTCAAGAGGCAGGTCAGGTGGTCTGGTGTTCCCATCTCTTGAAAAATTTTCCACAGTTTGTCACACATTCAAAGGCTTTGGCTTTGGCATCAATAAAGCAGAAATAGATTTTTTTCTGGAACTCCCTTGCTTTTTGATGATCCAACAGATGTTGGCAATTTGATCTCTGGTTTCTCTGCCTTTTCTAAATTCAGCTTGAACATCTGGAAGTTCACAGTTCATGTACTGTTGAAGCCTGGCTTGGAGGATTTTGAGCATTACTTTACTTTACAATTCTTTGGCATTGCCTTTCTTTGGATTTGGAATGAAAACTGACCTTTTCCAGTCCTGTGGCCACTGCTGAGTTTTCCAAGTTTGCTGGCATACTGAGTGTAGCACTTTCACAGCATCATCTTTTAGGATTTGAAATAGCTCAACTGAAATTCCATCACCTCCACTAGCTCTGTCCATACTGATGCTTCCTAAGGTCCACTTGACTTTGCATTCCAGGATGTCTGGCTCTAGGTGAGTGATCACACCATTGTGATTATCTGGGTCATGAAGATCTTTTTTGTATAGTTTCTGCCTAGGAGAACATAAAACTTGTATCTTTTTCACTTCCTCTACACACAGTGCCCAGCACATAAGAGTTTGAAAACTATATTTGATCTATAAATATCGATTAAACCTGTATGGGTAGAAATAAGCATTTCTTCCCATATTACAATCATGACCTCTTCTAACTTAAGAGAATAAATATAAGCCTATAAACCACTACTTACACTCCAAATTTTTTATGAATCAGAAGTTCACCCCAAGTGGAAAGTCCTCCAGCTTTTGAAAAATGAAGAACTGATTCTCTTGAGACTGATTATCCTTTGCAAGTAGCTCTCCTTTAGACTCCCTTATCCTATACTCCTGAATCATCCATAATTATCCGAGCCAATTATTCTCATTATTCAAGAATGTATTCATTTTTTCCACTTCATTATCTTAAAATTCAATCTAATCCTTCAAATAACAACCACCACCATCATAATAATAATACCAAGTTTACTATCTCATTCCCTTGCATCTTTTCTTCATGGCACTTTGAATGATAAATAAGAAGATATGTAATTGATGTATTTTAACATAATTATTAATGTTACAGTATCTCTAGTTGTTCTGTAAGCTCCAGGATGTCAGGGCCATGTTTATTCCATTCATCATTTTGTCCCTGAGAGTGGAGGTGATCAATAAATATCTATTTACTGAATTGAAAAAGAAAAACAAAACATTAATGTAAAAGAGCACATTAAAATGTTTAGAGTCTTTTCTTTTTTTTCAGTTTTTGTTTTTGGACTCATTGACTTTTTAGTGTTGTTGATTTTTCTCCCCCCAGTCCTCTCTATTAGGACATAGAAAGCCTAATGCAGCAGAGCTTGAAATCAGACAGATGTGGTTGGGAAACCAGCTATGACTTTTACTACCTGGGCAGCCTCCAGAAATTCACTCACCTGGTGCTTGTACTTCCTTTAGGTAAAGTGAGGATCTCAGAACTCACTTCACATGGTCACTAAGAAATTGATAAGTAATGTCATACAGTAGCTGATCAATAAATAGGACCTTCCTTCCCCTTGATTTTATAAGCAGAATAGAATGTACACTGTCATGTGCCACTGCCGTAAGACCTCACTGCTTCTTCAAAGGGAGATATAAATGGACACAATGGTGCTATGGGTTATTCTTATGTAGCATCTATGGGAACATCCTTGTGTCCCTGATCTGTCTGTCATAAGCAATGTCACATCAAATGGTCCCACATGAGTGAATGATCAGATGCTAATACATATTGAATACGGGAATTCAAAGATATACTATGAACTTCTAGAAGCATCCATTTTCAAATTCAGAATTCCCTGAAATCTGAAATTGACAGCCTTAATTCTCTCTGAGGAAGTCCATTTTCTAACCACACTCATCTGTGATGTAATTGTCCATGTTTACTGGTTCGTTTATAACATGTTTCTTGAACAATTATCACAATGTGAGCACAGTGCAAGGCATGCAGGTACACAGTAAGAACTAGATAGGATTCCCTGTAGTTATGCTTGGAAGCCTTTCTGGGGGATAGTCTTTCTTAGAAAGAAAATCTGTTGTCTTTCATGCTAAGTCCAGAGAAAGTTATCTCACTGGACTATTCTGGAAATTTGACTTATACAAAAACTGATGAAATACTTATATATTTCTTCTAATCCAGCCTCTCAGTAGATTCCTATCCATGCACTAGACCTATCTCAGTTGCCTTAAGGAGAATGGTGTCCAGTATGAATTAACCCTCTTTTCTGAGCTTTGCAAGACCACATGTATATAAAATCACAGCTAACATTTTATGATGTTTAATACTCTGTTTTCCAAACTAGAAAACTTGAATATTAGATAATCCATCTCTGGGGAGCTATAGCTAAAGTCATATTTGCTACAACATTTTAAAACAATTACTGAGCATCAGTGATGTGTTCAGTATAGTCTTAATTGCTGGAGATGCAGAGTTAGACTGAAAGGCTGGAGTACAGTGGGGCTGGAGCTATACAAACAAAACCTGCTATCCTTAAACAAAAACACCAAAGGGATATATATGGATGTGTGTATGTGTGTGTGTGCATTTTTTGAATATATAAGGTTAATATTTGATAGTCTTACATACATTTTGCTTTTCCATAAAATCAGTGAAAGCACATCTTTGTCCTTCTTCCCTAAGTCATTTTGAACTAGTCCAAATGAAACTCAGAGCTATAGTTCAAAGGAGGGAAATATCATAGAAATAGAAACTACAATTTAATTCTGCAGGGACATGATTCATAGTAAGCTGGGGAAAATTCCTGATTCTAGCTGGTCTACTAAGGTTGGATATGTGTCATAGGGGTGTAAATTTGCTTTTTCTTCCACCTAAACCCATCCCAAAGCACCCCAGTGTGACAGCAGCTGTTACATGTTGTGTGGTTCGGTCTTTCTGTTCACCGTGAACCTCCAAAGACTTTAGTTTCTCTAGAAACACAACACTTTGACTCTAGCTATGGTTAGCACTGGACAGCTCCCTATGGGCTTAAAACTGTTCCAAGGTGCAAGTAATATGACAATCACACTTTTTTCAGCTTACTCCAGTATATAATTGTTCTG
Organism: Dama dama; assembly: GCF_033118175.1. Lineage (NCBI taxonomy): Eukaryota > Metazoa > Chordata > Mammalia > Artiodactyla > Cervidae > Dama > Dama dama. Next base: position 35,016,935 of record NC_083684.1, read on the forward strand.
GGGTGGGTTGTGGGGGGTGGGTCTGGGTAGGGAGGTTATTTTTTAGTAATCATAAAACAATTAATGTGACCACCATACTTACTTAACCTACTTTACCTCTCACAAGCGACTCTAAGGAGAGAAATAAATGATTAAGTCAGTGTGCACAGGGAGCCAGCTGATATACTCACTGGGATATGAAAATTTAATCATCACCAAGGCTATGGAGGGGACAGCGTTTGTTGAGAATACTATTTCTAAATACCGAGCAGATTAGGATATTAATCCATTAGATACTTAAAGTGAAATTCTGTCATCATCATACCATCTCTAATTTGGAACTAAACAGCACAGCACAGTTTAAATATAGAGACAGGTGGCATTGCTTCCCTGGTGGCTCAGTGGTAAAGAATACACCTGCCAATGCAGGAGACACAGGTTTGATCCCTGGGTCAGGAAGATCCCCTGGAGAAGGAAATGGCAACCCACTCCAGTATTCTTCCCTGGAAAATCCCATGGACAGAGAAGACTGGAGGACTATAGTTATGGGGTCACAAAAGTCAGGCATTAATTAGTGTCTAAGATTCTCATTCTCACTAATTCATTCACTTGTTCATTTTTTCAACAAATATTTATTTTGTGCTATATGTACCAAACACTTATTCATAATCCTGATCTTTAATAAGATATCTTAAAATAGCTACTTCATCAAGAGTGCAAGACAGTGATATCTAGTTTGTTGCTGCCTATGCTTTTATTCAGCATCTCTTGGTGGTTCTCCTACCTGAAATGTAAGGAATATGAGAAAGGAACTGTCTTTCTCTATAAACTCTTTTGGCCTAAAATGAGCATAGAGTCACAAATTGATATTTCCCCCCATCTTGAGTTGATCTGTACATGTATCTGTGTGTGTGTGTGTGTGAAGGTGGAGGTCTTGAAAGGGATGTCTGTCTGCTTGTATTCTTTCCTTAAACATCGTGGATATCTATGTTCCTCAGTGTGTAAAGAAAATATAAATTGGATAAAGAGTGCATTAGGAGGCTATCCCCACAGTAAGAAAAGCATCTTTTGGCTCCTTCACACATCTTTTTATCTGTTGGTTTCACACCTGAGTTCTCTGGGGAGAATCCCTGTTCTCCTTCCAGAGGGCTTAGAAGAGATTCCACATGTAATAGAAGAAGATGCACCTGCTCCTAACCCCCATGGGCCACTCACTTCCTGGGAGGACCTAATCTGGGTTGTTCTGCAGTTTTCACAGTGAGTCAGCTGTGTGATGGATGCAGATACCCTAGGTTTTGATCAGCACTTAGGGTGTAGTTCTTAATCAGTTACAATGAAACTTGTCTCAGACAACTGGTTAGGTCAGCTTCCCCTTTCTCCATGTCACTCCTGCCTTGCAGTCAGACTTTCAACTCCAAATCCTGAGATTTCAATGGAAACCAGTGTCTTGTACTTAATGATGCTTTATTACTTTTCTCTCTACTATTCTTGAAAAAGCTTTGAGTTGTTTCGAGTGGAACTGTCCTGTCAAAAACATCACATTTTGTTTGATTCAACACAAATAAAAATATAAAAATAATATTCAAGATAGTCTAAATTTGTGAATGTCAAAGGCAAAGCATGGAGTATATGCTTTACCCCCAATTTCATGAATGACTAGAAACAGTATTATGATCAGTATTTTTAAAAATTGGATACTTAGTCCCAAGAGGTGATGGCACTCATCCAAAAACAAAGTCATGCAAAAAATTAATAGGAGTTTGGATCCATAAATTAGAGCCTAATTTTATTTTATATAGAAACATCTCTTAAAGTAGAAATCTTCTGATACCATTGAAGAAGCAAAAACTATTGAATTTTTCAATATCACCTCCGTATATATTTTTTTTCCCTGGACCACATATCCTCTTGATTTCTTCATGCTAAAAGGCCTCATTTAACAGTCTCCCCTACCCCGGGACAATTAACTGTTAATGGAAACAGGTTTTCAGGACACACAGCCTTTAGTATCACTACCTATTTTTTTAATTTTTATTTTATATTCTAGTTGATTAGCAATGTTGTATTCATTTCAGGCATATAACAAAGTGATCAGTTATACATATACATGTATCTACCCTTTTTCAAATTCTTTTCCCGTTTAGGTTATTTCAGTGTATTGAGCAGAGTTCTCTGTGCTTATACCGTAGGTCCTTGTTAGTTACCTTTTTCTAATCAGGGTGTAATTGCATTATAATACTGTGTTTGTCTCTCCTGTACAATGAAGTGAATCAGCTGTATGTATACATATATCCCCTCCCTTTTGGACCCCCTCCCACCACCCCATCCCACCCCTCTGGGTCACCACAGAGCACCTAGCTGAGTTCCCTGTGCCAAACAACAGCTTCCCACTAGCTGTCTCTTCCCACTAGTTATTGAAAGGGAAAGTCACTCAGTCATGTTCCACTCTTTGCAACCCCATGGACTATACAGTCCATAGAATTCCCCAGGCCAGAATATTGGAGTGGGCAGCCTTTCCCTTCTTCAGAGGATCTTTCCAACCAAGGAGTTGAACCCAGCTCTCCCACATTGCAGGTGAACCCTTTACCAGCTGAGCCACAAGGGAAGCCCAAGAATACTGGAGTGGGTAGCCTATCCCTTCTCCAGGGGATCTTCCCAACATAGGAATTAAACTGGGGTCTCCTGCATTGCAGGCAGATTCATTACCGACTGAGTTATTAGGGAAGCCCATTTTATAGTATGGTAGTATATATATGTCAATAAAAATCTCCCAGTTCATCCTACCTCCTCATCCCCCCACCTATGTCCACACGTCTGTTCCCTACGTCTGTGTTTCTATTCCTGCCCTGAAAATAGGTTCATCTGTACCATTTTTCTAGATTCCACATATATACATTAATGTACGATATTTGTTTTTCACTTTCTAACTTACTTCAGTCTGTATCACAGTCTCTAGGCCCAATGCTACCTGTTGAAAGGCTTCTTTAATCTCTTTCAACACTAGGTGCCTTCACTGGACTCCTCAGCATCTCCATCTCAAGAATTCTGGAAAGTGAGAGGATGGAAAAATATATTCCATCCAAATGGGAAGCAAATGAAAGCTGGAGTAGCAATCCTCTTATCAGAAAAAATAGACCTTACAATAAAGAAGATTACAGGAGATAAGGAAGGACACTACATAAAAGGGATCAGTCCCAGGGTAAGACATAACAATTATAAATATCTATGCACCCAACGTAGGAGCACCTCAATACATAAGACAAACACTAACAGACATAAAAGGAGAAATTGACAGTAACACAATAATAGTAGGAGGCTTTAACACCCCACTCACACCAATGGACAGATCATCAAAACAGAAAATTAATAAGGAAACACAAGTCTGAAATGATATATTAGATGAGATGGATCTCATTGATATTTTCAGGACATTCCATCCAAATGCAGAAGAATAAACCTTCTTCTCAAGTGCACATGGAACATTCTCCAGGATAGACCACATGATTAGTCACAAATCAAACCTCAGTAAATTTAAGAAAACTGAAATTGTATCAAGCATCTTCTCTGACCACAACGCTATGAGACTAGATATCAATTACAAGGAAAAAAAAACTGTAAGAAACACAAATACATGGAGATTAAACAACACGTTTCTAAATAACCAACAGGTTACCAAAGAAATCAAAAGGGAAATAAAAAATTTCTAGAAACAAAGGACAATGAAAATACAACAACTCAAAACCTATAGGAGGCAGCAAAAGAAGTTCTAAGAGGGAAGTTTATAGCAATACAATCCCACCTCAAGAAACAAGAAAAACATCAAATAGAAAACCTAACTTTACACCTAAAGCAACTGGAAAAAGAAGAAGAAAAAAAAAACCCAAAATTAGTAGAAGGAAAGAAATCATAAAGACCCCAGCAAAAATAAATGAAAGAGAAATGAAAGAAACAATAGCAAAGATTAGTAAAACTAAAAGCTGGTTCTTTGAGAAGATAAACAAAACTGACAAACCCTTAGCCAGACTCATCAAGAAAAAAATAGAGAAGAATCAAATGAACACAATTAGAAATGAAAAAGGAGAGGTTACAACAGACAATGCAGAAATACAAAGGATTATAAGAGACTATTGTGAACAACTATATGGCAACAAAATAGATAATCTGGAAAAAATGGACAGGTTCTTAGAAAAGTTCAATCTTTCAAGAATGAACCAGGAAGAAATAGAAATTATGAACAACCCAATTACAAGCACTGAAATTGAAGCTGTCATCAAAAATCTCCCAAAAAACAAAAGCCCAGGACCAGATGGCTTCACAGGAGAATTCTATCAAACATTTCAAGAAGAGCTAATGCCTATCATTCTAAAACTCTTTCCAAAAACTGCAGAGGAAGGAACACTTCCAAACTCATTCTGCAAGGCCACCATCACCCTGATACCAAAACCAGACAAAGAAAAAGAAAAAAAAAAAAAAGATACAAAAAAAGAAAACTACAGGGCAATATCCCAGACGAACATAGATGCAAAAATCCTCAACAAAATTTTAGCAAACAGAATTCAACAACACATCAAAAAGCTCATACACCATGATCAAGTTGGGTTTATTCCAGGGATACAAGGATTCTTCAATATACACAAATCAATGTGATACACCATATTAACAAATTTAAAGATAAAAACCATATGATCATCTCAAGAGATGCAGAAAAACCCTTTGACAAAATTTAGCACCTATTTATGATTAAAACTCTTCAAAAAATTGTCATAGAAGGAACCAGCCTCAACATAGTAAAGGCCATATATGATAAGCCTACAGCAAACATTATTCTCAATGGTGAAAAACTGAAAGCATTTCCCCTTAGATCAGGAATAAGACAAGGGTGTCCACTTTCACCACTATTATTCAACATAGTTCTGGAAGTCCTAGCTACAGCAATCAGAGAAGAAAAAGAAATAACAGGAATCCATATCAGAAAAGAAGAAGTAAAGCTCTCATTGTTTGCAAATGACAAGATACTGTACCTAGAAAACCCTAAAGATGTACCAGAAAATTACTAGAGCTAATCAGTGAATTTAGCAGTTACAGGATACAAAATCAATGTACAGAAATCACTTCCATTTCTAAATACTAACAATTAAAAATCAGAAACAGCAATCAAGGAATCAATCCCATTCACCATTGCAACAAAAAGAATTAAATATCTAGGAATAAACTTACCTAAGGAGACAAAAGAATTGTACAGAAAAAATTATAAGACACTAATGAAAGAAATAAAAGACATAAATAAAATGACATAAACAGATGGAGAGATAGTGTATGTTCCTGGGTAGGAAGAATCAATATTGTGAAAATGACTATACTACCAAATGCAATCTACAGATTCAATGCAATCCCTGTCAAATTACCAACGGCATTTTTCACAGAACTAGAACAAAAAATTTCACAGTTCATATGGTAACACAAAAGACCCCGAATAGCCAAAGCAGTCTTGAGAAAGAAAAATGGAGCTGAAGAAACCAAGCTTCCTGACTTCAGGTTATACTTCAAAGCTACAGTCATCAAGACAGTATGGTACTGGCACAAAAACAGAAATATAGACCAATGGAACAAGATAGAAAGCCCAGAAATAAACCCATGCACCATGGGTACCTTATTTTTGACAAAGGAGGCAAGAATATACAATGGGGCAAAGATAGCCTCTTCAATAAATGGTGCTGGGAAAACTGGACAGCTCCATGTAAAAGAATGAAATTAGAACACTTCCTAACACCATACACAAAGGTAAACTCAAAATGGATTAAAGACCTAAATGTAAGACCAGAAACTATAAAACTCTTAGAGGAAAACACAGGCAGAACACTCGATGACATAAATCAAAGCAAGATCCTCTATGACCCACCTCCTAGAGTAATGGAAACAAAAACAAAGTAAATAAGTGGGACCTGATTAAACTTAAAAAAACTTTTGCATGGCAAAGGAAACTATAAGCAAGGTGAAAAGACAACCCTCAGAATGGGAGAAAATAATAGCAAATGAAACAACTGACAAAGGATTAATTTTCAAAATATACAAGCAGTTCATACAACTCAATTCCAGAAAAACAAACAACCCAGTCAAAAAGTGGCAAAAAGACCTGAACAGACATTTCTCCAAAGAAGACATACAGATGGCTAACAAACACATGAAAAGATGCTCAACACTGCTCATTGTTAGAGAAATGCAAATCAAAACTACAATGAATATCACCTCACATCTGTCAGAATGGCCCTCATCAAAAAGTCTACAAACAATAAATGCTGGAGAGGGTTGGAGAAAAGGGAACGCTCTTGCACTGTTGGTGGGAATGTAAATTGATACAGCCACTATGGGAGACGGTATGGAGATTCCTTAAAAAACTAGGAATAAAACCACCATATGACCCAGCAATTCCACTCTTAGGCATATACCCTGAGGAAACCAAAATTGAGAGAGATACATGTATCCCATTGTTCATTGCAGCACTGTTTACAATAGCTAGAACATGGAAGCAACTTAGATATCCATTGACAGATGAATGGATAAAGAAGTTGTGGTATATATACACAATGGAATATTAGTCAGCCATAAAAAGGAACACATTTGAGTCAGTTCTAAAGAGGTGGATGAACCTAGAACCTATTATACAGAGTGAAGTGAGTCAGAAAGAGAAAGATAAACACCCTATTCTAACACATACATACAGAATCTAGAAAAATGGTACTGAAGAATTTACTTACAGGGCAACAATAGAGAAACAGACATAGAGAATAAACTTATGGACATGGGGAGAGGGGAGGAGGGGGTGAAACGTATGGAAAGAGTAACATGTTAACTTACATTACCATATGTAAAATAGATAGCCAAGGGGAATTTGCTGTGTGGCTCAGGAAACTCAAATAGGAGCTCTGTATCAGCCTAGAGGGGTGGGATGGGGAGGGAGTTGGATGGGAGGTTCAAAAGAGAGGGGATATATGTATACCTATGGCTGATTCATGCTTAGGTTTGACAGAAAACAGCAAAATTCTGTAAAGCAATTATCCTTCAATAAAAAATAAATAAATTACAAAAAAAAAAAGAAGAAGAATTTTGGCAAGGATCCTATGTTATCACACTGTTCTGAATGCCCACATATTTTGGCTTCCCAGATGGCTCGGTGGTAGAGAATACACCTGCAGCGCAGGCTATGTGGGTTCAATCCCTGGGACAGGAAAATCCCTGAAAAAGAAAATGGCAACCCACTCCAGTATTCTTGCCTGAAAAATCCCATGCCAGAGGGGCCTGGGTAGGTGGCAGTCCATGGAGTCACAAAGAGACAGACACAACTTAGCGACTAAACAACAGCAACAACATATGTCTCTTTTAGGATTTATCATATACAGCACTGCACGCTCAAAGGCTAGCACATGACTTTACTATTGGAGTGTAGATGTTGATTGGGTGTCATTTAACGTGAATTACAAAGAGATTCTCATTCATCAATGTATATCCTAGCATTGTTGGACAGCTTGAGTTTACCTGAATATTCTCAAAAGTCTGCACAGGAAAATTCTTTAGGCAGTCCTCAAGGCAGTGGAAATGACAATTTATGTAATTCTTATATTTTTAAAAAAGAGGTTTTGTATGTTTGCAGTTTATCACTTTGGCTCAGAAGCTATAACAATGACTCAATTCCATTAAGGCATTCCATGAAGATTCTATGTATTATCCTTGATTTTTATAAAAGAGAACCATTCATTATATGGATTATTTTTTCCAAGGAGTACTTTTTGCCTTAGCTCATTTTTACATGTTCCACTGAGACAAATGCTATTTGTATCCAATGAAGAAAGATGGTCTGAGTCTCAAAAAAAGGTCAATGAATTAACTTGGTTTATTTTGCAGCTGGTCATTTTTCTTAGTCTTGATTGCCTGGAGCAACATGCACACTGTCCTGCAACTTTACCCTGATTTCTTCCGATAATTAAGCATTTACTATTCACTTGCCTTGCATTTTATTTAGATGTTCCATCTTCAGTCACTTAGGATGGTCTGCAACTGTTTTCTCAATGCTGTCCTCAAATTAGTAGCTTTTTAAATAAATGCCACATTTCTCCCTGTCTGTGCCCAAAATGTTACAAGCAAACATATGGTATTGGGGGTGGCAGGGAGGGGAAAAAAAAAAGAGAGAGAGAGAAAACATTTATAGAATACAAATAAGCTATTTTCAGCCTTTTGAAGCTATTCACAAAAATGACACTTCATTTTACAATTACTACTGCCTCACATCATATCTGACATCAAACTCTTTCTTGTGTCCATGTATAAAGGAGACCTGGGCCCGATTCCAAGTTCTATAGATCCATTTCTATATCAACAGCAGCCCCCAGCTCGAGACACAATGCATGGAAGTCAGGTGGGGTTACAGGAGAATGTGAAAAACTGGCTCTTGCAGTTTTATTAATACAATAAATGCATTAATATCAGTTCTGATCCTGTTTTCTCATCAGGAACACGGAGATGACATTTAGTACCTACCTCAAAATATTTTGTGAAATAAATTAAACTTGATAATGCCTGCAAATCCAATTAGCACACTGCCCAGAACACAATACATGTTCAATAAATGAGGTGGTGGTTGTTTATAGTCTTGTTTTTATTCTTGCTGTTGTTTATAATTTGACAGTGAGTTTGATGTAAGGATAGGGAAGACATTTTACCTTACTTTATCTGAAATACAGTTCTGTCAACTGCAAATTGGAGACAGAAATTCTTCCTTCTTCACTATGGTTTAGACACACAAGAATATTTTCCCTTTTATTATGATTATTATTTGTATTACTATCACAGTGACCACCAGAATAGGAAGATATATTAATAACCGTCCTTTCTTCTGCAGTGGCTGCAATGGTTCCCTGAACCTTTCCATCTCAAAATCTAATCTAGAACTAAATCTGACCAAGAGTTTATGTCTCAAATTTCATTTTTGCAAGTACCAGAATAGCACTGCATTGGCTAGACACTTAAGATAGAGCATGAGACTTGGAAATGACGTGAATTTAAGTCTTCAGTGAGTCTCAGTAAAAACAACAAAAATCACATGTGGGTTACAGTGGTGTTCTTCCCACCACGAAAATAGACAGAAGGAAGACAGGCTGGAAACCAAACTGGATTCCCCTCCTGGTGTTTCCACATCTTTTCTGTAAGTTGTGGCAAGCTTTTCCCTTTCTCTTTATGAATTCATTCCTTCCTTCTCTTCTTTCTCCCCACCCTACCCTCTTCATGCCTTTCTGTCTCAACTACGTACTGAATAATTTCAGGTGCCAAACTCTCTGCTAGGCCTAGGGATGCAAAATGAACAAATTAGACAAGCCCCATTCTTTCATGAGCTGTACATTCTAGCATGAAAACTGACTTAGGAACATAAGCAAGTCAATTACAAGATGATTACTGATTAGGAGACGTTGATACCTAAAACAAGAGGAGAAGCTCTTCCTGAGATAGAGCAATTAATGTGCTCTGGTGACAGGAAATAACTCCATAAAGTTGGAATGTAACAAGCAAGCAGGAAAACAGAACTTCTGTGTTCCAAAGTCCGGAGTTCCATCCTTAGCATTCTCGTGAGAGTAAAACAAGACACATACATGTATTCTTGTCTCCTATCCTCGGGTTTTGTCAGTGGAATCACTGACTGAAACCGCCTACCCTGGCCAGGTACCACAGTGACCACCTGTGGCAATTCAGAACTAACAAGCTACTGCCAACTGGAAGAATTCAGAAAAGGTCAAAAGGAAAGAGGAGACTCCAGTCCTCATATCCTACCACCTCCCAGAATCCTTTTCACTGGAATCCATCTTGGCTGAGTGATATGTGTAGCACCAACAAGGACCCTGCGCCAGAGTGATTGGCCAGAGACAACCTGGAAACTAAGCCAATTACCATAAATCCCAAGACTGCGAGCCACATGGCAGAGCGGTTCTCCTGAGCCCCTCACCTTCCTGCTTTCTTCCCAGGTGCCCCTTGCCAATAAAGTCTCTTGCCTTGTCAGCACAGGTGTCTCCTCAGAAAATTCATTTCTGAGTGTCAGACAAGAGCCCACCCTCAGGCCCTGGAAGGGGGCTCCCCTTCCTCCAAGTTTCCTTTTCCTTATTGAAAATATCCTAACATCAAGGACTTGCTGACAGTGGGCAGTGGGCAGTCTTCTTTATACAGATCACTTCCCCAAATGATTCTCCAGATTCCAGTTTTTGCTGGAAGTTGTCGCTAAGTTGTGTCCAACTCTTTGTGACCGCATGGACTACATACAGCATGCCAGCCTTCCCTGTCCTTCACCATCTCCTGGAGTTTGCTCAACCTCATGTCCATTGAGTTGATGATGCCATCCAACCATCTCATCCTCTGCTGCCCCCTTCTCCTTCTGCCCTCAGTCTTTCCCAGCATCAGGGTCTTTTCTAGTGAATCAGCTCTTCCCATCAGGTGGTACAAGTATTGGGGCTCCAGCTTCAGCATCAGTCCTTCCAATGAATATTCAGGACTGATTTCCTTCAGGATTGACTGGTTTGATCTCCTTGCAGTCCAAGGGACTCCCAAGAGTCTTCTCCAGCACCACAGTCTGAAAGTATCAATATGGCACTCAGCCTTCTTTATGGTCCAACTCTCACATCCATACATGATTACTGGAGGCATATGTAGGACTTATTTTAAGTTTCAAGTGGGTATCTTACTCTTCCCAGGTATATCTCAGCCAACAGCTGCACAAGGCAGGTGATAATAAAGCCTGGTAATTTGTGTGCACTATGAGACTCCTTTTAAGAGAAATCTTTGTTCCAGGGACCTCTATGGGTTTGGCCAAGATGCTGGTGAATCTACATTGCTTTAGTGTATATCCTCTCCTAACTTGCATGGGTTTAAGGTCAGAATTACAGTGTGATGGACTTCCCTGCCTAATTCTGTTTCATGTCTAACCTGGATTGCATGTTTTTGACTCTTCCCAAATTCATATGGTGAACTGCAATCCCTTCTGTGATGGTATTTGGAGGTGACAGGTTTGAGAGGTAAATCATGAGGGTGAATCCTTCAAAAATAGTATTAGCATTCATTTAAAAAGAAGCTAGAGACCTAGCTTCTTCTCTTTCTAAGGGAACAGGAGAGACAACCTCTGCAACCCAGAAGAGGGCAGCCACCAGAACCTGACCATGCCCATCCTGATCTCAAACTTCCAGCCTCCAGGCCTCTGAGAAATAAATGTCTGATTCTTATAAGTTGCCCAGTTTATCATATTTTGTTACAGCAGTGGAACTAAGACAGTACTTTTATCTTTCACAGTCTTTAAGCCCCAAGAAGTCACTTGTTCATCTAACTCCAAGTCAGAGTCTATTTCTCAGATGAGGCAAATGATGCAAATCTTCTCATCACCAGAAAGGTATTTTCTTTCCTTTTGTTTATAAAATAAAAAAATTCAAATGTTCTATGGTCTTTGTACATTTTTGTACATTTTCTATTGTATTAAAAAATATTCTCAATGTGCTTCTGCCTTTATACCTTCCTCCACTATGTGCACATGCATTCACACCACTCTCAATTTTTCTTTTAGAAAGGTGAACAAAGGTCTCAGAGATAGACAAATTCAGATCCTTTAGGAACAACTAACCCTCTGCTTTCTGAACAAACTCAAGTATAATTAAGCAAACATTTACACAATAATGCTTACTTTTCACTTAACATGATGCTTCAATATGTGATTTGCTATTTGATAAGCTATATCAATTTGCTAATTGATAAGCTATTAAATATCTGTTGCTGACTCTATTATTAAATTTAGCCTCCACTTCCTTCTGCACTCTGCCTGCTTGAGTTAAAAACCTTAACTGCAGTATTTATTAAGCAACTTCTATGCACATGCTTCAAGTATCATTTCTCTCCAGTGCATTTCCACAATAGTACCAGAATAAACTTTCTAAAATATGAATAACTTTGTATCTGTCAAATTGGACATGATAAGGCTAAAATGAATATGTGTTGAGATAAACACTCATTATGCTGAGTGAAAATGTACATATTAAATGTTGCTGACAACATTCAATTAAGCAAATAGCAATATGTGTCAAATGAGATTTAAAGTTGCCCAAATCCTCTGACTTAGTACTAGGCTTTTATTCTCTGTACTTCATGGTAAGTTATTCCTAAGATATAAATTATTTAAATGGCATCATCATGCTTCCTTGTATTTATGTTGAAAAAAAAAAATCTGTCTGCCAAAATGGATTGTGAGATATTGTAGGCTGAGATTAACCTTTGTGAATTTGTCTCCTTATATCTAACTTGATTCCTGGCACATAGTGAATGCTGATTTGGACATCTGTTGGATAAATATCTATTGCTGGTCCGAAGGTACAAACTTACAGTTATAAAATAAATAAGTCCTGGGGATATAATGTTCTGAGTGGTGGCGCTAGTGGTTAAGAACCTGCCTGCTGATGCAGGAGACTTAAGAGACTCAGGTTCAATCCCTGGGTTGGGAAGATCCCCTGGAGAAGGGCATAGCAACCCACTCCAGTATTCTTGTCTGGAGAATCCCATGAAGAGAGGAGCCTGGTGGGAGACAGTAATAAGGGTCGCACAGAGTCAGACACAACTGAAGTGACTCAGCACAGCATGGCATGTGGTGTCTATAATTACTAACACCATGTCGTGTATTTAGAAGTTGCCAAGATCCTAAAATCTCTCATCAAAAGAAAAAAAAATACAACTGTGTGGTGATGGGTGTTAACCAGACTTACTATAATAATCACTTCACAGTATGTGCTGTGCTGTACTCAGTCGTGTCCGACTCTTTGAGACCCCATGGACTGTAGGCTTCCCTGTCCATGGGGATTCTCCAGGCAATACTACTGGAGTGGGTTGCCATGTCCTCCTCCAGGGGATCTTCCCAACCCAGGGACCAAACCCAGGTCTCCCATATTGCAGGTGGCTTCTTCACCATCTCAGCCACCAGGGAAGCCCTCTTGGGTTTCAGTATTCTTATACTGGAGTGAGTAGCCTATCCTTTCTCCAGGGGAACTTCCCAACCCAGGAATCAAACCAGGGTCTCCTGCATTGCAGGTGGATTCTATACCAGCTGAGCTACCAGGGAATCCCTATTAAATCTTTATGCTATACATCTGAAACTAACATAACACTATGTGTCAATTGTTTCTCAATATATTCTCAATATACTTTCTCAATAATTGTTTCTCAATATATTACACTGTAAATGGTGAACCAAAAGATTCAAGTAAACAAACAAACAGTCAAGGAGTGAAGAGGAAATGATTCAATTTCACTTCTGTTTTGCGGACGCCGCTATACCCTAATTCTTGTCATTGAAAAGAGAAGTTTGAAGACACCTGACAGTGGCTTTGAAATTAAGGCCCTGGGTGTGAGCCCCAACCCTGGTCCCATCTCTCACTGTGACTCTGGCCGAGGAGTAGGACATCTCCAGATGTTTCTCCTTTCCCTTAAAATTCAGAGCTGACCACCTTCTCTACTCTTCCCCAGGGTCATCAAAGAGGACAAAGGAGATGATGTCTACAGCAGACCTTCTCCTTCGCTGAGGAAAACCGTATGTAATTATGCCCCTAATGAATGTATTTTACAAGAGTTATTTCCTGTTTCTGAATCTAAATTCAATTTTAAGCCATGACCTATTTATGTATAGATGTACTTTTTCTCACTTTTAAATACATGAGGATTTTTCTTTGAATTTAAAAAAAAAACTGAGGAGAGGCTCTAAATTTTTAATTTAATTAATAATTGACTTAATGGTAAGACATGAAAATTCAATCTCAATACTGCTGAAAACTCATGAATCAAAGTAACAAATGTATATGTGCCCACATACTGAATTTTTCTATTTGGAAGTCTGCAGACAAAATCACCAGATACAGGAAAAAAACTATACCCAAAAGATGGTGCTATTTTAAGTAATTTTAAAATATGCTATAAAAATCACAATTATAAAAAGTCTGACACAGTGTCTTTACTCTCTTGCTACACTGTTAAAATTAAACAATAAAAGATATATCTTCATTTACAAAAACTGTTACTTTATGAAGTTATCTGACAAATCATTAAAAATAGATTTTCTAGTTTGCCTATTTTATTTCTTTAAATAACTTATTTCCTGTTTGCTAAAATCTATACCATTGAACTCAGGATACTGGCTGTGTTTAATATTGGCAAAAATGATAATATTTTCATGAGAGTTCTAGTACACAGATATCAGAATCCTGTTTTAACAAATGAGGAATCTAGTAACAAATATAATAATATCCATGCATGAAATGATTACCACATGCCATGTACTGTGTGCTGAATATTTATTGGTCATCTGATCTTCATAAAGCTATGAGGAAGGTTCCACTCCACTTCATAGATGTGTGAGTTGAAACTTAGAAATCTTTATAAATGTTACTTGCCAAGCATTTTGCAGCCAATAAGTAATTGTATTTATTCTTCAATCTGATATCTAAGTCCGCCTGAGGTATAAGCACACTTCTTTCCCAGGGATGAACAACGGTGCCAGGCCATCTGTTAAACAGGTGATATTCTACAAAGGATCTGCAATTCATTTTAATATGTATCAAAATGATTGTCAGGCTTGCCATGTACCTGGCACTGCACAGGAATAACACATTCAAATGTTACTGAGAGGCAGTGAAGTTCCTTAGCCAGAGCATTTCATAATCCACATCCCAAGAAAAGTGTTTCCCTGAAGCAATGACATAGTAAATAGAATTCAAAATTTAGGCCACAAACCTGTTTCAGGCTCAATGGAAAAATAAGGTTGCCCTTCCAAGATGCTATAAACCAACTTTGCACTGTTTCCATAAACTGGGTCATCAGCGTCAGTAGCTGTTACATTAGTGACAGACGTACCTAAAAAAAAAAAGGAAAAGAAAAAGAGAAAATAAGAATTAACACATTATTCTCTGCCAAGAGCTGAATTTTGTCAAGGATATTATACAGAAATCAATGTGTGGTAATGAGGAAGAAAAGAACTCTTTTTTAAAATATGGAGATAAACTATCATAACTTCAACGATATACAAGCCTTTTAAAAGACAGAGTACTGCTAAGTTGAAGTACTATATAAAGACAGCTCTTTTAGAATCTGTATTATTTAAGATTCCTTTGTAGTTTTCATTTGAAAGATACCTATCAGATTCCTGGGCTTAGAGAATATGAAAAGGATGCATATCAAAGAAATATGAAACACAAGGTTAATAATATGATGGATATAAAATGTAACATTTAAGTTCTCCAAAAAGCACAACTGAATATACTTGGAAAAAATTGGCTGCTGAAAAAGCTGGACAGAATATGAAAGGAATATTTTATCCCATCTTATTTATGTCCTCAAAATATAAAATTATATTGGACTACTAATTAATCATAATATTTAGATAACTGGGCCTATGGGTAACAGAATCAAAACTTTTATTTTTTTCCCCTAGATTAATTTTCCATTTTATTCACTCATTCATTTAGCCATTGAATACATTCAGCTTGCCTGATACGAAGTCAAAATTTATACTCGAGAAGCTTACAGTTTGGTGGTAAGAGGGAAGAGGAGAGGAGAAACAAATATAGCTGAATGCACTGACTCCGAGTTTGGATCCCTCACTTAATCCAGCACAAACCAGATATGGTCAGGGACAGCCTTCTGAGAGGCATTGCATTTGAGTGGAATTAGGAAAGGTGGGTAGAGTTTAACCGGGAAAAGAACAGCAGGGAAGGAATTTTAAGCATAAGTAAAAACAAAGTAGTCTGAGAGACTGTGTTAAATTCTGGGAATTACTGAAAGTGGGGAGAAACTGGAGAAGTCTGGTGTGCTAACAGGAAGCATGCTCTATGAGGGCAGGGTCCATGTTTTCCTCACTAAGTGTCGCACATGTAATGATTATGGAACATACATTTGCTAACTGAACGGATGAACAAATGAATAAATCATCTGATGATTTCATAAGTAATGGTAGGTATCACAAATGAGCTTCCTAGAAATAGATTCTAAGATGTAAATTTCTTGAATTTTTACTGAGGAGTCCCTTTGATCAGTGTATTAATACATATATACAGAATCTAGAAAAATGGTACTGCTGAACCTATTTGCAGGATAAAAATAGAGACTCCAACACAGAGAACAGGCTTGTGGACATAGATGTAGAAGGAGAGGGTGGGATGAATTGAGAGGATAGCACTGACATATATACACTATAATGTGTAAAGCTGGAGAAGGAAATGGCAACCCACTCCAGTATTTTTGCCATGAATCCCATGGATAGAGGAGCCTCATGGGCTACAGTCCAGGGAGTCGCAAAAGAGTCCAACACAACTTAGCGACTACCAACAAATGTGTAAGGTAGATGGCTAGTGGGAAACTGCTGTGTAACAGAGGGAGCTCACCCTGGTGCTCTGTGATGACCTCGAGGGGTGGGGTGGGGTGGGAGGGAGGTTCTAGAGGGAGGGGGCATAAGACTACTCAGGGGCTTCCCAGGTGGCTCAATGGTAGAGAACCTGCTTGTCAATCCAGGAGCCACGGGTTTGATCCTTGAGTGGGAAAGATCCCCTGGAGGAGGGCATGGCAACCCAATCCAGTATTCTTGCCTTGAGAATCCCATAGATAGAGGAGCCTGGCCATGGGGTCTCAAAGAGTCAGACACAACTGAGCAACTGAGCGTGCATGCATGGCTGATTCATATTGTTGTATGGCAGAAACCAACATTACACTGTAAAGCAATTATCCTCTGATTTAAAAAATAAATATATCTATAGGTTTTATATATATATATATATATCTGTAGGAAAGCGAAAGGACAAGCCTGGGTAGAAGGAGCACTCGGGCAGTGATGCAGTTACAACAAAGACCTCAGTGGACTCCCCTCTAGAGTTGGGATGGCCACTGAGGAAATCCATCCAAGACTTTATACTCCAGCCCTGACCAGTTATTGGCTATGGGAACCTCCCTCAGAATGGAGGCTTGGCCCTGGTCCAGGCGGCTGTCTTCAGCTGAGGAAGCATCAGCCCTGAACTGTCGACAGTCAACACGCCCCGCAAGCTGAGGGAAGAGTGTTTTAAACCTGAAGGGAGCCGAGCATCATTTCTCTTTGCTGAAACAAGGTAGAGCTTCTGCGAGATCTTGCCAATCAAAATCTTTTTGAAGTGTGTTGAATTATGGTCACTACATAGGAAAATGTAATGTTTGTCAAGCAGTTGATCATCCTGTAAAACTGGAATTTTTACTCGGCATGATGATTCAGAGGTTCTACAAAAATCTACAGCGAGAGATAAAAAATGCTCTGAGTGTCTGTTGTGTAATACATTCCACCAGACACTGGGAACAGTATCAAAAAAATAAATAAATAAAGACTCACTTTCACAAGTAGCTCATCAACTAGCTGGTGAAATGAGCACATGAAAGTACAATATTTGCAGTTATTTGAATATTGTGTGGGATGGAGAAGAATTGGAGGAAAGACATTCCAGGTGAGAGGAGGATAGTAAGATAGACATGACTAGGTTTCTGTTAGGAAGAGAAATGTCTGGAAAAGGCAGTCATTAAAACTAAAGTTGGAGATGCAAACAAAACAAAATATAAGGGCACATAAATGTCAAGATGGGGAGAGTTGGCTTCATCCAGTAGAAAAGAGAGGAGATCCATCATTTGCAATCAACCCTACGTAGGAGGCTCCTCCATTAGTACTTCCAGATTCAATTGGAGGCAGAGATATAGAATGTTAGGAGATGACACAAGTTATGAGGTTTACAGTTATAGTCCAATTCAGTTCAGTTCAGTCGCTCAGTCGTGTCCGACTCTGCGACCCCATGAACCGCTTAAGAGATGATAAAACATTGACACCGGGTAATGACAATAAACACGAGTCTCAGTGCTGATTTTCTTGTTTTGATGTTTGCACTAATTTTACCTAAAATGTTCAACTGAAGGTAAGCTGATGATGTTTTTAAACTGTGGTGCTGGAGAAGACTCTTGAGAGTTCCTTGGACTGCAAGAAGATCAAATCAGTCAGCCCTAAAGGAAATCAACCTTGAATAGTCACTGAAAGGACTGGTGCTGAAGTGGAAGATACAATACATTGGCCACCTGATGCGAACAGCCAACTCATTGGAAAAGACCCTGATGCTGGGAAAGATTGAGGGTAGGAGGAGAAGAGGGCGACAGAGAATGAGATGGTTGGGTGGCATCACTGATTCAATAGACATGGGTTTGAGCAAACTCCAGGAGATGGTGAAGGACAGGGAAGCCTGGCATGCTTCAGTTCATGGGGTTGAAAAGAATCAGACACAAGTTAGCAACTGAACAACAACAAAGCTGAGTAAGGGGTATTACGCTGCTGCTGCTGCTAAGTCGCTTCAGTCGTGTCCGACTCTGTGCAACCGCATAGACGGCAGCCCACCAGGCTCCGCCGTCCCTGGGATTTTCCAGGCAAGAACACTGGAGTGGGTTGCCATTTCCTTCTCCAATGCAGGAAAAGGAAAAGTGAAAGTGAAGTCGCTCAGTTGTGTTCAACCCTTAGTGACCCCATGGACTGCAGCCCACCAGGCTCCTCCGTTCATGGGATTTTCCAGGCAAGAGAACTGGAGTAGGCTGCTATTGCCTTCTCTGGAGTAAGGGGCATACAGGAACTATTTTTGCAACTTTTCTCTGAGATTAAAATTAATTCAGGAGAATTTTTCTTTTTTAATGAATCACAAGAAGAAGAGTCAAGATTTACTAAAAGAACTGAGTTCGGAGACTAATCTGAAAGGGTGAACTCTTTCTTCCCTGCAGAAGGCCATGAGATAACTTTTGTTTTTGTTTTGCTGGGTTGTGTTTTCACTTAGATTTTGTTTTTAGGAGAAATTATTTCCCCCATTATGAAATAATAACACATTAACAGAAAAATAAAGTCAAGCTCTGTATTCTGTGTCAGGCTGCTAGTGAGTATGTGCATTTCATACCCATCTCTATTTAGCCTGGAAAAAGAGAAGTGATAAAGTGAAAAAATTCTGTCATCAATAGAGTTACCTTCTAGTGGGGGGACTCTAAAATTAAGAAATGTCTTCATAGAGAAAATAAATAAATCTAGATAGTGTCTGAACAATGACAAAGCCTGTGTATATGTGTGGGGTGAGTGTATTTTTGCAGAGTAACATGGGGTTCAGGCTCCCCCGGTGGCTCAGCAGTAAAGAATCTGCCTGCAATGCAGCAGACCCAGGTTCGATCCCTGGGTCGAGAAGATCCCTTGAAGAAGGGCATGTTAACCACTCCAGTACTCCTGCCTGGAGAATCCCATGGACAGAAGAGCCTGGCTGGCTCTAGTCCACGGGGTTGCAAAGAGTCAGACACGGCTGAATGATTAAGCAGCCTCAGCAGCAGCGTGGGGTTAAGTTTCACAGATGGAATGTTTCTATATGAAATGTTCTGATATAAGTAACTTTCCTCTTCAGACCAATCATTTAACTTGTCTTCTCCCCGGATTTCAAGTCTACAGCAAATGTTAGAATTACTGTGAGGGTCCAACAAAATAATGTAGATAGGGGCTAGAACAGAAATTACCACATGCTAAGTCTTTGAGTACCAACTCTGCTTATGCATTAGTATCCAGCTTTGAAAAATATTTAGATCCCTAGGGTCACTTTCAAATCTGTGGGAGGACAATACAGGGATGACGGTGGAGCACTTTTTAAAGTCTTCTCAGGCAATTCTAATGTAAAGCCATAGTTCAGATAAACTCTAGTGGAAACCAGGCTTTTTGAAATTTAACTTCACTCTTTTCCATAGAAGCATTAATTTTCTATCCTGATTACTGTTAAGAATTTTTGCTGAGATTTGTTTATAACATGAAGTAATTTTTAAATGACTGCTGAATGAATAGTCATGGAGATTGCTCAGTTGCTCAGTCATTTCTGACTCTTTGCAACTCCATGGACTGCATGCAGCCTGCCAGGTTCCTGAGTTCCATCATTTTACATGCTCTGCTCTGTGACTCACTGCTTTCATATACAAAAGCAATAATCTGGAGTTTTCCCTGGCAGTACAGTGGTTAAGACTTCTTGCAATGCAGGGGACAGGAATTTGATCTCTGGTCTGGGAACCAAGATTCCACATAACTTGGAGCAACTAAGCCCATGTGCCAGAACTACTGTGCCCAGGAGCCACAAGTGAAAACTCCATGTAATGCAACCAAAGATCCTACATGATGCAATGAGGATTCTATGTGCCACAACTAAGACCCAATACAGCCTAATTAATTAATCAATTTTTTTAAAAAACAATAATTTTTATTCTTCAAACCTCAAAGTTTTGTGCTAGAAACAAATGAGATAATAGTAAGAGAGTACTGGCTGAAAAGGTAAATTTAGAGTCAAACTGTCTTGAACCAGAACACTTGTTTTATATTCCATGCTCAACTTTTATTAGTTCTGTGTCCTTGCCCAAGTAACAAAACTTTCCTAAGCTTGAGTTCTTTAACCTGTAAAAAAGGAAGTTAATAGAAATCGTTATATTCTAGGCTTATTGAGATAAATATAATAATGTATGTTAAGAGTATGTGTGCATGCATGCTAAGCTGCTTCAGTCATGTCCAACCCTTTGTGATGCTATGGACGGTAGCCCGCCAGGCTCTTCTGTCCATGGGCTTCTCCAGGTAAGAATACTGGAGTGGGTTGCCATGCCCTCCTCCAGGGAATCTTCCCCACCCAGGGAGTGACCCTGCATCTCTATGTCTCCTGCATTGGCAGATGTGTTCCTAACCACTATCGTCACTTGGGAACCTCACGAAAAGAGCATAGAAGGGTTAAATACATAATATTTCTGAGAGCTTATTGTCACTATAAATACAGGCACATTATATGTATATGAGATACACATATACACCTTATGTGTATATGAGATATTGAATAATAAACTAGTCTTTTACAATTTTAAGTGGTGGTGGATGTTGTAATTATAACTAAGTGTAGTTTTGCTCAGTCATTTTTTTTTTTTTTTTTTTTAGTTTTTATTATTATTATTATTTTTTTTTCCAGTGGGTTTTGTCATACATTGATATGAATCAGCCATGGATTTACATGTATTCCATACCTCAACATAATAAAAGCTATATATGACAAACCCACAGCAAGCATCACCCTCAATGGTGAAAAATTGAAGGCATTTCCCCTGAAATCAGGAACAAGACAAGGGTGCCCACTCTCACCACTACTATTCAACATAGTGTTGGAAGTGCTGGCCACAGCAATCAGAGCAGAAAAAGAAGTAAAAGGAATCCAGATAGGAAAAGAAGAAGTAAAACTCTCACTGTTTGCAGATGACATGATCCTCTACATAGAAAACCCTAAAGATTCTACCAGAAAATTACTAGAGCTAATCAATGAATATAGTAAAGTTGCAGGATATAAAATTAACACACAGAAATCCCTTGCATTCCTATATACTAACAATGAAAAAACAGACAGAGAAATTAAGGAAACAATACCATTCACCATTGCAACAAAAAGAATAAAATACTTAGGAGTATATCTACCTAAAGAAACAAAGGACCTATACATAGAAAACTATAAAACACTGATGAAAGAAATCAAAGAGGACACAAACAGATGGAGAAACATACCGTGTTCATGGATTGGAAGAATTAATATTGTCAAAATGGCTATTCTACCCAAAGCAGTCTATAGATTCAATGCAATCCCTATCAAGCTACCAACGGTATTTTTCACAGAACTAGACCAAAGAATTTCACAATTTGTATGGAAATACAAAAAACCTCGAATAGCCAAAGTAATCTTGAGAAAGAAGAATGGAACTGGAGGAATCAACCTGCCTGACTTCAGACTCTACTACAAAGCCACAGTCATCAAGACAGTATGGTACTGGCACAAAGACAGAAATATAGATCAATGGAACAGAATAGAAAGCCCAGAGATAAATCCACGAACCTATGGACACCTTATCTTTGACAAAGGAGGCAAGGATATACAATGGAAAATAGACAACCTCTTTAACAAGTGGTGCTGGGAAAACTGGTCAACCACTTGTAAAAGAATGAAACTAGAACACTTTCTAACACCATACACAAAAATAAACTCAAAATGGATTAAAGATCTAAATGTAAGACCAGAAACTATAAAACTCCTAGAGGAGAACATAGGCAAAACACTCTCCGACATAAATCAAAGCAAGATCCTCTATGACCCACCTCCCAGAATATTGGAAATAAAAGCAAAACTAAACAAATGGGACCTAATGAAACTTAAAAGCTTTTGCACTACAAAGGAAACTATAAGTAAGGTGAAAAGACAGCCCTCAGATTGGGAGAAAATAATAGCAAATGAAGAAACAGACAAAGGATTAATCTCAAAAATATACAAGCAACTCCTGCAGCTCAATTCCAGAAAAATAAATGACCCAATCAAAAAATGGGCCAAAGAACTAAACAGACATTTCTCCAAAGAAGACATACAGATGGCTAACAAACACATGAAAAGATGCTCAACATCACTCATTATTAGAGAAATGCAAATCAAAACCACAATGAGGTACCATTACACGCCAGTCAGGATGGCTGCTATCCAAAAGTCTACAAGCAATAAATGCTGGAGAGGGTGTGGAGAAAAGGGAACCCTCTTACACTGTTGGTGGGAATGCAAACTAGTACAGCCGCTATGGAAAACAGTGTGGAGATTTCTTAAAAAACTGGACATAGAACTGCCATATGACCCAGCAATCCCACTTCTGGGCATACACACTGAGGAAACCAGATCTGAAAGAGACACGTGCACCCCAATGTTCATCGCAGCACTGTTTATAATAGCCAGGACATGGAAGCAACCTAGATGCCCATCAGCAGATGAATGGATAAGGAAGCTGTGGTACATATACACCATGGAATATTACTCAGCCATTAAAAAGAATTCATTTGAACCAGTCCTAATGAGATGGATGAAGCTGGAGCCCCTTATACAGAGTGAAGTAAGCCAGAAAGATAAAGAACATTACAGCATACTGACACATGTATATGGAATTTAGAAAGGTGATAACGATAACCCTATATGCAGAACAGAAAAAGAGACACAGAAATACAGAACAGACTTTTGAACTTTGTGGGAGAATGTGAGGGTGGGATATTTCAAAAGAACAGCATGTATACTATCTATGGTGAAACAGATCACCAGCCCAGGTGGGATGCACGAGACAAGTGCTCCGGCCTGGTGCACTGGGAAGACCCAGGGGATCGGGATTGCTCAGTCATTTTAATAGTAGCTTTCTTTCACTGGAGAGGGTGTGGAGAAAAGGGAACCTTCTGACACTGTTGGTGGGAATGTAAGTTGGTGCAGCTACTGTGGAAGATAGTATGGATGTCCCTCAGAAAACTAAAAACAGAAGTATCATATAATCTATCAATCCCACTCCTGGCATATATCCAGATAAAATTATAATTCAAAAAGATAAATGCACCCCTATGTTCATAGCAACATTATTTCCAACAGCCAAGACATGGTGACAACCTAAATTTCCAACAACAAATGAATGGATAAAGAAGATGTGGTACAGTGGAATACTACTATATATACCACTACTATACAGTGGAATACTACTCAGCCATAAAAATCGAATAATGCCATCTGCTACAGCATGAATGCAATAGAGATGATCACACTAAGTAAAATAAATCAGAAAGACAAATACCATGATCATTTATATGTGGAATCTAAAATATGACACAAACGAACCTACCTATGAAACAGAAAAAGAATCAGAAACATATAAACCGGTGGTTGCCAAAGGGGTGGGGGTGGAAGAGGAAAGAACCGGGAGCTTGGGATTAGCAGATGCAAACTGGTATATATAGAACAGGTAGACAACAAGGTCCTACTGTATAGCACAGGGAAATATATTCAATATCCTGTGAAAAAACCATAATGGAAAAGAAAAAAATAGGAGCTTATTTTCTCAAATTTGGAAGAGGAAACACAAAAGACATTCTCAAAAGCAAGTTAAAAAACACACCATCTCACATTCACCCATCCAATCAATTTCATATCAATTTCCTCTGTGGCATAACATTGCTGTGGGCTCAAAAATACAATGTGTTTTGATGCAGCAGGCACAAGACCAGGCCCTGGGCACGTCCTCAGTACAAGTGTCTTAGAGTTACTTGAGTGAATCGCTCCCATATTTGAATGTCACATCTCCCAGTCCATACAAATGCCACACACTTGCCGAGAAGAACCACTGGGCTGAGGACTGCAACAAAGCTAAGACAAGCTTTTATCCACATCCTCCCTCAAGATCTTTCTGCCTGATGTCTGGCTTCTCGGGAAACCCGCATCCTTTAGCTTCAGACACCTGGAAATGAAAAGGCAGCACTCCTTTCCGTCAAGGATGGTATTTCTCCTAACAGTGATTCAAGACTGTTGACGCACCTGTACACTGGAATAGATGTGTGTGGAGGTTTTGTGGATGCATTTGTCAAGTGATTACCCAGAGGGGGGGAAATGGATGCTTTGAGGTTAATCTTGCAGCAGAAAAGATTTCTAGTCAAGCTGCGGTGTAGGCTCCTCCATGGAAATACATGCAGAATGCAGACCATGGAGGCAAATTGAAAAGTGGAAACCTTGCAGGATAATGTTTCTTCAAAGCGGCAAGTGTTGGTGTGTGATAAATAGGACCCTGAGTAATACCCAGGAAATACAACAACAGGATTCTCTGTTTGTGTTTTCATTTGGAACTGTTTCTGTCCCTTGGTCGACGGTACAAGAGCCTCATTTAGCTAGTGACTATAAATTTGACACCATGCCATTTCTCCAAGAAAGCCCCTATTATAATCCAACTTGATTCGGATCCTAATTATAATAATATAGCTGTTGTATTTCCAGCTGTTTTTCAACAAACATGATCCCTGTCATCACAATTCATCCTGCCAGTGTCAAGTCAAGTGTGAACGACATCAATCCCAAGGTGAAGTCCGCTTTTAATAAACCCATATTTTTTCTGCATTTAGCTTCTTGGTTAAGTGCAGTTGGCTTGGATTTCAATTAACATGGTGCTCCCAGAACCCTTTGCCTCTGGCCATACCTGAAAGTTCCCTCCCATTAGCAAAAAAACCCACACGTCTCCCCCCTATAATGACAGCACACACTACAAGGAAAATTAACCATTAAAATTTTTACACTGTCAGGGTAGAGGTTCCAGCTTGCTGACAAACTAAGATGAAAGGCCTTCAGGAAAATAAGATGTTGGGGTTTTGGGTAGTGCGGCTGTGCTAGCGAGGCTCTACTTTTTTATGAGCAAGTCAGCACACCAATTCTGCACATTATTCAGAAAGAAAAATGCTGGTGCTGACACCCTGAGCAGAAAAACAAAGGTTTGGTGCAGCGTGAAAATGTGCACATTGGAAAAGCTAAAATCCTTATGATGAGAAGAACACAGACCCCATTTGCAAAGACTCATTTGCAATACATTTTCAGAGAATAAGCATTTCAATAGCAGGTGAAAAATAAAACAGCTGAACCTTCACACTAGCTGAAACTCAGAAAGGTGTGCATAACTGGCCCTCCCAGGAACATCTCCCATTATCTGACTTGACCTTTCGCCTACCCTGGTCCAAGTTCAGTATGGACAATCCCCAGACAGGGTAACTGGCATTACCATCTGAAAATACATTCTTTAAACAGTCATACTTTCCAAAGCTCATAGGCCTAACAGATAAGAGCAACCTATGCAATGCCTTCATTATTTTAATAAAATTGAACCCTCAACCCATTTCCCCTCACCTTCCTTATTAATTCCCCCAAGCAGTAGGCAACACAAGAGGTAATGGGGCCCAGGTGTTGCTAATGACAACCCTTTTGGGTTGCTGTTGCACCGCAAAGCAATAATTTCATGATACAATACCTGTGTAACTTGTTGACATTTAAATTATCGCTTACTAGAAGCTGAAGCATCTGGCCCTGGAGGTTTTAAATGTGTCATGCAAAATCCATTTTTTTTTTTAAGTCTTATCAAACCTGGGATTCCTGTGCATGCACTTTTAGAGGTTTTTTTGTTTTTTTTTTCTGTTTATTTGTTGGGTCCAAGCAGAGACCTTTTATACTTAAGAAAAAAATCAGAGAAATAAATGTAGGCAGCCAATATTCCTTTTTCTTCACATCTCTCTAACTGACATCACAGGCTTCAACATTCATTTCTCCTGAAGGGACTCAAGCAAACTCCCCAAGTGGGGAAGATGACCTAAACCTTACTGATATTTTTCTTTTCCCATTTTGCTATTTAATTATAGAAGACACATGCCAAATATCCAAACCTTTACGGGGTCTTTGGAGGAGGAAGAGGATTAAACATGGATCAGTAAAAATTGCAGCTTATTTATTTTAACCCTGTACATGGAGAATTCCTCCCCACCTAAGTTCTGAGGGAAATAGAGAGTGAATTGCACCATCTGACTGTTCATTCGCCTATACGCAGGAAGGTTTCCACTTCCTTCTAGGAATCTGTGCTATGACCTACAGTTGGTTAACTAGGAGAGTTACATCAGGGTGCTAATAGACGATCTAAGCTTCCCTTTGGATGGTGATCCATCTCGCAATCGAGCAGGAGGACGAGGCGGTGTCCGCTTGCCCTGTCACTGCGGAAACCTCCCTTTGAAGACACACGGCACATGCTGCGACCTCAAACAGTCACTCCCCACGCAGTCTTCTTCCGCAGAGGCCTAACCATTGCTCGCCGGGTGTTTTCCTGCCATGCCAATTCAGCCTGTAGCTCAGAGCCACTGCCAAACTCTACAGGCTCCAAATTGAATTTATTATGGGAACAGGGACAGACTCGAAACTGCAGTTGGGTGGATGGACAGCACCGAAATGTATCCTGTCATTTCTCTGGCTCTGTTTTGGAACATAAACTCGGGAAATAAAATGCGGTTTCCAGATTATATTCTGGAGCATTTTGAGGTATAAACAGTTTTCTAACTTAATGAAACAGCCCATACAGACTTAACAGGGTGTTTTTAAAATGAGCCTGGAAGTTTCTGGAACAATTAAACACTTCAAAAGACACACTAGAGCACACAGATGTCTTCTCTTCACCCATGCAGCATTCCAGCAAACATCTGTAATGTGCGTCGGGTGAGAGAAATGAAAAATATTGTATGAAAATGTGTAACTGTAAAATCTCAGCCCTTGTTTACTATGCACAGGAGAAAAAATGCCTTCTGGATCCCAGGCAAACAACGCCAGGATGGTGGCCTACCCACTGCTTCCGCAAACAGATAATGAGGACAATTGGAGGCCTGGTTGTGAAAACTAATAAGCTGTCTGTTTTATAGTTTCATGTGTATAAATAAACCCTTCCAGAATTGGAATGACTCTTTTATAATATAACGGGGGGGGAAAAGGGTATCTTTTCTTTTCTTAGGTGGCCTATTCCCAGCAAGCAAGCCTTTGCTGTTCTGTTACCTATGGAACAAAATCCTATAACTGCTTAAGAAGTAAACTAGCATCATTTATGCTTAAGACTGACAGCTATTTCCAGCCTGACCTTGCACAATTATGCTACTGGTGGCACTGCAGGCCAGCAACGTGTCAGGACTGCAGTAGGTGGAAGGCGCCGTTGGTTCTTTTATTATCTGAGTTCGTTCATTCACTCACACAGAGGCGCTTTGCATAGTATGCACTGTGTGCAGAGCTCAGAGCTAGATGCAGAGGGCCCAGGAATGTGCAGCAGAGCCCGAGGTGCTGTCCCAACAGTATTTGAAGTTTCTTTTAGCAATGCCTTCACATGCTTTCACTTTATTACAGGAAAGTGTGCAAATCTTTGTTAAGTTTAGAAGGCATGATGCAGTGGAAAACTCCTGTATACTACAGTTATAAGGTTAGAAGATTTTGTTCACATTATCTTATTAAAAGACAGATCATATTCTACATCATTGATTTGCCATTCTCACACAGGGAGGACTTTTTTTTTTTTTTAACATCTTTAAGGTTCAGATTCTTAATCTAAAAAATGGGAATGATACCACCCACATCAAGTTCTTATTCTAAGGCTCCTTAAAGCAGGGGTCCCCAGCCTCCGGGATCTAATGCCTGATGATCTGAGGTGGAATTGATGTAATGGTAAGAGAAATAAAGTGCACTGTAAATATAATGCACTTGAAATATCCCAAAACAATCCCCTCACACTCGTCCTTGGAAAAGCTGTCTTCCATGAACCTGGTCCCTGGTGCTAAAAAGATTGGGGATCGCTGGTATAAAGACACCATACAACCAACACTCCCTGGGTGAGGGGACACTGTATAAATCACAGCCCTGAGCTCTCAAGGGCATGCTACTACTTTAGTGAGAATTTGGGGCCAAGTTGCATGAGAAAAAAGAAAAAACTACAACCACGGCACTACCTGTTCATATTTTATTCTTTCAGAATATGCTTAATTTTCTAGTTAAAAGACAGAACTTTAACATTTTTTCAGTAGCGTGATCGTGGCTACCCTCCCTCTCTTTCTTTTTTTTTTCTTTTATCCCCTAGTTTATCGAGGTATAATTGACCAAAAAATTGCAGTATATTTAAAATGGTGTATAACATGATTTGATATGCCTATACATTGTGAAATGATGACCACAATCAACTTAAGTAACACATCCAGCATATCACAGAGTTACTTTTCTTCCCCCTACATGTGAAATACAAAATGAGTGACTCTCCCATCAAATTGCAAACCCGGCAACGTGAAAAGCCACTCAGCCGCTGTGCTATTGGGAAGGGAAAGTCCTAGACAAAACAGGCCTAATTGGGCAATCATTGCAGAGCTATGGTTTCAAAGAGATTAAAAAAAAAAAAAAGTATTCACTAACTCATACGAAATACGCCATCCTACCTAGGGGTTGTCATACTGAGTGAAGTAAGTCAGACAGAGAAGAAGAAATATCTTATGGCATCCCTTTTATGTGCAATCTAAAAGGAAATGATATGAATGAAGTTATTTACAAAACAGAAACAGACACGCAGACTTAGAGAACAAATTTACGGTTGGAGGAGTGGGGAGGAGAGGGGGAAGGGATAGTTAGGGAGTTTGGGATGGACAGGTACACACTGCTCTATTTGAAATGGATGACCAACAAGGACCTACTGTCCAGCACACGGAACTCTGCTCAACGTTATGTAGCAGCCTGGCTGGGAGGTGGGTTTAGGGGAGAACGGATACATGTATACGGATGGCTGAGTCCTTTTGCTGTCCATCTGAAACTATCACAACACAGCTAATCAGCTATACTTCAATATAGAATAAAAGGTTCAAACAATACGATATTCTTCATGTTCAGCCAGCTAACATTGAGGTGAGCTGGACTAATCTGTTTGGGCCCTTTGTTATTGCAATACATTTTTATTGAGCTCTTGTGATGTAGCAAGCCTTCTTTAAGGCCCCTGAGAAATGATAGAAAATCCTTGTTTTCTTGAAGGTAGTGGGAAGGTAGAAAATTAAATAACTAACACAAATCATGTAAAATGATAAAGTGCTGTAGCTGAGGGACTTCCCTGGTGGTCCGGTGGTCCGGTAGTGAAGACGCCTGCAAAGCAGGGATGTAGGTTCGATTCCTGGTCAGAGAACTAAGATCCCACATGCAGTGGAGCAAGAAAGTCTGTGTCCTCAGCTACTGAGCTGGCACACCACAAATACAGAGCCTGAATGCTGCACCTGAGACCCAACACAGCCAAACATTTTTTAAAAAGGTGAAAGAAACGACCTGAATAACACAGGAGGGGCAACTAAACAACTATAGCAAGGTTTCTGAGTGGAGGGGACACTGATATTGAGATTAGATTTAAGAAAAAGGGTGATCTTGAGTCAAGGTTCAGAGATGGGGTTGCAAATCAGATGGAACCCCCATGAAAGAGGTTAATCGGACTGGAGCTTAGAAAAATGGAAAGTTAGAGATGAGATTTGAACAGCGTTTTTATACCAATTACCCAGAATTCACTAATTTTCCCAACTTTTTTTTTTCCCAACACA
The DNA here is from genome assembly GCF_033118175.1 of Dama dama. Classification (NCBI taxonomy): domain Eukaryota; kingdom Metazoa; phylum Chordata; class Mammalia; order Artiodactyla; family Cervidae; genus Dama; species Dama dama. The sequence continues at coordinate 35,046,945 of NC_083684.1, forward strand.
CTTGCTCAAACAAGCATATTCCTATGATTCCCTAATACATCCACCTAAGGTCACACCCAGATTCACGATTTAGTTGATTCCTGAGCTGAATCATTCCTTCTTCTGAACTCTGAAAATACCTTTTTTAGACTGTCTCTCGGGGTACCTTTTACTTTTATATATAAACTGCAGTGCATACATATTTTCCCCTTTCAGACTGAAAGTTTCTTCAAAACAATATTCTTTCTTATTTTCTCAACGTTTCCCTCTAATCTTCTTCTCCAGAATTAACTCCTTCCTCCTTAATGTAGCTTCATCCCTTTATCACATCATAAACACAGCTCTATGCTGTCCTATTTGTACAAATGCTAAGGACGGCCTAGGATGAAATATTTATTCATTTAATCTTTGCAGCAAGCCTTTGAGCATTTGTTATGATTATCTCCTTTCAAACAGAAAGGGATAAATCCTGTATTCAAAACCAGCAGTTTCCAAACTGGCCCTCATTACTCTTACATAAGCATAGTACTCTAAGTGCAGAGAACATGGCCTAATGTCTGGTTTTTCTCCCTAGCATCTCAGAAAGTGCCTTGAGTATAAATATCTATTAAGTGAATAAACAGATGAATGCTGAGTTTCTTTAGGAAGAAAAATTTAGAAATGAATACAGCAGGTTGATCCATTGATAGTTTTAATTAGATGTTATTTTTATTGTTTTGCCCTATTTTCATACTGTTAATTGTTGGTGAAGAAACAGTAGAGATTTCTGTTCCTCTTAAAAGAGAGTAGTCATGGCAGAAAACAACAAAATTCTGTAAAGCAATTATCTTCCAAATAAAAGTTAAAAAAAAAAAAAAGTGTAGTCAGGATTTTGTCTTCCTAAAGAGAAGTTCACTTTTGTGGCTGTAAACAAAAGCTAGTATGATATCAAACCCTTATGTAAGCTCGTGAAAAGTTTCTATAGAAGAAATGATGGGGGATTTGCCTGGTGACCCAGTGGTTAAGAATCTGCCTTTCAATGCAGGGCATGCAAGTCTGATCCTTGGTCAGGGAACTAAGATCCCACATGCTGAGGGGTAACTAAGCCCAGACACCGAAACTAGAGAAGACCATGCCCCACGATGAAGAGTTAGCATGTCGCAACGAAGACCCAGTGCAGCCAAACTTTAAAAAATGAAGAAATGATGGACTGCCTCGAGGGTGGAACATGTCTTTACCAGGAGTAAGTGCTGTCCCAGGGACTAGGAAGAAAGACAAAGAGGGCCGGTCCCAAGAGTGATAGGTTGGAGCCTGCTTAGGGTTTAGAAGCCTGCACCAAGAATGTCTGCCATCACATCCATGAAGGCTGATCATTAAGAGCCTAAGTCTGAGAACCAGGCGTCAAAGCCAAGTTTATCATGGAGTAAATGAAGAGCTACAAGGCTCCCTTCCTCCCAGAGAAAGCACAGGCCAGCAGAGAACTGGATTAGGAGATTCCATGAAAGTGCACATCAACACAGTCACTTGATCATAAAGGGTGGTAGAAATATCCAGGGATGAGTTGGTGATAGAGGATGGAGAAGAGATGGACTCTCCTGCCTGCCCTCAGAGCTTGAAGCCTCGTAGACCTGTTTTTGTGTGTGTGAGGAGTCAACCCCTCTGGAGTTGAGCCACAAGTACTTATTCTCATGGCTTTCTGCCCATCTTGCTAGTATGTGCTGAAGAAAATTCTACTTAAACCAGAGAAAATAAGTAGAGATCGCATTTCTTGAATCTGAGCCACTCCTTGCTAGACGTTCCAGTAACATTACATAGGAAATCCCTTTAATCTCTATAAAAATATCACAAACAGGGTACCATGGGCTACTTTTTTTGTAACCCTGCCTTCATATGTTGCTCCCTCATGGATCAGAGCCTTGTCATGGCAAAGGGGCTAGTGTAACTCAGTGGCATTAAAAAAAATACACAAAAAACTAAGATCATAGCATCCAGGCCCATCAGTTCATGGCAAATAGAAGGGGGAAAAGTGAAAGCAGTGACACTATCTCCTTGGGCTCCAAAATCACTGCGTATGGTGACTGCAGCCATGAAATTAAAAGACATTTGCTCCCTTGAAGGAAAACTATGACAAACCCAGAGAGTATATTAAAAAGCAGAGACATTACTTTGCCAATGAAGGTCCATCTAGTCAAAGCTATGGTTTTTCCAGTAGTCATGTATGGATGTGAGAGTTGGGACTATAAAGAAAGCTGAGGGCTGAAGAATTGATGCTTTCAAACTGTGGTGTTGGAGAAGACCCGTGAGAGTCCCCTGGACCACAAGGAGATGAAACCAAATCAACCATGAATATTCATTAGAAGGACTGATGCTGAAGGTGAAGCTCCGATACTTTGGCCACCTGATGCGAAGAGCCGACTTGCTGGAAAAGACCCTGATGCTGGAAAAGATGGAAGGGAAAAAAAGAAGAGGGGGGCAGAGGATGAGATAGTTAGACAGCATCATCAACTCAAAGGACATGAATTTGAGCAAACTCCAGGAGATACTGGAGGACAGAGGAGACTGGGATGCTGAAGTCCAAGAGGTGACAAAGAGTCGGTCACGACAGCAACTGAACAACAATATTCACATGTTGAGTTCCAAACCCTCAATGGGATAGTATTAGGACATGGGACCTTTGGGAGACAATTAATTCATAAGCGTAAAGCCTCATAGTGAGGTTACGGCCCTGATAAGAAGAGGAAAAAGACAGCTTGCTTCTTCTCTTCTATCTCTGCACTCTACCATTGGAGGACACAGCAAGAAAATGAACATCAACAAACCAGGAAGCAGGTTCTCAGAAGACGCCAACTCTGCTGGCCACTTGATCTTGGACTTCCAACTTCCAGAATTATGAGAAACAAATGTTGTTTCAGTCACTGTCTATTGTAATTTTTTATAACAGCCTGAACTGATGACTAAGACACAGAGGATGGGGAGGGAGGGATAGTCGCTCAGTCGTGTCCAGCTCTTTGCGACCCCATGGACTGTAGCCCACCAGGCTCCTCTGTCCATGGACTTCTCCAGGCGAGAATTCTGCACTGGGCTTCCATTTCCTTCTCTAAGACACAGAGTGCCTCTGTCTTTTATTACCAAGGTCTAGTTTATAATTGGAGAAGCTGGCTTTCAAGTCCAGTTCCATCTGATCCAAAGACAACATTTCTACTCTATTGAAAAGAAAAAGGCATATATCATTCGTCCTTTGGTACAAGTATATTTAAATTAAATTTTACTTATCATAAAAGCAGAGACAGTCAGTCTGAAAAAGGAGAGATATTGCTTGGTCCTAATCCCAATTTCTGGTTAGGACAGGGACAGTGAGACCAATATTTGTCTCCAACTATGTGTTACACACTGTGCAAGGTCCTTTATCTTTCCTTATTTATTTTTATATTCCAAATACATCAATTAAGCTGAAACGGTTGTCTCCATTTTTAGATGGGAAAACAGGCTCAAAGAAGCTAAACAAATGTATTAAGACATATACTTCATAAGTGTAGAAATACAATTTTGTTTCATTTTCCCCTGAGAGTTCAACTCTAGAGTTCTAGCATCTTACTGTATATAGCCATAGGTTTGACCATCTAACTAAGGAATTCACACATATACAACCCTGACAAATAATTAACAACATGAGGGTTACTGATGAAAATTTAGCCTTGGCATAGAGACCTCACCTCAAAAAAAAAAAAAAAAAAAGATTACCAATTGGATTTAAAACCCAAGTCAATTCATGTCAATTCCCAACCCCATCTTTTGCATCTCTTGTGCTATTAGCTCATTCCTGTCTACAGGGATTCCTGGATGCCAGTTGGGAGTCTGTTTTATTCTCCCCAGTTCATCCTAGAAGATGTATGAGAGGAAAGGGGACTTCTCCAGTAGTATAGGATGAAGTTAAGTATGGCCAAATCAAACAAGCAGAGCATAGAAATAAAAACACTAGAAGAATTTGGTGAGATCATGGCACCTGCATGCTTGGAGAGAGTTGGGAAAAAATATATTGGAAACTCTACATGCCTTAATTAAAATCATGGTAAAACCAAAAGAATACATGAAAGACGAGGCACTAACTTCACCAAAAAAAATGATCAAAGATCTGCCAAAATCTTGAGGGTTATTTTTTCTTTCTTTTAAACTGGGAGGATGGAAACCACAAAAAGGTAGAGAAGATGAGACAAAGAGAATAAGACTGATGACGCTTTTAGCCTGACGAGGTACTGATGAGTCTGATACATACCACACCTTTAAATAGCTTAACAGGAAAACCGAACTAGTATTTCATCCCTTCATCTGCAGTTGGCCTTTGTATCCTTCTTTCTCTTTACTCTCCCTTTCTTAGTCCCTTTTCATTCTATGGATATTTATTGATTGATATATATTCCAAGCCTGTGCTTGGCGCTGGGGTATGAATAGGGGTATGAAGTCCCAACCTTGCCTGGTGGTCCCGTGGTTAAGAATCTGCCTTCCAAAGCAAGGGGCACAGGTTTGATCCCTGGTTGAGGAACTAAGATCCCACATGCCCCATCAAGGGGCAACTAAGTGTGGGTGGGCCACAACTACTGAGCCTGCTCTCTGGAGACCTCACTCCACAACTAGAGGGAAGCCCAGACACTGCCACGAAGATCCCACGTGCCGCAACGAAGACCCAACACAGCCAAAAGTAAATAAATAAAAAGATGTTAAAAAAAAAAAAAAAAGACTACAGGTCCTTCCTGGCCTTTGAGAGATTCACAGCCTAACAGGGGAGAAGCGTGGAAGAACCATCTCTGCACAGGCTGTAATGTAGGGTGGGTTCCAGGCCCATGTACAGAGATGAGTCCAAGTCCCTCTGCTGGGAATGATGGTGAGCAGGTTTGAGATGTGTCAATGAAACCTTCCCTGCTACGAGACAGGGCAGATAACTCAACTTTAAGGGTATTTTGTGATTTCAGAATTTTGACTTTGACATCAGCAATGAACAGTATATGTGTGTGGAGGTGTGTCAGGTTTTTAAATCTGCTCTTATATCTGGGTCATATTAAGGTAAGACCGCTTCCAAATGGGGGTTTTATTTAGAAAAGAACTTACTGTGTGCATCAATTTATCTGCACAACTCATTTGGAAATATCAGTATGTTCTTAGATTTGTTTAAATTTTAATCATGCTGAGAAAAGTGACGGTGCTAGGTTCCAACAAAAGGTAAAAGCAAAAATAAGCAGATTTGAAAAACACATGCAGAGAATTTGGGGATACATCAAAGAAAATCCCAATTTCATTTTTAAAATAGCCAAAATGATAAAATAAAATTATAACCAATTATATTTCCACTCTTTTCACTTCTTCCTATTACCACATTTAAGAATCTTAGGTTGAATAAGAGAACAGACTGTATATGCTTTTCAACAGCTGTGCCTTTCCAACTATATTTTACAATATCTATGGCTTTTTTCTCTTTAACATTTATACTACCTTTGTGTTTACCCTTTGGGCTAATTTGTAGTTGACCCTCGTAATAGAGCCCTTTTAACCAACATTTTGTGACAGACAATCATTGATTTAGCAGTCTTGCAGAATGCCTTAAAAATCAATGTACCCGGAAGAAGGAACTGGTGGGACTTCATAATATCACATCTCGTTTTTATCACAAATTTCCAATTTACCAAGTTCCTGTCTCATTATTTATACCAGACAGGGCATGCTGATGAGATACACAACCCGTTCTGTCCCTTTTGGCAATCCATTTATAACTGAAGCACAATTAATATCTTTACAGCTGTTCTCCAGGCAGAAGGAAAAATGTGGCGGCAAAGATTCTGTACATGTTTCAGTATAAATGTGCGAAATAAGGAACACCAGGATATGCCTAAAAACAGTGGAATCTGGGTTTTTCTTGTTTTTAAACTCTCTGGAGAAATATTTTCAAAATAGTATTTCATACAGGAAATGAAGTTACCTTTAGTATCTCTCTAGATTTCTCAAGAAAATAATTAGGAGTCAGGAAAATCTTTAAACTCAAACTTCATACATGATGCTTCAGTAAAGGAAAAACATTAATGGGAAAAAATCCACAAATTTCTTGAGAGGTTCGCGTTATTTCAACCTCCTCTAAAATATCCATTGTCAATTGTTTTATTTTCAAATATTAATCTTCATTTTTTAATTAGATACTGATAGTTGCCATCAAATATACATCAAATAAATCACCATGATTCTGGCCCATATTGATTTAATTATCTCATTTATCTTCCCAACCCAGGGATCGAACCCAGGTCTCTTGCATTGCAGGCAGATTCTTTACTGTCTGAGCTGCCAAAGAAGACCCTTGAGACCTCACACAAACCCTAAAAATTACACTTAAATCACATTTAGATTCCTGAAAAAGGATAGGAATTCCTAAAACAAGACAGGCACCCAATAAATGTTTATTTTTCATTCATCAATCTACTCAATTACTGCCTTCCCTGGTGGCCCAGGCAGTAAAGAATGTGCCTGCAATGCAGGAGACCCAGGTTCAACCCCTGGATCAGGAAGATCCCTAGGAGAAGGAAATGGCAACCCACTCCAGTATTCTTGTCTGGGAAATCCCATGGACAGAGGAGCCTGGCGGGCTATAGTCCATGGGGTCACAAAGAGTCAGACACGACTGAGTGACTAACACAACTCAGTTACAGATGAGTTTTCTATATGGATACTTTTAGCATAAGTGTATTTGTTTATTTACTGGAGTATAGTTGATTTATAATGTTGTGTTAGTTTCAGATGTACAGTAACATGATTCAGTTTTACGTACATATATATTCATTCTTTCTCAGATTCTCTTCTATTTTAGGTTCTTACCTTGGGTATAGTTCCCTATGCTATACAGTTGTTGTCTCAGTCATGTTTCTTTTGGACCCTATGGACCATAGCCCACCAGGCTCCTCTGTCAATGGGATTCTCCAGGCAAGAATACTGGAGTGGGTTGCCATTTCCTTCAGGGGACCTTCCCAACCCATGGATTCAACCATGTCTCCTGCACTGGCAGGTGGATTCTTTACCACTGAGCCACCAGGGAAGCCCTGTGCTATGGTAAGTTATTGGGAAAAAACTACCGAACAAGGCAAAAGACCTGTGTCCCTGAAAACTATAAGATGCTGATGAAAGAAACTGGAGATGACACAAACAGAAGGAAAGATATACCATATTCTTGGCTAGGAAGAATCAATATTGTCAAAATTGATTCTCCAAGGCAATCTATAGATTCAATGCCATCTCTATCAAATTATTAATGGCATTTTTCACAGAACTAGAATAATTTTATAATAGCATGCACTCCGGTAGTTAGTACAGCCAGTATAGTATGTCAGTCAGGAAAACAAAACAGATAGATACACAGATAAGATAGAAGGTTGATACATAGACAGAAATTGATATAGATATACTCAAAACATTTGATTTAGCAATTTCACCTCTGGAAATTATTCTAAAGAAAGAATTCAAAATATGAGCAGACTTTCTTATTGTTACATTCTGATGGAATAAAAAATATTTACTTTTAAACACTTAGAATACATTAGTAATATGTGCAACAAATATAAACACAGCCATAGTTTTTTTTTAAACCCTGAAGATAAAATAGGTTACACAAAATTAAAACAACCAAAGACAAATAAGAGAAACATAATGACTATTTAAAAAAAGAGAAAGAAGAGAAAAAGAAGGAAAAACTCAGATGTTTAGCTAGGGGGCCTGGGTTGCTCTTACTGAGAGATGTAGGACCTGCAGTAAGAAGCTGGTTCTGATAGCAAACTGCATGCACTCTGCAGTATGACACTATGCTAGGTGCTATGTATGTGCTCAGTACTGTGTACTAAGCTATGCTGCTCCTGTATGCCTAGAAGAAACAGAACTCATCAGCTATTTGAGAACAGAACATGGAGACCCTCACAGGACATATTTTGAAGCCATCAAAGTACAGTATGTCAGGAAATAGAGCAGTGTGTCCAGGGCTTGGGAAAGAAGACTGCTTGGAATGAATGACTCCTCCCCCAGGACCAGAATCCCCTGAGAAGGTGAGATTAAAATGCAAATAGATCTCTAGGTCCTACCCCTGGAATCTCAGAGGAGGGGACAAAGAATATACATCACACTCGCCCCCTGCCCCCAGCCCCTGGAAAAGTGCTATTTGTGAGTTAGGAAGAAGAAGAAGGGTCTCATACACCCTTTAAAAAGTTATATGTTATTTCAAGTTTTTAATTACAAAAATAGTATATACTCATGGTGGGAAACACACCTCTTTTAGTCAAAGAGACACCTTAGGAGGCCCAGAAGTGAGAAGGCTGGGCTTTTAGGACAGTGCAAAGAAGTGTTAAGAAGTTAATTAGCACCTGCATCATAAAGAGCTCTCAGATACAATTTAGGACAGAGAGGGGGGTCAAACAATGTGGAAAATACCCAGGAGAGCCTGGAGAATGGTGAAAAATAACAGCTTAAAATTCACTTTCCTAAGTATATAAACACACATGTTGTGATTTTCTGTAGAGCTAAGGCATCGGGACATTTCTAATGCTCTTTCTATAATTAAGTGTAGCTTGTCTGAATGTATGTCTTTACTAATGGACATAAATGATGCAAACAGTGGCTAATACACAAATAATAAAAAGATCAGTCATTTAGACAAGCACAAGTGTCCGGTAGACTCTGAATTTACCTACATAAGCCTGAGGTAGGCTGAATTTTTCATCCTCTCTTTATTTGCTGGCATATCCCCCAGGCTGGCATTATCCCTAAAAGGAATAAAAACATCTGTAGCAGTGTTTTCTGAGTTGTAAACCACACAGGCTACCTAATGTAGAAGCCCACTGTGAGCTGGTTCAATATGAAATTCCCAGGTTCCACAAATAATTTCCTGTAGAATAGTACACATCCACTTGTCTGCTCACAAGTAATTAAAGAGTTGTGTGGCTCACAGTAAGCTCTCCCCACATTTATTATATTTGGTAAATACTTTCAAATAATGTCTTGAATCAATATGAAATGCCCAACTGAGCAGATTATTTCCCCAGTGGAGTGGTTCCATCATTGTTGCTTTCTTCCTAAAGCAGCAACTGAACACAGAGAGGTTACAACAGAAGAAATCTTGTCTAGGGCCACACAGATGGTTGAGGCTCCATTCTTGCCAGACTTAAACTTAGAATCTAGAGATTTAGGATTAGGGAAATAAACCCAGAACTTGCCTTTGTGGAGACCCTAAGTTTAGAATATTTGTGGACTTCCCTGTTGTTCCAGAGGTTAAGAGTCTGCCTTCCAATGCAGGGGATGCAGGTTCGATCCTTGGTCTGGGAAGATTCTGCATGCCTCAAGGCAGCTGAGCTCATGTGCCACACTACTTAGCCCAAGCTTTAGAGCCTGGGAGCCACAACTACCAAGCTCATGTGCCGAAACTACTGAAGCCTATGCACCCTAGAACCCGTGCTCTGCAAAAAGAGAAGCCAGCACAATGAGAAGGCTTGGCCCTGCAATGAAGAGTAGCCCCCACTCACCGAAACTAAAGAAAGCTTGTGCATAGCAATGAAAACCTAGTGTGGCCAAAAAAATTAATCAGTTTGGTTTTTTTTTAAAGAAGAATATTTGGATGGACATGTCTGAAAAGCTGTAGTAAGTTAGGCAGCCAAATTAGGTGACGGATCCCATAGGTACAAGTGGACAATTACAAACTTGGAACTACTTTGAGGTCTTGCATTCTTTCTCAAAATATATCATACACTTTCTGCATTTCATTCTTAATATATCACCATTATTTCTTTAAAATATAAAATAGTTTTACAAAGCCTTTGATAACACCTCGGAAAGATGTGTCAGGCCTCTCTTATTTTGTTTCTAGAATCTTTTGGCACCCTACCAGGTAGAGATGCCAAGTGGAGTGTATTCCAAGTAAGGAAATATGGCGCAACAGTCAGCACCAGGCAGGTAGTTCTCAGAGTGTGGTCCCCATGCCAGCAGCATCGGTCTCCTCCAAGGATGTGTTAGACATGTAAATTCTCAGCTCCACTCCAGACCTACTGAATCATAGACTCTGTGAATGAGGCTAAAATATTATATTTTAGCCAGTCCTCCAGGCTCTGCTAATGCACCCTCAAATTAAGGGAACTTTGTATTGAATGAACAGTAACAACTATTTAGGACTTCTCCCGTGGCTCAGATGGTAAAGAATCTGCGTGCAAAGCAGGAGACCCAAGTTCCATCCCTGGGTTGACTACACGAGATCAACATAGCTATCCTTGATCTAAAAAATAAAGCCACTAAGATAATGTGTCATATAATGCATTAGCTTCTTTTTATAACTTAACAACCTTCTGAGTAAGGTAAGACCATTGTGAAGTTTCTAATCTTATAGGAAAGTAGACTGAAAAACTCCCTTAACCTCTTTGTGTTAGAAAGTTGTACAGAAAGTACCAATATTCGAGCTGCTGGGAATACATCTAGGTATGCTTCTTAACCTTTTAATCTATGCTCCATTTTAATGTAGTGTTAGTAAGGCTATAACTCATAAATTCCCTTATTTTCACCCAACGCCTTCCAGTAATGATGGTGTCTTACCACCAAATGGCAAGGTGTCATGACCAGAATAGCTCATTTTTCTTTAGGATGGTAAATTGAGAAATATGGGATAGTCTAGTTTTCATACTAATCTTATTTTTTACTCCTCCAAAATTAATATATTGTAACACATCTAAGTACAGTTATTAAAATTATATCCTTTGTGAAATTTTGAGAGAGAATTAAATAAGCATAAATTTCCAGGCACATAATTTCACAAATCCCTTAATAGCTGGCAATTGCTGTTTCCTATCTCCCACATTAGATTTGAAGACTCCAGGTTCCTCATATCATCAATCTGCTCCCTATTTGTTGTACAAAGAACCCACACACTTCAAGGCTTTAGAATGTCCAAGAACCCTGGATATTTTGTTGGTATGACAGTTTTCATACCTTCAAATAACCTTCAAAATGAGGTCTAAGCACACTTGAATTCATTATGAGGGAAACAGCCTCTGCTAACTTGGGCTTAGCTCATTTCTCTCTACATGTTTGTTTGAGGGACAAAAGAAGAAGGAAGGGAACTTCCCCGGTGGTCCAGTGGTTAACACTGCCCTCTGAATGCAGAGGGCTCAGGTTCAATCCCTGGTCAGGCAACTAGATCCTGCATGCCACAACTAAGACCCAGCGCAGCCAAAAAAAAAAACAAAGCAGCAGCAAGAATTATGAGGTACTGATCACAAAATAGCATTCTCTTATACGTGTATTCTCGTAGCTAAGACATTCTCCTTTCTCTTCATTAAAAGAATATTTACCAATTGACCACCAAGAATATGCTCATTTCAACTTTCCGTTTGTGTCTGTCCCTTTCCCTTTTAATTCTGATCCAGGCATTATCCTTGATTTAGTGGGAAGCACATGGAAAGCACATTTAGCATAGGGATCAGTATATGTGGAGCTTACAGATAATCAAAGCTGGAACACACAGGCTGAAAGCAACTTGCTAAATCTCTGAGTCTAATTTTGTTATCTGCTTTACCCACTTTACTGTACTATCCTGGAAAAACAGCAGCGTAACAAAGATATACAGCCCTATTCAACAACATATGAAAATCTCATGCAAACATTAAGACATCTATAAAGATAATTGTGGTAAATATATTTACACATTAGGTGTCAGTTCCCTTGCATTTTAACTTCTCTCTCTGTCACCAGTGAGAGAAGCCTTTTTAGACACCACCACATCTATAAAACCTATTGAAATCAGACACAATTACTTTAAGCACCATTATAAAGAAATAATTGCATCATCTTCCTAGAAGAAGACTACCTGATGTTGTACATTATGGTTGAAACTGACAACTCATGAGCAAGTGAATGGGGAATGTGGAATTCTTAAAAAAAAAAGAGAGAGAGAGAGGCTTCCTAGGCATTTGTTGAAACTCGATACTTTGGAACTTGAATTGCCTTGAATCAGAGCCCACAGTATAAATAATGTCTCACCCCCATTTTTGCCAAGATAATACAAAATTAATGATCTCGCATGTCCCTGTATAGACTTTAGAATTTGCACATATTTCACTATCCATGTATGTATAGAGAGAAAACTACCCTAGACAGAAAAGCGAATTCCCTTCAGGATAGAATTTATATTTCAGAGTAGAGAGACTGTGAGGCAAGCCAGCTATTTTTGTTGTCGTTCCAGACTCTACACATTTTTCTCTTTGATTTGGAAAGAAAGAAGCATTTTCTCTCCAACTTAGACAGTATATATCACACAAATCCACACACAAACACACATATACTGCAACATATAGAAATAAGAGAGAATGAAGAGAAAGGGAATATGTGTGTGTGAGGGGGGAGAGAATAAATTTGTACAAGAGATATAAAATATTAAAGAACTTCTCTCTTTTTAAGAGTTAAGAGAAGCATTTTTGGAAATTGCATTAATCTGCAATTCATAAACAGTAACTTACAAACTAAGAAAAGAGACTAGAATCACAGTTTTCAAAAACAGGTTTCTGTTTTTGGTCACAGTTGAAAAAATGCCATGCAAACAATCATGCCTCAGGACTTGCTGAGTGCAAATCATTTGTGCAACATGATGCAAAATGTGTGAACAGTGGTCCTGCCTTCACAGAGCTGGCCATCTAGTTAGATGTCAGACGAGTGTGAATTTCCTTTTGGACACTTGTTCCGTTTACCAGTGATGGATGGAAGAGTGAGAAATGAATTCCATTTTTTCTCCCAAGGGAAGGTATCCTGAAAAACACAGCTCAAGGAGCACCTTGAATAAGTGATACCCAGGTTGAAGAAAAGCTTCTTCCCCTGGTTTAAGGGATTTCAGCATCACTCTAAAGGCTTTCGCCTGGGGATAACAGGAAGTGAGTAAAGCCATACATTAAAATCACTTGTGATTCTGATAATATATAGAAAGTAAATAACAATGGTGTGCTTCTCTTGGATGTACAGAATCCAGCTGTAGCTAAAGTGTTTGTGGGTAAGACTGAAGAGTCCAGCTCCAGCCTCGTTATACATTTGCTGTTAAGACTCTTAGCCAATTGCTTTACTGCATTTTCTTTATACAAAACAAAAACAAACAAATCTGCCTGATAGATCTGTGTGACTTCATAAAGTCAGATGAAACTGCACAGAACAATGTTGGTCCAGATAGTAGTTATGATCATGATGTTGATAATGAGGATGCCAATGATGTCAATTTACTGAGCACCTACTGTATGCAAGACACTAGCTCAGGTATTTTGTATGCGCTATTATTTTTCTTAATCAATAGATACTGAATACCTACCAAGTGTCATTGCTACAAGTACATACAACTTACTGTTTAAATATATTACTGCTCTCTAAATAATAGTAAAGGGATATCATGTTTAAAATAATATACTGGATGTGCAGAAAAGAGACATAATGCATCTAAATTTGTTTATTTAATGAGGGGCCTTCATGATCCACAGGTCTGCAGAGCCCTCATGTTCTCTGCTGCCCATTTCAGTTTATATTTAATATCTCATGTTATACATTAAATCCTATTTTATAACAGGCTATCTAAGTTACTTCCTGAAGATTTCGATCCCTTATATTTGAATAAAATTAATGTATCCACCCCTATGACCTGGGTAAGTTTCTAAAGCCACTGAAAATAAAAGAGGATACAGCAAATCACATATTTCACTGTCTAAATTCTACACAGATGAGTTTCCTTAAAAGTAAGGGAGAGTGATAAATTGTTATTCCCAGGACTCCCATGATGCTCCTACCTCTGCTGACCAAATATTAAAAGATAATAACGAACTGACTCAATGGACATGAGTCTGAGCAAACTCTGGGAGATAGTGAAGGACAGGGAAGCCTGGCGTGCTGCAGTCAACAACAACAACATTAACTTCCTTTATATTGAATCATCAAGGGAAAGAATGTGACTGTTTTAGGACAAATTTATTTTAAATATGAGGGAGAAACTTGAGCAGCATAAAGAAAAAAGAAAGATGAGGAGGTCATGTGCATTTTCTCACTTGAACAAGACTTTCCTCATTTCTATATCAGTTTGGTTTATGTAGGGAGACTGAAGCCACGATATCATCTAAAAGAAATTCCTTCTTTGTCACACTTCAGGATCAGCTGCCTTGTCACTCTGAGAGGCAGTACAGAGCATGATAACATTCGAACACCAAAATGCCTCATGTTTCTATAAGACACTGAAGTTTACTTCACCATTTTCTGAGTGCTGTCTATTGCACTAGCTCTTGTCATCATTGTCTCAAATCGTTCTGCGCCTCCATCATCGCTGAACCTCTCCCAGTCTCTAGCCGTGCACACTGTTCGGGACCACAGACTAAAAGGCATCTCCCTATGCCTCTAACATCATCGCTCAAAGGTCTCTTGTCTGTTTCCCTAACTGCCATTGAAATCTTCTGAGAACATTGCACATTACTTCAGCCCTATCTTCCTTTTGTTTAACACGTGTATTCTGAGATATCGACTATGTGTTTGGCCCTGTGAGGGGCATTGGAGGACAGTAATGAACAGTAAAAGCGCATGTTCCACCTTCAGGGAGTTTATTACAGCCAAGCCCAGAGAACTCCACAAGGAATTCATCAGTCAATGATGACTCTGCATGCAGAAAATTGCAGAACGATATGACGTCTTCAACAGACTTGGAGAAAGTGATCTGAATCTGAGACTGGAAGGATGAATAGGAATTAGAGTCTTCTGGGCAAAATCAATGGCATGTATGAAGACTCTGAGGCCTTCAAACATGAGGTACAAAAAGCAGGCCAGTAAGGCAGAGAATACATCTAGAAAACATGGGGATGTTGACATGGCTTAATTGTGCAGAACATTATCAGCCATGTTATAAATCTTGATCTATATCAGAAAAGCAGTGGAGATAGACTGAAGTTCTGTAAACAGGAACATGTCATACCAGAGAATGCATCGGAACAGGGCAGCAGTGAATCCAGACAACCAACATGGGGTCTAGGCAGAGGTCTAAGTGGATTCTCGTCTCTTGAAGTAGGATTGGCGAGAGAAGGCACAGTTGTTGAAAAGTAGAATGTGACTCTTATTTATTGTAAAATGACTCAAATCCACCTACATTTATTTCTCAGAGCAACAGAAAAGCACTCAAGTATATGTGTAAGAGAATGCCATGCTCAAAACCATGTTTTGGAAATATCACTCTTGCTAATGTAGAACCAGACTGGAGGAGAGCAGTAAGAAATATGACCAGGGATTTGCTTCTAACCAATACAATACAGCAGAGGTGACCAACTGTGTGTGTTTGTGTGGATGTGCCGATTTTATCTGAGATTGCAATGTCTACCACGCCAAGACTCTCTCTTGCTGGCTGTGAAGCAGCTGGCTACCTTCTGAGCTGCCATTTGGAAAGTCCCTGTAGCAAGCAGTGGAGAGTCCCCAGACACAGGTAGCCAAGAAGCTGAGCCCTTCAAGCATCTGAATGCTGACAGCAACCATGAGACCTTGGAATTGGGGGTTTGCCAGTCAAGCCTCGGATGAGACCTCAGCCTCCACGGAAACTCCAATGGCAGCCTCGCCAGATCCTAAAGCAGCAGAACCCACAGACGTCCTAAACAGGTCCTGACCACAGGAACCGTGAAATAATAAATGTGGGTTGTTAAAAGCCGTGAAATTGATGGTAATGTTGTCAGACAAATAGCAGATGCAGTCAGTCTTTTCAGTTTTTTTGTTTTGTTTTTTAGAAAACTAATGCATTGGTTTTACCAATAACAGAAACTTAACACTTTTTGAAAGATACTGTTAAAATAATGAAACGATAAACCACAGACCAGGAGAAAACATTTGCAAATCATATATCTTTCAAAGGACTCGGAGAAATTACACATAAAGAACTCTTTAAAGTTCAATAAAAATCAACCAACTACCCAATTAAAAAAATGGGCAGAAAATTTGCACAGATAACACAGATGGCAAATAAGGAAAGGATGGTTGACATTGTCTCTGACCAGGGAAACAAGTGCAAACCCTAAAGAAATACCATAGCTACTAAAATGCCCTTCAAATGTGACCCACAGTGCTGGTGAGGGTGTGGGATCACTGCAGCTCTCCTGGGGGCAGAGGATTTGGGGTTTGTGGCTGGAGGTGCCTTCTGGAAGGACGGAGGACAAAAGGACAGATGCGCTCAGTTTTGAATGTACTGGTTGTTAACCAAGGCACCTCAATCTCACGTTTACGTGTCACATGGGCAGTCTGAGTTCTGGACCTGGAACTCAGTAATGTTTAGAAATAAGATGCTAATTTCAGAGGGTGAACTTAAAAGACAATAAAAGAGAGAAGGGCATTCACAGAAACAGAGGGTAAGGATATCATCTGAAGTAAAGCTAATGGTTTAATCAATTATTTGCTTTGGACGTAGGAGCTTAATTCTGAAAATGCATCATAAACAAAAATATCAGGCAGAAAGACTCAGCTCTATGTACGTCAATGCTCAGAGAATTCAGAAGCAGCATGTTGATGAGAAAGGAAGGCAGGGTAACCTTCCTAACACACAGCTATGGCTCAAAGCTGGGGCAAAACTGACATTTATTGAAATATTGCATGTCAGGCAGAGTATTTTATCCTTTCACATAATTTTCCTTTTCAAATCCCTTTTGAAAAAAAGAAACTCAGATTCTGAGAGGTAAATTCCCTTCTCATGGTCATTCACTAGTTAGGAGAAGATCCACAATTCAAACAGTCTGCTTCAAAGCTCCAGGTTTTATCTTTGAGCATTTCAAGAAAGCATTAAATCAGACACAAAGAAGCACATTTTTGTATTCTTTATGCGGTCCTAAGCCTAACCTTGAATCCCACATTCTAAGCATCTCCCGCTTCAAGTTGACTTCTATAGTATTAGAAGCTATAGAACTTAAAGAGCTACAGATATATCTAAAAACTCAGGCAAATCTTAACATTAGTCAGGAATATCTTTTCTGTTCAAAGCAAATGCCAAGTCTAATGTGTTAGAATATCCCTTCAAAATTCAACGTGGTCCTGGTCCCTGGGGCTGGTGGAAAGGGAGCTTCAAAGTGGCGTATATTGCTATTGCTGATAACACAGCAATAACTCACTTTAATCATGCCATTTTGAAATATCTTCAGATCAAAGATGTTTTACTTGATGGATATAATGTAAGAGCTCCAATCCAATATTTAAAACAATTATACACATTTAAATCCATCCACCTGATTCCTCATTTGAATATGAGACTAATTGCTTATATACACTGGTATCCTTCAGTTCAGTAGCTCAGTAATGTCCAACTCTTCGCGACTGCATGAACCGCAGTACGCCAGGCCTCCCTGTCCATCACCAACTCTCAGAGCTTACCCAACTCATGTCCATTGAGTCCGTGATGCCATCCAACCATCTCATCCTCTGTCATCCCATTTCCTCCTGCCCTCAATCTTCCCCAGCATCAGGGTCTTTTCAAATGAGTCAGCTCTTTGCATCAAGTGGCCAAAGAATTGGAGTTTCAGCTTCAGCATCAGTCCTTCCAATGAACATTCAGGACTGATGTCCTTTAGGATGGACTAGTTGGATCTCTTTGCAGTTCAAGGGACTCTCAAGAGTCTTCTCCAACACCACAGTTCAAAAGCATCAATCCTTTGGCATTCAGCTTTCTTCACAGTCCAACTCTCACATCCACACATGACTACTGGAAAAACCATAGCCTTGACTAGACGGACCTTTGTTGGCAAACTAATGTCTCTGCTTTTTAATATGCTATCCAGGTTGGTCATAACTTTCCTTCCAGGGAGTAAGTGTCTTTTAATTTCATGGCTGCGATCACCATCTGCAGTGATTTTGGAGCCCCAAAAATAAAGCCAGCCACTGTTTCCACTGTTTCCCCATCTATTTCCCATAAAGTGATGGGACCAGATGCCATGATCTTAGTTTTCTGAATGTTGAGCTTTAAACCAACTTTTTCACTCTCCTCTTTCACTTTCATCAAGAGGCTCTTTAGTTCTTCTTCACTTTCTGCCATAAGGGTGGCATCATCTCCATATCTGAGGTTATTGATATTTCTCCAGGCAATCTTGGTTCCAGCTTGTGTTTCTTCCTGCCCAGCATTTCTCATGATGTACTCTGCATATAAGTTAAATAAGCAGGGTGATAATATCCAGCCTTGTACTCCTTTTCCTATTTGGAACCAGTCTGTTGTTCCACATCCAGTTCTAACTGTTGCTTCCTGACCTGCATATAGGTTTATCAAGAGGCAGGTCAGGTGGTCTGGTATGCCCATCTCTTTCAGAATTTTCCACAGTTTATTGTGATCCACACAGTCAAAGGCTTTGGCATAGTCAATATAGCAGAAATATATGTTTTTCTGGAACTCTCTTGCTTTTTCGATGATCCAGCAGATGTTGACAATTTGATCTCTGGTTCCTCTGCCTTTTCTAAAACCAGCTTGAACATCTGGAAGTTCACAGTTTACATATTGCTGAAGCCTGGCTTGGGGAATTTTGAGCATTACTTTACTAGTGTGTGAGATGAGTGCAATTGTGCTGGGTTCCTTAGGCCTAGGAATAGAGAAATGATGCTGAAATCACTTCCACTGTGCAGGAAATCAATCCTTTAGCTACTAGGGAGAGCCCACACAATCCTGCTCTGCTCCCATGTCTAGACTTCTGAGCAGCTAATTTCATACGTTTTGTTCTCATCACTTCCAGAGATCTCAGTTGTTGTTGTTCAGTCACTAAATCACATTCAACTCTTTGCAACCCCGTGGTCTGCAGCAGGCCAGGCTTCTCTGTCCTTCACAATTTCCCAAGGCTTGCTCAAACTCACCATCCAACCATCTCATCCTCTGTCACCCCCTTCCCCTCCTGCCTTCAATCTTTCCCAGCATCAGGGTCTTTTCCAATGAGTGGTCTCTTTGCATCAGGTGGCCAAAAAATTGGAGCTTCAGCTTCAGCATCAGTCCTTCCACTGAGTATTCAGGGTTGATCTCCTTTAGGATGGATTGGTTTGGTCTCCTTGCTGCCAGGGACTCTCAAGAGTCTTCTCCAGCACCACAGTTTGAAAGCATCAATTCTTTAGGGCTCAACGTTCTTTATAGTCCAACTCTCACATCCACACATGACTACTGGAAAAATCATCCAAAGATCTAAAGACATGGCAATAGGTCCTCTGAGTCAGAAGGAAACAAGCAATTTTAATTGGTACCCTGCCATGCAAACCTTAGACAAACCAAGTTCCCAGGGGGTATCTCCTGGCATCCCTCAGCCATCTCGGTAATCATGGTTTCTGCAATGATAGTTTTGCATGCCTTTGAAAAAGCTTCAAGAAAGCAGGATATCTACCCTAACAGATCACACGTGAAGTCACTTCAGTCATGTCTGACTCTCTACAGCCCTATAGACTGCCAGGCTCCTCTGTCTATGGGATTCTCCAGGCAAGCATACTGGAGTGGGTTGCCATTTCCTCCTCCAGGGGATCTTCCCAACCTAGGGATTGAACCTGCATCTCCTGCATAGGCAGGCAGAGTTTTTTTGTTTTTATTTTTTTATTTTTTGTATTACTGAGCTACCAGGGAAGCCTATATCTCACATTATACATATCGAAGAGTATGTATATCCTTCATGATATTTATCAATATATTTATCTGGTATTTATTTTCTCTATTTATGGTGATACTGGGGGTAGGATAAAGTTCTTTAAATGACAATTTATATAAATACAATTATAATAGTTCTCTCTAACACAGCAGTTCCATGTAGGCTAATGGCATATTTGATACCAGACAACAATCCTGGGTTTCCACTGTAGCTCAGCTGGTAAAGAATATGCCTGCGATGCAGGAGACCTTGGTTTGATTCCTGGGTCAGAAAGATCACCTGGAGAATGAATAGGGTACCCACTTCAGTTTTCTTGGGCTTCCCTGGTGTCTCAGTCAGTAAAGAATATGCCTGCGATGTGGGAGACCTGAGTTCAATCCCTGGGTTGGGAAGTTCTCCTAGAGGAGGGCATGGCAACCCACCCCAGTATTCTTGCCTGGAGAATCCCCATGGACATAGGAGCCTGGTGGGCTACAGTCCATAGGGATGCAAAGAGTTGGACACAACTGAGCAACTAATACTTCACTCAGAGAAAACAGAGACATGGAGGTTCAAACCAAAAGCAGAAATAAAGTGGGAGAGGTAGAATGGTAGTTTTGTTTCCTTTGAAACGGATGCTATTTTAATTAGTGAATCTCTGGTAGGAATAAGGTGAGATTTGTTTCAGGCAGATTAGATACTTAAACCTCCCACAGGTACAGATTTACCACTGGCGGAACTAACCATGGCTTTGACATGGAAGTCTCCCCTTAGCTTAGCTGCCTTGAGCTTGGTGTATAATGAAAGGTCACCCCAAATAACATACTTAATATTAAAGTCACCTTCCAGCGCCAGAACACAAGGGGAAAAAGAGGGGATGAGAGAAGAGAATCAATAGGGTAAATAAATATAAAAAAATCAATATATTCACTGGTTCATTCACCAATCTTGTAAACTTGGTAGACCTGGTTTCAAGCTTGGATGTAGAGAGAAAACTGACTCCAAAGCAAAAGCAGTGCATGAGTCCAGCAGTAAAAAGTACAAAGCAGGCAAAACTTCTCTATGCTTTCAGAAGGATTTGGTTCCTCTGTGGGAACAGCAACAAGAAAAAGGCACAAGAGTGAATCTTGCAGTGCTGGGAACTCTTCTGATTTATCTGGGTGCCAATTACACATGTCTGTTGGGTTTGTGAGCTTGTGCTCTTAACAATGTACACACTTTACTATGTGGATATCACACTTCAGTGCATAATTTAAAAACATGGGGACTTCCCTGATGGTCTGGTGGTTAAGAATCTGCCTTGTAATGCAGGGGACACAGGTTTGATCCCTGGTCCTGGAAGATCCCTCAAGCTGCCGGGCAACTAAGCCCACAGGCCACAGCTGCTGAAGCGCTTGAGCCTGGGTGTCACAACTAGAGAGTCTGTGCATCACAACAAAGACTCTGCATGCTCCAACTAAGATCCAACACAGCCAAGAAACTTAAATAAAAATCAAAATCTGTATGGGGGACAAGAAAATCCAAATTGTGGAAAAGCTGAATGGAAATATGAATTGCTGTCTACACTTATGAAAAAGCTAACTGAGCCATGGCCTTAGCACTGAATCAAGCAGCGGTAACAATGCTGGATTCACATCATAAGGTCTTATTATTTCCCTTGCTGTGTGGTCCCCCAAAAGGCCCCTCAGAGTGCGTTTGTGTCAAGTTGACTGGAGCTGTGAGGCACTGTAAGAGCAACTCTTAGGATGGATACTGGCACTTCTTTCATTTAACCTTGACATTGTAACTTGTTACCTACACACAAATGTGTGAGAAATGTTTGATATTATTCCATTGTTACCGAATGGTATTAGCAGCCTTAATAATTACACTGGGAGAGCAATACAAAAAAAAAATCCTGGGGTGATTATCATTATTCAGATTCTGTCAAGGTGAGAAAAAGGACAATAAAGACATGTTCAGGAATGAATTTTGCCTTTGTTTTCCATCTTGATCATCCAGTTTTTCTTTAATACTAATTTTAAAAAAGAACAAAGCACAAAAGACTGTAGTAGGATCTGAGAATATAAATGGATAGAAGAGTGACACTCCACTCAGCATGAAGAGTCTTTTTTCAGGCTGAACTCAGAATATTCCTTCTCTCATTGTCTCCTTCTCGTTCAGGTTAAGGAGATGCACAGTCCTTTCACAAGTCTGGCAGAAGGGCTATACCACTCCAATTCTAACTTTCCCAAGGACCTAAATTTCAGTTCTTTGTTTTTATATGGACAGCAGTCAAAGGCAGTAAAAGAAAAACAAACAAACACCCTTTTATTATATTAAGAAGACATGTGCCACATATCATTAATATCCATCCATACCATTCCTTGCCCTAAAGAGTCAGGATCTTTTACAAGGAAGACACAATGCTGATAGTCAATTCTCTAGGTTCATATAGTGAGAAAACTGCACACCATTTGACTGGGTATAAATATTTATCATTTTATACACTGTTTATATAGCCAAGGAGAAAGACGTTTCTATAACTACTCTCTGAAAGGCCAGAACTCCTTGGAATAACTCCTCACAGGCACCCACAACACCCAGCAGACAATTTTATATTTCGTAGGAAATTTTTGGTTTTAAAAAGCCAACAATCCCTTGACCTGATCTTTTTTGAGTTGTCATACATGGAAAAACAGAAATAACATGGAAACCAGAGATGGGGACTGTTTGAGACTTCATGTCTTCCTAGAGGGCTTCCCTTGTGGCTCAGCTGGTAAAGAATCCACCTGCAGTGCGGGAGACCTGGCTTCGATCCCTGGGTTGGGAAGATCCCCTGGAGAGGGAAAGGCAACCCACTCCAGTATTCTTGTCTGGAGAATTCCATGGATACAGTCCATGGGGTCACAAAGAGTCAGACACGACTGAGCGACTTTCACAGTGCACAGTGTGTTCCTAGAAGCAAGAAATCCAACATGAGAAGCATAACTTTTCTGTTTCTCTAATATTAGTATATATTATGAAAGGATGATGTGTACCAGATGGTGCCTAAGTTCACATATTTCCATGTTGAGCTACTTCGAAAGATACTATTTCATTATCTTCTCAGTCCTTATGGGAAATGCCTGGGGTTGAGCTAACCGAACTAGATTTGGTCAAATGTCTATCTGTACATGAGAACAGAAGAAACCCTTCACAAACTGGCTGGTGGTTCTCCATACTGCCATCGGGGAGATGGTTCATTGCAAGGGAATAAACACAGATGGGTTTGGCTGACATTAGTTGAGTGCTCACTACAACCTTGAAAGAAGGGTCTCCATAGATGGTTGTTGACTACAAGATTTTTACTCCTGTATTCTTTTTTTTTTTTTTAGCATAGACTTTCAAAAAGCAGAAATAGGCAGAGTAACATTGGTAGTGACAGCTTGGTGAACAGTGTCCATGAACACATTTTCAAAGACGAGAAATAGAACCCATTTTGCCCAGAAGAATGGAAAATTTAAAAGTCCTCTGGGGCAGCATTTCCAAAGGCACCGAGATCTGACAGCATTTTAAGACAGTTCTTATTTACAGTGTGATCATTGGAACTCATACAAGCACATCCATTCATCTCTATATTAATGGATTTTTTCCTATGATTTCTCCCATTGTTTTGCCTGATAATGAATGAAGGATGTCTTTATGTTTTAAATATTACTGATAGAGTTTTGTGGTCAATATTTTGGTTAAATTGATTAAAATTAATAATAAAACTAAATACATTCTTACCGAAAGATGTATTAGATATACTCCTCGGTATTTCAACTGAATTAAAAACTTATTTCAAAACAAAAACTGTACATGAGTGTTTAAAGCAGTTGTATTTATAATTACACAATGTTGGAAGCAATCAAAATATACTTCAATAGACAAAAGGATGAACAAACTATGGTAACCCATACAAAGGAATACTATTTAGTATATAGTGAGCACCGAAGAATTGATGCTTTTGAACTGTGGTGTTGGAGAAGACTCTTGAGAGTCCCTTGGACTGCAAGGAGGTCCAACCAGTCCATCCTAAAGGAAATCAACCCTGAATATTCACTGGAAGGACTGATGTTGAAGCTGAAACTCCAATACTTTGGCTACCTGATGCCAAGAGCTGACTCATTGGAAAAGACCTTGATGCTGGGAAAGATTGAAGGCAGAAGGAGAAGGGGACGATGAAGGATGAGATGGTTGGATGGCATCACCGACTCAATGGGCATGAGTTTGATTCAACTCCGGGAGTTGGTGATGAACAGGGAGGCCTGGCATGCTACAGTCCATGGGGTCACAAAGAGTCGGACATGACTGAGTGACTGAATTGGACTGATATGCTATTTTATTATATTTATAGGATATTTTAGAAAAGACAAAGATATAAAGTCAATAGGGGGTTAGAGAATGAGGAAGTTAACAGGTAAAGCTCACGGCTTTCTTTAAGGTAGGAAAACTATTCCATCTGATAATGTAATGATAGACATGTGTCACAATGTACTTATCAAAATCAATAGTGCATACAAAATTTAATGCATGTAGACTTAAAAAAATCGGATGTGGGGTTTCCCATGGTGGACTGCAAATTGTGACAAAATAATATAATTATATTACCACTGTATTTTAAAAACTCAAGTGTATAAATACATATCTCTACACATATTTGTCCTCCCTCTATCATCTGGGAGAGTCTAAAGCCAAAGACAACCCAGCAGCAACAAGTGCAATTAGCACACTTTGCTTCTAATGACCCCAACAAAAGGAACCAGGGCTCCTTGGAGACAGAGGTAATTCTAGAAGTGGGGCAATAAATATACAAGATGAGCCTGAAGCACCATGCACGTAAGCAGGTGGATTCTCTGGTGGTGCAGTGGATAAGAATCTGCCTGCAATGCAGGAGACCCCAGTTCGATTTCTGGGTCATGAAGATCTCCCGGAGAAAGAAATGACAACCCACTCCAGTATTCCTGCCTGGAAAATCCCATGGACAGAGGAGCCTGGCAAGCTACTGTCCATGGGGTAGCAAGAGTTGGACACAACTTAGTGACTAAACAACATTGATAATGTCACAAAATGTCAGTCCCCCCCCCCCCAAACACTCTAACCCATTAGACAAATCTAAAATGAGGGAAATTCTACAAAAATACCTGACCAGTTCTCCCTACAAGTGTTAAAATGTAGTGTCAATATCAATTCATTGATTTTAACAAAGTTTACCACACTAATGTAAGATGTTAATATTGATAATAGTAAAATGTGGGTGTGAAGGTATACGGGGAATGTATTATAATTTCACAACCTTTCCATAAATCTAAAACTCAAATTAAAAATTTACTTAAAATGAAAAGAAGCTCCACACACTTAAGCATATGGTTTTTTATTTTTTAAAAACATCCCATAGCTGGGAACAGATGTTTGTTCCATATGTATCCAAAGATGTGACCCTAAGTCAAGCCTTATACAGGGACATGATAATTCTAGAAGAGAGAACATTGGTATCCAATTTAACGAGGCTCTGGTTTTGGATTTTGATTCTAGCTCCTCCTAATTAAGTTAATATGGCCACACTAAACCACATTAGCCTGCTAGGGTTGCCATAACAAACACTCCAGCCTAGGTGATTTCTACAACAGGAGTTAATTTTCATACAGTTCTAGAGGCTGGGAGTCCAAGTTCAAGGCACTGGCAGGGCTGGTTTCTCCCGAGGTCTCTCCTTGGCTTGCAGATAGCCGCTCTTCTTTCTGTCTTGTCACACAGCTGTCCTTCTGTTCATACGTGCCCCTAGAGTCTCTGTGTCCAAATTCCTCCTTCTTGTAAGGACACCAGTCAGATTGGACCAGCACCTGCCCACATGTCCTCACTTAACTTTAATCACCTCTTCAAGAGCCTTAGCTCCAAATACAAATCATTTGAAGGTCCTGGGGGTTAGAGCTCCAGTACATTAATTTTGTGAAATAGAACTCAGCCCACAACACAAATAAATTTATATCTATATTTTTCAGTAAAAATATGATAATAACATGCAACCTACAATATATATAATTTTATATAATACATAATGTGCAATGGTAACACTAGACATATATAATGTTCTTTTCTAAAAATCTACACAGTGTTTTCCAAAGGACCCAGCCTACAACAGAAGCTAAATAAAGTGTATCTGTCATGGCTTTGTTCTCAATCAGTTTAGCTACACTGGCATTATTTTTCTAGAATTGCCTTTCCTATGTTTGTCCTGGTTAGGTTTGGCATGAGCTTTTGCAGGCAGAAGTGGAGAAGGCAGACCCAGCGTCAATGAAGGGTATCGGACACTGCAGTGCATGCCTGACTCAGCATGTTCTCAAGCGCACCATGAGGACACGGAGCAGAATCCAGCTCACAGCTCCTTCAGCAGCTCTAGGCTATGCTCCTCCAGAATGTCCAAGTCCTGGCCCAGGTCCAGTCCTGCGACCAAGGGCATCAGCTTCTCCTGCAGGAATATTGAGGTGGGAGCGCCAGGCACAGGCTCCTTTTGGATTCCAGTGTATTCCTGGTCTCTTCCACTTCCCTTCCAGTTTTCCGTCCTGTCACCCAAGGCAGAGACAAGAACTTGTCTATCAACTCTATTGTTGTATATAGTCTAATCTCTATAACAACTCCTTCCTTCCTCTGTGGACTGCTATTTGCTCTGCACACCTGATAGTGTTCAGTCCCTAAATTGTGTCCGACTCTTTGCAACCCCATGGACTGCAGCAGGCCAGGTTTCCCTGTCCTTCGCTATCTCCCAGAGTCTGCTTAAACTCATGTCCATTGAGTCAGTGATGCCATGCAACCATCTTCTCCTCTGTCGCCCCCTTCTCCTCCTGCTCTCAATCTTTCCCAGCATCAGGGGCTTTTCCGGTGAGTCAGTTCTTGGCATCAGGTGGTCAAAGTATTGGAGCTTCAGCATCAGCTCCTTCAATGAATATCCAGGGTTAATTTCCTTTAGGATTGACTGATTTGATCATGCTTGATGAGGAGCTCTTATTTTTACCCATCGTAAGACTTTGAGCATATTTTAAGCTTGTGTGCCTCAGTTTTCTCTTTTAAAAAATAAAAAGAATAAAATCCACTTCATAAGGTTGTCGTTAGGATCAAATGAATATACATGAGTAGTGTGTTTGGCATTAACTTTTAAATATTAATCTCTGTGTAGTCCTAAAACAATTATTCATCATGCTAACCTTAAGTGACTAGCATTGCTTTGGATTTCAGAAGGAACACATACCAACATCTCAACACCTATTCCAGAGACCTTTAGTTGGTGAATTTCCCCTCTCCTGCCCTCAGTGTTTTCTTGAACTCAAACCACTCTTGCGGCTTGCAAGAATTCATAATTGATATATAATGATGAAATCCAGAAAGTCTGACATGGTTATAAAGAGAAGACTCCTTGGTGTCATGTTCCCTGACAAAAAGAAAATGAATAAAATCATCTTCAACACTGGCACAAATATGATTATACTGACTTTAAAGTCTTCTAGTACAGACACCAGACACAAGGAAGAAAGCCTTGTTCGCTTAGAATCAGACATGAGTCTGAGACAATCCGTATGTTCTCACTTACAGCCTCATAATATAACTATTTTTTTTAGGGTATCTAATTATAATATCAAATACACACACACATGCAAACTTGCATTTCTTTCCTCCATACGTGTACATACTTAGCTTTATCCTAGTTCTTTTAACAGCTTGTATATCTTCCTTACCCTTTTTTAATCTATAGGCATACTTTGTTTTATTATGCTTCACTTTATTGTGCTTCACAGATACTCCATGTTGTTGTTTTTTTTTTTTTTCCAAATTGGAGGTATGTGGCAAGCCTGTGTTGTCAGATGATGTTAGGTCAGCATTTTTTAGTAGTTTTTAAAAAATTAAAATGTGTACACATTTTTAGACATAATGCCATTGTGCACTTAATAAACTACAATGTAGCATAAACATGACTTTTATATGCACTGGGAAACCAAAACATTTTGCAACTTGCCTTCTTGAAGCAGTCTAGTACCCGACTGGCAATATCTCTGAGGCATGCCTGTATTGATGTATGTGCTCATCTACACATGTGACTATCCTGCCATTTAAGTTTCATCATATTTTTCTCTACGTAACATTACTGATAAGAATAGGAAAAATGGCACATATCTCACGTAATTGTGATTGCTAATCAACCAAAGAATAAAAGCAATTTGGGCCTAAAACTCAAATAGCAATCTTCCAAGTCCAGTGAATCCAAAAAGCACAAATATTAAGTCCACTATGCACAAATATAAAAATCAAAGAAATAATATTTAAAAATGTTCAAACTCTAGGAACCCCTACCAGCTCTGAGAGGTAAGGAGGGCATGACATACACCAAAAAGATATTGACAAAGATGTCCACATTCATTTTCAGCCAAGACTTCAGGATTTCACAAATGCGTGTTTCAGAGCTGCCCTGACATGCAGTGTATCCCTTTCCCTGACAGACGAATGTGGGCAAAGGCTGAACTCTATATGCTTTTTCTCTCTAGCCCCTTTTAATTCATGATTTTCTGAAATGGGTATGTAACAAAAACTCGTAACACTGTAGGTATTGATGCTAATTCACAGAGCTCGAGACACAAGCACGGCTTGCATAACTTAAGAATGATTTGCCCTTTTGCCTCAAAAAATCAATAAATGTGTTGAATCCTAAAATATCCATTCTTATTAATATATGAGGACAAAGAGATAGAAAGACAACAGGATCATGGAACTGTCCACCTGTGTTTCTCAAACTTCCATCTACAATACAATGTTTTTTGTTGTTATTGAGTGTTTTGATTTTCCTTATAAGTGCAGGTTTACTGATATGAGAATACTTTTCAGTATTTCAAGTACCAGAAGATTATTTGAATCGGAAGCAGTAGATGTCTTATCTTTTCAGAAGGGTTCAGGGTAGACTTGGATGAAGCATTATTCACCATAGAAAATTTAACAACAGGGAAGTGGGTGTAATTTTCAGAGAGGTTACCCAATGTATCCAGAGATAGAAAAATCAAAAATCTGAGTAGATGGGACTTCCCTGGTGGTCCAGTGGTTAAGAATAAGCCTGCCAATACAGGGGATGTGCGTTTGATCCCTGGTCCAGGAAGAGTCCACATACCACAGGTCAACTAAGCCCACGCGCTTCAAGTACTGAGCCCATGTGCCACAACTAGTGAAGCCCGTGCACCCTAGAGCCCGTGCTCCCCAACAAAAGAGGCCACTGCAATGAGAAGCCCACACACCACAGCTAGAGAGTAGCCCATGCTTGCCACAACTAGAGAAAGCCAGCACACAACAATGAAGATCGAGCACAACCAAAAATAATAAAATAGATAAATAAAGCTTAAAAAATGTAAGTAGAAGACATATTTCTGAAGAGCTTAAAGAAACAATATTAGGATAATTAAACTGAGTTTAATTTGATAATCAAATTGAGTTTCACTGTGAATGAGCACAGGGGCAAAATGGAGGGAAAAAATAAAAGGGAAAGAAACAGAAAGTTAGTTTTAGCTACTGTCATGAATAGGCTGGGAATCCATTGTATAATTGGGATATTGAGCGAATGACCTGGTTGATATGGACAGGTTGATCTCAAAGCTGCCTCCACTCAGATACTGAAAATGCTTAGTCAAAGGTTTGATTTTAATCTTCTAGATCACCAATTCAAATTAAGAGATACTCATGAATGGGAGAGACAGGTCTCTAAATTAATCCCATCCCACAGAGAATTCCACTCTGTTCACCAGTTGGGATGGAGTTGACGACAGACTGTTTCCAATAGGTTCAAGTTTCAGGTTATTATGGAATTATTGAAATATATTTTATGTAATATTCTATTATATAGAACAACAGTGACACCAATATTACAACTTGTAAAATCAAATGAGGTATTTGTAAGATTCTCTTTTGATTTATACCATTCTGAAAAAAAATTTACTGGCTAGTGATTGAGAATTCATCTTTAGAAAGAATTCAAAGATTTCTGGTGGTTACATGAAATTCTTAAGTCAACAGACCAAATCTACAAGAAGAGACCATTGAAAATGTCCAGTTTATGTTGGCAATGAAACCCTGAAATAGAATTGGGTCTGGAGTTCCTGAGGCAGCCCTAAAATGAGTAGTTCTATAATTTTAACTATTTTCAAAGTGACTCTAGAAGGTAGATTTCTATATAAGTTTAACAACTTCCCTAAGCTATCCTATAGGAGAAGGAAATGGCAGCCCACTCCAGTACTCTTGCCTGGAGAATCCCATGGACAGAGGAGCCTGGCAGGCTACAGTCCATGGGGTTGCAAGAGTCAGACACGACTTGGCAACTAAACCACCACCACAAGCTATCCTAACTGCATTCACATATTTGGGTTGATATTTAGCCTATAGAACATTAAAATTAAAGATATCAGGATTATAAGTTGACCAAAAAATGTAAGAATCCCATTAGGGACAGTACAATAAATTGATTGTATATTGTTATCCTTAATTGGTTCATAAAATGTCCCCTTACGGTTTAGAGAGTACAGAGGAGTAAGCATTAAAGCAAAATTTGATGGAAGGAGTTTTCTCTTCACAGAAGGCTTTCAAATAAACCTTGTTTATATCCCCATTGTTATGTGCCAATCTTGTTCTTAGCCACCATATAGAAATAACAATGCCTTTAGGAAGACTAAGTGGTTTCAGGTACCTCTCACAGTTCATTGCCAGTATCTTTCCCATTTGTATACTCCAGTAATTTCTAAGCCATAGATCAATTAGGGAGACCTGTGGGTACAACCGAAATCTGCATATCAGAAATCACTGCTTCAATTTTATCATAAGATATAAGAAAACATTCAGTGACTATACCAGCTGTCTATGCAGTCCCTGGGGTCGCAAAGTGTCGGACATGACTTAGCAACCGAACCACAAGAACAAAGCAAGTACCTTCCTTCTGCGGAACAGAAGCTACACAGTCCTCCCCCTTCCCGGAGCCTGGGAACCACAGCTGCTACAGACGCTGATGGCAGGTAGGGCAGCTGCATCTCTTTGAAAAGTGTTTATTTCAATCTTCGTGATTTCCCACCCATGTTTTCCTACAGAATTTCAATTTTGTTTGTCACTCTGAATCAAATAAGACAAGAACGATAATCAAATCCATCAAGATATGTTTTTCTCTTTCTCACTTTGCATCTCTCCTTTAAAACAGAGAAATGCTACCGAATCTTTTCAAAATCAAGCCAAGAGAGAGAAGGAAAACCACCACCTCCACAACATAAAAAAGATGTATGTTAGGTTTAAGACAGTTTGTCAGTATGAACATCCTTTGATCTTTTAAGCTTCTGTGACATAAACTGCTTCTTTAATAATAAAAAATATGAAAATGAATTTCTAATTATTAATTGGGGAAACTTCTTTTTATGGGATGAAAATATCTATCAGGCAGTGACAAGAATAACAAGCTAATGTGTGTAAGCTAGAGTCATCATAATTTTTAATTTGCTCTTTAGAAATTGCAAATTTGACTATTTAGCTGCATGCTACATTAACATGTGACCTAACATAGATTCAAAATTCTCTTCTCATTAGACATGTGTTTTTAAAACTTTTATAGTATAAAATTATGCAGTTTTGGGACTTCCCTGGTGGTCTAGTGGCTAAGACTCTGTGCTCCCAATGCAGGGGGCCAGGGTTCAATCCCTGGTCAGGGAACTTGATCCCACATGCTGCAGCTAAGGCTGGGAACAGCCAAATAAATAAATAAAATAAAATAAAAAAAATTATGCAGTTTTGCAAGATACTTTTTAAAAATAGTTTCTGGGATCATATAAATGTCTGAATCTCCAAAAGGGCATAAAATATGAATTTATCAAATTCTTATATATTAATGCTTTAAACAGTCTGATGTATGAAAATCATTTTACTTTCTTTAATTCGGTGTTTACCGATTAACTTTGATTTTTTTCAGTAAATCTATTTTGAGCACAGGTTGGCGCCATTGCCATAGGTCTGTTGTACCATAAATACAACTGAAATACACAAGAGAACAGAATTTGAGAGTATCATATAGTTTCCTGCCCCCATTCCTGACTGCCTGCCACCTAAACAGTTCATTCCAAAAGTCATTACGTATGGCTGGCGAGGTAAGAATTCACAGAAAGGCAGGAAGGTAGAGGTAGAGTGAAACAGCAATCAACGTTTGTGTCAGGGAGTCAGGGGATGGGCAGAGGAGCAAATGAAAATCACTTACTACAGCAGTGAGGGGTGATACTAACACCAAATACATCAAGTGAAAAGGAACAGGGTTCTCACTGTTGGAGAAAAAGAAACAATTAGAATGAGCCTTGTGGTGTTGCTTTGGCATTGGAGGTATAGAGGTGAACTCATGGTAAGTCTAGAACTCATGGAGGTCTAGATTTGATCCTTTTGCTATAAAAAGACTTTATTAGGACAACTGGAGACATCTGACTGAGGTCGATGCATCCACTAGCAATGGTGTATCACTATTAATTTCCTAATTTTGATGGCTGTATTGTGCTTGTGTAGAAAATCATCCATGTGGCAAAGACTGATTGAAGAATCTCATGGTGATGGGGTATCATCTCAGCAATGCACCCTCTAAAAGTTGAGGAAACATTAATTTGGGCTATAACTGCACCTTCTCTCTAAGATTAAATGTATTCCAAATTAAAGATGATGAACAACACAAAAGAAATAGCCTGTATTTTACATGAGCCATCTTCCAAAAGAGGATTTGAAGATGTTTACCATAAAAAAGGGCTTCCCAGGTGGTGCTACCAGTAAAGAACCCACCTGCCAATGCAGGAGACATAAGAGACACAGGTTTCATTCCTGGGTTGGGAAGGTCTTCTTGGAGGAGGGCATGGCAACCCACTCCAATATTCTTGCCTGGGGAATCCCCATGAATAGAGGAGCCTGGTGGGCTACAGTCCATGGGGTTGCAAAGAGTCAGACACAACTGAAGTGACTTAGCACACATACATGCACCAAAAAAGAACAAAATCACAAAGAAAAGACATGCTACTAATAATAAGAGAAGACAGGAGAGCGAAAATAACACATAGAGCAGACAACACTGAAACTGTTCTCAAATGTTAACACTTTACCTTTGGCTGAGTCACTGTTTCAAGTAGAGTAAGTCCCCTTGCATATTATGTACTGACATCCATAACCTCTATAGTTATGAGCCTTTGCAAAGCAATGAGATTTTCCTTTCCAAAATATATTTTACTAAGGAACCTCTTGACCTTCTGATTTTTTGATTAATATTTTTTGATGGAGAGTGCATTCTCTTTTGCAGTCACCACCAGGAAATCCAGAGTCAATCCCAGTTATTCTCTTTAGTTTTTACTTTAATATTAACAGCACTTCAGCCCCAGTTATTCACCAAATGGCTCTCAATTAATTTTACTGTGATTTGAATTTCTATGTGATACATTGTTCTTATATTTTTAACATGCTGATAGTCCTATTTTAAAAACTGTATAAGATTTCACCCATACTTCTCTTTGTCCAACTCCTGTCCTCTTTGTCCAGCTCTTCATTTAATTTGGAAAGTATGCTAACCTAAAGAGCTCTTCCACTTTGGAAAAACAGTAACTATTATTAATAGGCAACAGAATCATTAGGCAGTGGAATCATAGAACATATATAAATGAAGTTTTCTAGAGATATTATCAAAGTTTAGTATAGCATACTGGTCTATGGCTGATTCATATCAATGTATGACCAAAAAAAAAAAAAAAAGCTTCCCTGAAGCCGAAAAAAAAAAAAAAAACAGCAAGTGAAAGACAAATAAAATCTCTCTGTAGTCTCTTAAAAAAAAAAAAAAAAAAAAAAAAAACCTTGGAAAGAAGAGCCAGATACCTGGATTCAATCCCAGCTCCTTCATTTAATATCTCATTTGGATTAGCTATTATTTCCCCCACTTTTCTGATTAAAAATAATGAATAGAAAAGGTAATATCAGTCCTAATGTTAAAAGACTGTTGTGAATATTGCAAGCTTTTAACAGCATTGGGAATATAGCAACTTTTTAATACATACTGATCACCTTTAGAGAAGCCTTGAATCTCAAAGAAAACTAAGGAAACCTCCAGTTTACGTTTCTGTTTATGTAACTTTGCACTCAGCAACGCAGTCATTCATACCAGCTCAAGTCCTACTGGCCTTCTCATCCATCCTTTATCTCCGTCTTTACTAATATACCCTTTAGAATAAAATAGGGTTCATTCCAATGTGTGCAATTGTGAAACATAAAATTAAGGCTTCTTGAGCAACTTTTCATTGACTAAGGCATTCACAGGGCTTCCCTCATAACTCAGGTGGTAAAGAATCTGCCTGCAATGCAGGAGACCCCAGTTCAATTCCTGAGTTGGGAAGATCTACTGGAGAAGGGATAGGCTACCCACTCCAGTATTCCTGGGCTTCCCTGGTGGCTCAGCTGGCAAAGAATCTGCCTGCAATGCGGGAGACCTGGGTTTGATCCCTGGGTTGGGAAGATCCCCTGGAAAAGGAAATAGCTACCCACTCCAGTATTCTGGCCTGGAGAATTCCATGTACGATATAGTCCACATAGTCGAGGGTTGCAGAGTCAGACATGACTGAGCGACTTTCACTTCACGTTCAAGGCATTCATACAACACACACAACTTATTGAATCATACTAGTAAAAGCAGCTCAAAGATGGACGTTTGTAAAGAAACAAGTATCAACTGAGCACCAACTCTATGGTTATGCCAAGTAATTCAAATACAATCATGAATTTTTCCAAACATATTTTCTTAGGTAGGGATTCTTATGCATACTACACAGATAGAGAAGGTGAGGCTTAGTTGGGTTATATCACTAATACAAGTAGAAAGCAGATTTGCAGACAAATTATCTGAGATTCTATTTTCAAGCTAAATACAGAGTTCATTTTACCTGAACCCAGGTGTGGACACAAGAGATGAGGGTTTGATCCCTGGGTTGGGAAGATTCCCTGGAGTAGGAAATAGCAACCCACTCCAGGATTCTTGCCTGAAAAATTCCATGGACAGAGGATTCTGGTGGGCTACAGTCCACAGGGTAGCAGAGTCAGACGCAACTCAGCACAGATGTGAACACACAATCAAGGTTTACAATCCCTCACTCCAATATCCAATAGCATAAAAATATTTAAAGTGTCTGAAACTTATTAAGTGTGGGCAAATTTTCACTGAAAAACCAACTTCAACCTTGCTAGCTTGGGATCCACAGTAAAAATCAGACAAGCTCACACATCGCTCTTTACGCAGTATTGCTATAAAAGTGAATTCTCATCAAGTTCTGAAATAAACAGTAGAATATAAAAGAGCTCTGCCTCCAGTTTCCAAATAAGATAGTTCTAAAATAATTTGGCTGCCATTTGGGCAAATATATATGTGTGTTTTGTCTTGACAGCCTGTCAACTGGCAGACAGTTCTGGAATATCACATTCATTTCAATGTAATATTGGTAAATTTCTCAATTAGAATTTTATTTTTCACTCTCTGCAACAATGAAATCCCCCAGTCCTTGCTGGCATTCTTCGGGGTGTTCAGGTGCAGGTGTTGGCATTTCTGCAGTAGCAAAGGAAGAAAAATGAAAGAAGGCAGGCAGGGAGGGAAGAGGCAGGCTGGAAGAGAGCAGTGGTAATGGGGAGAGAACAGAGATAGGAGCTGACCTTCATCCTGATATTCACCTTCATGAGAAATGAAGGGAATAATTCACGCTTGACAATAAAATAGTGCGGCTGCCCCTTCCTCCTTTAACCAGAGAGGCTGGAGTCAAACAGAAACCAGACACCCGATGCCTAAAATCGATACAGAGGGAAAGTCCACAGGTAATATGGGAACGAGATTAATAAAAATAATTTTATAAACCACAACTACCAATTATTGAACACTTCTTTACATTATGGCATGCCTTTACCTTCTATTTTATCATGTGATTCTCAAAAAATGAAAGCAAGATAGAAGTTGTTATCTTTGCACTGTGGCCAAGGGAAATAAGCAACAGGTTCACCTCCTTGAATTTCAAAGTCGAGCAGATAATAAGGGATAGAACCAGGATTCAAAATTTCATCCATTTGGTTTCAAAACCCACTCTTTCAACTGCAGCATATTCCATGTGGTTTTCAGCAGAGAGGTAACAAGCTAAGCATTTTTAAAATAACTATGTAAGTTGGTGTAGATTATTTCTTTTATAAAGAAATACTATACTATATTGTACATATAGTATAGTATTGAGCAGTATAAATACAGTATAAATACTATACTCTATTTATAAAGAAATACTATGCTATATTGCTATACTCATAAAGAAAAATCTTTGAGATAGAGGAACAATGTATAAGTGCACATACACATTGCGTTATATAGCTAATAATATCTTTAAATTCCTTTCCTTAGCTGAAATTGACCATGAAGTTTGTAGAAGTTTGTATTTTATTTTTTTCCCTCAGCATATTTATCAGGGGCATGACTAACACACACAGGAATGGAAGCCTCTGACACATCTACAATAAATAGGTATAGACTTGGCCATTAAAGATGTAGAAAGTATAATAATGAAGAAAAAAATAGCAGCTTTCTGTTGATCATTTATTAGTAATTAAGATTAAGTATTCTCTATGTGGGGCTTCCAGGTGGCTCAGCAGTAAAGAATTAATCTGCCAATCCAGGAGACGTGGGTACTCTCCCTGGATCAGGAAGATGCCCTGGAGAAGGAAATGGCAACCCACTCCAGTATTCTTGCCTGGGAAATCTCATGAGCAGAGGAGCCTAGCAGGCTACAGTCCATGGGGTCATAAAGAATTGAACATGACTTAGCAATTAAACAATAATGATTCTGTATGTATTGTAAGTGGTAATAGTCCTTTAAAATCACCTTACACTAACAGGGACAGACTCATAAACTTAGAGATCAAATTTACGGTCGCCAGGGGAATAAACAAGGGATGGGATAGTTTGGAAGTTTGGTGGACAGGTACACACTGCTATATTTAAGATGGATAACCAAGAAGGAACTACTATACAGCACATGGAATTCTGCTCAATGTTATGTGGCAGCCTGGAGGGGAGGGGAACTTGGGGGAGAATGAATACACATGCATGTATGGCTGAGTCCCCTTCACTGTTCCACATGAAACTATCACAACATTGTCAATCATCTATACCTCAATATACAATAAAAAGTTTTTTTTAAAGATGGATTAGGCAAGTTCTCTGCCCTAAATAACTTGATGAAATAAGAAGCAAATAAAAAGAAAGAAAAAAATATAGTATTTCTCAGCTCCTGTTTACCTGTCAGAATTTAAAAGAAGTATGAATATGAAGGTGTTTTTGATTGTTCGTGGGTTCCTTTCTGCTGTAGTAGTGATGGAAGAGAGAGAACTTCCTGCTAGAAATCCCTAGAAGTCTCCCACAAACTTTTCCTAGAAGAAGTGTCATTTCAGCCTACCATAGAGGAGTGATTTGATTTTGATAAGAAGAAAAAAAATACATAAAAGTTGGGTTCTTCACACAAGAAATAGACAAAATAGAGTCTTGGTGGAAGAAATACACTGGTAAGATGTGAACACCTGAAGCCAATTCTGATTTGCTGCTGCAATGGGTGCATCTACCAAAGTTATAGTGTAGGTTAAAAAATAAGAGATCAAATGAAGCCAAACTATTTACCTAATTGGGGTTTTTGATTTGTATCTCTATTTGTGTGTTTTTTTAATCACATTATGTTCACCTACTTCTAATTTATGTGATTTTGCTGCATAGACTATAGGTTGCCTTAAATGCAGTTTGAAACAAACCAGGGTATCCATTCCATCCACTGTATGCTTAGGAACGACTTTGGTGATCTTGGGCCCTGGATCTTGGATTCTGTCTACTGCTTTTGTCAGACAAGGAAGAATTCTAAAATTCCCTTTTATTCTAGTATAAAGTCCCGGGTCAGGAATTCCTGTATCAAGGCCAGAGTTTGGGGATGAAGTGAAGTGAAAGTCACTCAGTCGTCCAACTCTGCAACCCCATGGACTGTACCCCGCCAGGCTCCTCTGTCCATGGAGTTCTCCAGGCCAGAATAATGGAGAGGGTAACTGTTCCCTTCTCCAGGGAATCTTCCCAACCCAGGGATCAAACCCAGGTGATTGCATTGCAGGTGGATTCTTTACCATCTGAGCCACCAGGGAAACCTGAGAATACTGGACTGGGTAGTCTATCCCTTCTCCAACAGATCTTCCCATCCCAGGAATTGAACTGTTGTCTCTTGCACTGCAGCCCAGATTCTTTACCAGCTGAACTACCAGATGACACTGATTTGGGGATAAATAAGCAAATACAAAGAAAAGGGAAGAAAAAGGCAGAAAACCATGTTTTGGAATAAATGTTGTTCTGTGGAGTATAATGAATATTTCAGTGGCTCACAAAAAGTGGGAGTGAGTCATTGGTGATAGCAAGGATTCTTTAAAAAGTTCAGTCCAAGTAAGATGAGCACAACACACAAGCCTCTAGTAGCTGATTTCCTAATCCACTCTAGACTCTACCCACCAGCTCAATGCAATATCTGGCTGACTACAGACCTAGACGGTTTTCTATTTCTCTATGTGCTATATCTGCATGTGAATACACACAAACAAATAATTAAACATCAAGCAAATATCAATAGGATTAGTCTGGCATGTTGGAACAAATCTTGATAAATCCGCTTCAGTAACAATACTCGAACTCCAGGTCTATGAGAGGAATACAAATTCAGCCTATTGAAGTACTGTCGTGCAAGGAGAGAGATTTTAATAAAACTGCTTCGTCAGTTCCTATTACTCAGGGACTAAAGCTATTGAGCTGTGGAACTGAGGCCAAAAATGGGGATTTGGAAATGCAAATTAGAGATAAGACGGTAATAAATGTCTCTTATTCAATCACACACTATCCCTGATGCCAAAAGCTATTTTAAAGATGATTGTTAACAGTTCTGTGAAAAATGGAAGCATACATACCCAAAATGGACATCTCTGGTACGGTGGCATGGTAGGGTCCATTGAGAAACTCTGGGGCATTGTCGTTGATATCTTGGACTTTAATAATAAATTCAGAAGGAGGCTCAAGAGGCTTATTTGTCTCCCAGTCCACTGCTTGAGCTGTTAGGGTGTACTCAGCTTTTTCCTCTCGGTCAAGTCTTTTTATAGCATGGATATCTCCTGTTACATCATTTATTTGAAAGATAGTCCCAGCTCCATCGCCTGACAGGATGTATTTGATTTTTTTGCTCCCAGGATCCAGGTCTGTGTGTAGCTAAAATGAAAGGGGACATTGGTTAGTGATGTGGCAATTTGCTAAGTATGTTTTAACTACCTCATGTTTCAATATAAAGTTGTTTCTTTCTACATTGATTATAACTTCATCAATTTCTGCCAATAGTAGCTACACAAAGAGTCTGTGCAACCCTCTGTATATCAAGTAAAGTAATGAGAGTCAAATACATTTGAATGCCTTTAAAACATACTCTGGCCTGTTCAGTATAAATTGATATACATTTACAATGATAAAAAAAAATTGAGCAGAAAACATTAAAGTATATATGTTCCTTCAATTTATTCATATATTTACTTGTTTAGTATGAACTGATGTGCAATTAGAATGATAAAAAGATTGATAAAAATATATAAAATGTATGCATTCTTTTCAATTTGTTAATACATTTAAAGATTATTATTATTAGCTATTTTTATGGGCTACTCTCTGTGTGCCAAAAACTGTGTGAATCACTTCTCATGTACTAATTCTTTTCATTTTTTCTAAAAGTCATTGAATTAGAATATTCCATATGAAACATGAGAAAAGGGAAGTTTGAGAAGGTATACTG
Source organism: Dama dama (assembly GCF_033118175.1). Taxonomy (NCBI): domain Eukaryota; kingdom Metazoa; phylum Chordata; class Mammalia; order Artiodactyla; family Cervidae; genus Dama; species Dama dama. The sequence goes on from NC_083684.1 coordinate 35,086,399, forward strand.
TAACATCTCCACAGTTTCTATTTGATAGAAACAAGTGCAGCAGGCCTAAAGTTCAACACAGCTCTGGCTGCTATATTCAAAACGCTGACATAATTCTAACAATCTGATGGATATTAAGACCTTATGTTTGTGTAAGTTTTTTTTTCCCCTTTGATTTGTATAATTCTTCTAGTCCGGGAAAATTATTCCCATTTTGCAAAGACGACTGAGGCCAGATTATGGGAGCACATTTTCCAGAAATGGGACTTCTTTGAGAAATAAAAACTTTGCAGCAGGAATTCAGATCCATCTTCAATCATGGCAACAAGTATTTACTGAACACCTACTCTGCCTAAAACATTTTGGTATGTACTGGGGAAAACAGAACCCCAAAATTTCACAGTTTATTCTCAGGAGGGAAACAAAAGTGTTCTGATATATGGTGCTGTTTCTTTATACTATACAGACTCCTATTAAAAAATAAAATAAAATCCATGGCTGATTCATATCAATGTATGACAAAACCCACTGGGAAAAAAAAAATAATAAAAAAAAAAAAAAAAAAAAAAAACAAAAAAAAAATAAATAAATAAATAAAATAAAAAATAAAATAAAACAAGAATATATATTTTTAATTCACATTTTTAAAAGGAAAATTCACTGGATTATAGTTATAAAATATTGCTTAAATGCACATATTTTCAGTTAAACACAATTATTTAAATGCCAATATAATTAGTTCTTGGGCTTCCCTGGTGGCTCAGATGGTAAAGAATCCACCTGCAATGCAGGAGACCTGGGTTCGATCCCTGGGTTGGGAAGATCCCTTGGAGGAGGACACAGCAACCCACTCCAGTGTTCTTGCCTGGAAAACCCCCATGGACAGAGGAGCCTGGCGGGCTACAGTCCATGGAGGTACAAAGAGTCAGACACGACTGAACGACTAAGCACACGTGCACAGTTAGTTCTTGCATCATGAGATTTTTAAACACCTGTTCCTTAAAATATATATATGTATATATTGAAGAAAAAAAGTCTTGTGCAAAGAAACTCCTAGAAACTCAAAAGGCTTTGCATTCTCTTGGGATCACTTTTTATTCAGAACAGATTTTATCACTTTCTTTGCCAATTTAAATTTTATTTAGCTCCTCAATAAATGAAAAGATTACACAAAAGACATAAAACAGCAACGAAGCGTCCAAATGCATCTAGATCTCCTATTTTACTTCTGAATATTTTTAAAAGTTACAGCATAAGATTACATCAAATATTTATTGAACCGCAAATTGTATCCATTTCATTTATTGTACTAAACTTATTAACAAGAGGAAATATTGAAATGCCACTTTATCTTAATGAATGTGGGAATATAATTCATTAATGTGCTATTAATCCTAATTTATGATCATTTTAATTTATGTGCATTTTAATATTCTATTAGCATTTTTATTAAAAAAGAGAAATTTGAATAAAGTATGATTCATGGATGTTCCCATTCATATACATGCATTCCTGAGACTCAGAATGTATTGACATGTGTCACTCTTGCCCATCACAGTTTTGCTATCAAAAATTAAGTTATTCAAAATACTGTTATTATTTATGTTAGAACTTATTTGTACCATATTTTCCACACATTTATCAACAGCCTCTGATTAGTAAATCATATCATATTCTTAGATGTTGGCGGTCCTTTGTATTTAGAAGTAACTGAGAGAGAAGAGAACAGCATAGGTTTTGAAAAAACAATAAGCTAAGACTCAGATCTCTCTACCTATGTGAACTGAAAAAATAAACACATTTGTTTGAGCTTCAGTTACTTTGCCTCTAATATGGAGATAAGACACCTATTTTGCAGAATTGGTTTTATAATCTGAGGTGATCTATTTGAAAAAACAGAAAAATTAAATGTTAACTGTACAATGACTGAAGCTGTTTCTACTTCATAACATCCTCAACTATATACAACTATCTGAAAACACTATAATAAAGCCTAACTGCAAGCTGAGTGAAAAGTTCCCAAAATTCCATCCTGAAAAAATGGAGAGAAAAGCTCTTAGCAAACACTGTGTACTTCCTCTTTCTTCTGGAAAATTATTTTTAGCAAATCTCAGCAAAATCCAGAGCCCTCATGATCTTAAAAGGCAGAGTATTAAAAAAAAAAAAAGGCAGAGTATTGTGTTTCCATATTCATTCCTTTCATCCTATTATTAATATTGGCACACACACTTGCACATGGCTCATTGAAGTAACCAACTTGACATTACAAATAAAGACCTGTGGGTGTGTAAGAATAGCAATTTACAGGGAGCAAATGTTCTTAAGACTCCACATCTGGTCCTGAGGAATCAGAATACATGCTAATAAGCTGCTGCTGTCTTGGTTGGTCTTCATGTGTCTGTTTAAACCTGCTCACTTCAATGTATCAAGACTATTCTGTCAACCCACCTCGGGACCTTCTCTGTGAGATCATGATGCCAAAGACATCCCAAATGCACCACATTTTCACACACCGTGCATCATCTGGAAGTGTGAGGACCATCTCTCCCAAGAACTGCTTCTGCTAATTATACCAGGATAAGGGCCACATGCAAATTGGCTGGAGTGGTAAGATGTTGGCCTGGCTATGGTACAAAGACCTCATCCAGTCATTGGTTAATTATGCACCAAACAAGATTATAAGCAACACAGACATGGTCTCTGCCTTCAAAAACCCACAGCTTTGTGGGAGATAACCCAAACAGAAAATATTTGTTATTGTTACTATTACTGTCACACGTACTGACCACTTATTATCTGGTAAACATTTTGCATCTACATATGTAATACCATTCTCACAGCCAACCAGAGACCATTTCTGCATTTCAACAATGAAATGACTGATATTCAGAGATTTTTAGGGAACTTTTCCATAGGATTTACTATCAGCAAGTGGCAATCTTAATAGGGTTTAAAGTAAATTTCCTGGATTCAAATACATGCTCCAAGGCTCTGATACAGAAAGAAATCTGGGGTGGTGGGGGGATGTGGGGATGGAGTGCATATGTTAAATTTATTTAACTCACAAAATGGAGTGTGGGGAACAGCAAAGGCCACTACAAAAAAGTAATGATTTGGGTTTCCCTGGTGTTTCAATGATAAAGAATCCACCTGCCAATGCAGGAGTCACGGGTTCCCACACTGCTGAGCAACTAAGCCCATGGGCCACAAGTACTGAGCCTGTGCTCGAGAGCCCGGAGCCACGACAGCTGAGCCCGCGAGTCTCTACTGAAGCCCGCACACCCTCCAGCCTGGGCTCCACACAAGAAGCCTCCACAATGAGAAGCCCGAGGACCGCAACTAGAGAGCAGTTCTCACTCACTGCGACTAGAGAAAAGTCTATGCAGCTCTGAAGACTCAGACCAGCCAAAAATAAATAAATGAAGTTATTGTTTTAGGCTTCCCTGATAGGTCAGTTGGTAAAGAATCCGCCTCCAATGCAGGAGACCCCGGTTAGATTCCTGGGTCGGGAAGATCCCCTGGAGAAGGGAAAGGCTACCCACTTCGGTATTCTGGCCTGGAGAATATTATTTTTGAAAAGTAATGGTTAAAATTTCAGATCGCAAAGCGGGAGGGGATACTCTCCAAGCACAGGTGAACGTATGGGTGAAGATCCACAGATAAGAGACGGCATACTGATTGAGATAAGCTAGAGATGATTTAACAGTCTGTGTACTGACTGTAGGAAAAAGAGAGGTGACAAGAAATAAGGATAGAAAGCCAGGAAGGGGTCAGATTATGTAGAGTTTCGAGAGCAAACTATAGAGTTCAGATCTGACTTTATAAAGGCAAGAGCAGTCCATATTCACACACTTTCAGTAAGAAGCCTGGCATCATAATAGTTTTGTTTCAGTAAATCACAGTGGTAAGCATGCACCCGTTAGCAAAAGTCTTAGAAGCAAAGGGAAAGAGGAAGTCAGAGGAAAAGTTAGACATCAATTCATAAAACTACCTCAATTTGGGACTCCAAGTTCAGCCCAGCACCATGATCTGTGTCATCTACAACCAGATGAACCCCTGTGGTCCCTCCCGGCAGCCTGGGCGAGGAGCACGAGTGTCGGGTATACAGTGAGCAATCCTGGCTATTCATTGGTCATTCATGTTACGTCTTTGATTTCAGGGATCATAACAGGACTATAACATAATTGAGCTGAATTGTGAGCATCGATGTAATTACACCTGCCCTGTCTTTCATATATTTGCATAATACCCCCTAATTACAAGTTTAAACTTTAAAAGCCATGGGAAGAAACATTTGCCTTTCCACCTTCCTTTGCATTCCCACTGCCTCGTAAGGTGCCTGTCATGCTGCTGGGGCTGAAAGTATTTGTGGAGTAAGGTGAGTGGAAAGGAAGGGAAGGAAAGAACTCAGTTTATAAAGGTCTCAGTTTATTTTCAAAATAGTCATTTAAAGAAGAGTGAAGAAATTTAGCAATGTGAGGTCTAGTGAGCTGAAACCTTATCTACTCTAAACATAAAACCCTTGAGTTCCCTCAATTCTGCATTCAATTTTAGCAGAACTTCTAAGACATAGCAGAAGGAACATCAAGGGAAGGATGAGTGGATGGATGACAATGAATGAATATGCCTGATATTCACAGAGCACTGTCCTCAGAAAAGAGCCCCTCCCACCCTATCCTTCAGTGTCACCCATCTCTCTTTTTTAAATTAGATACATATAATTTTTCATTTAAAATAAAATACTGCATTCATTTTTAAAATTTCAGTGTGCAGTGAGATTAGTCAAAACTAATACAAGCAGTGACTAATCCCTGTTTAATTGTACTACAGTTTGTATTTTATTCTTCTAAATTTCTATATTGAGCCTAAATTGTCCTTATAATAAGAGAAGAAAGCAGCTAAACTAATCTAACATCTAGTGATTTCAGCCAACTTATTATGAAAGGCTAAACTACTTTGAATTTGTGCCACTTTCTGCTTATTGAGGCTAGAAGAAAATCATCTTTTTGCTTTTCTAAATGTTTGATTTATTTCTGAATTTAAAATTAGTAAATCTACCCTTAAAGATCAGATGACTGAAAATAGCTCTGTGGCTGTCAAAAAAATAAAAGTACAAACTACTTTTCCATCTTCTTCTGCAGAATTCCTGAGGACACTGAAGTACTTCTAGTATCAATACAGTAGAACCAGGAGAAGATAAAGTCTCCTCTGAGCACCGATCTTAATACCAAAGAATGACTTAATTACCATGCTCGCCCACCTCTTCCTGGAGAGTGAGTGATGTGGAATAGGACTCAGGGAACTATGGGGGAAATCAGTTCCTCATGTGAACATCTGTAGCTCTGATGTTGGAACTTACTTTGAAGTTCCACTCAATCTAAAAGGACATCCTAGGAGAGTTTCTCAAGTTTCCTGTTTTCCTCTAGAGTTACTGGGAGAGAGTCAGCATCTTTGGAACCCAAAGGGGTTAACAAGGATCACTACAACATGAATCTCTCTCACTTACTGATTCCTGGTTTTCATCAATCGAATCTCCTTTGGAGACGACAGCAAGCTTAGCACACTTAAATAAAGTCACATCTTACACTATATTCTCAGTATCTAGTAGGTGCCTGTTAGGGAGACACAGGTGCTTCAGGCTAACGATCTATATCAGTGAATGGATGGATAATCTAATCCTTAAATGGTAACCAATTAATATCAAAGGTGGACCAGAAACATAACAGAGTATAAATTTTTGACCAAAATGATAAGGATGCAGGGCTTCACTCTAAATCAGGCACACATTTAGGCTGCTAGGGGAGTGAAAGGGCAGATAACGAGAAAGAGCAAGTTGGAATAGGAAAACAATACATTCCTGTTTCTGAACTGCTCTCCCACCAGAAGGACCAGAAGTTTGACTTGAAGTCTACTTATTTTAACCTGTAGTTCAGCCTTCTTGCACACAATAGAACATCTCACAAAAAATGCTGACCCAACATGAAACAGTCCATTCAAGAACGAGTTAGGTTCCATCATCATATTGAAGTAGAACTAGACAACCGTGGGTTCTTGATGCTTCAGAGCTAAATTAAGCATACTATGGTGGGAGATGGAGTAGGAGGAGTGAGATTGGACCACATGGCTTGTAAGATGCCTTTATATGCTGAAATGTCATACCACTTCAGTAAATCTAAATAGTTATTTCATCCAGTCATGCCACCTTATATTCCATTTATTTTATTGAAGTATAGTTGGTTTGCAGTGTGGGGTTAATTTCTGCTGTATATCAAAGTGACTCATATAGATAGACTGATATACTTTTTTCATATTCCATTTCATTATGGTTTATCACAGGATATTGTATACAATTCCCTGTGCTATGCAGTAGGACCTTGTTGTTTACACATTATATATATAACACTTTTCCTCGCTAAGCCCAAACTCCCAATCCTTCCCTCGCCTGCTCCCCGCCCCCTCAGCAAACACAAGTCTGTTCTCTATTTCTGAGTCACATCATTCTTAACAATTTGCAGAAACAAATTATAAAACTACAGCTAAGTAATAGACATAAGAACACCTCAGCATGTTAGTAAGATTGAATTGGGAATATGCACTTACGCTTGTGATCATACACTCTGAAGAAATAATTCAGTGAAATGATAACAGTCCTTCATTCTCATACAAACCAAATTACCCTGAAATTTGTCTTACGGGGTGAAGAAGACACGATCACCAATTAAAAGACTAGAACCAAGCATCTTACCCTGGAGGTGACCTTCTACGTTGACAAAAAAATTCTGATGTTTTACAGGAGACAAATGTGTAGCATCCTGATATCTCAGATGTGTGGTCTTTCCACTCTGTGTTAGCTGCTATTGTGAGTACTGAACATCTTAACCTGACCAAGGGGAGCAATGCCCAGAGAAATAGAAAATTGGAAGCAAGTCTGAGTGACTGCTGCTTCTGGCTGCAGGAATCCGAAATTACAATCAGAATTAGGAATGTGATACTTGTGCTACTATGATAGTAAGTGCCACAAAGACAGGGCCTCCAGGTACGTTATTCAACAGTCTTCTAAACAACAAGCATAGTAGCTGGTTCATAGCAGATGCTTAGTTAAGTCTAATGGCTGTTGTGTCTATACAGGATCTATCATAATGTCCTGCACCTTGTCAGTGATTTTACAAGGATGAGAGGCACAGATTCTATAAATATATGGACTTTCTCAAGTTCACATAATTAACAAATAACCAGATATAACTGAGTAAATCAGATTTCAGAGCCTATACATTTTAGCATCATTCTAGAGAAACCCCCAGAACTGCTTACCTAGTTAGCCTGGGGATCTCCTAGTTCACTATATGAGGAGATGGACTGGAGCAGGCTCCCTACACTGTCCCTAAACGGCAATAGGCATTTCTTAAAGACATTTAGAAGCCATGTGTATGAAGACATAAGTACAGTTTGTCGTATAAAAGCTTGAAATAGAGTAGAGACAGAAATAGAAAGGCGGTATGCTCAACTAATAGGAATGCAAACAGAGAATATTGACAAGAAGAGGCTGGCAGGCTGTTTACCAAGAGACTTTGCGAGCCAACACTCATGACCTTGGCAAATTTGCTACTTTCTTCAGTCTGGACCACAGCTTTATGGGTTTGGAAACATGACATGCAAGCTTACAGCAAATCCATCTCTCTTAGCCAGACTCCAATAAAGAAATTTCCCAAGTTTAATTTTTTTTTAAAAAGGGGATGTTTTGATGATAAATAGCATTTCAACTATCTGAGCGATCATGATAAGCAAAATTTCTCTTTATATAAAGACCCATATACAAGTGAAGCCAAATTATCCTTGTTGATAGGATTCAGAGAAAGGAGATGGATCCATTCCATAATGATGTCATAGGAGAAATAACATAAGTGTGCCTATCCTACCGAAATGATCTTAAACATGCTCTGAGAATGCTTAAATTCTGTATTCTCAGATTTCTTTTTCTTTTCTTTAAGTACTGAGATCAAGACTTCAATATTTAAGCAACTATAGGGGCATAAAAGACAGTGAACTCCTTTCAACTGGACATATCATTAGAAGGACTGATGCTCAAGTTGAAGTTCCAATACTTTGGCCACCTGATGCAAGAAGCCGACTCATTGGGAAAGACCCTGATGCTGGGAAAGAGTGAGGGTGGGGCCGAATAGGGCAACAGAGGATGAGATGGTTGGATGGCATCACTGACTCAATACACATGTTTGAACAAACTCCAGGAGATGATGAAGGACAGGGAAACCTGGCATCATGCTGCAGTCCATGGAGTCACAAGGAGTTGGACACTTAGCAACTGAACAGTAATACTTTCTTATCGTATGTATGTTGATAACATACTGGCTAATATATTAAATCTTACAGGGTTGGAAGTCAATATGTTTCTCTAAGGCAATCAAAGATGTATAAAGTTGTAATTGATATTATGGGAACCAGAATGAAATCCCGATAAGAAATAGAACAAACAGGAATACACTGAGGGATTTGCTTAATCTCCCCAGAATTCAGTGTCCTTGTTTGTAAAGTGTTTTAATAACAGTTTTAACACCCTACCATTACAAAACCAATAGGGTTTTTGTAATGCTTAAAATGTGCCAATAGATGATCGGTAAAGCACATTATCTTCTAGGAGCTAAAACATTCAAACAAAACTGCATATAGGGTGGATTCTTGTGGAGACCGAATCTTGGAATCACAATGATAGATTCTGCCAAAACCAGAACTTCTTTCCAAGAAAAATGCACCTAACAATATACTGTGGGTCAGAATTCGACATGCAGCATCACTTCGTAGTAGATACAAGAATGTTACTTCTTGACTAAAATGCTCTGTACAAAGTAGCTTAAACTCTTACATTGGACATCCTTATATTGGGACTATAATGACGTATTTGGTACTTATTCACCTGTTTAGGAAGTACACACAGTAGATGTATTTGGAAGCTTTTACTCTTTTTTCAGCTTTAGTAATGTGTATTTCACAAATAAAACTGTAAGGTGTTTAAAGCGTACTTCATTTTTTTTTTTTTTCCCCAGTGGGTTTTGTCATACATTGATATGAATCAGCCATGGATTTACATGTATTCCCAATCCCGATCCCCCCTCCCACCTCCCTCTCCACCCGATTCCTCTGGGTCTTCCCAGTGCACCAGGCCCGAGCACTTGTCTCGTGCATCCCAACAGGCTGGTGATCTGTTTCACCATAGCTAGTATATATGCTGTTCTTTTGAAATATCCCACCCTCACATTCTCCCACAAAGTTCAAAAGTCTGTTCTGTATTTCTGTGTCTCCTTTTCTGTTCTGCATATAGGGTTATCGTTATCACCTTTCTAAATTCCATATACATGTGTCAGTATGCTGTAATGTTCTTTATCTTTCTGGCTTACTTCACTCTGTATAATGGGCTCCAGCTTCATCCATCTCATTAGGACTGGTTCAAATGAATTATTTTTCATGGCTGAGTAATATTCCATGGTGTATATGTACCACAGCTTCCTTATCCATTCATCTGCTGATGGGCATCTAGGTTGCTTCCATGTCCTGGCTATTATAAACAGTGCTGCGATGAATATTGGGGTGCACGTGTCTCTTTCAGATCTGGTTTCCTCAGTGTGTATGCCCAGAAGTGGGACTGCTGGGTCATATGGCAGTTCTATTTCCAGTTTTTTAAGAAATCTCCACACTGTTTTCCATAGCGGCTGTACTAGTTTGCATTCCCACCAACAGTGTAAGAGGGTTCCCTTTTCTCCACACCCTCTCCAGCATTTATTGCTTGTAGACTTTTGGATAGCAGCCATCCTGACTGGCGTGTAATGGTACCTCATTGTGGTTTTGATTTGCATTTCTCTAATAATGAGTGATGTTGAGCATCTTTTCATGTGTTTGTTAGCCATCTGTATGTCTTCTTTGGAGAAATGTCTGTTTAGTTCTTTGGCCCATTTTTTGATTGGGTCATTTATTTTTCTGGAATTGAGCTGCAGGAGTTGCTTGTATATTTTTGAGATTAATCCTTTGTCTGTTTCTTCATTTGCTATTATTTTCTCCCAATCTGAGGGCTGTCTTTTCACCTTACTTATAGTTTCCTTTGTAGTGCAAAAGCTTTTAAGTTTCATTAGGTCCCATTTGTTTAGTTTTGCTTTTATTTCCAATATTCTGGGAGGTGGGTCATAGAGGATCTTGCTTTGATTTATGTCGGAGAGTGTTTTGCCTATGTTCTCCTCTAGGAGTTTTATAGTTTCTGGTCTTACATTTAGATCTTTAATCCATTTTGAGTTTATTTTTGTGTATGGTGTTAGAAAGTGTTCTAGTTTCATTCTTTTACAAGTGGTTGACCAGTTTTCCCAGCACCACTTGTTAAAGAGGTTGTCTTTTTTCCATTGTATATCCTTGCCTCCTTTGTCAAAGATAAGGTGTCCATAGGTTCGTGGATTTATCTCTGGGCTTTCTATTCTGTTCCATTGATCTATATTTCTGTCTTTGTGCCAGTACCATACTGTCTTGATGACTGTGGCTTTGTAGTAGAGTCTGAAGTCAGGCAGGTTGATTCCTCCAGTTCCATTCTTCTTTCTCAAGATTACTTTGGCTATTCGAGGTTTTTTGTATTTCCATACAAATTGTGAAATTCTTTGGTCTAGTTCTGTGAAAAATACCGTTGGTAGCTTGATAGGGATTGCATTGAATCTATAGACTGCTTTGGGTAGAATAGCCATTTTGACAATATTAATTCTTCCAATCCATGAACACGGTATGTTTCTCCATCTGTTTGTGTCCTCTTTGATTTCTTTCATCAGTGTTTTATAGTTTTCTATGTATAGGTCCTTTGTTTCTTTAGGTAGATATACTCCTAAGTATTTTATTCTTTTTGTTGCAATGGTGAATGGTATTGTTTCCTTAATTTCTCTTTCTGTTTTTTCATTGTTAGTATATAGGAATGCAAGGGATTTCTGTGTGTTAATTTTATATCCTGCAACTTTACTATATTCATTGATTAGCTCTAGTAATTTTCTGGTAGAGTCTTTAGGGTTTTCTATGTAGAGGATCATGTCATCTGCAAACAGTGAGAGTTTTACTTCTTCTTTTCCTATCTGGATTCCTTTTACTTCTTTTTCTGCTCTGATTGCTGTGGCCAGAACTTCCAACACTATGTTGAATAGTAGTGGTGAGAGTGGGCACCCTTGTCTTGTTCCTGATTTCAGGGGAAATGCCTTCAATTTTTCACCATTGAGGGTGATGCTTGCTGTGGGTTTGTCATATATAGCTTTTATTATGTTGAGGTATGTTCCTTCTATTCCTGCTTTTTGGAGAGTTTTAATCATAAATGAGTGTTGAATTTTGTCAAAGGCTTTCTCTGCATCTATTGAGATAATCATATGGTTTTTATTTCTTGTTATTCAAAAACTGTAAGCCTAGAAGTAAAAGGGGGTGGTCAATGTGCATTGTGTCATTGAATAAAATGCTTGTGTGTGCCACAGTGTGGGTGGATAATAATTGTGGGCCTATTACTAAAAAGAGATTTAGGTGAATGGATCAAGGAGTGGATGGATGGATGAAGACATTGGTCACTAACAGAATTAAATGAAGGAAAATGGATGGATGGATGGTTTTATTGGGGAATGCATGCATAAAAATAATAAATAGAGGGATGGCTGAGTAAGAGTCTCAGTCCCATTTTTTCATTTAGGTTCAAAAGCACATTAAATTCTATGAATTGACACATGAATGAACAAATGGACATATTGGTGAGTAGGTAGGAGAAGGACCACAGGGTTTCTCACTAAAAAGACTGATTTGGGAAAACATAACAAATTATTCTCTCTCAGAGTCCTATTCCTGGTCTTATATTAAAGCAGACATAGTACCTGGGAGTTCAACTATAAATTATAAGAGATTCTCATACAAAGATCCTTGGAGCATGTTTAGTTTTCAACTCAACCATCACTTTCCGCAAATCTCTTGAAAAATTTTCTATCTTTCTATATATATGGATAGATAGATCAATAGAACAATAGATCAATAGATCTATATAGATAGATCAATATATATCCTATATATAGGATATATCTATTTATATAGATAGATATTGATATGAGAGGGGGAAATTCTGTTCAAAATAAATAGACAATGTGATAATATACAATGTAAGCAAGGTGAACAGGACTAAAAGGAGACAACTAAGATTATTAGTCAAACAAAAGAAGTAGATTTTAAATCAATGTGGCTATTTAAAACATGTATTCAGGATATTATTAATATTCAAAGGTCAATTTAGATTGAAACCTTCAGTTCAGTTCAGTTGCTCAGTCATCTCCAGCTCTTTGCGACCCCATGGACTGCAGCATGCCAGGCTTCCCTGCCCATCACCAACTCCCAGAGTTTACTCAAACTCATGGACGTGGAGTCAGTAATGCCATCCAAGCATCTCATCCTCTGTTGTCCCCTTCTCATCCCGCCTTCAAACTTTCCCAGCATCAGGGTCTTTTCAAATGAGTCAGCTCTTCACAGCAGGTGGCCAAAGTATTGGAGTTTCAGCTTCAGCATCAGTCCTTCCAATGAATATTCAGGACTTATTTCCTTTAGGGTAGATTGGTTGGACCTCCCTGCAGTCCAAGGGATTCTCAAGAGTCTTTTCCAACAACACAGTTCAAAAGCATCAATTCTTTGGTGCTCAGCTTTCTCAGTAGTCTTGCCTGGAAAATCCCATGGACGAAGAAGCCTGGTGCAGGCTACAGTCCATGGGGTCGCCAAGAGTCAGACACAACTGAGCGGCTTCACTTTCACTTTCTTTATAGTCCAACTCTCACATCCATACATGAGCACTGGAAAAACCATAGCTTTGACTAGACAGACCTTTGCTGGCAAAGCAACATCTCTACTTTTTAATATGCTATTTAGGTTGGTCATAACTTTTCTTCCAAGGAGTAAGCGTCTTTTAATTTCATGGCTGCAGTCACCATTTGCAGTGATTTTGGAGCCCAAAAAAATAAAGTCTGTCACTGTTCCCACTGTTTCCCCATCTATTTGCCATGAAGTGATGGGACCAGTATAACCTTCAGTTATACTGGGGAAAAAGGAGAAACATTTAAGAAGGCTGTGTCAGTGTCCTTTATGTTTGAAAAGAGCTTGATTAACCAGAGTCCCAATAGGAGTTGAAAATATGAGGCAAATTTCAGATGTGGTAATCACAATTACTTGCTAAACAGGATGCATCTTGTTATCCAAAAACTTGACAAGCTCACAGTGGGAAAGAACACAGTGGATAACCAAATGACAGTCATCTATTCTCTCTGAAATTCTCTCTTTATAAAGGGACTGTGAGGTAATCAAAATGCCATGAACTTGGAAGAACATTGAAGTTAAAGTCGAAAACGAAATAACATAAACCTGGGATTTAGTTTTGGCTATAGAATAGGGTATGACACTGGCAAATCACTTTTTTATGAGATCAAAAACCCTGACAACGGTGGTCCAGTGGTTAAGACTTCATGCTTCCAATTCAGGGGACCCTGGTTCAATCCCTGGTTGGGGAACTAAGATCCCACAGGCCATGTGGCATGGCCAAAAAACCCCCCAAAACCCAAATTTTAAAGCCTGACAATAACTTAGCTGTGTCACCCACTTCTACCCTTTGAGCACTGTAAACTGTCTCATTCACAACCTCAATAATAAAGAAGAGAGTCATGACCAAAGCACAGATTTAACAGAAATAATCACATTTGCAAGTCAGATAACTCAATGGGTGGATGAATGGATTATTGATGTGTGGGTGGATGAATGGACAAGGGTGCTGATAAAAAATTAAGAGGAAGAGGAAGGGCAGATAAACGGTTTTGTCGGAGAATGCATGGGGGCACAAAGAAGTGGATGAGAGGATGGCTAAATAAATAGATTCACAAACACCCTTCCTTTTCGAAAAATGACAATCAGAAAACCTGATTTGAATTAAAACTGGTAGATATGATTTCAGACAAATCACTTTAAATTTCCCTATTTTAGTTTCTTTTTATTAAAATGATACTAACAAGGCCATTAGCACTATTATAAAAACATTTACTTGACTGTTATAAGGATAGTATGTATGTAAAAGTTGTTCTTAATTATTTTAACTCTACTCCCCCAAGTATCATCCCTATAGTATTCCTATAGTGATGGGGTGGGGGCGGGGCTTCCATGGTGGCTCAGTTGGTAAAGAATCTGTCTGCAATGCAGAAGACTGTCTGCAATGCAAAAGACCCATGTTCCATCCCTGGGTTGGAGAGATCCCCTGGAAAAGGAAATGGCAACCTACTCCAGTATTCTTGCTTGGGAAATCTCGACAGAGGAGTCTGGAGGGCTATAGTCCAAATTGGACATGACTTAGAGACTAATGACCATAATGATGTGGAAATGGAACCTAATATAACATCACTTATGGAATTAGATGCTAATACAGCCTTCAACGCTATAAATATGTGTGTGCTTAAGAGTGAGTGTGTGTGTGTGTATGTGTGTGTGTGAGGGTACGTATGTATCTGTCCCCTCCATCTCCACTCTGTCAATGAAGCTTAGAAGTTAGCTGAAAAAATTCCTAATGGCAACACCAACCTGAAAACTAAAAATGCCCCTACTTTTCACACTATAAATAGATCTGTTGGAAATCCATAAATCCCCAGCAATAATACTGATATGATAGGTATTTTTTATGAAAATGAAGTTTTTTCATTCTTAAACAAAAGTACAAATAATTCATTCAGGTCCTCTGTTAGAAGGTCAATAGTTTCTTCTTCAAAATTAATATGTTGAAGTTCTAACACCCAGTACTTCAGAATGTGATGATATCATATATATATTTATAGATATAGGTTGCCATTTCCTTCTCCAGGGGATCTTTGCAACCCAGGGATCAAACCTGAGTCTCCTGCATTGCAGGCAGCACATAGATTCATATACATTCATATGTATATGCATATATAATACATATATGTCATATATATAAAATAACTGAATCATTGTGCTGTACACCTGAAAATAACATATGTTAAATCACCATACTTCAATAAAAATTTAAAAAGAAAAGCACGTGATTATATCTGGCGATAGAGCCATTAAAGAGTATGTTTAAGTTAAAATGAGATCATTAAGGTGGGTCTTAATTCAATCTGACTTGTGTCCTTATAAGAAGAGGAAGCTTAGACACGCAGAGAGAGATACCAGGGACACATGCGCAGAGGAAAGACCATGTGGAGAAGGCACGTGAAAGGGCAGCCGGAGAGCAGTCGTCTGCAAGCCAGAGAGAGAGATCCAGGGAGACACCCAGCCTGCTGACACCGGGACTTTTGGCCTCCAGAACTGTGAGAAAAGAAACTTCTGTTGCTTTAAGCTACTCTGTCTTCTACTTGTTATTATGCCAGCTCCAGCAAGCTAACATATCCTCCCAAAGCACACCAGCTTCTTATCAATGAATACCTTACTCATACAAAATGGTGGCTGCAACTTACAATGATGCTACTGATGTGTTACAATTCTAAGTGCTGTAGACTGATGGATAGCCCCCCAAAGATATCCATGCCCTCACTACTAGAACCTATAAATATGTTACCTTACCTGTCAAAAGGGCCTTTATGTATGTGACTAATTTAAGGACCCCGAAATGGGTACATTATTCTGGGTTATCCAGGTGAGCCCAATCTAATTATATGTATCCTTTAAGAAACTTTTTCTGTCTGTGGTCAGAGGGAAATATGATTGCAGAATAATGGTCAGACAGATTCAAGTCTGCTCACTTTGAAGATGTAAGAAAAGGGCGAAAACCAAGAAATGAGTAGCCTCTAGACTGAAAAGGTTTAAAAAGAAATAACAGATTCTCCCTGGAGGCTCCAGAAAAGAACATATGCAGATGCCTTATCTTAGCCCGGAGAGACCTATGTTGATTTCTGACCTACATAATTATAAGATAATACATCCATGTCATGTTAAGCCACGATGTTTGTGGTAATTTGTCACAGCAACCACAGAAAACTAATGTAATACTTCCAATCAGTACAATTATAGAATTGTTGAAATGCTGCTACATTTATATATCAGATATCTAGTGTCTGTGGGTAAACCTTGTACTCTTTCTAATTGTACCTTCCTTCACTTATAAAATAAAAAGTATAAAATGACTTCTCAGACATATAGCTCAAACACCCCGTGCTTATTTAGACACGTCCTTCCACTCTGCATAGCTGCTTTAATTTCTCAGTATTCTGTCATGGATGCTCCCTCAGAAAATACATGGTTACCCCCAGAAACCCAGGCATGGGTAGCTGCCACATTCTTTGCTTATTCAGTCATTTTTCTAAGAAGACCAAGAGCTTCCTTATACCAGATATGTTTATTTTCTTCTTTTTTTAACTGGAGTATATTTGCTCTATAATGTTGCAATGGTTCCTACCGCACAACAAAGTGGATCGGCCACGTGTATGATTATATTCCCTCCCTCCAACCTCCCCACCAGTCCCACCCTCTGAGTCCTTGGAGGGCACCGAGTGGGCTCCCTGTGCCACACAGCAGCTTCTCACTAGAAATCCACATTACACGTGGTAGTGTGTATACATCAACGCTACTCTCTCACTTCCCCCCACCCTGCTCTTCCCCCGCTGTGCCCACAAGCCTGTTTTCTACATCTGCATCTCTGTTCCTGCCCTGCAAAAGAGGTTCATCTGTACCATTAGATTCCATATATATGCACTAATATACATTTGCTTTTCTTTCTCTGACTGACTTCACTCTGTCTGATGGACTCTAGGTCTATCTTATTTTCTATTTCATTTAAGTATCACAACAACCCTATGAGTGACATATTCAACTCCTCAGTTTACTAAGAATCTAAAGATTAGAATTTTAAACAATGTGGCTCAATATCCCATGTAGAAAGGGATGAAGAATGGATAGGAATCCAAGTCTAGCTGCTTCTCAAGTTTATGTTCATTTTATTATTTTAGCACTGTGTGCCAGAACCAAACATGAAGAAAAATAGAAGTACCTGTAACCAGAGGTGACAGTTTCCATCTTCATAATGAATCCAGCAGAAACTGAAATCCTTTCCTTTTGCCTTTATCAAGTAAAATATCCTAGTTTAATAATTAATTTTTGGGAAGAGAGCCTATTGTGATTCTCCTTGCATATTTCCTGTCCATTCTTTATTGACCCCAAAATGCAAAAAAAGGAAAATAACAGAGATTTTCCTAGAATAAAATATTTGCTTTTTATGATATATGTGTAAGGATTCACAGATGTGTATGTACAAGGATTCAGAGAAAAGTTAGCAAAGAAATGACAGGAGTTAGACTTGAATAGAAGAGTTTTATTGTTGTTTTGTTGCTGAGTCACGTCTGACTCTTTGTGAACCTATGGACTGCAGCACCCTAAGCTTCCCAGTCCTTCACTATCTCTCAGAGTTTGCTCAAAGTCATGTCCATTGATGGAGAAGGCAATGGCACCCCACTCCAGTACTCTTGGGTCTGGAAAATCCCATGGACAGAAGAGCCTGCTAGGCTGCAGTCCATGGGGTCGCTATGAGTCGGACACGACTGAGCGACCTCACTTTCACTTTTCACTTTCACGCATTGGAGAAGGAAATGGCAACCCACTCCAGTGTTCTTGCCTGGAGAATCCCAGGGACGGGGGAACCTGGTGGGCTGCCATCTACGGGGTCGCACAAAGTCGGACACAACTGGAGAGATTTAGCAGCGGCGGCAGCAGTAACCAAAGGTACTGTTCACAAAAGTATAACCTGTTTAGTGAATTGTTTTTAAATATACATTTCATCCATTACTATTTGCTTAATAGGAACCTTGTGAGAATTGGAGCCAAAGTGAGAGTTGTAATCCCTGTGGCACACAGGAGGAAACGGAGTTCTGGATCTAATGACCTCTGGCAACCTGTGACACCCAATTAACCTCAGGGTCCTAGGTGGCCAAACTCCCCCGTGGGGAGGAGCCTACTGAGAGAAACCTCCCTGGGGCAAGGGATGGGGAGGGGCCGGAAAGGAGAAAGTTGCCCTTGCCAGTAGAAAAAGCTTCGGGGAAATATAGCAAGCCTAGCAGGTGGAGGTGGGGAATTCACAGACAACCATGTCAAGCTAGGAAATTATTAGATACACTCTGCAATCACAATCTACCAATGAGAAAGTGTTAGTCATTCAGTCGTGTCCAAGTGTTTACAACCCCATGGACTGTAGCCCACCAGGCTTCTCTGTCCACAGAATTCTCCAGACAAGAATACTGGAGTGGGTTGCCATTTCCTTCTCCCTGGGATCATCCCAACCCAGAGATTGAACTCGTGGCTCCAGCTGCATCTTCTGCATTGCAGGTAGATTCTTTACCGCTGAGCCACCAGAAACCTATCCTGATGGTAACATCTTAAGTGTTCTCATATAGAATTAAATATCAGGTCAAATTTGCCTGCTCAAGATCCACAGGAACTTGGAACATTTAATAACAAAGTTTCTTTTCCACCCCTGACTTCTCCCACTCTACTGAAAGTTGCTGAAAATAATAATCTTCCTAGGCATCATCAGTGTGTGCTCATGTGAAGGTTAAAAGACATCATCCTCAAAAATTGCACTCATAAATATACAGGATCTTGGTGATTGATGGAGCAATACAATCAAGATAAATGAATATTAGTCTCCGTGAGGGAAAAAAAAAGTTATAA
This sequence comes from Dama dama, assembly GCF_033118175.1. Lineage (NCBI taxonomy): Eukaryota > Metazoa > Chordata > Mammalia > Artiodactyla > Cervidae > Dama > Dama dama. Next base: position 35,105,077 of record NC_083684.1, read on the forward strand.
ACACTTAAAAAAATCTTCTTATACAAGCATGCAGTCATCTTTAGTTGCTGCAAGTCAAACTAAAATTCAACCTTCTATTTTTAACATCTCTGCCTGTTTTGGCAAAGAAACAATTTAAAATAAAGAGCTGTTAGTCGTCTTGAGGAGGATTATTCGTAAGACACTCTTAATATACAATTTCCATAAAGTCGCTAATTGTTCCCTACTTTAAAATTCATCCTTCTGAAAATGAGATGCATTCGGTAATGTAAATATCAGCCAGGCACAGGATACTGCTCGGCGTTAGCATCCACATTATTATTCAGTCATAATTAATACACTTCTAAAATAAAGTGTTGACAGCACTCTTATTCAAATATATAGCATATGTTTATAGTCTCACACATTGAGGTACACACATAATTACAATATACGTGTGAGAGAAATCGCAGAGGCAGTCCAAAGAGCTGCATGCTTTATGCTAATTGAAAACTGCCACTGTCCAATTAAAGCCTGGGAGACCCTGAGGTGGCAACACTGTCAAACGCCTATCAGTACAGCCAGACATTAAATAACAAGACAAAATGTAAGGAAAAGAATAAAGGAGCTTTTTGTTGTCTAAATAGAACATCCAGAAGTGAACAGAATTCAGAATACTCAGTGCTCTTCATTATCCTAGTCAAGACTTGATCTCAACAGAAAAATGCATGATTGTCAGCAATAGTGAATAACTCAAAATTAGAACATTCATCTTCTACCAGACCAAGCCACCATTTGGAGGAGGATACTTATGCCTACTGGCTTTAAACTCAACATAACTAAGATCTTGGCATCGGGTCCCATCATGGCAAACAGATGGGGAAAAAATGCAAACAGTGACAGATTTTATTTTCTTGGGCTCCAAAACCACTGTGGATGGTGACTGCAGCCATGAAATTAAAAGACACTTACTCCTTGGAAGAAAAGCTATGACAAAGCTAGACGGCACATTAGAAGGCAGAGACATCATTTGGCTGACAAAGGTCTGTATAGTCAAAGCTATGGTTTTTCCATTCATGATGTATGGATGTGAGAGCTGGACAATAAAGAGGGCTGAGTGCTGAGGAACTGATGCTTTTAAACTGTGGTATTGCAGAAGACTCTTGAGAGTCCCTTAGATAGCCGGGAGATCAAACCAGTTAATCCTAAAGGAGATCAACCCTGAATATTCACTGGAAGGACTGATGCTGGGGATGAAGCTCCAATACTTTGGCCACCTGATGCAAAAAGCCTACTCATTGGAAAAGACCCTGATGCTGGGAAAGATTGAGGGCAGGTGGAGAAGGGCACAACAGAGGATGAAATGTTTGGATGGCATCACTGACTCAATGGACATAAGTTTGAGCAAATCTCAGGAAATTGTGAAGAACAGAGAGAAGCCTGGCGTGCTGCAGTTCATGGGGTTGCAAAGTCAGACACAACTTAGCAACTGAACAACAGCTTATGTCTACTTGTTTGTTGGTTTTAGTCAGAGAAAGGAAAAAATTTCCTATTACATTACTTTGGTGCTATTTTTATTTTTTTCCATTTGAGCTCATTAGGAAATAATTAATGCATGATGTGTAATTATAGAGGAACCACCGCACATGTATTTCAAAGCCTCATACAATATGAATTTTAAGAGGATTTTAAAGCAGGGTCATTTTCTGCAAAAGCGCAATATACTATTCCTTAGAGGAAGTGTGTATCATCAAATGTTAACATCAAGATTCACAGTAAATAACTGTTTCTTCCATAAATAATTTGACTTCTGAAGTGTTCTTCTGAGTCGGAAGTGGGAGCAAAAAGGCAAGACAAAATCTCTAACGTTATTTCAAAGATGACTCTCACCATGGTCAGATCAGGAGATGGAAGGATAAGTGAAATGAGAGAGAGGAAGAGATGGAGGAGGAAGAAACCTGGAAATATGTAGAACCTACTATGGACTATGTACTGTACTAATTGGCTAACATGCAGTATGTCATCCTCACACCCAGGAGTTTCTATTACTCTCATCTTATAGGTTGAAAATCTAAGACACAAAATAGTTAAATAAACTGCTCCAGCACACACCAGCTAATAAGGATCAGCACCACGGAGTTTAGTCTTGGATTTCAAAGGAATGTGTGCTTGTGTTGGTATAAACATATTGCCTTACAATTATCTTTCCCTCCATTCCAAATAAATAATCATTCTATTTTTTTTTTCTTCTGAATTCCACTGTGGCCTCTTCAGAAAATAAAATCTATGGGAAGAAGGAAAACGAATAACCTCTTATTGAACACTGACCCTTTGGCAGATTATTTAAACCACAGGACAACAAATAGGAGAGCAGACATGTGAACCCAAGTATGTCTGACAGCAGCCCATTAATTTCAAATACCTCACATCCCTTTCCAAAGTCTTCTATTTATACAGTGTTGCTTCCTCTCTTTGTAACACCTTCCAAATTAACACCTTGATCTCTGTCCTTGTTAGCTATTTCTTCCAAAGGGTCAACTCTTGAATTCACCAAACAGATGAAAACCATTAGGTGGTAGAAGGACTTTTTCATGTCCTTACGTTTCTGTGACACCTGACAGATGGAGCATATGCCCACAAATGACCCAGCATTTAAACAATTGGTGGCTATGCAACAGGAATCACCAGGACACAGTTTGCTTATTCACTAGGAAGAACTATTAAAGGATTCATAATTTGGATTCAATAGGTCCCATTATTTCTTTTGTGAGCCTACAGAAGTCTCATTAATAGTAACAGCAATTATACGTAGACACACAGTGGAGACTGGGATCTCGGTTGTGCTGTGTTAATGGTGAGGTTTGGGAGGGAAAAAAATGGCTTCAAGAGGTCTCATTTAAGATGTTATGCAGTTTTTATTTCATGTGGCTAATTACTGCCATTGAACTCTGCCGTTAATACCTTTTAGGACAATTTCAAGGATAAAGAGTGGAAAATGACAGGCATTGCATGAGCCATCCCCTGTGGTCTGAGTGCTTAGCCTTGCCATGTAATTCAACACCATGGTACAGTAGAAAGGATGTGGATTTTTGAAGTCACTGAGTGCTCAACCACAACACTGGCTTTGTGATTTAAACATCAGTGTGACTTTAAACAAATCATTTTACTTCTCTTACCTTCAGTTTCACGGGGGTTGTCTGTTGTTGTTATGTGTTTTTTCCCAGCCATGTGGCATTTGCGATCTTAGTTCCCCAACCAGGAATCGAACCCACACCCCATGCACTGGAAGCTTGGAGTCCTAATCACCGAATGGCCAGGGAAGTCCCTCAGCTTTAGTTTCTATGTCATCAAAGATATAAGAATACCTTATGGAGTCAGTGTGAGATTTACATTAAGTAGAAATATGTCTGTTAACCAGCAATAGGTGTGCAAAGTGTAGGTTTAGGTCTTGATTCACCAAATACGATTTTGTTTCTACTTGGATATATCTGTCATTAAACACACACATACATAAACGTCAAACCATAGATACTGTATGTATATAAACATATGGCAGAACTCTGTGCCAGGGACAGAATCTGCAACGATGCCTCCAGAGACGGAGGGACCGTGTGGCTGAACATTGCCCGCAGCGCACTGCGGATCCTCAAATGCACCAGCTTGAAATGTTTCCATGGAAGGCACTGTCTGACAAGAGGGTTAGGCGATCTAAAAATATCTGAGGGACTTCCCTGGTGGTACAGGGGATAAGAATCTGCCTACCAATGCAGGGGACATAGGTTCAATCCCTGGTCTGGGAAGATTCCACATGCTGCGAGGCAGCTAAGCCCCTGTGCCACAGCTATTGAGCCCGTATCCCTAAAGCCTCTGCTCTGCAACAAGAGAGGCCACCGCAGTGAGCAGCCCGCGCCCAACAACGAAGACAAAGCACCGCCAAAAATAAATAAAAGCCTCTAAAAAAATGTAAAATATTTGAAAGTCACATGGGTTGACATAGAGATTGTCATACTGAGTAAAGGAAGTCAGAAAGAGACAAATACCATATGATATGGCTTGTATGTGCAATCTAAAAAATGGTACAAATTAACTTATTACCAAAACAGAAACAGGGTCACAGATGTAGGAAGCAAACATGGACCAGGAAGGAGAGTGGGGGGGGGGGGGGGAGGGATAAATTGGGAGACTGGGATTGACAAGTATACACTGCTATATATAAAGTGTGTGTGAGTGTGTGTGTGTGCGCGCACGCTCAGTTGCTCAGTCATGTCCGACTTTCTGCCACCCCATGGACTGTAGCCCTCCAGGTTCCTCTGTCCATGGAATTCTCCAGGCAAGAATAGTGGAGTGAGTTGCCATTTCCTTCTCCAATATACAAAATACATAACTAGTAAGCACAGAGGACTCTTCTCAATACTCTGTAATGACCTACATGGGAAAAGAATTTCAAAAAGAGTGAATATATGTATATGTATAACTGATATGCTTTGCTCTACACCTGAAACTAACACAGCATTGTAAATCAACTATACTCTAATAAAATTTTTTAAAAATTTGAAAAATCACTGTTTTGAATATTCTAAGACCTATGACTAAGCTACACAGGAATACTTGTGAGCTCCAACTGCAATCTCATTTGTAGGATGAGTCCTTCTCTTCAGTCGAGGTAGTAGAGTTAGTTCCACTGAATTGCACTTTACATGCAATAGTTGCACTTTTGTGACCTACATTAAGGAATGATAGAAATTAAGAGCCCTGTGAAATACCTCACTGTGATATTACAGCGCCAGAGTGGAAGATGCTGCTCATTACCCTGCCTAGAGCACTGCAGGGGGAGAAGGTGTCGGTGAAAGTCACTGCTCCCGACACGAAGACACTAACAACATTTCTTGAGATGTGTTAGTTTACTTTATCCCCTGGATATCCTTCTTTGCACTAGTAATTAGCTTTTACAATGGACACTAGTTACACTGAGAGCCAACCTGTTGGCCCCACCAATAACAAACCCATAGAAATTCCATTACACAATTGTGTGTATTAACTAAATAAACTGTGCCCTTTTTCTCCTGTTTGTTTTCCATTTTCATCGCTTTGTTCTCAACTATTACTAGTTTACGTAGTCCTGCCATTGATTTTACGTTCTGCTGTGGTTTTATTCTTAAAAATATGTATTCTTGGGACTTCCTTGGTGGGAAGAAAATGCCTTGCAATGCAGGGGATGTATGCTCAATCCCTGGTTGGGGAACTAATTAAGATCCCACGTGTTATAAGGCAGCTAAGCCCATGCACAGCAATGAAAGACACCTCAGGATACAAATAAGATCCTGTGGGCTGATCAGCCAAATAAATTAATATTTTAAAAAAAAAAACACTCCCAGCATTTTAAAAAAATACATATATTCCTCTGTGGTAAGGTTTAATGTGCTGAGATAAATATAGTAAACTTAACATTTGAGATATTCAAATTCAGGCCCACCATATGCATATGCTAATTGCACATTACAAATGTTCTATTTATAATTCTACCTCTTTCATCATGAAATCTGGTTCACTCTAAAATTGATAAGAAAGCTTGCGCTTACTATGACTCTTAAGTGTTCTGGGTAACTGCATCTATTGTCCGCCTGCACCTCTCCTCCATCATTTCCTGTTATCTCTTGTCCAATTCTAATGGAGACCAAGACTGCACATTAGCCAATGAATAGCCTCATTCCCTGATTCCAACAGTGACCCCTATCTTAGGGAATCTAGTCAGTAAGAAAGGTTTAGCATCCTTTTAAATGAGCAAATGGCAATAGCACTATATTTTAGAGACCCTATGATAGTCAGGGATATAAAGGCTTTTTGAAGGTGTTCAAGGTATAGGTGCTGTTGAACAAGCCAAACTATTCTTCCCTGTCTATATTCTAATATGCCAACATATTTGGAGCTACGATCGCCCCTGGTAAATTTTAAGAAGTACAAGATAGAAGCAAAACAGATTGTTGAACTATAGACACCAGATAGCTGTTTTATAGAGGCTACAGATTTTCTGTTTGTTTAGAGTTTTACCTGTTGTCAGGTACTGTACTATCTACTTTCTATGTATAAACTCATACAAGCACTTGGAACCTTGATTTTCTAACGTGTGCAGCAGGGCTAAAGATACACACCCAGTTGCCTTGATACCAACCCAGTTACTCTGACTCCAAACCTTCTGCTCTTAACTATGTGACCGTAACAAAAATATTCTGAGCCTGCTGATTTCACTCTCAACTATCTTACTAGGAGTTGGTTGTTCATCCATTCTTGGGAGAAATCTTAGTGTACTGAGATTGCCAGTAAAGATTCTACTAATAATAAGTCCACAAATGGACTTATTACCAAGACCTTCTTCTTCAATGAGAAGGGACTCAGTTAATCAATCAATAGGCTGACACATACAAAATCCACATCAATGACATGACTTAGCCAAAGGGCAAAAGGCAAATCATAGGTCAGTTTAATATCTGCAAAGTCATTTTCTCTGTGGCTCTGTTCCATAAAAAACACATGCCAAGGATAATATTTAAACAGAAGGGTGATCATTACTCATTCTGTAATCACATTAGCAATGACAAATGATTGCTTAAAAACAACTGCTTACTTAAATTTGTGTTATTCAGAACTAAGAGCAAAGAGAACTGTTTAAAGTAGTGGAGGGGGGAAGTGTGGATACTGAAAATAAGAATCATATTAATGTGAAGTAATTGCCCAGGAGATTCCTGTATAAATTAGCTTACATTAGAGAAATACACACACATACATATGTACACAGGTGCACATATATTTTTACTGAGAAATATAATTTTATTATATTTAAATGCATATAATCCTCAAATGCAAGTTAACTAACTGTTGCTGGGACAAACCTCAATTTGAGAAAAGGATGAAAATCCTTCATAATTAGCACATTATGTCACTAACCTTTGCTTATACTACAATTAGGTTGCTTGTTAGTCAATAGAGCTTTGAAAAGGGTTGGAGACTAGCTTATTTCTTTCATGCCAAAAGGAATGTAAGTTTACAACCCTGCATTGGCCTTTGGAGTTCTGGATTCATCACTCACAAACCTTAGGAGACACTTGCTTTCAGCTTAGAATGTGCATTAAGAACCTCGTGGACCTTCTATTCCATAAAAATAAACCATAAACTCTTTCCTGATCCTGGTAAAAATCATGTCCAGACTTAAAATAAGAAATCAAATAAGAATTTGTACTATATCATTCCTTTCTCCACAGACCATTAAGGATATTCTAGCTACAATTCTGTCTCGTTAAGAGAAGTGGTCTGTAGGTGTTTGACTGCAACCAAACCAAACCAAAGGCCTGAAATGTCACCCTCAGCAAAATTTCTGATGTTACTCTACTTTACTCAGCCTGAGTCATGCAAGGAGTAAAACTCAAGCTTTCAAAAGAGCCTGACTCACTACCTGCTGGCTCCAACTAGCTCCATCCATATCTAGCCACCCTCTGGAATTAAAAAGTTACCAGGACATCACATCAAAGATGGTACTTACTGTGGCATTTTTCTCTGTATTTGATCCTACCAATTTAAAATTGTGAGATCTAAATATATACGAATAATGTTTCCATTAAAATGAAAATGTTGAAGTAATGAGGATTTCTTTCAACATTCATTAGGAGTCACCTGGCTTCGGGGCATGCTGAGTGAAATGTAAACTATGTTAGCTTCTTATCACACTGCTGTGCCATTTCTTCTGGATGCTAGAAACACCCACACCCCACTGGCAGTAACTGTGAACCACAACGTCACCTGAATTCATCAGAAAGTTCACGAGGGATTTGCTTACTGTAACAGTGGCAAGTGTGAAACAAAAAGAACATAAAAATGTAACCTACCATTACAAAATATACTTTTGCAAAATCAATCATATTAAATATGTGGTTCTGGGGTTTGTGCTGAAAACACACATGCACACACATACACACACACACACATCTATTCAGTAATTGGGTTAGCACACATCTAATCAACAACCAGATGAGAAGTGAAATGTTATAAAATAGAATGAGAAAGCACAATGAGTCTCCATGACATACCATGTTATTAGAGATAATGCTAAACACAAAACCTGCGAATGCAGGGTACATGGGTTTGATCTCTGGTCCAGGAAGACACTACATGCCGCGCCCTCACGCTACAACCACTGAAGCCCATGTGCTTAGAACCTCTGTCCTGCAACAAGAGGAGCCATCACAATGAGAAGCTTGAACACAGCCACTATAGAATAGCCCCTACTTTCTGAAAGCAGAGAAATCCTGCATGTAGCAATGAAGAACCAGCAAAACCAAAAAATACAAGAAATAAATAATTTAAAATATTTTTTAAAACTGTAAAGCATTATTAAGACAAAAAATGCAATGCAGAGGTTTGGATTTATATGCTCTGAAAATGTATTTAGGGTATGTATATATGCTTCCCCAAATAGTCTTCACTTTCTATGCCCTGGGGAAAAATGAACCTGCAGTTATTTGAGTTTTGATATATACAGAGTCCTTGAATAGCATGCTACACTTATGTAATGACTGACAGTAATCAGGATTAGGATGAAACAGTAGGTTCTGGGTGGTGAAAACTGGGTCCTGACTTATTCTCTGGAACATATTACTAATTTTTAACTACTGTCTTTGAATGATTTGGTATAAATCCTGGGGATATAACAATGAATAAGTCAGAGATATCCTCAGCCCTCAGTGGCTTATATCCTGCTGGGAATGATGGCTTGATTTGAATTCTACAAGAGAAACACAGTAATTAAGAAATATTACCACCTGTTCGTAAATAAGCTCCCAATGTGCACCTATATTATCTGGGGAATCTTGTTAAAATGCAAATTTTGATTCAGTAGTCTATTGTGGGGTCTGAGATTCTGCATTTCCAAAAAGCTCCCAGGTGACACTGATGTTGTGATCTAGGGAACCCATGGGACCCACTTTGAATAGCAAGACAAAGATCCAATCTTTGGAAGGTGAAAATAAAGAGCAATTGCTCTTATAAGAAATAAATTGCATTTACTAAGGTGGGTATTGTCTTCTTTCTTATTCATAATAATTCTGAGAGTGAAACCTCCCCATCTCTATTTGAAATAAACTGCAACACAGCCAAAGAGAAACTGAATCTAATGGGAAATCTGAGTCAAGGTCCAAAGCTCTTTTCTCTTTGCAATCAGCACCACTGTATACCAAACTAAGAAGACCAGTATTAGTTGAATAGCTTCAAGAAATCTGAATAAATCCAGAGGATACAGAGGATAATGAAGATAATAAGGAGAGTGACAGGAACAGAGGATAATAAAAAAATTGACAAGAGGCTGAAATCATACTCAGTAGTACCTTCGTGTGGGCATCTTACAGGTATATTAAGGATATTAGGCTTTTACCCAAAGGGTTTTGGAGAAATTAATGAAGGATTTAGAGAAGGACAATAACATACCCAGAAATGCTTAGAAATCAAATTTTCTTTGCAACCGCATGGACTTTATAGTCCTTGGAGTTCTCCAGGCCAGAATACTGGAGTGGCAGCCTTTCTCTTCTCCAGGGGATTTTGCCAACCCAGTGACTGAACCCAGGTCTTCCCCATTGCAGGTGGGTTCTTTATGAACTGAGCCACCAGGGAAACCCAAGAATACTGGAGTGGGTAGCTTATCCCTTCTCCAGCATATATTCCCAACCCAGGAATCGAACCAGGGTCTCCTGCATTGCAGGTGGATTCTTTACCAGCTGAGCTACCAGGGAAGTCCCTGTAAAAATACACAGTGAACTAAATCAAACAAACCATGTGGAAATATGCCTTAAGGTGGCTACAGGAAAAATGGAAAGGCATGGTGAATTTTAAGAAATATTTACTGGGATAAAGTATCAGCGGGGGTATTCATTAACTCTCATGCCTGGGTTTTCTGTTTTATTTATTTATTTATTTTTTTGCAGTTTTCACATGTGGCTAAAGGGACAGAGTTCCAGGACATCTTCTCCTCCTTTAAGATCTCATATGGTCTGGCATATTTTGAATTAGCACTGTGTTCCCAAAAAGGGATAACAAATTTAAGTGGTACAGAGAGAACGGTTTCAAAATGTATGGATTCATCTTCCTCCGAACGGAGAAGGCAGCTAACACGGTAAAACCTGTGATTGCAAAGATAACACTGCTTAAGTCAAGGCAGAAATCATCTACCAGACTCTGATCTGATCAACAACAGACGTGTTTGATGGTGCTGGCATATGGTACAAAATAAGAAGATAATATCTGCATGAAAGAAGTTGCCTCAGCCCACACCTTCCAGAAGCACCGAATGGCGTCCAGATTGAGCCAAAGACAAACAGGTTTTGTGTTCAGTGTTCTAAACCTCTAGAACACTAAGGCCCTACTATTGGACGTCCCAGGCACACCAGTGGAGGTGAGGGAGTGACATGGTTCAGAAAGAAAGATTAGAAGGGAAACACAGGATGTATCTGGGGAGGTGAACAAATACCCAGTTATCCTTCAAGCCCTCATTCACAGCTTACTGCAAAGGGCTTCCTTAATCTGCTGAGTAAATGGTAACTCTATACTAGCTGGAATAAACTAAAGGATAAAAACATGGAAAAGGTTAATGTTAAAAATCAGGAAAAAAAACTACACTCTTTTGTACCTTGTCAGTTAAGAATACGGGTTGTGAATGGAATATTACTCAGCTATCAAACAGAACGTCATTTGCAGCAACATGGAAGAACCTAAAGACTGTCATACTGAGTGAAGTACATCAGACAGAAAAGCAGAAATATTGTCCTATTGTTGTTTAGTCGCTAAGTCATGTTCGAGTTTTGCGACCCCATGGACTGTAGCCAGCCAGGCTCCTCTGTCTGTGAGATTTCTCACAAGAATACCAGAGCAGGTTGTCATTTCCTTCTCCAGGGGATCTATCCAACCCAGGGATCGAACCTGCAACTCCTGCATTGGCAGGTGGATTCTTTACCACTGAGCCACCTGGGAAGCCCAAAATATCATATGACATCCCTTGTAGTGGATTCTAAAAAAGAAATGATACAAATAAACTTACTTACAAAACAGAAAGAGACTCACAGACTTAGAGAGCAAACTTCTGGTTGCCAGGAGGAAGGGTGGGGGGAAGGGGTAGTTAGGGAGTTTGGGGTGGACATGTACACACTCCTCTATTGAAATGAATAACCATCAAGGACCTACTGCATAGCATAGGGAACCCTTCTCAATGTGATGTGGCAGCCTGGATGGGAGGGGAATTTGGGGGAGAATGGATACATGTGGATGTATGGCTGAGTCCCTTGGCTGTTCATGTGAAACTATCACAACATTGTTAATTGGTTACACCCAGATACAAAATAAAAAGTTAAAAAAAAAAAAAGAATATGGGTTGTGGATCAGCTATGTGTGATATGGTGCATATGCTATTTATTTAGCATTAAAATCATTTACTTCTCTCTATCACAGTTTTTCAGATGGAAAAATACGGAGTCAAATAATAGAACTCTGAGAGGAAAATGTCTGGTATATACCAATTCATTAGTGAAAGCTGCAGCTATTATTGTCTCATTATGGTAGCAGGACTCTTTCCCTCCTCCCAAATGGGTGTGAACTCCTGACCATACCCCACTCATCTTTGTATCCCTGGCAGTGAGCACACGACTTAGCTTGTTGTTGGTATTCAAGACATGCTTGTAGAATTATCGGATGATCACAAGCACTAAAATCACCAGAGAATTTAAGTCTGATTGTCAACAGAAGCTTTTGAAGGATAAAAATGTGAGCTTCAGCTTCTCGGGCAATAATTGCAACCTCAGGACATGACTGAGGTTGATCCCATGCCAGATCCAACGTAAGCAGTTCAGACAGAAAACTGCTGAAAGGATTGTCTGAGGGGAAGATTTTGAATTTGTTAGCACTAATATCAACTAGCCAGTCATGTTCTGCGTTAAAACCCACGGCCACGGGAAACACCGTCCCTGTGAGAAGGTAGGAGATGATGATGTATGGATTGAGCATTAGATGACATTATTAATGAAAACGCACCAACATCCTGCAGGCTAACCTTGGGAGAGTCGGAAGTGGAGCAATTGTAGCCTATGTGCTCTAAACAAGCACAACCGATGTCAAAGTAGGATACAGCTATCCAATTTTGAATGCATCAATAAGCTTGAAGTGTTTAGTATATATGGTGCATAAGTAGAAAAACAGTCATCATATTAATTCATATGGAATGACTGAAGCTACACATTTTTATTAAATTCCTAGAGCCAACTCGTTGGAAAAGATCCTGATGCTAAGAATGAGGGAAGGAAGGGAAACGGGCAACAGAGGAAGAGATGGTTGGATGGCATCATCGACTCAATGGACGTGAGTTTGAGCAAACTCCTGGAGATGGTGAAGGACAGGGAAGCCTGGCATGCTGCAGTCCATGGGGTCACAAAGAGTAGGACATGACTGAGCAACAACAAGGCCCAAATACAACTTTATGTAGAAAAACTCTGACTGGAATAATTTAGAAGTGATGAATGGCAGTGGTATGAAGTGAAAATATATATCTAGAACTGTTCCTGGACTGTGGTAAGGCAGCATGAAGAATGGAATCCACATTTAAATGTCCTCTCCTCTTTCTCCATCCTGGCCATGAACTCATACTTGCATGCCTTTGATGGAAGAGGAAGGAGGTAACCTCATATTTCTTAGACGTGGATATAATTTTCTTTCTATATTTATTTCCTGTGAGTCCCTTATTCATTTTTCTCTTTGGTTCTATTGTTAATATTTGTTGAACATCTAGAATACATCAGACACTTTATTGTGAGCTAAAGACACATATATAAAGAAGACACATGTGTTGTTCTCTAATGGACTATGTATTCCTTTTTTTAATATCTATTTATTTATTTGGCTGCGCTGGGTCTTCATTGTGGCATGTGAACTCTTATTTGCCATATGTGGGATCCAGTTACCTGACCCAGGCCCCCTGTACTGGGAGCATGGAGTCTTAGCCCCTGGACAAGGGAAGACCTCTAAGTCCCCGGACTATGTGTTCCTTGAAAAAAAAATGCATGCAGTATAGCATCATAGATACGTTTATAATCTGTATAGGAGACAGTGGAAAAAATGGATCATATTCTTTAGAGGAGGCAGATGTCTATGATGGATTTGCATAATCATGATACTTGAAAGTTGTATCTTAAGAGGGTGAGATAGTAGATATTGTGAACATTCACAGCATTGAATTCTGGAATCAGACGTCCTGAGTTCAAATTCCAGACCCACCACATAGTACCTGTATCCTTCAGAAAGCTACATAACTTCTTACTGACTCAGTATCTTTATTTCTAAAATGGGGGGTAACAGTAAGAATCACCTATAGGTATAAGGAATAAATAAGCTAAATATATAACGGTCTTAAAACAGTGCCCATTACCTTGTAAATACTTAAGGTATGTTAGCTTTCACTTTGTATATTTCCCTGGAAAGAGAAGAGATTATCATTTCAGAAATAATGAATAATGAGAGAATCACAGATATCTGAGGCATTCAGGTAAATAAATACAGAATGTTGGAAATGAAAATAATTACAGCCAACATGTAAAGAACATTTAACACCATCAAACACTATGCTATATTCCTGCTGCTTAATTTAATCCTCACATCGAAGGCTAGTGGATAAAGATTGCCAAAATACCATTGGCCTTCTAACAAGGTGAACAAACACTAGATTTATGACAATCGCTTCAGGGAGATGAAGTATGTGGCTGGCAAGAGTAATGTGAGACGTCACTTGAAGTGCGAAAGAGGATCTCCCTCCCAAAGTGGCAAGTTCAACTGTTAATGGACTATCACTCTACTCATATCTAAGGGATCCAGGTCTAGTTCAGCAGAAGGCTTTTGTCTTGTTGAGTGGGATTATGAGTATGGAGATCCTGAGCTTCATTTCTGAGAAGAAGAGACAAATCTGAGGACCGACACCAGGGGTCCTACTTTTCTGAGCATTTGCAATGTCTTGTTCTGGCTCTAAATAAGCATCGAATTAAAAATTCATTGGTGGCTCAATGGTAAACAATCCACCTGCCAAGCAGGAGATGCAGGTTCGACCCCTGGGTTGGGATGATCTCCTGGAGAAGGAAATGGCAACCCACTCCAGTATTCTTGCCTGGGAAAACTCAAGGACAGAGGAGCCTGGAGGGATATAGTCCATGGGGTCGCAAGAGTCAGACACGACTGAGTGCCTAAACAACAAATCAGAAAAAGGCAAATATGATATTGCTCATACCTGGAATCTTAAAAATAAGATGCAGTGAACCTATTTACAAAACAAAAATAGACTCACACACAAAAAATAGACTCATCAAAAATAAATGTAGAAAACAAGCTTCAGATTGTCAAGGGGGTGAGTGGGGGGAGGGATAAACTGGGAGATTGGGACTGACATGTAGACAATGCTATATATAACATAGGTAACTGATAAGAACCTGCTGTCTAGCACAAAGAACTCTACTCAATACTCCATAACGACCTGTAAGGGAATAAAATCTACAAAAGAGTGGATATATGTGTATTTGTTGTTTGTATTTTTTAGTCCAAAAATTGTGCCCAACTCTTTTGCAGCCCCATGGACTGTAACCCACCAGGCTCCTCTGTCCATGGAATTTTCCAGGCAAGAATACTGGAGTGGGTTGCCATTTTCTTCTCCATGGGATCTTCCCTACCCAGGAATTGAACATGCATTTTGCCTGTATGAGCAGGCAGATTCTTTACCACTGAGCCACAAGGAAAGTCCATGTATATGTATATGTAAGTACATGTATAACTGATTCATTTTACAGTACAGCAGAAACTAACACAAAATTATAAATCAACTATGCACCAATAAAAATTAATTTTAAAAAAGAACATATTCAGAACTTCAGGACTATTAAATTCACAGTCCTTATTCTTAACTGCTAGGTAATATACTTTTATTATGTTATATTATCTTTAAGTGGTTTTAAAATTTGGATGAAAACTGAAATCACTAATGTTGGGGGATTTTGTAAAATACCAAAGTCCAGGTACCATTTCCTTAAATTCTGAATTAGAATATTGCAATAGGACTCAGGAATCAGTATTTTACAGCCTCCGAGGTAAATTTAACATTCACTTGGACTGAAAACAACTGTTATACCGCTCCTGTGTGGATCATAGCTTTTCCAAGTGTAATTAGTGGGTGGTCTCCATGCAATAGGATTTTTTAACCAGCATACAATCACACGTTGTTTGCTGTTGTTGTTGTTTAGTGCCTAAGTTGTGACTGACTTTTTGCGGCCCCATGGACTGTACCCTGCTAGGCTCCTTTGTCCATAGGATTTCCTGGGCAAGAATACTGGAGCAGGTTGCCATTTCATTCTCCAAGAGATCTTCCCAACCCAAGGATCGAACACGTGTCTCCTACATTGCCAGGCAGGTTCTTTACCTCTGAGCCACCAGTATCAGCATCAGTTCAGTCGCTCAGTCATGACCAACTCTTTGCGACCCCATGGACTGCAGCATGCCAGGCTTCCCTGACCATCACCAACTCCTGGAGCTTGCTCAAATCACATCCATTGAATTGGTGATGCCATCCAACCATCTCATCCTTTGTCATCCCCTTCTCCTGCCTTCAATCTTTCCCAGCATCAGGATCTTTTCCAATGAGTCAGTTCTTCACATCAGGTGGCCAAAGGATTGGAGCTTCAGCTTTAGTATCAGTCCTTCCAACAAATATTCAGGGCTGATTTTCCTTTAGGATTGACTCGTTTGATCTCCTTGCAGTCCAAGGGACTCTCAAGAGTCTTCTCCAACACCACAGTTCAAAAGCATCAATTCTTTGGCACTCAGCTTTCTTTCTGGTCCAACTCTCCATACATGACTACTGGAAAAACTATAGCTTTGACTAGACAGACCTTTGTTGGCAAAGCAATGTCTCTGCTGTCTAGATTGGTCATAGCTTTTCTTCCAAGGAGGGAGCATCTTTTAATTTCATAGCTGCAGTCACCATCCGCAGTGATTTTGGAGCCCCCAAAATTAAAGTCTGTCACTGTTTCCATTGTTTACCCATCGATTTGCCATGAAGTCATGGGACCGGATGCCATAATCTTAGTTGGAAGCCCATAAACTTTAAAACATGGTTCTGGGATTATAGTCCTCAAAGACTGGGAGATGAAGAACAGGAAGAGGCTGTTTATGATGACATGTTTTGTGCAATGGAAGGTAGCTTGGATTTGGTCTTGAAGACAGAAAGAAACAACTGAAGGATGCCAGCAAATGGTTAGATGCATGCTTTAGAAAGAAGCAAACTGATGATTTTGAAATATATTTCTGAGAGATGATGTGTGTCACAGTGGACACCAGTGACCAAAGAAACAATCTTTGCCTACTATCTGCTACTTCCATATCCCCCACCCCATACACACATCCTTTCTTAGACCCTGAAAAACTGGCCTAAGCCAGAGGAGAATGTGAACAGCCAACAAACCATAATTCAGGTTTTCACAGAGTGAAAACAAATACAGCATTTCAGTGTAGAAAGGAGCCCATGGTGTCACTGTTTTCAAGCCTCTGGAGTGACGGAGCTTTATTCACAATACCTGTAAAGGAACCTGGATATCTTCTTCCAATTAATCAAGCTTTGTGTATAAGCCGCAATTCTAGGAAGTGAACTGCTTCCTCCCTAAAGAAGAAAACCTTCTCCAGGCAGTAACTGAACCCAGGAGTCCGGAGTCAGAGGCTGAACATCTAATTGTGTTTCCTTCTTTTCTCAAGGGCACACCTGTTCCTAATTGCTTTCTTTATTTCTGTTTATATTTTTAGCTTGGAGAAGTGCTGGGAGGATTAATTACAGCAGTTAATGTTTCCATTTGAAAGGAGATGATACGCTATAAGTACTAAATATTATTCAATTTAATGGAGTTAAATTCCTCTAAAAGAGACAAATGGCACAATTCAGCATTTCATTGATGCCCTGGAAAATTACAACACCTCATCTTGAGTCATCAAGATAAAGTAATGGAGATTTTTTAAAAATTCCCCAAATCATATATAAAATGATTTCATCAAGTGTATATTTCACCAATTTCTAATGATGCCCAGATCTATGTAATACATCTGTGACGGTAGACGAGTTGATAAGGAGGGAATTACTCAGTTATCCCAAATGACAATTATTTTACAAAATATGTGATTTCCATGTTCTTGCCAGTCATTTCAGAACTGAAGAAGGATACCACAAAATTGGAAGCAATCATCCCTTGCAGTTCGATATTAATGAGGAGCCCCACTCCACCAGCACTCCTGCCGGCATCTCTCTCTGACTAAAGGAGAAATATATCCTTGTTTTCTATTTTCCTCTGCATAATACACAACCAGAGGCCCTGTTCTTTGGCCATACCTCTGCAATATGCAAATATACCTCCAAAATGTTAGTGTTAGTAAATCGTGCATATGAGGAGTCATGTTAAAATGTAAGGTTATAGCAAACAGTTAAGCTGAGAACAGAAACATAACACTCATCTATCTGGTAACCTCTCTGAAAATCACAGGTAAGCAAAATCACTCAAATGTCCAAAGATCATTAGCCTCACGGGGTTTTCCTTCCCAGTGGGTTTTGTAGAAAGCAGCAGTACTGAACTGAGGTTAACGTGCAGTAGACAGGCTTGTGTTTTCAACTCTAATAATACTTATATACAGCATGACCTTTAGCAATTGCTCCTCTGAAACTGAGATGATGCTAGTTCATATCCCCTACCAGGGTTTGTGAACACAGAATGAAATAACAAGGGTAAAATATTTAGTATTGTGCCAGCTATATAGTAAGCATTTAATACATGTTTGTCATTATTCATTGAATATTCATTGGAAGGACTGATGCAGAAGCTGAAGTTCCAATACTTTGGCCACATGATGGGAAGAGCTGACTCATTGGAAAAGACCCTGATGCTGAGAAAGATTGAGGGCAGGAGGAGAAGGGAGCGACAGAAGGTGAGACGGTTGGATGGCATCACTGACTCAATGCACATGAGTTTGAGCAAACTCCAGGAGATGGTGAAGGACAGGGAAGCCTGGTGTGCTGCAGTCCATGGGGTTGCAAAGAGCTAAACATGACTGAGCGACTGAACAACAAGCCATTATACTATTACACGCAGATGTACTGTATAAATATTTCTGTTACTCAGAAAAAAAGAAAGCAAAGAAGATGAAGAACTCAACAAAGATCTCATTGAGGATGATGCACTAATCTCTTTTTCAGATTCCGAGTTTCTCAGTCCCTAGAGACAATACTATTTGTCAACACTCTTTGATGGTTCAGTGGTAAAGAATTCGCCTGCCAATGCAGGAAACACAGGTTCAATCCCTGGGTCAGGAAGATCTCCTGGAGGAGGAAATGGCAACCCACTCCAGTATGCTTGCTTGGATAATGCCATGGAAATAGGAGCCCGGCGGGTTACAGTCCATGGGGTTGCAAGAGTTGGACAAGACTTAGCAACTAAACCGCCACCCAAACCCTCTTCAGAATCGTGCACCAGAGACTTCGCCCATGGCTAAGACTCTGCACCCCCAATGCTTGGGACCCAGTTCCACCATCCCTAGTCAGGGAACTAGATTCCACCTTCCACAGTTAAAGATCCTGCATGGCACAACTAAGACCTGGCACAGCCAAATAAGTAAACAAATATTTTTAAAAGAATATTTTAAAAAAGGAATCGTGCTTCAATATGGATATCAGTATTGAATCCAAAAAGTTGAAGAGGTATGAAAAGATGCCTTCATTTATCATAACAATTCAACTTGTTTCCAATAAGAATTAAGGCACAGAGCTTAATTCAAGGAATACGGGGAATATGTGCAAACAAAATATGGCCTTCCCTTCTCAAGGAGGAAAAAAAAGTTTAGGGGGAAAGTTTATTACTACATAATCAGAAAAAAAAAAGATTTCCGTATTGTCCATATTTATTAATGTATAGATTTGTAGAAATAATTCTAAATTCAAACAAACCATGTTTGGATATGGGAAGCATTGTTTTTCCTCCTTTGCAGAGTTTATTCTGACAGCTAAGTTAATTTGTGCCATCATTGGGTAAATTTTCAGCAGGTGACTTTTACTCAGATGTTTGAAGAACACAGCTACTAATTTCATAACATGGCATTATAATTTATTAGCATTCCAATAAAAACATAATTTATCTATAACCCTCAAGTTTATTATTTATATTGCACCTTCCCAGTAGCTAATAAATCATTGGTAATTGACTTTAATACCAAAAGCTAAATACCAAGCCCTACCATAATCTTAAATGCTGGGCTATGCACACATATCTGCCTCTCCTGCCACATACAAAGTTAGAGAGAAAGGCTAAAGGTTCAGCAATTTGGAGAAGCATGTGAAATAACACTGTAAGTAACTGGAACTAAATATAAGTGGTGTCATGCGGCACAGATAAGAAGCTGAGACTTCAAGAGTTTAAAAAACTTGTGCAAGAGAACACTGACTTTGGGACTTTCCTGGTGGTCCAGCGGTTAAGAATCCACCAGCAATACAGGAGACAGAGGTCCCATCCCTGATCTGGGAACTAAGACCCCACATTGCCCCAGCTAAGGCCACAACTAAGACCCTGTGCAGCAAAATAAATAAATACCTTTTATTTATTTAAACCAATGCACCATAACTCTGACCCCGAGCTCTAGAGCCCGGGAGCTACGACCACTGAAGCCCATGTGCCCGTGCTCTGCAATAAGAGAAGTCACTGCAATGCAAAGTCTGCACACCATAACTAGAAAGTAGCCCCCAGTCAAGGCAACTAGAGAAAGCCCTCAAGCAGCAACCAACACCCAACATCAGCATAAATAAATGTATTTTTTAAAGAGAGAGAACACTGACTTGGAGTGACAGAGATTCAAACCAGAAATGTCTGGCTCACAAAACGCCCTCGTCCTCTCTTCTCTTGCAACCCTCATGAAAGAGGTGCATCTCTTTGCTTAGCAGGAAAAGTGAAAAGTCGTGTCTAGCTCCTTGAGACTCCATGGACTGTAGCCTGCTAGGCTCCTCTACCCATGGAATTCTCCAGGCAAGAATACTGGAGTAGGCTGCCATTCCCTTCTCTAGTTTAGCAGAGCTCCTTATTAATTCACCAATTTTACCACATCACAAGTAATCAACATCCAGGAGAAAATATAAGTCAGTCCTGGAATTATGTTTCTTGGAGAGATTGTAGATTTTTTACATAAGTGAAGAATATATTAAAAACAATACATCCACCCCTTATCTTCGTTTCCATCTTCCTCACATCAGCATCAATGAGTCACCACAAGATCGAATCTCACTGTGCTCCCTGCCCCATCCAGTATTTATCTGCACATGAAAGATCTCATCACTGGCCTGAATTGGCTTCTGAATATGTGTGCTCCTCACCAGGACCAGAGTTTACAGCCTTTCTGGATGGAGCTATACTAATGGGTTGTTTTATCTTTTTTTTTTTTAAAAAAAAAAGGCCCAGAACAGAAGCTGCTGGAATCCCTTAAGTCTCTCTGAATCTGATGTAACCACGGCTGATTCAACAGCAACTTCATGGCAAGGAGATGCCATATGGAACACCCCAAGAGATACCCTCTTCCCTGTCTTTTCTGTCTTTCAAGAATTATAAAAGTAAAGTCTTTATGAGTCTCAGATCTTTTATATATATATATAATTTATTCTTTAATTGGAGGAAATTGCCTTTCAATGTTGCGATGGTTTCTGCTGTACAAGGCAAATCAGCCATAATTATACACATATCACCTCCCTCTTAAGCCCCCCTCCCCTCCCCCAGCCCACCCCTTAGGTCATCACAGAATGCCAGGCTGGGCTCCCTGCGTAACACAGCACCTTCTCACCAGCTATCTATTTTACACATGACAGAGTGTATATGTTGTGCTACTTTCTCCGTTCTTCCCACTCTCTCCTTTGGCCACTGTGTCCACAAGTCTGTTCTCTACATCTGCGTCTCCATTCCTTCCCTGCAAATAGGTTCATCAATACCACTTTCTCTAGGTTCCATATATATGCATTAAAATGGGATATTTGCTCTTCTCTGACTGCCTTCACTCTGTGTAACAGGCTCCAGGATCATCCACCTCACTAGAACTAAAGAGTCTTGGATCTTAAGGACAAGAGAAACACATGCATAATAATAATAATAAAAATGGTAATAACGATAAACTAACAGTGAGAAAATGTTGGCAAATAGAGGAGTCACAAGCGATCCTATTCATCTTGTACCATTTGAAAGGCACACAAAACTCAATCAGGTTGAACTTGACAAAGAAAAATACACAGTCATTTTACAGTAATGCAACACTGTTTTCAAAGACTTATGACATAATCCATGAGAAAAATAAGCAGTTGAGGCTGACTGCATTTATCCTTGGTTCTCATTTTATTCATGTGCAGCCTTAAAAGACAGCTTCAGTTGTATTGTGGAATTTTCAGAGGTGACCTAGAAATACGGCCAATACCTTTTATTTTTTTTTCCTTTTTGGGAAGTTAACATTTCTTCAAAGCACTCTTCAAATAGCTCTTGCTTTGACCCAAAATGATTTTAATTAAAATAATGATAACAGCAAGTAAAACAAAGAGTCACATTCTCCTTGAAACACTTTTTTGCTTGATTCCCCAAACGCTTCACTGTTTCGGTGTATACTCTTCCCCTCTTCCACAGATGCACCCTCCTGCTCCAGAACTCAGAAGGCTGGATTTCCCTCCTGCAGGGCTGTCCTGGGTCTTCTCTATTCACACACTCTTCTTAGCTGATCTCATCCTATCTTCTGCCCTCCTTTCAATGTTAGTGATCCCACAAAGTGAATGTTGTGAAAGACCTCCCTCTAGACCCCAGACTCACATTGTGTTTGACAGTCCAACACACTATCAAGTCCCAGCTACAAGCCTCAGAGGAATCTCAGGATCACTATGCTGCTGTTAAGTCACTTCAGTTGTGTCCAGCTCTTTGTGACCCCATGGACGGCAGCCCACCAGGATCCTCTGTTCATGGGATTTTCAAGGCAAGAGCACTGAAGGAGGTTACCACCATGACCCAAGCAGAGCTCTGAATCCCTCGAACTCATCTCTACTCACAACCTGCTCCTCATTTGAGGAAGCAGCAATACCATCTACCCAGTTGTTCAAAGCAGAAATCTAGACATTATCCTGGTTTCTTCTCTTCTCGAAAGTCCCACATCCAGAGGAGATGTTGCCTCATCCTCTATATAATATCCCTAAACTGACCTGTTTTCTCATCTCCATTGTTATCCACATCCTCAGACCATGAAATATTATCCCTTGATTGAGCCAATATAAATGGTCTCCCCTCTTCCACTTTTACTTCCCTGAGACCCATTCTACATACTGCATCTTGAGTTATATATTATAACATATATATATATATATATATATATGACATGTTATTGTCCCTAGTTTAAAACTCTTCAATACCCCCCCCAACATATTTAGTGCACATTTAGAAAACAAGCTAAACTCCTTATCAATCCACAAGCACCTATTAACTGACCTTGATGTTACATTTTGACTCCATCTCACAATACTGCAGTCCTAGCTCACCACTCTTCAGCCACCCTATATTACTTTCTATTCCTCTAACAAGTCCATCTGTTCCTTGCTAAAGGTGTTTGCATTAATTCCTCTTGTCTTTTCATGGATGGATACTTCTTGTCATTCACATCCTAGCTGAAAAATAATCACTAATTCAGAAAAGATTTCCTAAACAAATCAAACTAGTCACCAGTCATTCTACATTATTTGGTTCTGTTTCATTTTATTGTACTCTTCCCCAGTCTCAAATACTAGAACATGAGCCTCATGAGAGCAGACAATTTATCCATCTTGCTTAGTTTGTACACTTGTGCCGAGGGGAATGTCTCATCGATATACAGTGCTGTGTGTAATGGGTCACTGAATACAAGAACAAATGAACAGAGACAAACAGTGGCCCTGACATGGATTTCCAGTGTCTAGATTACAGACACTTGAGGAGGATAACATTCAGAGGATTCCTCCTGTCCTTTATATTACCTTCGGATTCTGATTAGGTATTTGCAGCTCAATTTCATGTCAAGATGGTACTGAGCTCTTGATAGAGTGGCCATTCTTCTCTCAGACAAAGCCTCGTTTGCATACATGGATACCAAATAATCCCCCAACCACATCTGTGTGAGAACTGGATTTATTCAGATATATCAGCTGTTCAATGGAAGTTTGTTGAATGACTATTCTATTTTCCATGTACTGTTTGAGTGTGAAAAATAACACATATACTTGAGACATAAACCATTTTCTCAGATCTCATAATCTAATGGGAGTGATAAAACAATAAACAGAATATTTATTATAGCATGGAAAGTGAAATTATATTTATTATAGCACAGTATTATGAAGCCCAGAGGCTGACCATAAGAGAAGATTTCTTTTCTGTAAATGAATGCCTCATCTGATTCTCAAAGCAACATAGCAATGTGCTGCTGCTGCTAAGTCGCGTCAGTTGTGTCCAACTCTGTGCGACCCCATAGACGGCAGCCCACCAGGCTCCCCCGTCCCTGGGATTCTCCACGTAAGAACACTGGAGTGGGTTGCCATTTCCTTCTCCAATGCATGAAAGTGCAAAGTGAAAGTGAAGTTGCTCAGTCGTGTCCGACTCATAGCAACCCTATGGACTGCAGCCTACCAGGCTCCTCCGTCCATGGGATTTTCCAGGCAAGAGTACTGGGGTAGGGTGCCATTGCCTTCTCCGAGAGTACTGTGAGAATGGAGAAAAATAGAATCATGAATAATGTCAATCAAAGAAGAGAGCTAAGTCACCAAAGCCTATGGAGGACCACTCTAAACAAAGAGATCTACAGCACAGCATAACGGTAAAGAGCAGATGCTCTAAGATCAGGCAGAACTGAATTTGCATCCTCAGTTTATCATATATATGTATATATACAAAAACCTCTTTGGGGAAGTTACCTATTATCTCCTTCTACAGATGAGGGCTTCCCTGGTGCCTCAGCAGTAAAGAATCCACCTGCCAATGCAAGAGATGCAGTTTGATCCCTGGGTCAGGAAGATCCCCTGGAGGAGGAAATGACAACCCACTCCAGTATTCTTACCTGAGAAATCCCATGGACAGAGGAGCCTGGCGGGCTACAGCCCATGGGGTTGCAAGAGTCAGACGGGACTTAACAACTAAACAACAACAGGTGAGAACGAGGAAGGTTTTGAGAGCATTGCTCATCACCTCAGAGCTGTGTCGTGAGGCTGGAATGAGACAGTGATAGGTGTAAAGCATGTAATGCCACAACCCCCAGCACATGAGTGGCCGGCAAGAGTTTGCAACACTCAATTGAAAGGCATGGAGTGACAAGAAATGAATCTCGAGGGGCTGAAATGTTGATTAGCAGACAATGGACATCTTGCTGGCTTTGATTGATATTTCTAACACAAAAATAAACCTCTAAGACTTCTCAGGGATTTCCCCGGTGGTCCAGTGGTTAAGAATCTGCAATGCAGGGGATGAGGGTTCAATCCCTGGTCAGGTAACGAAGATCCCACATGCCAAGGAGCAACTAAGCCTGTGTGCCACAAGTACTGAGCCTGCCGACTCGGGAGTCCACACCACAGCTACAGAGTGTATGAGTGCAATGAAAGATCCTGCAAGATGCAACGAAGGCTGCATGTGCCACAACAAGGACCTGAGACAGCCTAAATAAATAAACACTTTTCTTAAAATGAAAATAATAAGAGTTTTCAGTCATCTCTTCCTAAACACAGCTGGAAGAGGTGCCATTGTCCATTTGATACTCACTATAGTAGTTTGAATAATATAGTAGTTTGAATACTTATTGACTGTGTCACCTTTTCCAAATTATTTAAGCCTTAATTCCTTTTCCTTTTAAAAACAGGAATAGTGTCGGTGGTGATTTATTAAGTTGTTCTGAAGACTGAATGAATTAGCTATATGTAGAGCACTTACAGTTTAAAAGATACTGATATCTATATATTCACAATCATGAGAAGCAATATTCCAGGCATGATTCTGATTTCCTTATTTCCTGGACAAAGCTTCTCCAAAGTAAGGAGTCTGTTAATAATATAAAAGAAGAAGTAAAAATAAAATGTTTAATATATATAGAGATACACACATGCAGTTAAAGTCCTACCAATGTTACAAGGCTTCTCTGGTGTCTCATATGGAAAAGAATCTGCCTGCAATGCAGGAGACCTGAGTTCAGTCCCTAGGTTGGGAAGATCCCCTGGAGAAGGGACTGGCTGCCCACTTCAGCATCCTTGCCTAGAAAATCTCATGGACAGAGGAGCCTGGCGAGTGTAGTTATGGGGTCGCAGAGAGTTGGACAGAACTGAGTGACTATCACTAATGTTACAGAAAGACAAAAGAAAACATGGTCCAAAATCTAAGAAAACAGGTTCAAACAGAAGCAAGTTCATCAGATTTATCACAGCCGAAGATTGGATACTGTCATCCATTAGGAAGAAATGGCTTTTGAGGCTTTTGACTTTGACAATCTGGGTCTGAAGATTTTATTCCTATGAGCTATGTGATATTAGCAATTGCTTAAGCTCTCTAAGCCTCCTTTAAATATTTTTCTAAAGAAGACATGAAAATACCCACCTGTCAGGATCCTTGTGAAGATGAACTACAATAGTGCTTGAGAAATATGCTCTATATTTGTTAACAGAATTTGCATCTAGATAGTCACAAAGTCTGTTTTTCCATTAAAACTACTGCCACTGTCCAAAGAGAGGTGATGAGTGGCAGGATGCTCACACCTCAGCCAGTCCTGCCCAAAAATGAAACTTCATTTTGAGTCGAGATGACTGATAAAAGGCAGGGATTCGAGTTTATCCATGTGATATATCACCATTCTTACCCCTAAAGGTTACCTAAGCTCATAGGGGCTGTGAATCTCTGGGACCGTCCTTACTCAAAGGTCAGCTATTAAGGCTAAGTTTATTTAAGCGTTAAGAGCGGAAAGTTGAGGAGGACTAATATTAATGCCTTCTGCAGGAATTTCAAACTCAGGGAGTCATCGGCAAAGGCTGAGAGATTAGCTTCAAGGGAAATAGCTATTCCAAGACACTGAGGAGAAATTAGAAACGACCAGCTGGTGTGAATCAAGAGAAATACGTTGCTAAAAGGTGGTGGAGTGAGCTGCTTACAGAGAACTAGGCTTTCTAACAGCTTTCTCAGGCATGGTGATTTTTTTTTTCCTGTGTGTTTCATTATTTCCTCCTATTTTTCCTTTAAATCCCTTGGAAGGCTGAAGAATGAATGGCTGGAAAACGTGAAAAGAAATGTGGCTGAATCAAAGATGCTTTGTGATTTCCCTTCATTTTAATAAGTCTGAGGCAGTATGGATTTCAGCAACTTCAAAATCAGTACCTGTCAAAGAAGACTCAAAAAATTTGAGTCCATTTCCTTACTTTGAAACCTCTACCACCCACTGTGCACCTCTAAGATCCCACATGAACACACACACACACACACATGCACGCACAAGAGGAATCATCCCTCTGCACTAAGACCTGCTCCACTGTTTTGGAGAGGACTACAAGGGCTTCTTGCTAGTGGTAACTTCTGCCTCGCTGGCTTAAGATTTATCCAAAAAATGAACAACTCCATAAAATGTTTGAACCAGACTAGGAACTCTTTTTTCCTTATTTCTAAATGAAAAGTATATTTATACGAAATTGTGGAAACCATAAGAATTGAAGATTGTATACTATGCAGTGCCTAGCAAAATTCTAAAGAAAGCATTGATTTTTAATACCTTTATTTACAGTTTTTCTGGAAAGGCTATTCAGGAAAGAAATAAATTACATAAATTTCAGAATCAGGTATGTCAGGACTTGAGTTCAATATCTGACAGCTGATGCCTAATCAAACTTCTGTTTTCTCCTGTGAAGTAGGTAGGTATCAATACACATTTAGTGAGTTAGGAAGCTGAGGTTTGAAAGGTATACTATTAGACATACAGTAAGTGTTCAAGACAGATTAGTTTTCTTCCACCTTTCCCCTCGTACATGTCAACCCTCTTGACCCTGAAAACAAGATGGCATTTAGAAAGAATAAAGATTATCCTGAAGTTCAATGCCACTGAGAGACTTGTCCAAGGAGGCACAGCTCATAAATATCTGCAGATTCTAATCTCCAGTTTGGCCTCTTAGCAAATATTTGCTGAGCTGAATGACAGTGTTTCTCTTCGTCTCATGGCTGGGGACAAACAATCTTACGTAAAGAAATCAGAGAGGACATGAGAAGTAATGAGGACCTAGTGACTGGGAATCTGGCCTCAGATCTAGGTAACTGCACGCGTGCATGCTAAGTCCCTTCAGCCGTGTCTGACTCTGCGACTCCATGCATCATAGCCCACAGACTCCTCTGTCCATGGAATTCTCCAGGCAAGAATACTGGATTGGATTGCCACTCCTCCTCCAGGGAACCTTCTCCCTGTAGGTAACTAAGGTTGACCAAATCTGGTTGTCTGGTTCCCAAAGAAAAAAGTGAAAGTGTTAGTGATCAGTCGTGCCTGACTCTTTGTGACCTCATGGACTGTAGCACACCAGGCTCCTCTATCCATGGGATTCTCCCAGAGTATACTGGAGTGGGTAGCCATTCCCTTCTGCAGAGGATCTTCCTGATCCACGGATCGAACCCAGGTCTCCTGCATTGCAGGCAGATTCTTTGCCATCTGAGCCACTGGGGAAGGTTCCCAGGTAGAGGTCAATTCTCCCATTTATTGGGTGGACTATTCCACAGTGACTGAAGCAGTGTCTCCATAGTTTACTAGCATGCTCCTGCTAGGGGGTGGGGTTGAAACAGCTCTTTATTTCTTAAACCCAAGAATTTCAAGATTGCTCAAGAACAGTATCACAAACATTATCAAAACAACTCCACACCATTATTTCTTTCCCATACATGAATGTTATTGTAGATCTTATTTCTAAATTGAAGTGTATTTCACACTAGGTTTGAGTATGATTATTATTACAATGATTATGAGGAAAGAAGGCAAAAATTACTTTTCCATAAGGTATCGAGTCTTTTTAATATCTCAATAGTTTGAATAAAAACTGTATTAAATGTGTCAAGGAAAATGCTGATCATTCCCCTAAAACATATTTTTATAACTGTATGATTCAATCTTTTTTACTTTTCAGTCATACAGAGTCATACAAGCATATACTGAGCCCCTATTATTTTCCAGAGGAGTTATACACAGAGATGATGAATAAAACATGGCCCCTGCCTTCAAGAAGTTCTCATTCTATGTTGAATTCTCTCTTCCTGGAATATATGAGTCAATTGAAAATAAAAACGGAATAGAATTCAAGTTTCAGGTAGTGTAAATCTGAGAGGAAGTATATTCCATTTTTTTTCTCTAAATGAAATTTTTCTCATTTTCAGACTTAATGAATGAATATGCTTTCCTTCTTAGAAACATTTCATTCATTACTCTGGAGAATTTTAAATTATGTCTAAGAATAAAATAAACGTCAAATAGTCTTTAAATCATATGTAAATTTCAACACGGAATTGCTATCGGCTAACATCCAAGGCTGTGGTGGTCCCATTCTCAAATAATAGATGTCACAGGAGATGAAAATCATCCACAGGTTGTTATTGTTCAGTTGCCCAGTGTGTCCAGCCCTTTGTGACCCCACGGACTGCAGCACACCAGGCTTCCCTGTCCTTCACTGACTCTTAGAGTTTGCTCAGTCTCATGTCCCTTGGGTCAGTGATCCTATCCAACCGTCTCATCCTCTGTCGCCCCCTTCCCGTCCTGACCTCAATCTTTCCCAGCTTTCCCAATGAGTCAGCTCTTCTCATCAGGTGGCCAAAGAACTGGAGCTTCAGGATCAGTTCTTAAAGGTTTAATGGAGTGTATATCACAGTGAAACAGTCACTGTATATATGGTTGAGAGCACATATATAACAAGTATGTCTGCTCTGTCCACACTTCTGTCTTGGCTATCTAGCCGTTAAGAACCGCACTGAGAATGGCAACATAACAGGAAAACCACATGTAAATCAAGCAGTTGGTAAGTACCAACTGAACTTCATTTAATGACACCAGATTGGGATAAAATCTGAGAAGCTGCTTAAGTGGTGCTGACACAGTACAGAATAACAGGGTAAAACAGAAAGACATTAAGACATCTAACAAAGGGTTAACTAAGCGTGCCTGCAAGAATTAGCTTCTGCGAATTTCCCATCTCTTGCTTTTCTGATTTGAATCTGATTATATAATTTTAGGTTTAAAAAGTCATGAAGTTAAGGACTTCCCTGATAGTCCTGTGGTTAAAACTCTGCACTTCCAATGCAGGGGCAGAGTGGGTTTGATCCCTGGTCTGGGAACTAAGATACCCCATGCAGAATGGCATGGCCAAAAGAAAAAAACAAACATCATGACATTGGAAGAAACATTCAAAAGAAGCGTAGACCACAGTCAACACTTAACATCTAGCACGGTGTCTCTCCAATAGCAGACACACTACTCATTCATTATTTACCAAATATTGCAAATATGTATCCAGAATATAACTGGGGCTCCAAGTGGCAAAGAATCTGTCCAGGGCTGACTGAAAGAAGCAGCAGTCCAATAATAGATGCTAAGTGCATATTTTTAATCCCTCTCAAGAATATACTAAAGACAAGACTACATTCTAATTGTTCAGTGCAGTTTCCTTTTATTATAAAGTTCTTTCCTCTGTCAATACTTTTGGCAAAATTAGGGCAGGGAAATAAACTCCTCTGATGACAGAAGTAGCAGAGGGGGTGAAAATTTTCAAAAATAATCTTATGCACCCGAGGTGATCAACATAGTTTGGGGAAATTATGGTCTATGTTCACTTTATACTGTTACTAATTGGAGACACACAAAACAGGTTCGGCACGTTAAAAGTTCTGGTACTCCTGCAGCAAAGAAACAGGTTAATATTAAAAACTCGGATGTTTTGTGGTCAATACTGTGAAACACTATTTCATGTGGCATCTGTTAACACCTCACAGGATGCACGTCAGTCAATGTTGGAGTTAAGACATCTTAAGCTCCATGAACCACAGCATCACGCTCCCGCTTCCTATGCCCTGATTTTTCACAGCATGTCTAGCCTGTATAATCCTGAAATCAAGACAGCCAGAGACCTGTAAATGAGGTAGTACAGAAAAATTATTGATAAAGCACTTTCTGTCTGAAAAGGATGAGCCCAGCACACTTGCTGGTAAGTGGTATAGGTTGTAATATAGAAGGCAAGACCTTTCTGATCCCAAATGGATTTCTTTTCCCCCCTCTCTGACTTCTGTGTTGAGAGAAGGTGCTAGAGATAAGACAGAGTAAGATATTTTTAGCAGAGAAGCAGCTCTTCATGAGACAGACACCTTTAGGGAAATACTGCAGGCAGCTACGAGGTTTTACTCTATTTAGCAAATGTGCATAGGAGTTCAATACCTGTTTGTTGAGTGAATCGATGTTGAAAAGATTAAATGACATGAGTGCAGAGTACCATGGGGAATGTAACTGGGTGTCGATCCTCACTATTGCTTTTGATTCAAATGGCTTAGTGCCAAAAATGACAACATAAAACAAAATAACCCCACAATGTGATTCTTTTCTTATTTTCCCTCCCCAGCACCAGGTCAACTATGATTTCTAACTCTTTGTCACTAACATTCCACACTCCAATCTTTGACACATTTGAAAAACATGGAACTCAAAGAAGTTAAGTAAATTGTCCTCTCTCACTCCACTAATGAGGAAAAAACTGGGATTCAAAATCAAAAGCCTTTGCCTGTCTTCACCAGTAAGTCTCATATTTACTCTGCTGAAGGTAAAAGCCAGAAAGAATTTCTTAGCCACCATTAACCTTTAACTGCAGCACCTTTGTAGGACATTAACAATTCCCATCACGCCTATGGCTCCTCCTTTTCTCTTTACGCATTTAAAGAGAGATGATTTCCCAACGAGCCGCTGTGCCAAGCAATTGAATACTGCAGGTCCTCTCACCAAGAGGAAATGCATTTTCAATATCATAATGGAAGTGGATGGGAAAATGGGATTTGCTTCACAGGAATTTGCCAGCTTTGCTGGAATCCATTCAATGCATAAGTTAGTAGAAACCTTTGATGTAGACAGCAATGGAACAAATTCCTCAAATCAGTTATTGAATATTATTAGGCATCCTGAAGGCAGTGCCCATGTCTTCTTGTTCACCTGTGTATCTTTCAAGGCAGAGTTCTTTGGACCTGATGTTTAATAATTGCCTGACAGAAATAACTTCTTTGAGGAGGATGCATGGTCTACAGGAGGTTGAATAGAAAGGCGAGGGCAGGACTTTCCCGGTGGTCCAGTGGTCAAGAATCCACTTGCCAAGGACAGAGTCATAAGTTCGATCTCTGGTCGATCCCAGAGATCTCTGGGAAGATCCCATGTGCCACGGAACAACCAAGCCGTTGTACCACAACTACTAAAGCCAAGTACCTTGAGGTGGTGTTCTGCAACAGAAGAAGCCACTGCAATGAGAAGCTGGGACACTACAACTTAGAGTGTAGCCCCCACTCACAGCAACTAGAAAAAGCCCAGGTCGAGCAACGAAAACCTAGCACAAGCAAAAATAAAATAAACCCATAAACAAAAAGAAAGGCAGGGGCAAGTCATGTGATGTCTGTTAGGGATCCTTAGGATTTTATCTCTTCTATGTAAAGAAAAACAGCTAATGTGTAGTATCTCACATGATTTTCTCAAAGTGAAAGTGTTATTCACTCAGTCGTGTCCGACTCTTTTCAACCCCATGGACGTTAGCCCGCCAGGCTCCTCTGTCCATGGAATTCTCCAGGCAAAAATACTGGAGTGGGTTGTCATTCCCTTCTCCAGGGGATCTTCCTCATCCATGGATCAATCCCAGGTCTCCTGCATTGCAGGCTGACTCTTTACCATCTAAGCCACCAGGGAAGCACCATCTTCTCAAAATGCAAATCAAACTGTATCACTTCTGTGACTAAGCATAGAGTGAAAATTGGGAAGGGATGTGGATACAAGGAAATGGATGGGTGCATTTGAATCCATCCAAATGGATGCAAGGAAATCATCTGGAATAGCTTTTCAACAATTCATGAAAGTAGCTGATCGTTTGGACCCCAGGGGTAGAAGAGAAAAGACTGGTCGGTGGAAGAACATGACATATTTAGAATGTAAATCTTCACAGAGCATAGTAATGCTTCCATATTTCTGGTTGTTTGTTTTTTTCCCCTTCCACCTACTTGAGGATTTTTTCTGTACCAGAATACTATTAATTTTATTTGTTGTTCTTTGTGTAAATGTATTTTAAAAGTGTATCATATTATTAGTAGTAGAAAACTAGTATTATAAATACTAGCTCTTATCTCCCCAAATCTCTGAGTATAACACCAATTCTATCTCACTTGAAAAACAGATACTGTTTTAGCATTACCTGTGAAAGATATGCTATGACTATGTGGAGACACAGTCTGTCAAATATCAAGGCACTGAGAACTAAACAAAGAATAACTATTACCAAAAGACATCAATTTCTTTAAAATTATATTGGTCAACGTCACATAATCATCGCGGTTCATGTACTGTGTTTGGAACAAACACTTCCCCTACTGCCTGATGAGTGGAGTCTTCCGCTCAGGTGAAATCTTCTCACAGCAGGGCTTGCCCCATCTCAGGAGGACCTTTCTAAGTCAACTGACCGCCTCCCATCTATCTGCTGTGGAGAAAGGAGGTATAAAACACTAGATATGGTGCTTGCCCCTCTTGGTTTCACATCCTCTCCCCTACTCAGCATCTCCTCTAAGCAATTCCTCCAGTGCCAGCCCCAGCAGTGATTTTAATATGATGCTCTTTACAACGACTAGCAAAGGGCTTTACACATCTCTGAATCCCTAGCACTCGAAATTAAGCTTGCAGACTTTCCTGATGGTCCAGTGGTTAAGACTAAGCCTGCCAATGCAGGGGACATGGGTTAGATCCCTGGTCCAGGAAGATTCCACATGCCACGGGGCAACTAAGCCCATGCTCCACGACTACTGAGCCTGTGCTCTAGGGCCCGGGAGCCGCAGCTACTGAAGCCCACCTAGCCCAGAGCCCAAGCTCCACAGCAAAAGAAAGCCCACGTGTAGCAAAATAGACCCAGCACAACCAAGAATAAATAAAAATAAATTAAAAATGTTAAACATATATTGTTTAAAAGTTAAACTTGCCTCATGATAAATACTCTAAGTAAATTTGCAGAACAAAAAAAAAATGTTTTTTGGAGAGTCAGTTCTTGTGCACATAATTATCTGATTTGAAAATTGAGTCCCAACCTTTATGGGAAAAGTGAAACACCTAAATAATAATGTGCATATCTGTAAACACAAACTCTGCCTGGTATTAACAACATTAAAAGAGAATATATAATGAACTAACACTAATGTATTTCAACAGTAACCTTCTAAAGTAGGTATTAACTCTGTTTAACAGGTGAGGAAGTAAATGAGAGGGAAATGACTTAACCAAGACCACAAACCTAGTGTTTAAGAAATGGAATCCCACCTAATGAAGACCATGTTAACTTCACTGCAGAATACTGACATTTACAGAACTAAGTGGATTCTAGCTTTTCGTTAAAATGACCTAGTATCTCATAGACATAACATTCATCTGTTTTCTAGTTTTTATTTTTTTACTGATATTTTTTTTTAAAGTTGTACATAATGTGACTGGCCGCAAAGAACTGTGGATAACTTTAACAAGGAAATTTGCTAGCACAAAAGATTTTTTGATATTCTGTAGGTAATCAAACTATCTCCATTACAATGGTGAGTATCTTGTAACGATGTGTCTTATAGGGCTTCTGGGAAATTTAAAGCTATTTGGTTCTCTCCAAATGCTTAAATACTGGAAGTATCATCTGACTGGTTAATGCCCACACATAGACAGTCTAGTTATCAAAGTTGCCACGTGGGACAGAAAAAAAGCTATTCCACACTTCAAACAAATAGAAATGAGTCCCACAGTAAGAGAATTTAAATCCCTTTATTTACTAACAACATTGGCTTAAGTATCCGATCACGTAAGTTAAATTTGTTTACTAATAAAGAAATGATTAGAATGTGTTTAACTTTCTTTAACACAAATTCCCATGTGTACTTTAATAATTAGACCAATAGTATCAACCCTGTAAATTAGCTGCTCAAAAAATTACACATGCACACATACCCACACATATACCTTTTAACTATAAATATATGCACACTGAAAGTTAAAAATGATAAATTTAATTTAATCCCATTTCTTAAAAGTTTTCATTGCACAACAGAAGTGTTTATTTGGTTTTAAAGCAGCTAAGACAGTCTTTGAAAAAGCAGGAGACTCACAAAGCAAAATCTTAAGGTAAATTTAGAAAGAATATCTGGAATTGACTCAAATAATCCCTAGACACTAATAAAATTCATCTTGGAAAAAGGAAGGCGTGGAGGTAAATTTACATTGTATTTTATTATATTCTTTAATGTTATCTAATTTCCAAACAGCGGACCCAAGGTAATGCAATTCTATTTTATGAGGGCAAATTAAGCCTAGTTTGCATAAACACAAAGCAGTATCTATTTTTTCAGTAAAAATACCAAGTCCCTGAACAGTATTTTTATGATACTACTTAACAAGTTGGTACTTCTTTGGCAAGAAGTTGTTTCACTTCTAAAGTATAAAACAGAAAATTTAAAAAAAGGAATAAAAAGCTAAGTGAAAATGCTCGATTCTGTGCAATTCATTCCAATTTCAATAGTGATTTTAGTGGTATTGCTTTTTTACACCCTGCACCCACAGAGACACACTTCAAGTACTTGAGGCAGACGGTCCAGCCTCCAAGAGGTTTGGAGGGTCCCTAAGGCTAACTATTGTATGATTACCTGTACTGGCTTTCCACCCAGCTTCATCTTCCTCTCGGTTAACGCACTGCATGCTCTAGATCAGTCCCCTGCTAACAAGTGAGCGGTAGCCAATGCGTGTTTAACACAATGTGGACGCTCCACTGAAAACATTAGTTGTTCCTGGGTGATTGAGTATTTCTAACTGATTTTCAGAGAAGATTAGGCATTAATGTAATATTGCCTGGCAAATCATTTCAGCAGAAGCAAGTTAGTGGAAGTGGTTATATATTCAAAATTAGGTTTTGGCCAATTGATTCTTAATTACACAATCAGGGGCTCAAGAGATCAAAGTTAATAGTCCTTTCTCCTCCCTTTAGACATATAGATACACACACACACACACACACACCATGAAAGGTTCTAGCTGCTCTTAGGAATCAAAGCATATCCTGGCAGTATTTGTCTAAGAATAAAGCTTCAAATGTCTAAGCAAGACCACCTACAGTCTATCTGATTGTTCCCTTCAAGGAAGCCAGAAAGAATGTCGATTTAAGAGCCAGGAACAGCAGCTAAGTGTAGTTTAAAAAGAACACATTGGAAACCCTCCCTATCTGTCAGGTTCACCATTTCTGTGAAAAAGAACACCAGTTAATGTGACTTCAAGAGACTCCAACTATTTAAGTAGCCATTCAGCTCAGGTACAAGAAAAAAGAGAGTGGAGGATTTAAGGATGGAAATAAAAGGACTGAAAAATATATGAAGACCCATATATAGACGTACAAACACATACACTCAGGCACGTGCATTCATTTGCTCTGGTCCAGCCACACATGCTATCTGAACGTGACAAATTTTCTTACGACACAGATCTTCTGAATTTGGTATTTTCTTGATGCGTGAAATACTTTACACATGAATCTTTACAGAGCTGATTTCTTACCCTTCAGGTTATAGCCTAGATATAACCCCGCCTCTGCTGAGCACCATATTTAGAATCCTTTCTTCCTGGTCCCATTCATCCTCAGCATGTCTTTTCCTTCACCTTTATAGCCCTAGAACCCAGCACAATGCCTGCCTTATACTAGGCACTCCATACAATTTTCTGTTAATGTCAGGCACTCCCCTGAACAGGTAATTCTATTAGGACAATGAATGGCTACACATGCTGGAATATAATTGTGCACTGACTATATTCCAAATTGTTCTAGAGACTGAGTATATGTGGAATAAAACACTACAGAAATGCAGAAATAAAACATATGCCTGTCCTCGAGAACCTCCTGTCTAGGGGGAGAGGACAGAGCAAACTACATGCACGGTACAAGATAAGAAAGCAGAGGGGGACTTCCCTGGCGGTCCAGTGGTTACGACTTCATCTTCCAATGCAGGGGAGATGGGTTGGATCCCTGGTTGGGGAGCTAAGATAACCACAAGCCTAGGGGCCAAAACCAAAACATAAAATAGAAGCAATATTGTAACAAATTCAAGAAAGACATTTTAAAAAATGGTCCACATTAAAAAAAAAAAAAGTCTTAAAAAAATCACAGAGGATTAAGGGACTTCGGAAAGCCAAGCATGAGGCAGGCAAAATTCCAGAGGTTGGTGAGAGATTAGGAGGGTCTCCAGAGACTGAGCTCAATAAAACAGAGCTTGGACTTGCTCTCCAGTCAAAAGAGAAAGCAAGTATGCAGGTCTGAAGTTATGAGAATTCTCTGATCTATCTGAAAGAAGAATTTATCTATATGAGTGTGGAGATATGTGGGAAAACAGCTAAACAAAGCAGAGCTGTATCCACATAAGAAAACAATATTGTCACACCTATCCATAACACCAATACAATAAAACTCTATAATCCTTATAATTCAGGTCAAGCCTTGTCAATGTATCAAAGCCCTTTCCCACCATGCTTGTTGACCTGCCATTCTGTAGAGATGCCAAAAAAATGTCAGAGTCAAGAGCATAGGTTCTGAAGTCAAAATTCTTGACAGGAATCTCAGTCTCCCACTTTTCTCTCTAACGCCACCCATTTGGAGAGTTATGGGCTCGACCTCAGTTTCTCCATCCATAGTCCATGGTAGGGATGAAAAGGAAACTTCAAAACAGTCTTATAAAGCAAGGTGATGCACAGGAGAAGATCTGCACAAAGAGTGTCATATAAAACTCGATAAAAACATGCATCACTCTCCTGAACAACATCCTTACTTCATGCACATCTGAGGTTATTTACTGAAAGCAGTATTTCAGAGACAACTTGCTTCTCTACTCAACAGTGTGACCCGGAAGGAGCTCCCTGATCTGGCCCACGCACAACCCTTCACACCACTTCACGTTCACACATACTATTTGCGCTCTCTACCTGAAGTCCTTTCTCTCATTTGCCCAACTCTTGATTTTCCTCACTGCATGACCCAGAAAACCCAAAGCCGATGCTCTGTGACAACCTAGAGGGGTGGGATGGGGAGGGTGGTAGGAGGGAGGTTTAAGAGGCAGGAGACATATATATATATACCTGTGGCTGATTCATGGCGGTGGCAGAGGCCATCATGGTGTTCGCTCAGTCGTGTCCGACTCATAGCAACCCCATGGACTGCAGCCTACCAGGCTCCTGCGTCCATGGGATTCTCCAGGCAAGAGTACTGGAGTGGGGTGCCATGCCCTCCTCCAGGGAGTCTTCCCGACCCAGGGATCGAACCCGCGTCTCTTAGGTCTCCTGCATTGTCAGGCGGGTTCTTTACTACTAGTGTCCCCCGGGAAGTCCACAGCCTAGTACTCACAAATACTCTAACGATGAAAGAAATGCAGCATGCAAACAGAAAGAGTGGGTGAGTTTTCTGCTACTTCAGAGCTGTCCCTGCTTCTTTTCTCAGTCCGCGTGCTGTTCCCATCCCTTCCTTCTCTCCTGCCTTCCTGTATCATCCATCACCGACACACCATCTTGACTGTCTGGATCCTCGCGGTCAAGCTGAGCAGTGTACTTCACACTTTTAAAAACCATTGTCAGAGCTCTCTCTGATGGCTTTAAGACCATTCATCTCACTTCTACTCTCTCTCATCCACGTCCTCTGAGGATTTGCATTCCTTAAAGTTCGCAGATGAAAGTGCTAAGAAAATCAGAGTAGCATCCCAATGAGCTCCTGCTTCTGTTCTGCCCTCCGTACACTTCATTCCCCTAGAAGAGAGAATGACCTCTTAGAAAAACATGCATCAGATCTCTTTACTCTCCCACTCCACGTCTCCAGTGACAGCCAAATCTCCACCACACATTTCCCAATCACCTGTCCCTGTCCACCTCCACAGCCCTCCCTCCCGTCTCTCTTCTCTGCCTCACTCAGGATAACAATGAAGATCATGCCACCGCAATCTCTTTCTTTCCTTACGCACCTGCCTGGCTCCTCCCCATCCTAGGGAAAGAGTTTCCACAGTGCTTTCCTTCCAGCCTCTGCTCGGAAGTTACCACTTCACAGAGGAATTCCCTAAGGGCATTGATTGCTGTTTTTCTCTTAATCCTGTCTTATCCACAGCACTTACATAAATAAGTACAGTTTTCTTCCCTTCCGAGGTGAATTCATTGTTTCACACCAAAATCACTTTAGGTAAGACTGTCTCCTGCAATTCTGCCAGAACAACGCCTAGCAAAGAGCAGACACTCAGCAAATACTTGTGAAAGTTGTTAAAGCTGGGAAAACTACAAGTACTAAATAAACATGTGTCTCTGAGACAGTGGGGCTAGCCTTGAGCGCTCACTGGGTGTGGGGTTGGCAGGGGGGCAGGCAGAGACTGTGCCACCCTCAGCATCTCCTGTTTCCACCATGTGACCCCGTGGATCTGCTGTTTTGAGGAAATTCCTGGGCACATCGACTGCAAACCCAGTTAGACTTGAGCTGCTAACCTAAAGCCCTGCTTCTAATACGGTTGAACTTAATAAGCTGTGACTTAAAATTGGCGTTCATTCCTTTCCTTCAAAAACTAAAAGAAAAAAAGAGCTAAATATGTGCTATTCCTTCTGTTTTTGTGAGAAAAGTATGGTACAACTCGACAAAATGGAACTCTGGTATAAAATTGTAGAAAATAAAAAGTAAACCTTTTCCCCCAAGTTCACCTCTCAACCCTGCCTGAGGCGATCATTGATAACTTCCCCCCAAGCGCATATTTCCAGACGTTTTCTGTCTTCATCCACGTTAGCATGCATGTAGTGTTCATTTTCTTTTAAAAATGGGAGAAATAAAGCACATACTTGCAGCATCTTTTGACCTTTTTGCATTTAATCAGCTTTAGAAATCCGTTACCACACTGTGTCCAGATCAATTTGGCGTGTTTAACAGTTCTATACCACTCCAGTTCAGTTCAGTTCAGTCGCTCAGTCGTATCTGACTCTGCAACCCCATGGACTGCAGCTTACCAGGCCTCCCTGTCCATCGCCAACTCCCAGAGTTTACTCAAACTCAGGTCTCTACCACTCCATGATACACAAAAAGCATACTTTACCTTAAAAAGTATTTCCTTGAGAAACATTCATTCTTCTCTCCCCACCCCCACTCCCACTAAGAGGCCGGGAAAATCTCAGAAGATTAGAGCTGTTTGGTATCTCATGTTGCTGCTCCAACAGTCCCTAAGATGCGTCCCATACTTTTGTGACCCCACGGACTGTAGCCAGTCAGGCTCCTCCGTCCATGAGATTTTCCAGGCAAGAATACTGGAGTGGGTTGCCATTTCTTCTTCCAGGGGTTCTTCCTGACCCAGGGATTGGCCCGCATCTCTTGCATCTCCTGCATCGGCAGGCGGATTCTTTACCACTGAGCTAACAGGGAAGCCTAGTTGTTATCTCATACTTAATACCTTACTATGGAAATAAGGGGGTGGGGGCGCTTCCCCAGAGGCTCGGCAGTAACTGTAACAAATCCACCTGCAATGCAGGAGCCACAGGAGACTCAGGTTCGATCCCTGGGTAGGAAGAGCCCCTGGAGGAGTGCCTTGCAACCTACTCCAGTATTCTTATCTGGAGAACCACATGGACAGAGGAGCCTGGTGGGCTACAGTCCATAGAGTCGCAAAAAGGTGGACACAACTGAAGTGACTGAGCATGCACGCACCCATGGGAATGTGGGAAATGGATTCTTACCCCAGACTGAAAAACAGAGGGAATGTGAGGAGAACGTGTGGTAGGGGCCAGACACAAGAGTGGTCCCCAGCACACCTCTCTCCATGTCCCCACTATAACAAGATGATCAGTGAGGTGACTGATAAAAGGGATCTAAAATGCTTCTTTATATTTGTCACATACTCATGTCATTTACAGCATTCTTATTTTTCTCTTTAAGTTGACTTTTTGCTCAAATTTATTTCACAAGAAAACTTCATGTCACTACTGTAACAGAAAACCTGTATCACATGCCATAAATAACTGCAATCATAAAAATAAATTCCACAAAATCAAAGCAACGTGATTAAGTTCGATCTAGATGCTGTAGCCTGCCAAAGTCTCTAAGAAAGGAAATGGGGAACTTGAGGCCCAAGAAGATGTTTCAGTTCAGTTGCTCAGTCATGTCCTATTCTTTGCGACCCCATGGACTGTAGCACTCCAGGCTTCTCTGTCCATCACCAGCTCACGGAGCTTGCTCAAACTCATGGTGTTGGTATCCAACCATCTCATCCTCTGTCGTTCCCTTCTCCTCCTGCCTTCGATCTCTCCCAGCATCAGGGTCTTTTCCAATGAGTCAGTTCTTCACATCAAGTGGCCAAACCTTGGGAGCTTCAGCTTCAGCATCAGTCCCTCCAAGGAATATTCAGGACTGATTTCCTTTAGGACTGACTGGTTTGATTTCCCTGCAGTCCTAGGGACTCTCAAGAATCTTCCCCAACTCACAGTTCAAAAGCATCAGTTCTTTGGCACTCAGCTTTCTTTATGGTTCAACTCTCACAACCATCCATACGTGACTACTGGAAAAACCATAGCTTTGACTATATGGACCTTGGTTGGCAAAGTAATGTCTCTGCTTTTTAATATGCTGTCTAGGTTTGCCATAGCTTTTCTTCCGAGAAGCAAGTATCTTTTAATTTCATGGCTGCAGTCACCATCTGCAATGATTTTGGAGCCCAAGAAAATAAAGTCTCTCACTGTTTCCATAGTTTCCCCATCTATTTGCCATGAGGGGCATGTTAATCTTTCTGTTTAACACTAGCCAAAGACTAATAATAAACTAAGAGTTTCTTCCCCACTGTGATAAAGGCTGAAAGACAAAGGAAGAGGGAATGACTAACGAAATAAAAACTACCTATTTTCTCAAGTCTTTCCAAAGTTCCATAATTTCTGGAATTCAGGGAACCAAATATACCAGTAATGTTCATTGTTTTTTGTTTGTTTGTTTGTTCTCTTTAACTGAGAAACTTCTAACAAATCAGATGTAAGTGAGTACTTAGAAAGCCACTTTTAAGCTTATTTAAAGCCTCTCTGTCTTGCTTATCTCAACCAAACAAAAGGCAGTTAATGGCAACACAATTAAACCCTTGGGTATTTCTCCCTGGAAAGTCCTTCAAAGCTCACCTATTTACAGTGAGAACAGGCTTAGGGGAAGAAAGATACTTGACTATAGTTCAGCCCTTGATGGGTCCCTGGCCCTGGCCAAAGCACTGCCTCCTTATGGGTCTCCGTCTGCCCCAGAATACACAGGAAGTCGATCATCCCCTTCCTCTCTCCTCTATAAATTATCATCAGTTCTCTCTCCTGGGTTAACTCTTGGCCTTACAGATGGTTACCGGTTACCTTTCTCTTTCCATACTACTTCTCTGCTCAATAGAAGACAATTTTTTTTTTTTTTTTTTTAATGCAAAGTACTTTGCAAATTTTTTTGCTTAAAATTCTCCCATGGCTTTCCTATACACAAAGCAATAAAATCCGGAATTCTACAGTGGTTAATTTGGCCTGCATAACCTGGCCTCTAACACAAAAGTATTTTAGTTCCTCATATGCACCTAGCTCTTCCCTAACTCTCTCTGCCTCAAAGCCTTTGATCATGCTGTTCTCTGTGTATAAAATACATCCCACCCCCTCCCCAATCAGCTGCTCTTTCTATAGCATTTGGTGTTAAGGTTAGAGGCAAAAATGTTCAAAACATAAGAAAAAGCATGTTAAAATTCCCTCAAATGGGCATCATGGTCTAATTAAATGTCAAAAGTGATCCCTTTAAGACCTTCATCTAAACTAGACTATCCCTGTTGTTTAGTCACTAAGTCATTTCCAGCTATCCCTACACATTGGCTATTTTCTATTCGCATACTGTTTGTTTCATGGTCAACCAACTTCCCATCCTGACACTTACCTTATTAATGTGCTTACCTTCTCTTAGGGGAGGCAGGATCCAAAACAAATCATCTTTCCCTAAAGGCTACAATCACTTCAATATGGTAACTATGGAATCCCCAGAGCCAACACAAGACCTGGCACAGAAGAGTTGTTTCACATATATTCATTAAATGTCTCCAACAAGAGACACACTTAGGACTGCCAAAGTTCATAATAGCAAAGTATCCTAAGTTCAATATTTAGTTTCTCAGTTTTCTATATGCCCTGGCTCTTAAAAGCCTAAACAAAAAATTCTAAAATGAGCTCATACAAACTCATGGTGACCCTTATCTCCTACTACCAAGTAAATGTAATTCTAAGCAAAAGAAAAGCAAAAGAATGAAAGAACCTATACACACACACATATGTGAGTGTGTGCAAAGTCACTTTAGTCATGTCCAACTCTTTGCAATCCAAAGAACTCACCAGGTTCCTCTGTCCCTGGGATTGTCCAGGCAAGAATACTGGAGTGTGTTGCCAGGCCCTCCTCCAGAGGATCTTGTCAACCCACCAATCAAATCTGCAATCTCTTAAGTTTCCTGCACTGGGAAGTAGGTTCTTTACCACTAGCACCACCTGGGAAGACCATATCATATATACCTATGATCCTCTTACAGGTGACTCCCCTTCTGCTAAAACATGCTGACAAGGACCAAGGTGGCCCTGGTGGGCACTGGGGAGCACAGCCACTACACATTCCCACCTAGGTGTTCCCATCTGCAAGCAGGCACTTTCATGAAAAAGGCCCCTAACGCATGTTAATTCTTCTCATTTGCAGTGACTCTTGAGAAAAACATGCAGGGGGAATGCACATTTGTGAATTACTCTTCTGTTTACACCAGGATCCTAATGGCTAATTGCTCCTACACCTTGATCACAAATGTGACCCTATCAAAGGATTAGAAAATTGGCTTCTTGAGATGAGAAAACATGATTTCAAACTTCAGGATGAATTATCAATTAAAATGAATGTTCATTGGTTTTAACACAAACAGCCTTGTTAGGCTGAACCTCTTCATTGGAAATGTTGCTTTGAAAAGAAGAGGATAAAGCAGTTCTCTATTCTACATTCTTCTTATGCTTCTATCATACAGACAAGAGGTGAGAGTAATTTGAGAGCAAACTAACTTGTCTACTGATATTATTTATCCACGAAAGGAAAACAAAGAGTGTGGTCATTCAGAAACAAAGACACAAACAAATGCACATATACATGCCCACATACACACACACACACACACACACAAAATATGTACATAAATACTTAACTATATAATTAACTTATCATCATCATAAAATCTGTGTCTAAATAAGAATACTAAATAACACACTGAATCAAACCATCAAAATTAAGTCAATCAATTATGTTCCAAAACTCAGAAACAAACAATGAGTAATTACTAATTTTTAGCTTCGAGGTAGGAAACTGGTACTCCAAAACATCCACGGCATTCAGAGCTCTGGACTGGGATCTTTACACTATCTCATTTATTACTCAAAGCAATCATGAAAATACAGGCAGACGTTTTCACTTCAGAGAGAAGGAAACCAAGTCTTAGAAAGGATAAAATACAAGCCCACGTCAAGTCGTTTGTAAAAGATGGTATTGTTGCTGTTTAGCCACTAAGTCGTGTCTGAATAATTTGCGACCCTACGGACCATCGCCTGCCAGGCTCTTCTGTACATAGGATTGCCCTGGCAAGAATACTGGACTGGGTTGCCCTTTCCTCCTCCCGGGTATCCTCCTGACACGTCAGGGCTTGAACACGTGTCTCCTGTGTCTCCTGCATTGGCAGGTCGATTCTTTCCCACTGAGTCACCTGGGAAACTTGTAAAAGAACAGACATGCCCGAAGATCCCACATATGGTTGACTTCAAATAATGTACAGGTTTTAGTTTGCTCTTTCCAATACCATCACATTCCCACCCATCATGTTAATACTGATCATTAGTAACCTAGTGAGAATCTCATGCTGGGGTTAAAATATTCATATTACTTATATCACAGTTGGACTTAAGTAGAGACATGACTTTAAGGCCAGTGGTTTTTTTTAACTAGAACAAGACTTGCTTGGAGGATAGTTTTATGTAGATTTCTGTGATCAGCTCAAGAAGGAAAAAAAAGATGTGAATAGGAGTTCTTACATGTGGCCCAGAAACTACTCTGTAAAAACACATCAATGATATATGCATTTGAAGGTTTTCTCTCCTCCTTTTATTTCCACCGGACTATTGATTCATAGGTCATGATC
Organism: Dama dama; assembly: GCF_033118175.1. Taxonomy (NCBI): domain Eukaryota; kingdom Metazoa; phylum Chordata; class Mammalia; order Artiodactyla; family Cervidae; genus Dama; species Dama dama. The sequence goes on from NC_083684.1 coordinate 35,149,587, forward strand.
TTCTTTCCTACTCTCATTCTTATCACTCAGGGAATTATGCCCATTTTAAAGATGATAAAGATTATCTTAAAGCAGTGAGATTTAGGGCAGGTAAAGGGCGTAATCTTGAGTCCAACACACTTTTATCTGGCTGTAATCACAGCCCTCACCATCCGCACATCTTCACTCTCCCATCCACTTGAAGGAGAGTGTAAAATAACACCATCAAATAAGGAGAATCACTGCAAGAAAAGCCTTGCTTTGAGAGGAAAAGCTCTCATTGAACATGATCTGAATAGAAGTTCTGCAGCTTAATTTAATAAATGAGGCATCGTCTTTAGACTCCAAGCATAATAAACTCTCATTTGCATTGACTGGCTTCATAAATTCAAGCTGTTAAAAACCTGTTTCTGTCAGGGCTGGCCCTGGCCCCCACAGCTTTCACTCACATTCCAGTTCTGAGCTGCAGAAGAGTTTGCCCATCACAAGCTTCAGTTATCATTGGTTCTTTTCCTTTAGTGCCGCTTGGAAAAGCGGCAGGAAGTCTGACAAGATGCAGTCTGCTCATCTCAAACAAGTTTTCCACTGCTCTCAAAAAGGGTTGGGAGGCCAGTCCCTGTCGCCCTGTACCACAAATTGACTCTTATTCTTGGCAAAAGACCACAGGAAAATGTTGAGAGTCCAGGATTTTTCGAAAAACACCTAGTTGCTATTTGGATTTACATGTATTAAAAAAAAAAAAAAAAGGAGCAGAATGAATCTTCTCAGTGAGTTATGTATTAAAGAAAAAAGAAACATGAAGGTGATTGTGTTGATATGTGTTAAAAACCTTATTTTTCTTGCCCTTAAATTGCAATACTGATACAAATGACTCAAAATAAATAGACCCCCTTCTGGCCGAGTGACTGGTGTGAAGTGGGGACTGCCATCTGACAGGAGGGTTCTCAGAACTTACAGAGAGTAACCAGGCACAAACAGAGAAAATCACTACCAAGAGTGAACTTCGGTGGCAGACCTGTTGCTGAATGGATTTCTGGGCAGACTGACTCTTCTCTCGAAGCCATGGAACGCTAAAATGGATTTCCGTCTGCGTGATGTGGTGGGATAAAACATGAATTGTGATTCAGGAGAACAGGGTTCATAGCACAGGGGGTTCCCTTATTAAAATCATAGAATCACAGGCTGGAATCCCAACTCTGACGCTCACTAGCTGTGTGCTTTTGTTCAAGTCACCTACCACTCTGAGTCGCGGCTAAATGAGTCATGTAATAATATAGTCATTTTGGTTATGGGGCTATTGTCTGTCTTAGCATGCAGCAGGTCCCTTAAATATTGCCTGCATTTTATTTTGAAATCTATCAAAAAATATCCAGAGTGCAGAGAGGTCCCTCATGGGTTTATCTGCAAAATGTACAGAATAACATCCAGTGTCTCTCCCAGCTCCAACAGACTAAAATTCTCTGAATGTCAGATAATAATTCAATTAGTTTATATATATTATACATAACACATATATTAATAATTGCTTTCCAATGCATTCATTAATTAACAAAAGATATATCAAACATCTAATAGATTTACTATGTACTGAACAACTGGTGGAGTAAAATGCATATCATGTCATTCCTGATCCCATTACTGTATGTTGCAATCTCTTCAAGTTCAAGGGCATAAATATAAATCTAGTATATGGAAATTGTGCTTCCAACTGTGCTTCTGTAGGACTGATATGTGGGGACTGAAAGGATAAGAAAGCCATTCTTGGGCTTCTCTGGTGGCTCAGTGCTGAAGAACCCACCAGCAACTAAGCCCGGGCAAACTACTGAGCCTGTGCCCTAGAGCCCGGGAAGGCAGCTACTGTGCCCGCACGCCCTAGAGCCCATCTCTGCAACAAGAGAACGCACCACAGTGAGAAGCCCTAGCACCACAAACAGAGATAGCCCCTCCTCGCTCAACTAGCAAAAAGCCTGCATGGTAATAAAGACCCAGGACAGCCAAAAATCAATCAATCAATAAATTTTTTTAAAAAAGCCATTCTTTCAGTTTGAAGTCCAAATGGTAACAGTAACTTTCCTCAATGCTATGTTTTGGGCCATCTGCTCATGATTTTACAAAGAGTATCTCGGATCTTCAAAACATTTCTTAAAGATATGCATTATTATCTCCATATTAAACATGTGACACAATATACGCTGTTTTCTACAAGATCCCCTCATTACTAAAGGTAGGACTTCTACCCAAGTCCATAAGGTGCCTAATCCATGTATTTTTAATTGCACCAAGATAGTTTGAGCTTAATGTGCCGATGTAGATGTCTAGGTGGAGCCATTAGCCATGTGGTTTAGAAGCTTAGAATAGAGATGTGGTTTAGAGATGTGTATTTGTATGTCATCCTGATCGAAGTAAAATCCAAACTTCAGGGAAGGATAAGAACAGAAATTCAAGCAGAAAATACTGAAAAATGTCTCTTTTCCTAAGTGAAAGTTGAAAATTGAAAGTTTAAGTTGAAAGTGAAAGTTGAAAGATTATCAAAGGCATCGGAAAATGAGAACGAAAACAGCTACAATTGGATAAACACAGAATCTCCAAAACCAAGAAAGAAACAAGAAGAATGGAGTTCATCAAAGCAAGAAGAAAATGAACAAAACTTGTTCGCCTCTCTGAGAAGCAGCATGCAGGAAGCTTCTATTTTTGAAGCTGTTTTAGTTTTGGGTGGGAGAGTATAAGCAACATGCACTATTCCTGGAGGCAATGGGAGGGCTGGTGAAAAGGTGAAGAGGGCAAAGTCAGGGCGGACTTGTGAGTGTCTCCTTTATTCTGTTAGCAAGAAAAAATGTTTTTTGTCTGAGAACATTGTGTGTGTCCGTGTATTTGATTCTGTCTTTTAATTGGGCCAATTCCTACAATGTTCTACCTATTCCTCACCATAATAATGTGATTGAACTGTGAGCAGAGACATCACTCAATCAACAGTGACCAAAACAGTTCCATGGAATAGTCTGAGTGCTAGGTGATTGACACTATATATATACACACACTGGCTGGTAGCTCAGTGGTAAGAAATCTGCCTGCCAATACAGGAGCCACAGGTTCCATCCCTGGGTCGGGAAGATTCCCTGGAGAAGGGAACGGCAACTCACTCCAGTATTCTTGCCTGGCAAATCCCATGGACAGAGGAGTCTGGTGGGCTATAGTACATGGGGTCGCAAAGGAGTCAGACATGACTTAGCAAGTAAACAAACAACAACAAAATGTACAAAATAGATAACCAAGGAGAGCAGACTGTATAGCACAAGGAAATCTACTCGATGATCTGTGGTAAATGGGAAGGAAATTCAAGGAAGAAGGAATATATGTATATATGTGGCTGATTCACTTTGCAGTACAGAAAAAAACTAACACAACATTGTAAAGCAACTATACTCCAATTTAAAAAAAATTTTTTTTTAAAGAATGTTAGGTGATCATAGACCTCACTTTCCTATTGTTTTTGAGTTTGAAAGAAGAGTCAAGCCTATAGATGTCAAGAACTCTCTTGTTCAGGTGCTTAGCAGTAGCAGTCTACATAAAGATATCCACTCAGAGAAGAAGCGGAAATGAAACGTGGAGAAAAAGATACAGTGTTCAGTTGAGATATTAAACAATACAAGCCTTTGCAATTAGAGATGAGTCTGGATTTAGAAACTGCTTAAGCCAGCTTAAGCCAAAAAGGTGACTATACAACTCTTCAGAGTCCTGAATTATACATATGTGATTCCCTGAAGCTTTTCCCACCTCTCCTTCACACCACAGAGCCCATGGTCCAATAAAGCCACAAGCACAGGTTGCTAAGAAACCTGGACTGCAGTCTATGAAAATAACATTGTGAAGATGAAATAAACCCAGAGACATAAATTCCTGAATGATGAGATGAAGAAAAGACCCAGAGCTTCTCAGTCTCCAGTTACAGATTAAATTGGCCTAAGATGTGTAATTTGTAAATTGATATCCCAAAATTCTATACTTACTTAACAATTTTTCAAGTTGTTGGTGCATTAAGAACCCCATGTCCCCAAAGCCCCCATCTCAAATATTTGAAATAAACCTTAGTTCTTGTGTCCCTCTTCAGCCTTATCTGTCAGGTATGCCTAATTCTCAGACTCACCATTTTTGAGTCACTAAAGCCAGGGCCAAAAATAAGTAAGCCACTTGCATGTATTGCTCCTCACAAGAGTTTTACGGTGTAGGTATCATTAGTCCCATTTTGAATTAAATAATCTGAGGTTTAGAGAGAGTAAATAACTTGACCAAAGCAGCTAGTGATGGGCTTACTACCTACCTGACACTTCTACATAATAATTCAAGAGGCTATGAACAGGAGAATCATATTAAAAAAAAAATCATGCATGAAGTGAAAAAATATATTTGACTTTCAAAAAAGAGTTTTGGGAAAGGATGAGGGCATACACTAAGTTTTACAATAGCCACCCATTAGATAATGGAATGTGCATCAAGTGAATACAGACATCCATCTCTGAACCAGGCTGGTATTTTCATGAGAATGGGGGTGAGTACCAATCTGGAACAGGGATGAGAGGACTGGATATATAATGGATCTTTTTCAGTCTGGTAAGCCTGGCAGTGCAGGGTACATCTAGCTCACATAAGGCAAGAACTAACGTGAGAAAAGGTGCAAGTAAGTACCAGGAAACCCAAGACACCCAGTTCTGAAAGTTTTGAGTGACTCAGAACATTATGTGGCACTGTTATTGTTGACATCACAGCTTTTAAGAAGCCTGAAAGCAGATTCAAAAGAAAGAAAATTGTAGATATCCGCCACCTTCTTTTTAAACTTCCAAAGCACATAATCCATTAAACAGTATAGAAAACATAGAAGCCATATCACAGCAAAGTATGCTCTGCACAATTTTTTTTTCCCAGTGTCTTAAGTGGTACCTTTTTCATGGGCAGTAATTCTAGAAGTTATGACATCCAAGATGATAATACCCAGCGGATCTGAGCTCAGAGTGAGAGTGATCCCAACTCCATCTGCTTGGGCAGATGGCAAAGTACACTGAATTTCTCCGAGTCTCCCAGTTCTCAGGGCCCCATCAGCACATTGATTTCCTGATAAGAACATACGGAAGGTTTTGGGCTGAAAAAAAAAAAGAAAAGGGTTTTGTATTTCCACACTGACTGTGTTGACAATAAGTCCATGATTCTTTCTGACATGACCTTAAGAGTAATGAATGAACGCTTGTAGGATGACTCTCTTTATAGGAAGAAAGATGTGTATGACCTGAAAATAATAAAAGATGTCAAGTATATTGAAGTACAGTACAAAGAATTTCATTTTATTCTCAGAGAAGCAGGAGACAATCTCAAGAAGCCATAAATCTCTTTGTCTCCCTTTGGATCATCAAGGTTCTGTGATGGTCTATGAGGTTGGGTAGAAAGTGTCACTGACATTAAAAAAAGAAAAAGAAAAGAAAAGAACCAAACATGAGCACCCTCTTGCCTATCGAAAGAGACTGCTCAGCATTTTGACTGTGGATATCCAAAGTAGAAAATCCATGCTGGGGTATTTACTGTCTGACATGAGCTGGTAGAGTAGGAAAAAAAAAGAAAAAAAAACCAAAAAAACCTGACCATGAACATAGAGATTCGGCTTACATTTCAGCTCCCCCTAATACTTAGGAAAGTCGATTCTCTGCTGTGTTTCTGTCTGTCAAATGATGGTAACGACCAGTTCCCTTAGGAAGTCCAGTGTTGCAACAAGCCAAGCACACGGAATGGCATGTGGTAGGTCATTAGTATGAAGCTCTAGTGGTAAGAAACTAAGTGGGATAAAAATAAGGACGATGACCACATAGCATGGAAATGATCTTTGTTATTTGATACTTGAAAAAAATTTAAAAACATTTTAAGGTCATAAAAATGATATTACGAATAACTGATTTCATGAGAGAATTAAACATTCATTCATTTATTCATCCAAATTCAGAGTCAATTGGATATTCATCCAATTCATTTCTGCCAACACTGACAGAAACGTTAGATCTAGCCCTACCCTTACAAGCTTTCCTTTTAAGGGTAGTATTTCTGCTTCTAAGGGGAAATGACAAAGCTCCGAAAGACTGATCTCCCGAAGCTAGTAAATGAAAGAATAAGAACGTCTCTCACAAAGCCCATGTGCCTACCCAGCCCAACTGAATGCACGAGGGTAACATGAAGGGGCTCTCATCGATAATCTGGGTTATAAGGGCCAAAGGGGATTTGAAATGTGGCTTCAAGAGGCTGCAGGTTTCTTTCAACGAATGTAGATCGGAACTAACACACACAACGTGGACTGACGGGCGAGTCAGTCTACTCCAGGGCCTGACACATACGCTTCCTTTTTCCCAGTCACTTCCTAAGGCTGCCCTGCTACTCCTACACTCAAGACTTGATGGAAACTTCTTCAGGGAGGAAGTTACACTGCAATATATGATATTCAAAAGTTAGTTCCAGTCTTTTATTAGCTTTGCAAACTTGGAGAGGTTGCTTCAATTCTCTCAGTATGCAAAACAGCAGTGAAAATCATCTTGCAAATATTTTTGTAGTAATGCATACATCATAGACCTTCTGTGCTTCCTAACTATATATATATATATATTTTTTTTAAAAAAAACATTTTTATTGGAGTATAGTTACTTTACAATGTTGTGTTCGTTTCTACTGTATAGCACAGTGAATCAGCTATACGTATACACACATCCCCTCTTTTTTAGATTTCCTTCCCACTTAGGTCACCACCGCCAAAGCTCTGAGTGCCGTTCCCTGTGCTATACGGGAGGTTCTCATCAGTTATCTATTTTACACACAGTATCAATAGTGTGAATCCCCATCTCCCAATTTATCCTATCCTCCACCTTTTCCCCTTGGTATCCATATGTTTGTTTCCTTCATCTGTGTCTCTATTTCGGCTTTGTAAATAAGATTGTCTATACCAATGTTTTCCAGATTCTACATATATACATTAATACATGACACTTGTTTTTCTCTGACTTACTTCATTCTGTTTGACAGTCTCTAGGTTCATCCACACCACTCTCAATTCTTTTAGATATATATCCAGAAGTGAAATTGCTGGATCATATGGTAGCTCTGTATTTTTCATTTTTTTTTTAATTGGAGGATGATTGCTTTACAATATTGTTTTGGTTTCTGCCAAATATCAACATAAATCAGTCATAGGTCCTGTTACTATATTTTATTTTATATTTTTTAAGACTTCAAACTTTATTCTGACTGCTATTGAGAGCCATTTGAGGAATATTCCAGAGAAGTAGGATCTTAAGTCACTGAGATGGAGCTACTGGAATTTCTTGGATGCCTCCAACCATTTACCTCTGGGTACTAGGCTCTGAAGTCTGGCCTGGAACTCACACAGCCTCTGGCTTCCTCCTGTGCCTTGGGAGCAAGGACTGACACCCCTGGCCCAGAGGATGGGCTCCTTTCCATAGTGCTGGGCCACTTGGGTGGAGCCTCGCTAGGCAGGGCCTTCCAGAAATGAGCTGCATGCACATGATGTCAGAGGGGTGGTGCATGGGGAATGGAGTAGGGTGTAACCTCTGCTATCACTGTCCCCCCTCCTTCCTCCTGAGAAATTGCAAATCCCTCCCCAGGCTGCTGATCAAACAGTCCTTTCACTTCTGGAGAAATTCAACCTTTTGTAAAACCCAAATTATTTCTGGAAACAATAGGGTTGTGAAAAGACCTCAAGCTTTGTAGTGAAGTTGATCTGGGTTTGGATCCTGGCTCTGTTACAAGCTGGGAGATCTTAAGCAAATTAATTACTTTCTCAGAGTCTTAGTTCTTTATCTATAAGAACATATATCTATATCTACATGGGGATAACAATGTCTCTCTCACAGGGTTATCAGGAGCAGCATAGAAGAAAATATTTGTAATTATCTTTGGCAGTATATGGGCTTCCCTGGTGGCTCAGATAGTAAAGAATCTGCCTGCAATGGGGGAGACCCAGATTCAACCCCTGGGTCAGGAAAAAGCCCCGAAGAAGGAAATGGAAATCCACTCTAGTATTCTTTCCTGGAGAACTCCATGGACAGAGGAGCCTGGCTGGCTACAGTCTATGGAGTCACAAAGAGTAGGACACAGCTGAGCAACTAACACTTTGCTTTCGCAGCATATATTAGCTCTGCAAGAATTTCCTCCTGTGGAGTTTCACTCGTTTTTTGGTCATCCACAGCTCACTCGGTTCAGTTGTTCTGCCCTTGTCTACTACCGGTCTCCTCACAAGAATGTAGCCTCCACGAGGTCTGAATGTTTGTCTGCTTTGTTCGCTGCCGCTTGCCCTGTCTCTCAGAGCCGGCGTGTCCTTGGACAATCACTTCCTTTGGCTGTGCCTCAGTCTCCTTTTCATCGGCTATGGAGAGTTGGCGTGGATAAATTCTGCTAGAAGAGCCTGCAGAGCAGAAAACTTGCGGCCTGAGAGGACACGGCCCACTTCAGGCCTTAAAAGTCCCTGAGAGGGTGGAGGAACCTGTTAGAGACTGAGGTCCACACCACTCGCCAGGGCCGCCTGACCGCAGGAGCAGGCCTGTTACTATATTTTAATACTACAAAGTTCATTTTAAGAATTGTCCAGGTTGATTTTGTAGTGGACCTGTTCTCTCTTGCTCTGGCTGCACATCGTATCAAGATCCCTCCTGTGATATCTTGGGAATCCATCATCACTCCTGGATTTGATCAGGGATTCCAGACTTCTCAGGCTGAGTGCTGGAGAGGGCAGCACCAGGGCCGTTAGTTAGCGCTCATCATTTCAGGACCTGAATATGCTCTTTGGGCAAGGTTCAATGAATTTCTCATGGATTCTGTGGACCTCTTCATACTCTGCCATTATTTCTGCATAAGTCAATAAAAATGATTTTGTTATCAACCAAAATTCCAGGACAGAAACAGTACTGAGAACAAGAGTATATAATTTGGTAAGTGCTAGACTAAAAATCTGACTTTTCCAGCCAGTCCTGTAGTGTTGTAGAAGATTCTTGAGAGTCCCTTGGACTGCAAGGAGATCCAGCCAGCACATCCTAAGGAAAATCAGTCCTAAATATTCATTGGAAGGATTGATGTTGAAGCTGAAATGCCAATACTTTGGCCACCTGATGTGAAGAACTGACACATTTGAAAAGACACTGATGTTGGGAAAGATTGAAGGCAGGAGGAGAAAGGGATGACAGAGGATGAGATGGTTAGATGGCATCACCGACTCAATGGATGTGAGTTTGCGTAAACTCCGGGAGTTGGTGATGAACAGGGAGGTCTGGTGTGCTGCAGTCCATGGGATTGAAAAGAGTCAGACATGACTGAGCGACTGAACTGAACTGAGACTAAAAATAAAATAGTACATGTGTAACTATGGCATAATGGACATTGGTGGAGACCTTAACTGCAAACCAAAGCTGGAAGAGGATGAGTAGCTTAAAGCTTCTTAAGCTTAACCCTTTGTTACCATCCTGGTGGTAACCTGCTCTCATCATTGGAGGATTCACTCCATGTGAATCTATGCAAACAACTCATACATCTTTAAAAAAAAAATGCATACTAATCCATTTGAGAAAAACAGTCTGGAATGCAGACATGCAGTATAAAGATCAGTTTCCAGAATACCTAATGGTACATGAAACCAATGGGCTCTTACAAGGCATAATATAAAAAAGCCATAATTGTTAACAAAGAACACAAAGTCATCGAATTTGGGCACCACTTTTTTTAAGGTGAACTTTCGCTGCTGTGGAGTTAAGATAAGTCACTTAAACTCTTTTCAGAGATTTTACTATCTTCTCCCACTCACTCAGCAGTTAACCCTCCGAGATAGCCTGGCATGGCAGCTCCTTAAGGGCAGACAGAACACTATTTGTCTTTGATTCTCCAGCCCCAAGCAGTGTCTAGAGCATAGTAAACACTCCAAAATGTCTGTGTAAGTAACAACAGCAAAAAAGAGGCAGGGAGTTGGGGAGGACAACTCTTAAAATTCATTGGTGGAAAAATACCATTATAAGAAGGTATTATTCTATACTTCTTAAAGGTCATTTACTATTTACTCCAGATGTCTTTCCAATGCATTCAAGAAAAGTCCCTCCTGGTGGCAGGGGAGGGGCTGGGTAGGATGAATTGGGAAGTTGGAAGTGACATATATACACTACTATGTATAAAATAGATAACTAATAAGAACCTATTGTGTGTGTGTGTGTATATATATATACACACACACACATACATACACGCACACAACTGGTTCACTTTGCTGTACAGCAGAAATTAACACAACACTGTATAGCAACTGCTCTAATAAAAATTTTTTTAAAATGAAATGAAAAGGTGCTTCCTCTCCAGGACTTGTGTCTTAAAAAACATGATGGCTCAACTGTCAAGGTGATAAATTCTTTCCTCTGAACAAGATGAGTTTGAAGTTAAGGGTAATTGAAATCAGCGCCAGTATGATACATATAATGAAGCAGTCTGAAACTAAACACAACAGCTTGAGAGAAAAATACCCCTGGAATTCCCATAAGAAGTTTTGGGAGATAAAGTGAATGGATCAGGATAAGTTTCGTTTTATGTAAGTTAAGGGTGTGAAAGTGAAGAATAATCTTTAAGATCATGGCGAATACCAAAGTTTAAAAAAAAAAAAATCATGTCTGCCTATAACACTGCCATAGGGCATCTGAACTCTCAGCTTCCAATATTGAATTTACTATGTCTGAACTGTGTGTTAATGGACACATTGTATTTATTAATTCATTTTTTTCCTTCACAACCACACTGGTTAGATTCTTGCCGGTTTATTAAAGAACTTACCATATAGATGGTACTAGCAAGCATTCAGTACATATTAAGCTTTAGTGGTTGTTTGTCATTTTTACCATTATTTTTGTTGCGGCTTTCATTGTTATTACAGTGCAGAATCATCTAAAATGTGCCAGTATATTCAACAGTTATTTTTTTCAACCTCCATCCAAGCTCAGTTTAAATCCAGAATCTATAGATGTGTAATTTCTTCCTCTTTTGGCAGGGAACCCCTACTATCTTTGGATGCTCCAAAATTTTCTTCTGCTCTTCTATTAAAATCTTTATCCAGCTTCAAAAGGTATGCCAGCATTTTAGTGAGTGTATCAGGCTGGTAGTTCTGAAACACAAGGTTCTCATTATTTGTGTGTATGTGTGTGCACATTTCTCTGTACAAGTCAGGCTTTCCTTGACCCATTCAGTAAAAAGGCTAAGATCTATTGCCCTGACTATTCACACTGAGGGAAGGTTTTGTTGCTGTGGCTACCGCTATTACTGTTGGAGGTGGCGGTGGTGTAATGATTTTGTATGGCAAACACATTTACACAAATAAAATCCTCCAAGATGTTTGCTTCAAACCAGTCTGATACTGAATAATTCCAGTGGGCTTATAATTAGTCAAATACTGTTGTTGTTGTTGTTCAGGTGCTAAGTCGTGTATTGGCAACCGCGTCGACAGCAGCACGCCAGGCGCCTCTGTCCTCCACTATCTCCCGGAGTTTGCTCAAATTCTCGTTCACTGAGTCGGTGATGCTATCTAACCACCTCATCCTCCGCTGCTCCCTTCTCCTCTGCCTTTAATCTTTCCCAGCGTCAGGGTCTAGTTTCCGTTTCCAAGGTTTCCCTCATGATAAACTGAAGGGAACAAAGATTTACTGATGGTCTTCTGCTGCATGTGAGGTTATGCATGCATTTTACATGAATTGTTCCCCATTTTGCAGATGAAGAAGCTGACATACTCTGACCTTAAGCTACCTGCACAAGCTCACACTTCTTGTCAGTGATCCAAATTCAGATATTTTTGACTCAAAGCCCATGCATTTTCTCCTGGATTGACCCTCTGTAATGGCAGCTACAAAGGGCTACTTAGGGCTGATTTTTACTTACAACAAAGGGGAAACTACATTCCCTGTAAATGGAGCTTACACACCCATGCTGCTTTTTGCCTAAAAGCCTCCTCACCTCTTTTCTGCCAATCTTTACCTTCTAATCCCTGTTTGAGGCTGCAGAGTAGAGAACTGCAGGCAAATATTTATTCATGAAATGAGCCATTTTTCCCTATTTCTAACCCATCCAAAACTGCTTTGGTTTCTTCTCAAACTTTTGAAAAGCAATTTGCTTCTGGGCTGAAAAAGAGAAGAAAGAAATAAAGACTCGAAGCCCAGAGCTAGAGCCAGAAAAGATGAGCCCAAAGTAAAAGCGTCTTCAGTAAGGTAGGCACTTCAATAAATCTTAGCTACTGACAACACACATTTCAGATATTAGAGGTGAGACGTCATACAGGACTGTTAGAATTGGGGTAAAAGGCTTTCCTCATCTCCTGTGGATGAGCGAAAAGTGAACCTGGAAAACACTAGTAAGGCCAAGATAGAGGCCAGCTAGAGTTTGTCATTGACATTTTTCTCACTGATTAGTAAAATGAAAATCTTTATTTAGAGAGCAACATAAATTATAGTAAAGATAGACAGATACTTTGCACGGGTGCCTGCACTTTACCATCACACACCCATGGGAGGCATCACTGATTATGCAAGGTACTAGTTCTCAGGAGACCAGGATTAGCCTAACCATTTTTATGAACACAACCTTCCAACAAGCCTCTATCAATCACTGGAAGAGACACAAAGGAAAAAAAAAAAAGAGCAAAACCTTTGTGCAAACCCAAACATAGAAGACAGGGAAAATGAATGATTACAGTTTTTTTTTTTAACTTATTTTTATTTTTTTAAAATTTGCCCTGTTTTTTTACATAATATCAGTCATTGTTCTTTCTTTGAAGGTAAGGAATACATTTATTGCCTTGACTGTGACAGTAGCTTCACAGGTATAAATATATGTCCATATGTCCAGGCTCATCAAATCATATACATTAAATATATGCAGTTTGTGTACATCAATTATACTCCAATAATCTGTTAAAAATGAAAAAAGAACTTTAAAGGTAGGTGAGATGTTGTCTGCTAAATAGAATGGGGAAACAGAAGAAGTAATTTTCTTAAGGGCATCCAAATGTTTAATTACAAGTACTCATAGTTACATCCTCAGATAAGTGGATGATATCACACTAATGGCAGAACGCAAAGAGGAACTAAAGAAACTCTTGATGAGGGTGATAAAGGAGAGTGAAAAAGTCAGCTTAAAACTAAATATTATAAAAGGAAAAGAAAAAACTAAGATCATGGCATCTGGCCTCATGATTTCATGGCAAATAGAAGGGGAAAAGTGGAAACAGTGGCGGATTTCCTCTCAGACAGAGCCCTTTCTTGGGCTCTAAAATCACTGCAGATGGTGACTGCAGCCATGAAATTATAAGATGATTGCTTTTCGGCAGGAAAGCTATGACAAACCTAGACAGTGTGTTAAAATGCAAAGACATCACTTTGCCAACAAAGGTCCGTATAGCTAAGCTATGGTCTTTCCGGTAGTCACGTATGATTGTGAGAGCTGGACCATAAAGAACTGATGCTTTTAAATGGTGGTGCTGGAGAAGACTCTTGAGAGTCCCTTGAACTGCAATAGGAGATCAAACCAGTCAATACTAATGGAAATAACCCTGAATACTCATTGGAAGAGCTGATGCTGAAGCTGAAGCTCCAACATTTTGGCCACCTGAGTTGGGCAACACCCAACTCGTTGGGGAAAAAACCCCAAGGTCGGGAAAGATTGAAGGCAAAAGGAGAAGACCACGACAGAGGATGAGATGGTTGGATGGCATCACTGACTCAGTTGACATGAACTTGGGCAAACTCCGGGAGATGGGGAAGGACAGGGAAGCCTGGAGTGCTGCAGTCCATGGGATCAGGAAGAGTCAGACAAGACTTGGCTACTGAACAACACCACCACCCACATCTACTTACTGTCTAATCAGTGAATACGCCCTTCATTTCAGAAATGCTTTAAGACAATCAAATAAGAGGTACCATTTAGCTATTTATTTATTTGGCAACATTTATTAAGCACCTATTTCATGTCAGACACTTTAACATCTCCTGCAGAAGTCAAGATGAATCTTGCTTGGTTTCACCTTCAAGAAAAAATAACTTCGCTCACTTATATACCCCTTTAATGAAATTCAGCATGCAGAAATGTGCTTCTCTTCTCCTCACGAGTCGTTATGTAGGTAGTTTACTTAGCGTATGTGCAAAACTTGATGCACTCCATCCAAAGTCAATCCAAACACAGGAACTAAAGAATAGAAGGAGAAAGAGGAGCGAAAGAAGGGAGGCAGAAGGTACTCGGGATTGTATAACAAGGCACTGAGACCTTACAGACACACGAGAGGAAGCACATGGGCCTCCAGGGGAGCCCTGAGGAATACAAGGACTGGGGAAAGAACAGACGTTTAGAAGAGCTCATAGTATGTACCTTGTCACAGGGATTTCCTATGAAGAACTAAGGATGTGTCCTGGGACTGAAGAGGCAGAGGGGAAGGGCTGAAAGTGAAAGTGTTAGAACCTCAGTCACGTCTGACCCTTTGCAACCCCATGGACTGTAGCCCACCAGGCTCCTCTGTCCACTGGGATTTCCCAGGCAAGAATACAGGAGTGGGCTGCCATTTCCTTCTCCAGGGGATCTTCCTGACCCAGGGATTGAACCCAGGACTCCTACACTGCAGGCAGATTCTTTACCATCTGAGCCACCAGGGAAGCCCTACTCTCTCACAAATTTAGGGGTTAGAATCTGGGACGTCTGTTGAGTCAAATGTGGGGACATCATGCAAATGGTGAGGACTACAGTCCTGAAGACCTCACACTCTCCTTCTATTGTTTACCAGTTATGAAAATTTGGGCAATTTATTTTAACTCTGTTCACCTCAGTTTCCTAATGTTATACTGTTTCCATTAATACAGCAATACCTGTTTTTAAGTTTGCTTGCTTTTGCTTTAAGGACGATGGTGGTATTTGTAAACCCCTTCAAACCAGGGTCCACAATCTGAAACTCCCAGGCTAATGCTGGTGAATCCTTGTGAATAAAGGTTCGTGGAGGACACAGACACACCCATTCACTTGCCTTGGTGGTCTTCACTCCCTAATGGCAGAGTTAAACAGCTGCAACGAAGCCTGTGTGGCCCACAGAACCTATATTTACTCTCCAACCCTTTCTAGAAAAGTAGACTCCTGAACTCCTGGCTTAGAATACTGCCAGGTTAGGCACGTTTCTGTTAAAACACAATATCATAAAATTATTATACAGTGCAGATGGACTCTCCTCTCAGATAAAATATGCCTAAAAGAAACAAAGCTAGATTTGGGAAGATCTGGGTTTCAAACCAAGTTCTGCAATTTACCAGCAAGATGACCTTGAACAAGTCACTTTAGCTACACAGACAGTCAGTCAGTCAGTTCAGTCACTCAGTCGTGTACGACTCTTTGCGACCTCATGGACTGCAGCATGCCAGGCCTCCCTGTCCATCACCAGCTCCAGGAGTTTACTCAAACTCATGTCCATTGAGTCTGTGATGCCATGCAACCATCGCATTCTCTGTCATCCCCTTCTCCTCCCGCCTTCGATCTTTCCCAGCATCAGGGTCTTTTCAAATGAGTCAGCTCTACGCATCAGGTGGCCAAAGTATTGGAGTTTCAGCTTCAGCATCAGTCCTTCCAATGAACACCCAGGACTGATCTCCTTTAGGCTGGACTGGTTGGATCTCCTTGCAGTCCAAGGGACTCTCAAGAGTCTTCTCCAACACCACATTTCAATCAATTCTTCGGCACTCAGCTTTCTTTATAGTCCAACTCTCACATCCATACATGGCTACTGGAAAAACCATAGCTTTGACTAGATGAACCTTTGTTGTGAAAGTAATGTCTGTTTTTTAATATGCTGTCTAGGTTGGTCGTAACTTTCCTTCCAAGGAGTAAGCGTCTTTTAATTTCATGGCTGCAGTCACCATCTGCAGTGATTTTGGAGCCCAAGAAAATAAATTCTGTTACTATTTCCACTGTTTCTCCATCTATTTGCCATGAAGTGATGGGACCATATGCCATGATCTTAGTTTTCTGAATGTTGAGTCTCAAGCCAACTTTGTCACTCTCCTCTTGCACTTTCATCAAGAGGCTCTTTAGTTCTTCTTCACTTTCTGCCATAAGGATGTCATCATCTGCATATCTGAGGTTATTGATATTTCTCCCAGAAATCTTGATGCCAGCTTGTGTTTCATCCAGCCCAGCATTTCTCATGATGTACTCTGCATATAAGATAAAAAAGCAGGGTGACAATATACAGCCTTGATGTACTCCTTTTCCTATTTGGAACCAGTCTATTTTTCCATGTCTAGGTCTAACTGTTGCTTCCTGACTTGCATACAGATTTCTCAAGAGGCAGGTCAGGTGGTCTGGTATTCCTATCTCTTGAAGAATTTTCCACAGTTTTTGTGATCTACACAGTCAAAGGCATAGCCAATAAAGCAGAAATAGATGTTTTTCTGGAACTCTCTTGCTTTTTCGATGATCCAGTGGATGTTGGCAATTTGATCTCTGGTTCCTCTGCCTTTTCTAAAACCAGCTTGAACATCTGGAAGTTCACGGTTCACAAACTGTTGAAGCCTGGCTTGGAGAATTTTTTTTCCATTTATTTTTATTAGTTTGGCTTGGAGAATTTTGAGCATTATTTTATTAGCATGTGAGATGAGTACAATTGTGCAGTAGTTTGAGCACTCTTTGGCATTGCCTTTCTCTGGGATTGGAATGAAAACTGACCTTTTCCAGTCCTGTGGCCATTGATGAGTTTTCCAACTTCGCTGGCATATACAGTGCAACACTTTCACAGTATCATCTTTCAGGATTTGAAATAGCTCAACTGGAATTCCATCACATCCACTAGCTTTGTTTGTAGTGATGCTTCCTAAGGCTCACTTGACTTCACTTTTCAGGATGTCTGGCTTTAGGTGAGTGATCACACCATCGTGATTATCTGGGTCGTGAAGATCTTTTTTGTATAGTTCTTCTCTGAATTCTTGGCACGTCTTCTTAATATCTTCTGCTTCTGTTGTGTCGATACCATTTCTGTCCTTTATTGAGCCCATCTTTGCATTAAATGTTTCCTTGGTATCTCTAATTTTCTTGAAGAGATCTCTAGTCTTTCCCATTCTATTGTTTTCCTCTGTTTCTTTGCATTGATCACTGAGTAAGGCTTTCTTATCTCTCCTGGCTATTCTTTGGAACTCTGCATTCAAATGGATATATCTTTCCTTTTCTCCTTTGCTTTTTGCTTCTCTACTTTTCACAGCTATTTGTAAGGCCTCCTCCAACAGCCATTTTGCATTTCTTTTTCTTGGGGATGGTCTTGAGGGATAATAACATTACAATGCCAAAGATAAACAGGAGAGCATTGCCAAAATATTTAATACAGTTTCTGGCATAGTGGAATGCACTACGGAAGTATTAGCTGTTACGATTGTTACGATTGGGCAACAAAACCAATCAGATTCATGATGATTTGTACAGTGAAATAAGGAAATCTGGAAAAAATGTCTGAGGAATGCAAATGATAACCACTAGTACCATATCCACTAATTTAAGACATGACAACTATCAATGACACTGCTTTTATTATTGAGCTATTTCATCATTTTCTTATAACTGTAACAAACATTCATTATTGCTTTCCTCAACCTAAATTCCTCAAGAAGACTTATTTCTTAGTACAGTGGCTTCTGTTCTGATGGTCTGTAATCAAGTGCTGGACATGAGGTTTCCAAACTCAACATCAATTAGGGGATACAGAGAAAGAGCCTGTAACCATTCCTCTGGACTCCTACTACATGTGTGAGCAACAGTCCTCTACTTACTAGCTGTGGGAAATTGGGCAAGTCATTCAAACTTTCTGAATTTCAGCTTCCTTATCAGCAGAAAGGGAATGGATAATAATAATGCTCTCTTGCTGAGCTGTGGCAAAAACTCAATAAATTAATATGTGCTAAGCTAGTGCCAGGTCCATAGTGACCACTTAATAGACACAGGCCAGTCTTATTTCTAGATATAATGCTAGCAATTTTAGCTCTGATATATAACATATATGAATTATTAATTTACTAGGACAGAAATTTGAGCACCAAGAACTCTGAGTCTGAGACTGTAAGAAAAAGAACTACTTGTTTCAATGCTGTTCTCTCAGAACAAAAATTAACCTCCAACTAATAAAAATAAATGGAAAAAAAAAAAAAAAAAAGAACTAAACTAGCATGTTGTTGTTATTTGGTTGCTAAATCAGGTCTGACTCTTTGCAACCCTGTGGACTTTTGTAACCGGCCAGGCTCCTCTGTCCATGGGAATTCCCAGGCAAGAATCCTGGAGAGGGTTGCCATTTCCTTCTCCAGGGGATCTTCCTGACCCAGGGATCAAACCCGCATCTTGTGCATTGGCAGATGGGTTCTTTACCACTGAGCTACCAGGAAAGGCTCCCAAATTAGCATATTTTTTAGCTGCAGCTGGTAAAGAGCTTTTTCTATGAAGCAATTTATATTCTGCCATAGAAGTGTGCTCTTTTTTTTTTTTTTAAATATTTGCTTTTATTGTGAAATAAGCTATCTATATACAAAATATACACATAACATATAAAAGGAAGGGCTAAAGAATAATACTAAAAGGAACATTCATGAATTAATCAGCCACATAAAAGTAGAATAATCCTAAAGTATTTGAAGCTTCTTATATGACCCTACAAAACAGCATCCCCTCCCTCCTAATACTATTTCTCCAAATTCCATATTTAACCTCCCCCCCCCTTTTTTTTAAGAATTCAACCTCACATATACTTCTTGGCTTGATTTTTTTTCAACTGTTGTTTTTGAGATTCACCCATGCTATTTCTTTCAGTTTTAGTTCATTCATTTCCACCAAATTATCTTAAGACAATACCAGATCTATCCACTCTATATTAGTGAAAATCTGAGCTATTTACATTTTTTAACATTACAATGTTTGTTTGTACTTTTTACTTGAATTCCAGTGCCTATGTCTAAGAAGAGTTTCTAGGGCATTTATCTAAGAGAAAAATTGCTAGGTAATAAATATATCCATAGTTTCAGTTTTCCTAGTTTCCATGATAATATGAAATTATTTTATGCAATAATTTTATAAGCTCACAGACTACCTATCAGTTATAAGAACTTACGTTGCTCTATATGTTCATCATTTACTATTGTTCAACATGTAATTTTTGCATTGTGTTGGGTACACAACACTACTTAACTGCAATTATTAATTTGCATGATACATTTAGAGTAATTCATGTTTCTCTTTTGCATCTTTTATTTATCTTTTACTTATTATAATAATTTTTTGCCAGTTATAAGCAGCAAATGCCTTTTCTTTTTCCCATTCACTTTTTTTCTAACTTTATGACGCTTAAATCAAAGTTCTTGAGTTCTTAATTTTGTAAAAATCATTAAATTTTTCTTTTAAGGTTCACAATGTATATGTGCACGCTTGGTCTCATTTGACTCATTGTGACCCTATGAACTGTAGCCTATCAGGCTCCTCTATCCATGGAATTCTCCAGGCAGGAATACTGGAACGGGTTGCCATTTTCTACTCCAGGAGATCTTCCGGACCCAGGGATCAAACTCACGTGTCTTGCATCTCTTGCACTGACAGGTAGATTCTTTACCACTTAGCCACCAATGCTTCCTTACCAACAAGAACATAAAGGGTATTGATACATGATAGTGCAACCACCCATGTCTTGTTTTTCTTCAAGAATGACTGTCTGTTTCAAACTTGGAGACTCATAGTGATCCCAGTTCTAATGCCTGTCAATGAAAAACCTGAAATGCCTCTGCAGGGGTGGTCTGAAATACTCTTTGGCAGTTAAGTGTCTTTCCAACAAAACCATGATACGTTCTAGACCTGCTACATTCTAGAGCCATTAGACACGTGGACAATTAAATTTATGTTAATTAAAATTAAATAAAATTAAACACTCAGTTACTCAGTCACATTATGTTTCACGTGTTCAATAACCATAAATGGTTAGTGCTATCATACTGGGAAACACTGATGTGGAACATTTCTATCATCAGAGAAAGTTTTATCAAACAGCACCTTGCTACAGAGCCATTAAAGGAAGTTGGTTTGTTCACTTCTGAAAAAAACATTGCAGTGATAAGCCCAGAAAGGCCTTCTGATTTTCAATGCTTTTCATCTAGCTTTTGGATTTTTTAAAAATCTCTACATGTAATGTCTTTGTTGTTGAATATAACTATCCTCATCCCAACAGGTAAAGAGTTGAAAAATAAAAGGGTACTGGGTAGAAACATCCCAATAGTCTCAAGTCCTCCATGGGACTTTCTCATGCCTTGCCACCTTTTTGATATTTGAATCCCCTGGGTAACCTGCTGGATGAGAGATCTCTGCTTACACATGCCTGGTGATAAGAAATTCAATATCTTCTTAGGCTCTATTTGCCCTGAAACAGCTCTAAAAGTCAACAAGGTCTACCTACCCTATGCTTTTTGGGGATAACAAAGAGAAAGAACACGTGGTATTTGGCATGTTAAAGTAGTCAGATTAGGCCCAGGATGGAGTTGCTCACACTTGCTCACA
Organism: Dama dama; assembly: GCF_033118175.1. Taxonomy (NCBI): domain Eukaryota; kingdom Metazoa; phylum Chordata; class Mammalia; order Artiodactyla; family Cervidae; genus Dama; species Dama dama. Next base: position 35,170,161 of record NC_083684.1, read on the forward strand.
TGTCAGCAAACAAAATCTTTCCTTAATTTCTATGCTTGACTCTCCCAGAAAAGGAAGTCCTACATCAACCAGTCAGCACTTGTCAGCTCAGCGCAGTTGTCTACCTGGTTCCACGGCTGCCCTTTCCTCCATATAAGGGGAGTAACCCTGCTTTAACTTCCCTGGTGGTTCAGACAGTAAAGCGTCTGCGTGCAATGCGGGAGACCTGGGTTCGATCCCTGGGTCAGGAAGATCCCCTGGAGAAGAAAATGGCAACCCACTCCAGTACTCTTGCCTGAAAAATTCCATGGACTGAGGAGTCTGGTAGGCTACAGTCCACAGGGTCGCAAAGAGTCGGACACGACAGCGAATTCACTTCAACCCTGCTTTAACTGGCCAGCGTCCAGTATAACTCCCTTGTTCTTGCTCACTTTGGTCTATAGAGCTCTCCTGAATTGTACAATAATAGACTGGGTTCCTCAATTCACGATTGCTGAATAGAGCCAATAAGATCTTTAAAATGTACTCTGTTGAGTTTTATTCTTTAACAAGTGTTTAATAAAAATATCATCCGACTCATGCCTGAAATCATGAGAACTGAATACAACTAAGGACTGGAGGCTTATGTCCAAGGTGAAAGACTCCATGCTCTCAAAGCAAGGGGCCAGGGTTCGATCCCTGGTTAAGGAAATAGATCCTGCACACCACAACTAAAAGATCCTGCATTCTGCAACTAAGACCCAGCACAGACATGTAAATTAAAAATAGTAACAAAGGAGGCAAGAATATACAATAGAGAAAAGATAGTCTCTTCAGTAAGCGGTGCTGGGAAAACTAGACCACTGCCTGTAGAAGAATGAAATTAGAATACTTCCTAACATAAAAGTTAAAGTTAGTTGCTCAGTCGTGCCCGACTCTTTGTGACCCCATGGACTGTAGCCCGCCAGGAACCTTCATCCATGGACTTTTCCAGGCAAGAATACTAGAGTGAATTGCCATTTCCTTCTCCAGGGGATCTTCCTGATCCAGGGATTGAACACAGATCTCCTGCATTGCAGGCAGACTCTTTACCACACCATACACAAAGGTAAACTCAAAATGGATTAAAGACCTAAATGTAAGACCAGAAACTATAAAACTCTTGGAGGAAGACATAGGCAGAACACTCGATGACGTAAACCACAACAAGAGCCTCTATGACTCACCTCCTAGAGTAATGGAAATAAAAACAAAAATAAACAAGTGGGCCCTAATTAAACTTAAAAGCTTTTGTACAGAAAAGGAAACTATAAACAAGGTGAAAAGACAACCCTCAGAATGGGAGAAAATAATAACAAATGAAACAACTCACAAAGGATTAATTGCCAAAATATATAAGCAGCTCATGCAACTTAATACCAGAAAAGCAAACAACCCAATCAAAAAGTGGGCAGAAGACCAAAGAGACATTGCTCCAAAGAAGACATACAGATGGCTAACAAACACATGAAAAGATGCTCAACAACATTCATTATTAGAGAAATGCAAATCAAAACCACAATGAGATATCACCTCACACCGGTCAGAATGGCCATCATCAAAAAATCTACAAACAATAAATGCTGGAGAGGGTGTGGCGAAAAGGGAACCCTCTTGCTGTAAACTCATACAGCCAAACTATGGAAGACAGTGGAGTATTCCTTAAAAAACTAGTAATAAAACCACCATATGACCCAACAATCCCACTACTGGGCATATACCCTGGAAATCATAATTTAAAAAGACACATGTACCCCAATATTCATTGCAGCATTATTTACAACAGCTAGGACACAGAAGCAACCTAGCTGTCCATCGACAGATGAATGAATAAAGAAGCTGTGGTACATCTATGCAATGGAATATTACTCAACCATAAAAAGGAATGTATTTGAGTCAATTACATTATGCACCAAATCAATTATGGTGCATGATTAGAACCCAGAACCTATTATACAGAGGGAAATGAGTCAGAAAAACAGATCTCGTATATTAACACCACATATGTAATCTAGAAAGATGGGAATGAGGAACCTATTTGCAGGGCGGCAGTTGAGACACAGGCTTGTGGACATGGAGTGGGGGAATGAGACAGTGGGACGAATGGAGAGAGTAGCATGGAAACATATACACTACCACATGCAAAATCGATAGCCAGCCAGCGGAAATTTACTGCATGACTCAGAGAACTCAAAACTAGGGCCTTGTGACAACATAGAGGGATGGGATGGAATGGAGGTGGGAGGGAAGTTAAAGAGGGAGGGGACATATGTATACCTATGGCTGATTCACGTTGATATATGGCAGCAGCCAACACACTATTGCAAAGCAACTATCCTATCCTTCAATTAAAAAAAAAACAAAAGTAACAGGGTCAGGAGGTGATTAGACAGCACAGAGGTGAAACATGTATGTGGCTGGAGGCCAGGGAGTCCAGGACTGTGTGAAGGTCGACCAGAGAGTCAGAATAAATAAAGTCGAAGGTCCTCACGTAATCATGGATTCGATGGGCCACTGGCTATGAAAAAGCCTTCAAGCACACCTTGGATGCTTTTGCCCAGGAAGGCCATTTTGCATTAAATGGGTCCAGAAGAGGCATCAGGATATGGAACACTGAGATTTGTCTCAGCATCTTAACATTCTAACTCCTCAAGAGCAGACTGATTCTTTAGGAATAAATCTCAGGTAGGCTGGCCTGCCTATCATTCACAACAATAATTGAAAAGTAATGTGATTGGGCTTTCAAACAAGTATCTCTGCTCCTAACTCCCAGGAAGTTCAATAAAACTATGTTATACAGGAGGAAAGAGCATTAACTCACTCTCTGATACTAATTCATAATGAAGGGTTTAAAGGAGAATGCATAAACAGTAGAAAATGTATTGGGTTTTCACTATGGGTCAATACAGTTTGGAGATAGCATCACTTAATCCTAACAATAGCCCGTAAAGATAAGGATTTTTACCTCCCTTTGGTGGGAGAGAAAACTGAAGCTTAGCTAGTAAGTAATGGAGCTGAGATTCAAATATATACCTGGCTGATTTTGTGGTCTCATCCTTCTTTCATTACAGTATGATGTCAAAAACACGAATCTTCCCATTATTCAAAGTACAACCAGTCTGGTGTTTTAGAATGGCAAAAAAATTCAGTCTCTGAAAATTATTCACCCTGATATATATATAGATTTGTTTGGATATTAATACTAACAGCATTTACTAAGTGTTAACTTCATTTCAGGGGCTTCCCAGGTGGCTCAGTGATAAAGAATCTGCCTGCCAATGCAAGAGGCGCAAGAGACATGTGTTCTATCCCCGGGTCGGGAAGCTCCCCTGGAGAAGGAAATGGCAACCCACTCCAGTATTCTGGCCTGGGAAATCCCACGGACAGAGGAGCCTGGTGGGCTACAGTCCAGGGGTCACAAAGAGTCGGACATGACTGAGCGACTGAGCATACAACTTCATTTCAGGCACTTGCCCTTTATATAAACTGCATTATTTAATTTTCTCAATAACCTTAGGAGGGATGAAATACCACCTTCATAACTCTCCAAGTTGAGAAAAATCTAACAAGTTTCCTGAATTTACATTACTAGTAAATGGTCCAAGTCTCTCTAACTTCATACCATTATAAGCCCAGGTTGTGATTATCTACTCTACATTTACTCTCAGAGAATCAAGCTATTCAATTATCAAAAAATCTCCATCACCACAAAACTCAGAAGATTCTGGACACTACTGTTCTCTGCTTCTTATTCCGCTAGGTAAGATCTGTAGCAAACTTCCTGCAGGAAATTATTTTTAAAGGCAAAAGAAAACTTAAACATAAAAAGTTATATTAAAAACAGAATGTATAGAATAATTTGATCTTTTAAGAACACATTTAGGGAAAAACATACACTAAAATGTAAATAATAATGCTGACTGAATTAGTTATTTTTATTTAATGCTATTTTTAATTTTCTTCTTTCAATTATCCTTTATTTTCTGAATGTTTCATGATAAGGATGTACACTTTGATATATTATCTTGATAATAAAGGAAAAATATTTTAAAAATTAAAAAAAAGAGAAACCTAACTCAGTGCCCAAGCAAACCTTAGTAGATAAATATTTGTCCTAAAATTTTAACTAGCAGTCTGACAGAAAACAAAGAGTTTTCTGGAGAAAATTCTGTAGAGCAGATAGTAATCAGGGACAGAATTGATATGCAAGGCACCTGCTCACCCAGTGGCATATACAAAATATGACTTTCTAGCCTTGATTAAACAGGTGTTCTTTAAACCAAGCCCCACATTTTAATTGTAAATATTTTTGTAATAACAGTATAAAACCACTCCTGATAGCATGCAGCACTTAGTGACGAGGCAGCTGTTTCCCTCCGCCTGTGTTCATGAGCTATTAAAAAAAACAAAATTTCAGCATGCTCAGATGATAGAACCTTCTTTATTAAATAAACACAAAGCAGATCAAATTGCAGGTAAAAACACATTTACTGCATCTGTTGTAACACAATTGGACAGGAAATTTTCACTATGGATGCGGAGTTTTTTAAATGCTGTTTTGTTACTAACCCAAATAAGTAAGAATGGCTCTTAGCCAAACATTTGTTGGCAACATTGAAATCTGTGGCTCAAACCCCTTGAAAATGTGAAAGGTTCATCAGGAAATCCCAATGTCAGTCTGCGCGGCAACACTAAGAGAGATGCTGAGGCCAGGAATATTCACACGTGAGATCACTGTATCGATATAATCTCACTCCAAAAAGAATTGGCTTTTTTTTGTCAAGAAAAAGAAGAAAAGGGTCACGGTACAGATCAGACTTGGAAAGAGCTCCTGAAAACACTCCAGCAATTTTTCTTTGGTCCGTATTTGGGCTCACAGACAGAGAAAGTTCCTTTGATTCTGTCAGACAGACGTTCAAGTAACTGGAGACTTCTGCACAACCTTGCAAGTGAATTGGTTTAGAGGCGAATTCTAACACTTAAAGTCAGATGGAGGAAAATAAAATGGATAGAACACTAAAAGGGATGCTAAAGCTATAATTTCACACATCTGTACTCTTTGGGCAAGGGTGGCTGCATGCTATCGATGCAGTTATTTTTAGACAAAGAGAGTGGCTCAAAATATTCCAGATAAATCAATACCATGATTGATTGAAATGAGTTTCCCTACGCAGGGCGGGTGGTTAGTGGCAAAGTGCGATGTTAGGGTTTGGGCAGCTTTGATGGAATGGTAACGTCTCAGGCCACGTGCCGATACCGAGAGTCACGACTTCAACTCAATGCCCTGAAGAAGGCAGAGCATCTGAGCCCCGGGAGAGCAACAGACACAGATAAAACCAGTGCCAAGGGCCCCATCTCAAATCTCCTGGAACAAATTTTTTTCAGAGACGTGCTTGTATAGGCAATAGCCCCAGTTACCACAGTTACTAATCAGTATAGTGGGTTCAGACTGCCATCCTTAGCTCCTATGATTGATCAGGGAAGTGATGAAATAAATTAACTGTACTGAATTGCATTAGAGCTCCAGGAATGAGAAACGTGTGCTTGTTTCTGTTCTTTTTCTCTTGTATTCCTTTTGAAATAAATACGTACTCCATAAATACTAATTAAGTCCTTCTCATCATCTGTTGATATTGCACTAAGAATATACTTTTCTTTACTCTCTTTGTTCAATTTAAGATCCTATAATAGTATATGATTTGTCCAAGGCAAATAATTTTGTCTTTAGAAGAACCCAGAAACCTGCATTCTGGGTTCTTCTAATGCCTTTAGAAATGCAAATATCACATGCTAGTTAGAAGTCAGCCAGGTGTCCAGAGACGAACAAGGTGTAGAGATATCCAATCGCTACACCTAAAATTACCAGACTTTGGACCATAAGTGTGCATATAATCTCTTTATTAACAGATTCAGTTATCTGTACTACTGCTTTTCCCATTTTTGAGATAAAGCAAAAAATGTGGCAGTTAACACAGCATTTGGCACAGATGTAGTGATCATTAGGTTCTTATAGAGTGGGTGTTAATGCCAGATTATATTAATTAATATCATGTATTCTATTTATCAGGGCTTCCCTTGTAGCTCAATCGGTAAAGAATCTGCCTGCAGTGCAGGAGACCCGGGTTCGATCCCTGGGTTGGGAAGATCCCCTGGAGAAGGAAATGGCAACCCACTCCAGTACTCTTGCCTGGAAAATCTCATGGACAGAGGAGCCTAGTGGACTGCAGTCCATGGGGTCGCAAAGAGTCGGGCACGACTGAGTGACTAACACTTACTTACTACTCTATTTATCAGTGTACCTGTTACTAGCTGGATCCTTTAACAAATAACTGACATATTTTAGTTCAAATCCTCTTTACATCCTGATAAAGTCAATGGTATTCATTCCCATTTTACAGAAAACAGAGAGTCAAGCATAAAAGTGCACATTGGCAGAATAATCCTAAACTCAGTTAGGGCTGGACTCCTTGCCTCTGTGACGTCACTAGCAATATGTCTTTTCTAACAATACTCATATGCTAAAATCATATACTCATACCCTAAACCGAATTGGCACGTTCAGGAATGCAATCTTCTGAAAACAGACAGAGTTAGCATCTCTAAGTCATTTTAGGTAAGCAGAGGCGGAAGGAAAGGAACACATCTATAAAGGTACAACCATCTGCCAGGTGGAGTGCGAGGCACTTTGGAGAACTCCGTCTGTACTATAGATTCTCCTTTTTGTAAACATCTGTTCTCATTTCCCCATAGAAATCCCAAAGAGCAGGAATGTAAGAGAGCATAACCTTCCAGTTGCTCTTAACACCTAATGCAAATGCGAAAAGACTCTGTGTAGGTGGGCAATAACATGCCTAAGTTTCTGGAGTGCTGGGGACATTTACACAATGCTTTCACACATTTCACTTTCCACAGTGCTGAAAACAACATGTGGAGGCGGATGGAGGATATAGCGTCATCTGTTTTACAGGTGAGCTGAATAGAATTTCTGAGACAATACGAGTTTTGCCCAAAACAATACAAGTTAAGAAGGTTGGTGTTCACGCCCTTTCAACCATTTAGCTAAATCAGAAAAACTGGGAGTCAGCCAAGTTTTCTCTCTCTCTTGTCTAATCTGATTCCTCAAACTGGCAATCCCAAAACCTATCTACTGCTTTGGAGAGGCAAGCTGCTCTTAGTAGACTCTGGGGTGTCTAACGCCTTGCTTTCCTAACTTGTCAGTCAGTCAATATATTGAATTTATGCCTGCAACCACCTGCTTCCAGCAAAGTATGAAATAAAGAGTCAAAGTGTTAGTCGCTCAGTCCTGTCTGATTCTTGGAGACCCTAAAGACTGAAGTTCACCAGGCTCCTCTGCACATGGAATTCTCTAGACAAGAATAATGGAGTAGGTTGCCATTTACTTCTCCAGGGGATCTTCTCAACACAGAGATTGAAACCAGGTCCCCTGCATTGCAGGCAAATTCTTTACCATCTGAGCCACCAGGGAAGCCCATCCATGGTGTCCGACTCTTTGATTTTTCAGGCAAGAATACTGGAGTGAGTTGCCATTTCCTCCTCTGGGAGATCTTCCTGACCTAAGGATTGAACCCACATCGGCTGTGTCTCCCACACTGCAGGTGGACTGTTTATCTGCTGAACCACCAGGAAAATATATGCTAAGCCTTTTTTGTGTGGGAATCATCTATGCAGGTGGAGAAGGCAATGGCAACCCACTCCAGTATTCTTGCCTGTAAAATTCCATGGTTGGAGCAGCCTGGTAGGCTGCAGTCCATGGGGTGGCTAAGGGTCGGACACGACTGAGTGACTTCACTTTCACTTTTCACTTTCATGCACTGGAGAAGGAAATGGCAACCCACTCCAGTGTTCTTGCCTGGAGAATCCCAGGGACGGGGGAGCCTGGTGGGCTGCCATCTATGGGGTCGCACAGAGTCGGACACGACTGAAGCGACTTAGCAGCAGCAGCATCTATGTGGGAAATAGAAGGGAATAAAGCCCCTTTGGGGCCACGCAATAGAAAAGCATATACTCCATTTTGGGCTCTATACCCAAGTAATTATACATAACTTTAACATGCAGTTCAGAGAATAAAGTTCAACAGCGGCAAGAAACAAATTAAAGCCCTGTGATTCATTCATCTGATAATATTTTGTGAGCCCTGACCTAGGAAGTGCTGAGGATGTGAACAAGAAAAATAAATCCCTTGCCCTAAGTTACTTTACTTTCTGCTAAAGAAGATACATTTTGTCTTTAATGTGCTTAAAAAGGGCCCAAAGATACTTTTATATATATATACAGTGACTTCAGAAAACATCTGGGTTGTATAACCCTTTCAGATCAATTATAAGAGGGACTTCCCTGGTGGTCCAGTGGTTAAGACACCTTACCTCCATTGAAGGAGGCACGTGTTCGATGACCCCTGGTCGGGAAACTAAGACCTGCACACTATGGGCATGGCCAAACATATGTATTTTGGGCTTTCCTCATAGCTCAGATGGTAAAGAATGTGCTTGCAATGTAGGAGACCTGGGTTCTCTACCTGGGTCGGGAAGATCCCCTAGAGAAGGAAATGGCAATGCACTCCAGTATCCTTGCCTGGGAAATCCCACGGACAGAGGAGCCTCAAGGGTTATAGTCCACGGGGTTGCAAAGAGTCAAATATGACTGAGCAACTAACACACACACTCTGCATATAAAACATAAGTATATATATTTTAATAGTAATATTTTTCCTCTAAGATGACTTGTTAATAGTTGTCATAGTGGTAAATATATATGATAATGAACTAAAATGAGTATCTTAAAATCATTTCAAATAGTACAAAAAAGCACACAAAGCATTAACTATTCCTCCCATTACAGACTCTCTCCTTTAATGCCTGTATCCAAAGGCAACTACTGCTATCAAGTTATATTTTGCATGTTTGTGCATGTAAATTATTCCTACACACAAAAATATTCTAATCAAACATAAGCATATGTTAATGCAGATATTCTTTTCATTATTCTTTGCACACAAATGGAAGCAGCTGATGAACACAATTCTGTATTTTGTTTTAGAGGCCAGTCCATAGCATAAGCTACCTTATCCTTTTTCACAGCTGCATAAAGTTCCGCAGAAGAGATATATCATAAAGTAGCTAGACATTAAAAATGGGAATCTAATTTCATTACTCCCTTGTTTAAAACCTTCAATGTCTGACCCTCCCACCTTCATCAGATACATAATAAAACGCAAACCCCTAAGAATACCAGGAAAAACTCATGGCTGGGAACTGAATAGTGATTAAGATGGGGAAGAAGCAAGTTCCTCAACAGTATTTCATATTCAACTTCTACTGAATGGTTCACTATTTTAAAATTGCATTGTCATTTTATTCAGTTGTGCCTTTAACTTTTATCTTTTCTGCTTTTAATACTGTCCCTCCATCTAATAAATCCTATATGGTGTTCAAAACTCATTTTCAATTTTTTTTTAAATCGAAGTATGTATAACTGCTGTATGTTGACCAATACACAGGTCAAGAAGCAACAGTTAGAATCAGACAAGGAACAACAGATTGGTTCCAAATTGGGAAAAGAGTACGTCAAGGCTGTATATTGTCACCCTACTTATTTAACCTATATGCAGAGTACATTATGCGAAATATTGGGCAGGTTGAAGCACAAGCTGGAATCAAGAATTTTAGAAGAAATAACAATAACCTCATATACACAGATGACACAAATCTTATGGCAGAAAGCAAAGAGGAACCAAAGAGTGTCTTGATGAAAGTGAAAAAGGAGAGTGAAAAAGTTGGCTTAAATTCATCATGGCATCCAGTTCCATCACTTCGTGGCAAATAGATGGGGAAACAATGGAAACTGTGAAAGACTTAACTTTCTTGGGCTCCAAAATCACTGTGGACGGTGACTGCAGCCATGAAATGAAAAGACACTTGCTTCTTGGGAGAAAAGCTATGACAAACCTAGTCAGCGTATTAAAAAGCATAGACATTACCTTGCTGACAAAGGTCCCTATAGTCAAAGCTATGGTTTTTCCAGTAGTCATCTACAGATGCGAGAGTTGGACCATAAAGAAGGCTGAATGCCAAAGAATTGATGCTTTCGAATTGTGGTGCTGGAGGACTCTTGAGAATCCCTTGGACAGCTAGGATATCAAATCAGTCAATCCTAAAGGAAATCAACCCTGAGTGTTCATTGGAAGGACTGATGCTGAAGCTGAAGCTCCAATACTTTAGCCAACTGATGCTGACTCACTGGAAAAGACCCTGATGCTGGGGAAGATAGAAGGCAGGAGGAGAAGGGGATGACAGAGGAGGAGATGGCTGCATGGCATCACTAACTCAATGGACATAAAAAGACAAAGGACAGAGAAGCCTGGCGTGCTGCAGTCCATGGGGTCATAATGAGTTAGACATGACAGAGTGACTGAACAAACACAAGAACATAGTTGCTGTAGAATATTATATAAGTTACAGGTATACAATACATCAACTCACAAACTTTATAGGCTATACTCCATTTATAGTTATTATAAAATATTGGTTATGTTCCCTGTATTATTTAATATATAAAATTATTATATTTTATACCTAATAACTTGTATGTTTTACGTTCTTACCCCTATATTGACCCTTCTCCCGAAATCATTTTTTGGATTTCTGCTCCCTAGAACCTTGCCCTGGTATAAATTGAGGCAGGTAGAGCTCTAATACATCCCCACAGCAAACCAGTACAAACTTCCATTAGATTGTCTATTATAACGTACTGAGAAGGCTTTCCAGGTCACATCAGTGGTAAAGAATCTGCCTGCCAACGCAGGAGACATAAGAGATACAGGTTCAATCCCTGAGTTAGGAAGATCCCCTGAAGTAAGAAACAACAACCCACTTCCAGTATTCTTGCCTGAAAAATCCCATGGACAGAGGAGCCCTGAGGGTCCATGGAGTTGCAAAGAGTCAGAGACAACTGAAGCAATTTAGCACATAGAGCACACACTGAGATTCTAGATGTCCGTGTCTCCTCTAAATTTGACTATCAATCTCTTGGAATACAAGGCTGATTTATTAACCTCTATATTAATAGTGCATAGCACATAATTTACTTATCATAAGCCAAGGAAAATTCACCAAGTGACTAATTTAAAAAAAGCTTCATGATTCCAGTCTAATCCTCTCTCCACTACACACAAAGGCTACTGAAATGAATCTATTTTAGGGATACATGAAGAGTGCTGGTGCTGAAAACCTGGTCCTCTGACCAGCACTGGCAGCATCACGAGGGCGCTTGTCCGAAATGCAAATTCTCATGCTCCACTTCAGAGTGGAGTCCATGGGGTCGCAGAGTCAGACACGACTTAGCGACTGAAGAACAACCTCAGAGGTACTGAATCAGAAACTTTCAAGGTGGGGCCCAGCACCCAGACTTAACCAGTCCTCCATGTCAGGGGTCCCTAACCTCTGGGATCTAATGCCTGATGATCTGAGGTGGAGTTGATGTACTCAATTACACAATAAATGTAATGCATTTGAATCATCCTAAAACCATCACCCCGTCCCCAGTCCGTGGAAAAAAATTGTCTTCCATGAAACCAGCCCCTGGTGCCAAAAAGGTTGGGGACGCTGCTCTATGTAATTCTGACGCTCACTGAACTCTCAGAAGTCTAGTGTGTATGTTTCCTGATTCTTTTTTCCCATCATCTATCCTCCTGCAATCAATTTCGCTCCCCACATTGGAACCACTTATTGGGAAAAGCAGCGGAACCTCACCACTCCTGTTTCTATTTCCTTCTGCGATCTTATTGAAGTTCTAATTGTGTCCCGCAATACTTACTTTCAGCAAACAGATCTGTCTGAAGGTTAACTCAAGGTCCCAGGGAGATTAAGAAAAATGAACCGAGTTTCAGAAAAGGTGATTACTTGTGAGAAACCGTGCTAGCTCTCTTGTTCCTAGCCAAGTCAGTCCTGGGTAAAGTTTTATTAAAGAGGGAATAGGCCTAGTATACATACAAAGAGAGCATGCTTCTCTGTGACAGAGAGCCTTTCTCGTGAAAGATGATTATGAATGAGAAAACGCCCCTACCTAAAGTTATAATGAAAAAGGAAAAAGAAAACAGAAAACAAAACAATTTTAGAGGTTAGTGTTAGCAATTCCTGTCTTCTGACAAAGATCATCTCATTTTCAGATTCTAAGGCAGGAGACACAGAGACGGGGGTTCTATCCCTGGGTCAGGAAGATACTTTGGAGGAGGGCATGGCTACCCATTCCAGGATTCTTTCCCGGAGAATACCATGGAGAGAGGAGGTTGGCTGGCTTCGGTTCACAGGGTTGCAGAGAGTCAGACAGAATTGAAGTGACTTAGCACATACACAAGGACAAAGATGGGCTTTATTCAGATAAGCTGGACCAAAATAGCTTCTACTAGGCAGACTGAGTGTATATAACCGTATTTAATAATATGTTTCCTCATTATTGTTCGATCCAAATTAATGTGCATTTAAAAAAAAAGATGGAGGAAAAATGCTTTTAATCTGACAAGTTCTCATCTTATACAGCTCAGTAGATATAATCCATCCACCCTTGGTTGTCTCATCTACTTATTCTCCCAAAAGAATTTATGGAATCTTCGGATGGCTTATACTGAGTCTAATCCTATGTGAAAGTTTCCAGTGTTCTTAAATCATGCTGAAAAGACAGTCCAGCCTGCAGCTTTAAAGACATATGTCTCTTTCCCCTAGAGACAAAGAAAAATAAACCTAATCCATCCTCACAGATAAATTCATCAAAACTCAAGGCCTGTGGAAATGTTTACTAGTGTGCTATTTCTTAGTTTAGAGTATCTGAGCTGGAAGGGACCTGACAGATCATCCAACCCAATCCCCGGAAGCAGAGATAAAATAACAGCATCTGGACTGAGGTTGAACCCAGGATGGAAGAATCATGTCTTCTAATTGAACAACACAGTCCTTTCACTGCCACCATGGGGAGTGGCAGACACTGCACACGGGGGCAGAGCTGGCCTCTGTCAGAGGAGGACTGCATTTAAAGATGCTGTCAACCTGCGGGTGAAGCAAAAGCTTGCCTTAGCATCTTCCTTTCTTAAAAGAGTGTTAATGCATTCCTGGGAGACATAAAAAAGTCCATTTAAGAATGCTCAGCTTGGGACTTTCATGGGGGTCCAGTGGTTAAGAAGTCACCTTCAAATGCAGCGGACGTAGGTTTGATCCCTGGTTGGGGAGCTAAGATCTCACACGCCACAAAACAACTAAGCCTGCACATCACCAACTACCGAGCTGCTCGCTCATTCTAGAGCCCCTGCTCTGCAAGACCCCATGCACCGCAACAAGAGAAGCTCACTCGCCACAACTAGAAAAAACCCTCACACAGAAATGAAGACCCAGTGTGGCCTAAATAAATTAATTAAAAGGCTCAACTACAATAGGTTTTACTTAGGAATATATGAAGTTATATAATATTGCCTAAAGCTGCATCAGCTTTCACTTTCAAGTCCAAACGATTCCCACAAACACAGATCTAGATTAAGACGGTCACCAAGAAGTAGGGAAACTTAACTGAAACCCACAGTGGTAATTCATACTGTGAAATAATTTTCAGGCAGCAAACCGAATTATATCATGGCCATAAGGTGGTTTATTAGATCCCTAATGGGTCTACAATTTAAACAATCCTAATATGTTAGGTAGCTTAATTCCCACTTCACTGTCTATCATAAATGAGATTAACATTCTTCAGAAAATATTCATGACCATAGAGGTTTTTGTTTAAGAATAATCCCTCCCAGATTTTGTAGTCTCTTTATTCTCAAGGTCTCTATTTCCTAAAAACAGTTCATAATTCTTTTAATCTTAAGCTTATTTGTTTGCACTGAGTCTTAGTTGTGGCATAAGGGATCTAGTTCCCTGACCAGGGACCCAACCCGGGTCACCTGCATTGGGAATGTGAGTATTAACCGCTCAACCACCAACAAGTCCCCTCAAGACAGCTCATAATACTTATGTTAAATACAACCCTTTGCAATTCATAGTCTCCTAGAACCTTTTCTGCTGATCCCCGCATTACTCTACCTCCTCCATTAAGCTATATTGTCTGAATTAAAAATTAAGACATGCTATAGAAATGAGAACATAATGCATATACCTTTGATGCCCTACCCAGGTCATGATTCACACACCATTCAAATAACTGGTTCGGTACCCTTACACTGGTTATTTATCTAGGCACTTAAGGTCTGTGCACTGACCCCAATGTTTCTCTTGCTCCTACTGTGACTTCCTCCCAATAAAACAGTCTATCAAATGACCATGACCTTCCTGAGACTAGAATGTTTATTAATAAATATGAAAGGAATAGCAGAGATATAAAATCCCCCACTGATGCTAAAACTATTGAATGGAAATCTGATGAAGAATAAAATTTTCAGAGTTTGCCTCCCAACAAATTACTTATTAACTACTAAGTAGAAAATAGTAACTTTACAGTGGGGAGACTTGGCAGACACCATTTTAACCAGGTGGGCAAATTTAGCATCATCAACCCTGAAACAAACAGACTTCAGACATCTTACGTATCATGTGCTGAGAGGAACACAGTATCACTTCTACAGGTATTTTATCCAAAAATGCGTAACAGGTATATACTCACAAGGAACTATCAGATTGTTCCTTCAACAAATTGAAAAGCATCCTACAAAATAACTGGCCAATAATCCTTAAAAATGTAAATCTCAGGAAAAACTAAGAAATTGTTTCAGATCAAAGGAAATCAAAAAGACATGAGAACTAAATGCCATTTGCCATCTTGATCTAGACCAAAAATGACAAACATTTATAAGGAGAATTGTTGAGACAACTGACAAAATTTGATATAGGATAAGAGTATTGTGCCAATGTTATATTTATTGATTATGATAATTGCCCTGTGGTTAGAAAATGTACTGAAGTATTTTAGACAGACCAAAATGTCCCCAACTTACTCTCAAATGATTCAGAAGAAAATACAATTTGCATTAGTAGATAGATAAATGATAAAACAAATGGATTAAAGTGTAAACAAAGGTGAATATGGGAAGATCCATATTATTCCAACTTTTCCATCAAGTTAACATTGTATCATAAAAAAAAAAGGTTTTCTATGACAAATAATAACTAAAGCTGTTTTTCAAATTTCTATGAGGTATCATTTTCCTTACTTGAAAGATGAATACTCAGAGGTTCAAAGAGATCAGGTTATTTGCATAACACATGGTAGCTAGGGTAGTTAATTTTATGCATTAATTTGAGTGGGCTAAGAGATGTCCAGATAGAATGTAAAACAGTATTTCTGGGTGTGCTTTTGAGGATGTTTCTGGAATAGATTAGCATTTGAATGAGTTAACTGGGTATAGAGGATTGCCCTGTCCAGTATTAGTGGGCATCATCCGATCCACTGAGGACCAGAATAAAACAAAAATGTGAAGGAAGGGTGGATTTGCTCTCCGTTTAATCTGGGATACCCATTTTCTGCACTCGGACATTGGCATTACTGATTCTCAGACTTGGGACTCAGACTGGGACTTACATCATGGACTCCCCTGGTTCTGGAATTACATCACTGGCTTTCCTGGACCTCGACTGTATAGATGGTACTTTGGGAGACTTCTCAGCCTCTATAATTGTCTAAACCACCCCCTTAAAACAAATCTCTTTCTATATGTCTCTATATATTCTACTGGCTCTGTTTTTCCATGTAACTCTGACTAATACAACGACAGAATCAGAATTTTAACCCAGGACTGTCTAAAATCAAAGACACAGAAGAAGCTGATATGGACTTCAGTGTGGCCCTTTCCTGCTTCTTCTATGCTCTGCCTCAGTTTTCATCTTGTAAATAAATGAATCATGCCCATCATCTGTTTGTCATTGCTGAGAATGCTGAGATATTCAATCTTAGCTTTTGAATCAAACGACTTCCGAGGTGGGCCACTGTGTTGGTACCCACGAGGAAGGCAGCTATCATCTAGAAAAGCTAAGCAAGTCTCTTCTTCCTCCAGTCACTTACTTGATCTCAGGAATAAAACTACATTTCTGGTTCCAAAAACTGCTTTCTCTTAAGACCAGATATTTTTTATCCCAGTGACTTGCTGTTTCAAAAGGTCTAATGAAATCAATACAGAAGGGGGAAAGATTCAGTTCTAAGAAATAAGGAGGATAAATATTATACGGAAGCTAAAATTGTGACACTGGGCCATGACAAAGCAGATAGTTCAAAGTACAAGAGTCTCATTAGAAAACAGAACCAGCATAGAGCCTTAGAAGGATGAGAATCCTAACGACTCATGTGCTGCTCTATGATCTGATTATTAATAATAATCAAGAGAATATGAATCATAATAAGAGTAGCTACCATTTACTGAGTGCCTATTACATGAAAGGTGCTGTGTGAGGTACTTCTCGCTATTTGGTGTTTAGTCGCTCAGTCGTGTCTGACTCTTTTGCAACCCCATGGACTGCAACCCACCAGGCTCCTCTGTCTATGGGATTAGAGGCAGGAATACTGGAGTGGGTTGCCATTTTGGTCAAATATTTTACAACTGAAAAAATTGAGCTCAGAGAGGTTGCACTGAATTTTTCGTGGCCACAGGAATCCAACACACCACCACCACAATTTTGCAAGGTCATCCCATCTTCTGGAGACTGGAGTTGTTGAAATGGAGGACTGAGATCTGGAGGCAGAAACTCTTAGAGTAAAAGGATCACAGAAATCACAGAAGTTACAGGCTACTTCTCATAGAAGCATGATGTAGGAGAGCAAGATGGATGTCGGCAGAGCTAGATCTGTCTTCACTCCATTGGAAATTTTACTTTTCCTCTTGGAATACACTGGTTTCCCATTATGCAACTGAGATAATAACACCTGACTTTTAGGTTTACTATGAGCATTAAATGAGATAGTGCGTGTAAAGTGCCAGGTAGTAACAATGACGTTAAAGAATCCTGGAAAAGGTTATACACAAACACACAACTCTGCATGTGTTTCTGACGTTGATACTGTGTTCACTGGGATCCTGTAAGGACACAAGTGAAATGTTCTTTCCCCCAACAACAACAAAACCATAAAGAATTCCTTCCTTATCTGGGAAACGCATGGCTTGAGACAGCACCTGCTGTGCCTCTTCAGAGTAGATTGCTTTTCAAAATGCAAGAGAAAAAACTAGAAGAAAAGAGAATGTGCTTATATTTAGTACCCACTACTGTTAGGTGGTTTTGTTAAGTTCTAACAAAAATGATACACAGATATCTCAATTAACAAACATTTACTGTGAAGCCACAATCTGCCAAAAACTGAATAGAGAGATGCTACAGTGGACATATCTGTACGGAGACGAGATAAAGCCTTTAATTGAAATCTTAACTGATTCTTTCTCATTTCTCTGAGCTCAGCCTCTTACATGACTGCTGAGAAAAGTTAACATATTTTTTTCTCATCTGTAGACAAATTCTGTGGTGTTTTTAGCAGCAGTAGTGGTAACGCCAGTAGTAACAGTTATTTGTTGATGAATAATAATTACTGTTTTCAGGACTTCCCTGATGGTCCAGTGGTTAATAATCTGCCTTCCAATGCAGGGGGCACAGGTTCAATCCCTGGTCGGGAAGCTCTGATCCCACATGCCCCAGAGCACCTACGCTTGCACACTGCAACCTCTAGGGTCTGCACACTCTAGAGACCGTGCTCCACAGTAAGAGAAATCCACACACACTGCAACAAGAAGTCCATGCGCTGCAACAAGAGAAGCCGTCACATCACAATGAAGACTTCGTGCGGCCGAAGTAAAATAACTTTTAAAAGTAGTTATTTTCATTGTCATTGGTACAATTCACAATTTACGGAGCAATACTGTGCCCTATGCTAAGTGCTATTTATTTCCTATCAACTCATTTAATGTTTTCAATATTAAAGTTTGAATGAGTCCCCTAGCGTCACATGATGGCTAACTGCTGTTCACTGAGGCTAGGGAGATTTTTTAGGGGTCAACTACATAGGTAACAGAAATGCAGAAATTTTACACGCAGGGGAATAATCTGTTCAGTTTTGAAATTTAGGGGAAAAAACTCAGTTTGAATAAAACAGACAAAGTTAGGTGGACAAACAGATTTGACCACCTTCAACCCTACGGGGAAGGGCTTGAAAAAGATAAATTTAGATAATTTCTCACATCCCACTCTATGCTTAATACGTAAAGAGTTTGTCAAATAATAACTCATTCTGGACAGAATTTTCACTTTATCTCACTTACTTGGGATATCTGGGTTAGGATGGAGAGATGGGTTATCACGAGCCCAGGGGAGGGCTTCCCTGGTGGCTCAGGGCTAAAGAATCTGCCTGCCAAGGCAGGAGACACAGGTTGGATCCTTGGCCTGGGAAGATCCCACAGGCCGCAGAGCGACAAAGTCTGTGCACTGCAACGACTGAGCCTCCGCTCTAGAGCCCGGGAACCACCACTGTGAAGACAGTGCGCCCGGGAACCCGTGCTCCGCAACGAGAGAAGCCCCTTCAATAGAAGCCTGTGCACTGCCAATGGGGAATAGACCCGCTCACTGCAGCTAGAGAAAAACCCTCACAGCAACAAAGACCTAGGACAGCCAGAAGTAAACAAAATTATTTAAAAAAAAATAGCCCAGGGGATAATTTAAGCCTTGGAATTCAGTTAATCCGGGGCGACATGAGCATAATACTCTGTGTGTGTGTGTGTGTGTGTGTATTAACCTGCTGTAAGTATTTCATCTCAAATAGTTACCCCATTGAGACAAACAGCCTGAGGTAAATACACAAACTATATATTCTGCTTTTGACTGGAGGCTTAACTTGTCAGGAATAATGATTTACATAGTGATCCTCTCTCTTCCTGTCTAGGAAGTTGCACTAGCTTCAAGCTATGTGCTCTGTTAAGAGCCAGAAGGAGAGAAATTCTTCCTATTGCAAGCTGGTTTGATTGCTCATTCCTTTCCAGGGGTGATGTGAAATCTGGATAATGTATGTGAACGGGTAGCAATGCTATAGATATGATAGCAAAAAAAAAAAAAAAAGGTAAAATTGTTTTAAAGAGTGAATAGCCCACTTCTGAATATTTCTACCTTGTTTTCTTCAAAGTGAATGTTGATGTCATCCTGAATCAGAGCAGGACCCTGCAGGGCCCTCCTGGGTACAAAAGCTTTTCCATGCCCCCTGTTTCTTGTTTGTAGAAAAAAAAAAAAAAAAAAAAAGGCTTATTTTGTAGGCTTTCCCTGAGTTCCAAAGAAAAGGTTCACGGTCAATGATTAGGATATAAGAATCACAGGACTCCTAGCTCCTCCTGAAGGGGTAGAAAGGAGAATCTGATGCATATCTTTGAGTTGTTCTATGGAAACTAAGACCCATCTGCCCCCAGATGGACAATGGTGACTACATGACTAAATGACCACCTAGACCCCAGACTGGTCAGAACTAGAAATCACCCTGTTACTTCAGCATCAACCAATCAGAAGGTCCATGAGCTGATCACACATCTTAAAATCCTCTCTCTTGACACTGTCTTTAAAGACCTTAGCCTGAAAATCACTGGGGAGTTTGGGTGTTTTGAGCACAAGCTGCCTGTTTTCCGTGCCTGACCCTTGTGATAATCCTCTTTCTGCTCCAAACTCTGACCTTTTGGGTCGTCTGGGCTCTCTATGCACTGGACATACCAGCTTGGGTATGAAAACAATACACGGTCCTTGCCTTTGTCAATCATCTCAGTAAAGGCACGTAGTATGTTCCCAATAAATACTGCTGAAGAAATATATTCATCTACTTTTACCCAATAATTTGTCAGCACTTCAGAATAACACATTAATCAATTGTATTGATTTTGAAAAGAAAAAGTAAATAAATCTGTGGAACATCACATTAGTCTCTAAATTCTATGTATGTGTGTGCTTGATGAAATGTGAATACTTTATCCAAGAATTTCAACTATTTTATGGGAGATTATATATTAGGAAAGTTCAAGGGCAAAATTCGATGGCAAATGTATTTATGTCTGTGATGTGATTCAGCAACATTCAGCTGCCTGACTTCACACAAATTATATAACCTCATGAAGTCTGTTTGTGTCTGCAGACTTAAAGGTATTACAGGATGGACCTCATATGGATTTTGTGAACATTAAATGATAGGCCATAGTGTTTATTCTAGTGCTAGCAAAAAGTGTTCAAAATGTCAGTCCTTGGTATTAGGATTAATAACAATGAGATCTCCTATTTTCTTTGAGAGCTCTATAGGATGGAAACTGTAATACTTGTGATACAATATAGTCTAAGATGAACTTCTTGTAAAACATCTCATTTTCACAAAAACAAAGTTAGTTACAAAACTGAGGTGAATTTATAAGATAATACAACTCATCTTAGGTAATAGATTTAACCATCACTGTATCTAAAAACAAACTTATCAGAAACATTCAGCACAATAATTATCCATTAGTAGGAAAGTTAATAATTGTTTATCTGAGTAGGTGTGAGATTTTGGTGGTATGCATGAGTGGAAGGGGTGTAAAATGCATAAGTAATTATGAATCTAAAGTTTCCTTCCCTTCAATATTTATAAAGTGTGCCATTGAAGATTAGCTTCTATTTCAGTGAATTTCAGATACTAAGATAATAGAATGTTTTTCGCTTGTTCAAGAACTTGAAAATCAAGTTCTTTTGAAAATTTGCCCACACAAAAAATAGCAATTTAATAGCACTGTTACTGCAATGTTACAGCTTTTATTAAGTATGTTTTAATAATGCTCTTTTCATGCAATCTCCTTGCCAGGTATTACAAATTTAATATTTCATTGTAATTTATATTATTATGATGATGGTGCTTCTATATGTATATGCCAAAAATACTTCATAATGCCTGATTGTATTTTTTCTTTCAGAGAATCATTTTTATTCCTATCAGCTCAAAAGAAAATAGTCTGTCTAACCAGTCTTTGTCTTTGGGTGGTCTATATCAAAGCAGAACTCAGTATGTTCAACATCACTCCTTAATAAGTGGTGGAAGCTGAAAGCTGGTTAATGTCTTCAGCCCACCCTCTCACTTGACCTTCAGATTTTTGCAGTGTGTTTGTACTGTGACATTTTGAAGCACTGGAAATGTGTGCTTATCAGTATGGAATGTGGATATCCATTATTTGATTCTGAATTTTCTCCTCCTTCCTGATATCAAATAGAGAGTCACAATTAAGCAGGTACTTTGCTCCATGCCTTCAGAAAACAATGCACTCATGTTAAACAAGCACCGGCTCCTTCTATTCCACAAGATTTAGTCCTTCCTTACACTCAATGTTACATTTGTTTAGATGACTCAGAATTATATAGAAACAGAATGTTGGGTTTCAGAGGGCCCAAGAGAGCCCTGAAGTCATCCATGTCAATTTCCAGATGAGTAACATATGGCCATGGAACATAGGGGCCTCATAATTTCTAGGGAATAACAATCAGAAGAAAATTTTAACTAAAGACAAGTAAAGTCCAAGGTGCAGGCTATTTAAAACAGAACCAACTACTATGACATCAATTTAGTCCCCTCTAAGTGAATGAAGCTTTCATATTGTTTGGGGGATCCTGGAGGAAAGTAAGTCCTTCAAGCTAATTTTCTAGATGAGGAAACTGAAGTTCAACAAGATTAAATGACACACAAGGTCACCAGCTGCTGTGTAGGGCTGTTTTGACAAGATTTAAAATCCAGCTTTGTCTAACTTCAGAGAGGAACTCCTACCACAGTTGTCATTTAAAAGGTAAGGAGCCTGTACTTTCTTTTCTTTAAATATTCATTTGATTGACTGATTGATTTGGCTGTGCAGGGCCTAGCTGAGGCTCCTCAGATCTTCAATCTGTGTTGCGGCATGCAGGATCTTTTGAGCTATGCCATACTTAGTTGCGGCATGTGGGATCTAGTTCCCTGACCAGGTTATCAAACCTAGGCCCCCTGCATTGAGTGCGGAGTCTTAGCCATTGGACCATCAAGAAAATGCCAGGAGTCTACACTTTTGACCAAGAGAGGTCAGTGTAGGTGACGCGGGGTATGCTGAACCGCATAAGCTATTCATCTTAGGGGATCAATACAAGACAACAGGCTAGCCACTGTGGTTATAACAACAAAAAAAGAATACAGGTTGTATTGAAAACTTGCTAATGGTGTCAGAAATCTGTACTAAACATTATTCCCTAATTTTGTGTTAAGTGTGTTTCTCTGTTCGTACAAGGCTATTTCGCTTCTGTAGCTGTAAACCCAAATCTATGGTTTGCTTGCAACAATATACCTTAAATAGTAAACTGTAAAATAGAAAATGCAAGTCCTTTAACAGGAAGGGGATTCAAATGAAAATTTGCATAGGTGGCTCAGATGGTAAAGAATCCGCCTGCAATGAAGGAGACCTGGTTCGATCCCTGGGCTGGAAAGATCCTCTAGAGATGGGAATGGCAACCCACTCCAGTGCTCTTGCCTGGGAAATCCCATGGACAGAGGAGTCTGGTGAGCTACAGTCCATGGCATCACAAAGCACTGGACACAACTGAGGGACTAACACTTTCACATTAATGCTTAGCTTTCAGGGGAGGCAGAATGGAACCTAAATTCAACCCCTGCCCTGACCAGGTTAGAAGAGTTTTCCTTGTGCTGACACTTCAATAAAATTCAAAAGAAGAAGTCAGAACTGTGCGGTGCTCACAGAGCAGCAGAATTAGACGATTCTGCTTTTGCAAAGTCTTTTGGAAGTCTCCAAGTCCAAAGCGGGAATCTGTTCTTGAGATAACCTCAAAAGTTCTCTCAGGAGAGAGGAGCCTTCAAACACAGACTTTCCCTTCCTTATCACATCTCAGGTAGCAGTCTCCAGGCATGCTGCTTTTCCCTGTAAATGTAACAAAGCTTCTCTGCCAGGTCATGGGATGAAAATGGATTCCAGGGCTTGAATTACCAAGTGGCACAGACCTGGTCCCACCCAAATGGAAGCCTGGTGAATAATTTTTTAAAAAAGATCTGATTGCAGTGACCTTCCTCAAATGTTAACAAAGGAATTCTCTAATCTTCTTGCATTCACGGTTTCCTAGCCTGGACTACGCATCATTGGGAACTTGGGATGCCAGGGCTGTAGAAAGAAACACAAACTTGGATAATATGAAGCTAAGGCAGTGCAGACTTTTCACAGCCTCATTCAGTAACATCCCTTGGGAGGATGACTATGATGAATCCACGTTCTCAGTTTGCATTTGGCAGTGTTAGTAGGCAGAAAGCACAGTTCTTAGATTTAAAAGAGACCACATAAACCAGGTGATGGGAAGGGATACTTTTAAAATATCCCACCCAGGCCTTTGCTAGCTCTCAGCAGTGGCAGGCTGCAGGATTTAGGAGTCCGCATCTTACTTAAGTCAGTGGTGCAAGTTGGAGCTGCAGTAGTAACCTCAACACACTTGTTGATGGAGAAGAATTACCATAAGGCAAGGGCTTCCCGGGTGGCACCGTGGTAAAGAACCTGCCTGCCAATGAAGGAGATGTAAGAGATGCAGGTTCGATCCCTGGGTCAGGAAGATCCCCAGGAGAAGGCATGGCAACCCACCCCAGTATTCTTATCTGAAGACTCCTCAGGGACAGAGGAGCTTGGAAGGTTACAGACCATAGGGTCACAAAGAATTGGACACAACTGAAGTGACTTAGTACCCACCACAAAGCAAACCTCTTGAAGGACCATGAGCAGGCAGAGTGATGATTAGAGCAAACACTGGACAAAGTGCCAGAGATCTCACTTGGCACCGTTTCCAGCGTGGGCCGAATACCACCCCAGTTATCCTTCTTGGCTCCCTGGGTTGCTGGGATAATCAAGAAAAAATGTTTGGAAGAGCTAATTGTGTTGTGTAAAAGTAAGAACTTTTCCCCTATTCTGTAAGAACATATCCATGTGCAAGGAAACATATGGAAGAACCAAATAAAGTTAGAGAGGAGGCAGAAAGAAGCACAGATTTTGGATTCAGCTGGTTCTGCATTCTATTCCCCATTCCCCACTTTCTTGGCCATTCTAGGACAGTGACTAAATCTCTACAAACCTAAAATTCTTTATCGCCTAAAGGAGGCATAAAGGTGATGTTAACAATCCCCTCTCTCACAAGGTTCAAGTGAAGGCTAAATAAGATTTTGTACATCCTGGGAAGACTAGGTACTTAGAAACTGTTACTTCCCTTGGTCCGACCTATACGTAATCTTCAACTTTCAACATATAATTAGTCAAATATATTTGCAAAGTACAAAAACAGAAAATCACCTCAGCCTTCTCTATGGCCATTTTAGGTTCTTTAAAATTACTCAGGACTTCCCTGGCAGTCCAGTGGTTACGACTCTGAACTTCCAAGGCAGGGGACACAGGTTCGATCCCTGGGCAGGGAACTAAGATCCCACATGCTGTGCACGTGGTCAAAAATGATGATAATAGTAACTTTTTAAAAATAAAACTAATAAAATAAAATTAGTTGCAAAAATTAAATTGTTTATATACTGGAAATAAGAATTCTAACAAAATGGTATGTTTCTTTCAATGTCTTAAAAGCCCATTCTATAATTTTAGAAAGCTTTAGAAAATGTAAATTGTACAAAGGCTTACTGGTAATCCTTTCCCTCTTTCCCATTTGTTTTATAAGCTACTGCTGTGATTCCTTGGAGAGGGCAACGGCACCCCACTCCAGTACTCTTGCCTGGAAAATCCCATGGGCAGAGGAGCCTGGTAGGCTGGAGCCCATGGGGTCGCTAAGAGTCAGACACGACTGAGTGATTTCACTTTCACTTTTCACTTTCACGCATTGGAGAAGGAAATGGCAATCCACTCCAGTGTTCTTGCCTGGAGAATCCCAGGGACGGGGGAGGTTGGTGGGCTGCCGTCTATGGGGTCGCACAGGGTCGGACACGACTGAATTGACTTAGCAGCAGCAGCAGCAGCTGTGATTCCTAGTATGGATGACATTCCTAGTATGGATGACACGATGATTTCACTTAAAGACTCATTATTAAATTATGTTCCATAGCTAATTTGAGGTTAAAATCCCTTGATTTAGTCTCTAGCAGCAATGCTAGAATATGTATACTTTTAAAAGACAAAACTGGGTCTCAGGCAAAGTTTAGAAGAAAGATTATCATGTCTGTTGGTTCACTCAAATTGTTCTGACTTCAGACCCAGTCCTGCCAGCCACAGTTATTCAGCAAATGCCGTGTGTCAGAATCAAAATGCACTTATTTTCAAAAAACCAGACCCGTGTGATCAGAAATGCCATAAAAGTACGCATAAGCCCATCTGTCCAGGGACTGAAAGAAATTAGCCTGGGGCTAGTGAAAACCACTTCAGTTCAGTTCAGTTCAGTTCAGTCACTCACTCGTGTCCAACTCTTTGCAACCCCATGATCGCAGCACGCCAGGCCTCCCTGTCCATCACCAACTCCCGCAGTTCACTCAAACCCATGTCCATCGAGTCGGTGATACCATCCAGCCATCTCATCCTCTGTCGTCCCCTTCTCCTCCTGCCCCCAATCCCTGCCAGCATCAGGGTATTTTCCAATGAGTCAGCTCTTCACATCAGGTGGCCAAAGTATTGGAGTTTCAGCTTCCAATGAACACCCAGGACTGATCTCTTTTAGGATGGACTGGTTGGATCTCCTTGCAGCCCAAGGGATTCTCAAGACTCTTCTCCAACACCACAGTTCAAAAGTATCAATTCTTCGGTGCTCAGCTTTCTTCCCAGTCCAACTCTCACATCCATACATGACCACTGGAAAAACCACAGCCTTGACAAGACGGACCTTTGTGAGCAAAGTAATGTCCCTGCTTTTTAATATGCTATCTAGGTGGCCCCCAGATCCTCTCCGGATGGCTCTTCTCTGCACACGTGCACATGGTCCTCCTATCTCCACCGTCCTGCTCCTCTCCCTCTCTCAATCTTCCTCACCGAGTCTCACTTTTCTTCCTCATGGTTTTGGATTCTCTGTTTCTGTGAAGGTCGCTCACTGTCTATTAGTGTATGTTTTCTGTATGGAGGCTCCTCTCTTATGCTGCAACAGTTAAGTGACTTTCTGTCTATAATTGAGGCTTTCTCTCTTACTGTCCATGTGCTGCTTGGTCCTGTTCTTTGCATCTCTTTGACCCTGTCTCATCACCCCATTCTGTGTGTTTACGGACTTATGTGTTAGGGCAGGTGTGCTCTATGTTTCTT
Source organism: Dama dama (assembly GCF_033118175.1). Taxonomy (NCBI): domain Eukaryota; kingdom Metazoa; phylum Chordata; class Mammalia; order Artiodactyla; family Cervidae; genus Dama; species Dama dama. The sequence goes on from NC_083684.1 coordinate 35,196,406, forward strand.
GTTTGGTCTTTTCACTGCAACTTGTATCTTTCCTTCCACTCATGAGATGAAGGAAAAACTAGGAACACTGAAATGCATTCCCAATAGTTTGGTTTGGATGTGGAATTTGGTTTCAGCTATTTAAAAAAAAAAAATAACAGGTATTTACAGCATGAATCTGAGGCAGAGGGGAAGATGAGGAGAACAGAAGCTGTAATCAATAGGACCAACCATTGCAAATGTCTAATGATTCCTGAAAAGACTACACAAGGCTGATTACAAATGTCCCTGCAAAGTCAGGGTCATATTGCGAGCGTGAGCCCTGCCAAAGTAACACTGCTCTAAAAGGAAAAATCACAAGACAATGTACAGGCCTGCACACACACACACACAAATACACAAAAGGCAAACTGCAATGAGAAATCCATTTATACTTTTGGGTTCCCAGAAGCACATAAAAAAATAAAAGCAAAGAAAACTCCACTATAAATAAACCTGCCACATTCTAAATAAAGCCTTTGACTGGCTGGGGAGTCTGGCTTTGCTTGGAGGAGTTACAGGATTTGGTCATCTTTAATAGCCATGTTTGCTCTTTCAGCAAATTACTTTTCCTCACAGAATCTGCTAAAGGCATGAGGGGGTTATTCTCAGTGGTCAAAGTGCACCCGTAGCAAAGGACATGACCAGAAGTGTCCAGAGGAAGGTCACTGTGATAAGAGCTAGCAAGGAAGAGATGAAACAGAAAAGCACAAGTTCATTTGGAAAGAGATTCTTGGAGCTGCAAAAGGCAAATGGAGAGAAGGGAGGTCATGCAAGAGAGCTAAGTAAATTACAGATCCCACCCACAGATCCTCTGTAGTACTGTCCACCAGTTCAGTTTTCAAGTGCACAGGGAATTGTTACTAAATTATTCAGTATTAGCACAATTAGTTCAAGCAACTGGAAGGTACAATTCTTCTGTCTTCTTTTAGCTCCTATCTATGCATGCAAGATTTTCTTTTCCATTCCATTCATCTATTCTACTCTTCTTTCTACTGTTCTGGCAATTCTCAGTTCAAAAACACACACAGAAAACTGCCCAGTTGTGGCAAAGCTTCCAGAGAACTAACTTAATGATACAGCTCTGGAGTACTTAAGAACTTCGCCCAACTCAGAAAACAGCAAGAATCATTTCACCATAGTCACCTAACCAATGAGAATTCACTTCAGTTCCAATGTCTCAATTGCCTTATCTGCAAAATGGAGACAACTACGTCTTTAAATATATTTAATGCACAAAGTAAGATGTCTTAAAGACTCAATAAAATTATTCTTCTCCTCCTACTACTCCATCATTTTTTCTTCTATTTTATCATCATGACCATGTTAAAGTGTATCTGTAAATGATAGAGCCAAAAAAAACAGATATTGGGCTGGCCCCTACATTTGGAGAAAAACCCACAAATCACTTTGTACATGGTACATGGTACCATCCCTGCGTAGGCCCAGACTGAGGCAGTTTCTCTCTCCATAAAGGAAATAAAACAGAGGCACCACATGCATTAGCCTCAAGGATATTTTTTTTCCTTCTCTCAAGAGGTTTGTATTCACTCCTGTCTCTTACTTCCAATGCATAGAGAGAGATTTGCAAAGAAAAAGGTGTAGCGGCTTTGCAATTGAATAGAAATCTCTAAATGTCTATTTACATCTTACTAAACGCTTTTTTTTCCCCCATTTATTTTCACCAGTTGGAGGCTAATTACTTTACAATATTGTAGTGGTTTTTGCCATACACTGACATGAATCAGCCATGGAGTTACATGTATTCCCCATCCCGATCCCCCCTCTCACCTCCCCCCGCCACCCCATCCCTCTGGGTCTTCCGAGTGCACCAGCCCCGAGCACTTGTCTCATGCATCCAACCTGGGCTGGTGATCTGTTTCAAAAATACATCTTACTAAATGTTTTAACGGAGAAGGCAATGGCAACCCACTCCAGTACTCTTGCGTGAAAAATCCCATGGACAAAGGAGCCTGGCTGATTCAGAGCTGGACACGATTGAGAGACTTCACTTTCACTTTTCACTTTCATGCATTGGAGAAGGAAATGGCAACCCACTCCAGTGTTCTTGCCTGGAGAATCCCAGGGACGGGGGAGCCTGATGGGCTGCCGTCTATGGGGTCGCATAGAGTCGGACACGACTGAAGTGACTTAGCGGCAGCAGTAGCAAACGTTTTAAACAGGCTTCCCAGGTAGCTCAGTGGTAAAGAACCCACCTGCCAATGCAAGAGACATGGGTTTGACCCCTGGATCTAGAAGATCCCCTGGAGAAAGAGATGGCAACCCATTCCAGTGGGGAATTTTTTTTTTATTTTAATTGGAGGCTAATTACTTTACAATATTGTGGTGGTTTTTGCCATATGTTCACATGAGAGAATAGCACTGAAACATGTATATTATCATATGTGAAAGAGATCGCCAGTCCAGGTTCAATGTATGAGGCTGGGTGCTCAGGGCTGGTGCACTGGGATGACCCTGAGGGATGGGATGGGGAGGGAGGTGGGAGGGGGGTTCCGGATGAGGAACACATGTACACCCGTGGCTGATTCAGTGGGGAAATTCTTGCCTGGGAAATCCCATGGGCAGTGGAGCCTGGCAGGCTAGAGTCCACGAGTCACAAAACAGTCAGGCACTACTTAGCGACTAAACAACAAACCTTTTATATCTAGTCTTGAGACCGTACCTTGATTAACCCCAGTGAGCCTCACGTTTCTCATCGGCCAATTGGGGTGGCGACCTAGCACATCGAGCCCCTCCTCTATGAGGTTCAAATGTGACAATGTGTTTCCAAGATTACAGAAACAAGTTCTAAGAATACCATGCCTAGGTCTGATTCCTGGCTTTATCACTTGTACACTATTTGTCTAACTTGTCTAAACTCTAATGCAAATGACTCTTCCTTTCAGTGACTCTCTCCAGATCTGGACATGGAAATAATGGTAGCTTCATCACATTGCTGTGAGGACTGAACGAGAAAACATCATAAAGTGTCTACCACAGAGTAAACATTCAATAGAATTAAGATGCCTTTGGCCAATGTCATCAAGTTCACAATCTCAACTATACATTTAAGGGGGAAAAAAAATCTATGCAACACAGCCAGATTATTTTTTTAAGATTAGAGAGAAATAGAGATAGGTATTCAGTATTTTATTCTCTGCTGTTCCCCCAATATTCCTCGGCCCTGCTGGTTCATTTGGATTCCACTATCGTCTCCCATGGAAGCCCAGTGACCTTTGTGACATCTGATGCTCTTGCAGATTTCAGAGCACATCTACCACATTGTGGTAAATAACACCGGAGAAAAAAGAAGCCCACACATCTGAGCAGGAAAAAGTTCCTAATCCAGCGTGGCGGAATGGGGGCGGGGGGTTCCAGGGCAGTGGCCTCCTGTCCTGTCACCTGCAGTAGAGCGGAGTCCCATCTGCAAACTGATGCTACAGCCTGCGATGTTCAACACCTACCACACAAGATCGAGGCTGCCACCCACAACCATGCCTAGAGCTCTTGCCAATACCAGCTCCAAGACTTTTCTTTGACTGAGTTGTATTCAAAATTTACTCTGTCTACAGATAGCAAAAGCCATGACTTGCACTGTCCCTGGCTTGATTGATTGATGATGGATTGATTTCTTCAGAAACAAGTTTTCATTTTAATGCTTTCTTGGGCGTATGAGTTCCCTGGGGTTTATTTTGAAAATGCAGATTGTGACTCAGTAAGAATGAAATTCTGCATTTCTCAAGTGAAGATGCTGCTGTTGGTCAGCAGACCCTCACTTAAACAGAATGAAGTGTGCTTTAGTTCTCCTCCTGTTATGATGTCTAAAATGAGTTCGAAATGTTTTGAAATGTGAGTGAGGCAGCTGCTGCTGATGAGAAAGCATATCCCTACTTTAACGAACGAGTCAGATCTTTGAATATTGACAGCAATGTCATATTAATATATTTCAAAATATTCAAGGTCTCAGTTAGAAACAGGAACATACATAATCAAATTACGCCAAGGAGTGAGTGTGTATGTGTGTGTGTGTGTTGTTGTTCAGTCACTCAGTTGTGTCCAACTCTGCAACCCATGGACTGCAGCATCCCGGGCTTCCCTGTCCTTCACTATCTCCCAGAGTTTGCTCAGACTCATGTCCATTGAGTCGGTGATGTCACCCAACCATCTCATCTTCTGTTGTCCCCTTCTCCTCCTGCCTTCAATCTTTCCCAGCATCAGGGGCTTTCCTATGAGTAGGCCCTTTGCATCACGTGGCCAAAGTGTTGGAGCTTCAGCTTCAGCATCAGTCCTTCCAATGAATATTCAGGGTTGATTTCCTTTAGGATGGACTGGTTTGATCTCCTTGCAGTCCAAGGGACTCCCAAGAGTCTTCTCCAACACCACAGTTTGAAAGCATCTAGTCTTTGGCACTCAGCCTTCTATAAGGTCCGATTCTCACATCCAGACCTGACTACTGGAAAACTTATAGCTTTGACTATATGGACCTTTGTCAGCAAAGTGATGTCTCTGCTTAATACACTGACCAGGTTTGTCATAGCTTTTCTTCCAAGGAGCAAGTGTCTTTTAATTTCATGGCTGCAGTCACCATCCACAGTGATTTTGGAGCCCCCAAAGATAAAGTCAGCCACTGTTTCCCCATCTACTTGCCATGAAGTGACAGGACTGATGCCATGATCTTAGTTTTTTGAATGTTGAGTTTTAAGCCAGCTTTTTCACTCTCTTCTTTCACCTTCATCAAGAGGCTCTTTAGTTCCTCTTTGCTCTCTTCCATAAGGGTGGTGTCATCTACATATCTGAGGTTATTGATATTTTTCCCAACAATCTTGATTCCAGCTGATGCTTCATCCAGCCCAGCATTTTGCATGAACATACACAGGTAAGGGGTGAATTTAAGTTAACTATATGGAAATAATATATACAGATGAAAAACGCTGAAATGTTAGAGAAATTGCTGTGTGGAAAACATGTCTGGCCAAGCCAAATGAGATCCTGTAAATCCTATAAAACTCTTATCTTTCTTAAATAACATAGTATCATAAATAACATTTCTAGGCTATTCTCATTTATTGAAAGGTTATAAGCAACACGCAGGCTGACTGCATTACTTAAAGACTCCAAAGATAGTTCCCACCTTTGAGGTCAAATACAAAATCTTCATAAGATAGTTTCCCATTTGAAGGCCAAATCCAAAATCTTCATTTTTCATTAATATGTGGTCTGTTCCAGGGAAATGAAACTTATTTAACATTCACTCAGCAGAACAGCAAGGCTGTGACTGTTCTTTCTCTCTTTATCATTTTATAAAAATGATTAAATATTGCTGGCACTTTAATTTATTAATCGATGAGATTGAATTTCCAAGAGTTTAATAAGGTATGGTTTAGAAAAAAAAAAAAAAGATCCTACTTACCAAATGAGTTTCACATTAAATCATGGTCTCCAAGAATTTACTATGAATAGATGGCATTGTTTTTTTAAAAAACTGAGGAATATAACACTGTCATTTATTTTTCTCTCATTTTGCTATGTTTTAAAATGTAGTAATAGCTTATAAAATAAAATGTAGGAAAATTAATAAAATAAAAGCCAATCCAACCGCATGTACTGAAGAAAAAATGCTTTAGTATATTGGTATATTTCCCTTTATTGATTTGTGGTACAGTTATTAATGGGGCTTCCCTGGTGATTCAGACAGTAAAGAATCCTCCAGCAATGTAGGAGACCCGAGTTCAAACCCTGGGTTGGGAAGATCACCTAGAGAAGGGAAGGGCAACCCACTCCAGTATTCTTGCCTGGAGAATTCCATGGGCAGAAGAGCCTGGTGGACGGTAGTCCAGGGGGTCGCAAAGAGTTGGACATGACTCAGCAACTAACAGTTATTAATATGAATTAATGTCAGGAATTAATCCATTTTGTTTTTAATAGGTTACATGATTATTATTTACTCATTAAATAGAATCACACATTTTTGATTTTTATAATCATGCTGTTTTCAATTAGGCAAATTTTTATATCAGAAATAATGGGTGGTGGTTATAGATACAATTAGAATTCTCCTTACAATAGGTTTTAAAATCAAAAGTATTGACTATATGAAAACTGTTGAATATGGTTGATCAGACTGATAGGTACACAGAAATTGACTTTTTGTTAATGTTTGATTATATTATCTTATGTACCCATATATATCATAATAGATAATCTATTAGATACAGGTACTCTATTCATATCACATATATTTTGAATTATATTCTCTACACATATTAAATCTTGCTTCTGATATTTACTCAGTTGCAATCATGTTCCCATGTTCTACATTTTAACCATTTTGGGATGATTCATACTACTCTGCTGTGTAAACACAAAAGGAAAACCTTCCCAATTGTGCAGCCTCTATGTCTGCCCAATTCTTCTCTCTGAGCTTTGGCCCTACATTAGTAGTAGGTATCAATTCTGTTTGCTTTCTTTTTTTTTTTTTTTCCACATTGACTACCTCGATGCCATTTATTCATAAAATAGGGTTACTTAATCTGGCTTTTTCAGCCATAAACATAGACTTACTAGTATTTTGCTTCAAGTGGGAAAAGTATGTGTCTCAATGAGAAGACTCTTAAAGAAGACCAATAAAATGTAGAAGACTCTTCTTGCAAGAAGTCTGCATGAATTTATTTTTCAAGACATCTACAGAGACGAGCAGATTGCACACACTCTTACCTGGCCCCTTGGTAAGGAACAAAGATACAATTTGCGGTCCCCAAGAGAGGCTGTGTGACTTTTCCCTCCAGCTACTTTTGTAGCAGAAGTGGGAAAAAAAGAAAAGAAAAGAGAATGAAAGTCTGGGGGCTACCAAGAAAAAGAATTAGGAGATGACTTGGGATTTTACTCATGGAGGAAGTCAGCTAATAGACGGTGTGCACATGTGCATGCATATGTGTATGCATGTGTGTGTGTGTTGAGGGTTTCTGCTAACACACATGACTAATACTACTCCAGTTTTTTTTTATATCAGCACCAAAAGATTTCCAACAGCCCTGGGATGCCTGTTATTTTTAAGTCGGGACATTGGGCAAAAGGCAGACAACCCTTGTTGTTTGGCCAGATTGAGACGTGCAATGCTGACTTGCATTCCTGCCAAATTACTGGTGCACAAGGCTCTATCTGAGTAGGCGGGAGCTTCACAAAACTGACAGTGAATTGTTCTCGCAAGGCCGAAGATACAATTTGGCTGCGGCTGCGCAACCCATGCTCTTAACATGCAAACGACCAGCAAAAATAATGGCATGTCAAGTGCAATTTTCTCACCAGCCGCTGACACCGCAAACTGTAATACAGTGTAATTATTTAGCATCCCGTGTCCTTCATACTAAACACCACCCAAACGATTTCCAAGTTACGGTGAAGAGGGAAGGTTAGAAGGTCAATTTTAAAGAGAGAAAATGAGTCAGTGACTTGGAGGGAGAGAATTATAAATAGACGTGGCATCACCAATGAGAGTTATATCCAAATAAGGAGTTGCTCAGAAATCCAGGTAGGAGGGGAAAAGGGAGGAAAGAGAGCTGAGGAGTTTATGTAAGAAAGAGGCTATAGGAGAGATCTCTGACCACCTGGAAAGCAAACCATAATTTTTTCCCCAAAAATAAAAGCAGTCTGAGGAACAGTGGATCACAGAACCACAGAACAAGAGCTCAAGGAACTTGGGCCAAAAATCAATCGATGTTGCACACATTTTTTATATTGCTTTCTTTTCCTGTTCCATGGGGATTTGTAACTTAAATATAATTCCATAATCCACTATACAAATTACAAGTGAGGAAATTGAACCTGAGAAGTGTTGCATGGCTTTCTCTACCAGCTCCTTTAGAGCAGATGGGAAAAAAGACAGAAGCCAGATCTCCAAGAGATTCTTGCTCATCTTTCTACCTAATTCCAAAGATTTCAACGCAAGCTCTCTGTCTCCCAGTTACCCAGACCCAGTCTCAGCTCCTTAAATGGCCTTGTGCACATACGATGTCTTCTGTGTCAATGTTGTCTTTTTCAGCTCTGCACCCTGGTTCCCCTGGTTATGGCAACCTTTAGGGAAGCGTCCATCATCCCACCAAACAGAATAGCTTCCTCTGTATGGGCTTCCACACCAGAGTACTGACCTCAGTTTTAACCTGACATATGTTTTTGTGATTGTTTTCTTAACATCTGTCTCCCCCTAGTAGCCCATTCTGATAGAGGGATGGATCTATGTTTGCTTAGAGCTAAGAATCCATAGATAAGAACACTTAGGAGATAGTAGCTGCTCAATAAATATTTGCGGAATGATCTGATCAATCACCCTCCTGACTCTCAGGCAAGAGCTTTCAGGATGACATCAAGCAGCCCAGCTTAAAGAATCCATGCACATTTCATCCCAAGGACGATATTTTTATCTCAGTTATAAGATTTATGAAAAACCACCATGGGTTTTCCATCTTTCTTTTCTAAGACCAGAAAAAATGAGAATATAGGGTGAAGGGTGTACCACATTATTTTCTTCCAGAACTGGCAGAGAAAATCAACACAGGAGGTTCTGGGCAGTATAGAAATCAAAGTATTTATGTGTATACCAACAGGCTCTGAACTACCTTACTCCACAGAGAGCTGGAGGCAGGAGTGGAGTCTGTTTGGCTGTTATTTGTTTTTTCAGATATTCAGAAAGATTTTTGGTCTAGTTTGTGACATAAGTTTCTAGATGAATTGGAAGATAATGGAATTTCCAGGCTGCACTGCTTCATGCTACAGGGGACAACCTCCATAGAGAAGAGTCTGCAGTCTTTATGAAATGACTTGTTTTAACAAATTTGTTGTTGTTACTTAGTTGCTAAATTATTTCCAACCCTTTGCAACACCAGTGGAGCGCAGCCTGCCAGGCTCCTCTGTCCATGGGATATCCCAGGCAAGAATACTGGAGCGGGTTGCCATTTCCTACTCCAGGGGATCTTCTCCACCCAGGGATCAAACTCATGTCTCCTGCAACACAGGTGAATTCTTTACCACAAAGCCACCAGAGATTCTTATTACTATTGCTATTTCAGAGAAAGACTTTTAAAATCAATGCCTAGAAACAATGTTTAAATTACCTAGCAAGTCCCTAAAATCCCAACAAAAGTGGAGAACATGAAAGAAAAATACTATTGATATTAAAGCTGATTTATCTTATTTTATAAATTCCTCCATTTTTAGATGAATTATTCATTCACTTATTCATGCAAAATATTTACGAGCTATCCCCCATACACAGACAGAGTTCCAGGTTCTGGGGATATTCAGTAAAGAACAAAGAAGACAAAATCCTTTTCTTTGTAGAACTTACATTCTAGTAGGTGACATATCAGAAACAAGATAAGGTTTGGAGACGTGAGATAGTGGTCTTCAGGAAGGAATAAAAATAAAGCATATCAAAGGGTTTGAAATATCAGAAATGGGACAGTTTTATTTTAGACAGAATGGGGCAGAGAGGGCTCTGTAAGAATACAAAATTCAATTTCTTTTTAATTCAATGGGACATATATAGGCTTAGGCTGCTTCTGATTGAGGGGACCCTCAGTTATCCCACCCTATTCCCATGACGTTGCATAAATCTTTCCACCCGGCAGAGGCTCCTAACTTGCTACTCCAGCCCACACCACTAAGCTAAAAGACAGTTACCCTTCAAGACACATGGAAATAGCAACCATCACCTTCATCCTAAGCAACCTGGGCTCATTGAAAGGGCCCGTCATTAGGCTCCCAGAGTCCTAGCTCACCTAGTGATGTAGTTGTGCTTTCTTTGTCCATCACTCCAACTACCCACACACACGCAAACACACTTAAGAATACAATCATGACTACAATATGTGCAGGCACTATGCATGCCTTATTTTAGTCGTTCTTATCTACTTGTGTTTACCTTATCTGGCTAACCCTTGAGGAGCTTGGTTACTTTCCTAGGGTAAATATCCAGAAAGTGGCAAAGCCAATACTCAAACCTCCGCAGAGTCCAGCTCTAAGACTTAGTTTTTTCTCTGCATCCAGCTGCCTACCAATAGAGTGAAAACAGAAATGAAGGATGCGAGGGTGTATGTGAAACTCTGAAGAGCCAATCACTCCAAAACTGACTCTGCCCTTGAGCTTGAACTCAGTCTGCCAAGCCCGAGGCTCCCACTTTGGTGACTTGCAGGAGGGCCTTTTAAAGAGCAGGTATGCTCCTGAGTAACTACTGTTTCTCAGCCAGTTCCTGGGGAGAAGCTCAGCGATGAAGCAGTTCAGAGTCAGACGTGGAAGAGCGTTCACAGAGATAAAATGGTATAAAGCACCGGTGGGCACCCCGATATGGATCATCCCCACACTCAGCCTGCCTCATCACCTGCAGCAGTCACCTGAAATGCATTTTTAGGCTCTGCTACAACCTAAGTCCCTCAAAGGCTAAGCCATAATAACTCAGGAGCAATTTTTTTTAAGGGGAAATATACATGACTGGAAATGTTTGCAGGAAAAGTTCTTCAGAAAAGAGGATTAACTCAGTCATTTAGGAACTGGCCGTGTCCAGGACTAGAGCAAGAGGAGTTCATCAAGGATCAGAATCACCTTGGCCATTTCAAAATCCTAGGGTTCGGGACTTCCCTGACAGTCCAGTGGCTGAGATTTTGTGCCTCCAATGCAGAGGGTGCAGGTTTGATCCCTGGTCAGGGAACTAAGATCCCACATGCTGTGCAACACCGCCAAAAAAAAAAAAATCCTAGGGTTTACTAGCAACATTTCTGTCCTAACAAGCATAAATTTCTCAGTCACTGCTGCTGCTGCTGCTTCTGCTAAGTCGCTTCAGTCGTGTCCAACTCTGTGAGACCCCATAGACGTCAGCCCACCAGGCTCCTCTGTCCCTGGGATTCTCCAGGCAAGAACACTGGAGTGGTTGCCATTTCCTTCTCCAATGCATTCATGCATGCTAAGTCATCTCAGTCGTGTCTGACTCTGTGAGACCCTATGATCAGCAGTCCACCAGGTTCCTCTGTCCACTGGATTCTCCAGGCAAGAACACTGGAGTGGTTGCCATTTCCTTCTCCTCTCATGTACTATTACGTCACAAAAGGATAGTAAACACTGCATTGTTTGCCTTTCTCTCTATTGCTACATTTAAACAAGGGAGGTAAAATTAGTCATTAGATCCTGAAGCCAAAACAAATCCCAATTTAATTACTTTTTATATTCAGGTAAAAATGTAAAGTTCTTCTGGGGATAGCAAGTTTGTTTATATTACACAAGACATCAACAGTGTGATAGATCTCCATAGAGTTAACTAACAGAAAACAGGCAGAAAATATCCATCAATTATGTATGTGTGCATGTATTGTATATCCAGAATTTCCTACGGCATGAAAATGCCTTGTCAGAGGGCTGGATAAGAAGTCTGAATATCCAGAAAGTAAGAATTTAAGAACTCTGCATTCTATACTCAATAATTCTTAAGTGCAAATTATGGTTTAAATACATGGTAACTAGTCACTAAAATGTAATCGGATGCAGTGGATAAAATTACGGCCTTGGGAATCCCCAACTTGATTCAGATTCAGATCATTTACTAGTGCTACGATCTTGGTTTGCTTTATTAATCCAAGTCTCAATTTCTGCACTCACCAAAAAAAAACAGAGAGAGAGAGAGAGATAATGTGGTCAAGAAGCCCCTGTGTAAAACCCACTGGGCCAGATGTTTTGCAAATGAGAACTTTTCACATTTAGAAATGTTTTAAGGTAGATAAACTGTATAATAAGTAAAACCTTCAGCAGAGTCTGGGGCAGTAGCCTCTAATCAAACACATTAACATTTCTGCAGGGAAATATATGAAGTCACAGTAATGGGATGCATTACGACTATAAATAGCCTCCAGTCAGTTCTGCCACCTGAGTGTGCAGCAGGCATACAAAAAAATCGTTTTTGTATTTTGACAAAGAAAGGAGCGGAGATGTGTTTTATTCATATATTGTTTGTATATGTGTATATATGCACACACAAACACCTATATGTATACATGGTGGGGAGGGAGCTACTGTTAGAATCAATCGGGACTGTGCCCACAGCGTGCTTTTATAATAGCGCTCAATACAAAACAATATTGACCAGAATGCAAATTCCTTGAAGGCAGGAGTCATTGGTTTGTTCATCAACAGGCCCCTATACACCTAAAAATGTGTTTGACTCAATATTACATGTTCTCCAAATGATTCCTGACACCACCTCCTTCAGATTTCCCTTGCCCAAGTGAAACTACATGAAATGAAAAAACATAATCCTTGGGGAGGCTCAATCTGCTTTGCAAGACAATGAGGTGGAAGCACAAATGGGATCAGAAGTTTCCAGTGAGACACCAAGTCTTGAAGCTCAATATTTAATTTTTTTTTTAAATCACTGCATTTGGGAAACACATAGTATTGGCATGATTCACTTTTGAGTCTGACTTATCAGGAAAATCAGTACTTGGCAGGCTCATAATTGGAATTCTACTTACGATGATGGTATGTGCCCAAATTAACAGAAGTTTATGAATAATTCTGAGGAAAAAACATGTATAGTCTTCAACAACCCACAGTGAGACTGTGCAAATCAGGGAGTGCCTATCATCAGAACAAGGAACACCTGTCTAACTTGCCAACAGCAAAACAAATGTAAACCCAGTCTAACACATACGTGCACATGCACATCACCAACCAAAACTTTGATTCTATCCATTTGATTCCACCTGACAATGAATAAATCAGTATCCTATTGCAAAGCCACTGAATGACCATAAGTGCAAGGCATGGCTAAGCACCCACTCCAAGAATCTACTTTTCTCCATCCTAGGTTAATAACTGAAACAACAAATGAATAACAACAAAAAAAGGAGAAAAATCTGCCTGCAATTGGAGATACATGGCCTCAGAATAAAATGGGACAAAATAACATCTTAGGAATCCAGGTGGTAGCAATTCAAACTGAGCAAAAATGCATACATCTCCCAAGTCCTGTAAGCTACAGAAGAGGTTTGGCATACAGACTTTTTATGTGAAGTGAGGATGAGAATGCTTATTTGTGTATGCATTACACAAGTGTTATTATAGCTATGATATAATAGATGGGGAGGGTGGGAGAGGTGGGGAGGATGAGCTTTCCGGAGAAAAGCAGTTTGTCTGCATTTAAATCTGTTACTGCGGGATTATTCATATTCCTAAAGAAACCAAGAGGTACATGAACTAACCATCTGGCCAAAAGTACTTACAGCTAAGTGCGGCAACAACTGTGACAAGCCTAATGTTAAAGATCTAGAGACCAGTAACGGACCCCAAAACTGGGATCTTAAAAACAAAGCTTACCCGGCCAACAAGGATCGGTTCAGGTCCAGAAAACTCTTCCAAGACAAACATTTGATTCCAAACCCAGCCTCTCTTGGAACGATTCAAAATCCGCTGTTCTTCACTCAGCCTGTGTAGTTCCAATGGGGATCCACTCATTAGAACCGGAGACTGATTCATCGGAGCCGAGTAAATACAAGGGGGAAGAGTAATCCATAATATTATTAATGGAGTCCAGAGATCCAAGAGCATTTCCGCTAGCCGTTCTGGCATGGTCCCACCAGTTAAGCAAATCACCACGAAAATGAGACAATTACTTTTTTTGCCTCCGGTCTGCAGCCATCCAATTCATCATGTGGTGCCGAGCATTTACTTACAGCCCTGCCACCTGTTTACAGCACAGGAAACAGACATCATCTACGCAGTTTTTCTAAGACCACGATCCATGGGCTGTCCTCATTGAAATTTCCTGCAAAAACAAGGAGGGAGAAAAATAGTGATCCACCGCCAACAGGTTTTAAAACAAAATCACTGCTTTTCAAAAGCACGTGAATGAACATTTCCCACAGCCTTGAATTAAGAAAGTGGATCCAAATAGATTGAGAATAAGTAGGCTCACAGGTCTTTTTATACTGTAAGCTTTCAGATATTCGTATGAATTCTTGCTGGCTTCCCAGGTGGTACAGTGGTGAAGAATCTGCCTGCCAATGCAGGAGACACAAGAGACATGGGTGAGATCTCTGGCGGGGTGCGGGGTACGGTGGCTGGGAAATCCCCTGGGGGGAGGAAATGGCAACCCACTCCAGTATCCTTACCTGGTAAATACCATGCACAGAGGAGCCTGGCAGCTACAGTCCATGGGGTAGCAAAGACACAACTGACCACACACGTGTGTAAGCCTGTGATGGACAGGACTTAGCAACTGAGCACAACAACACAACTTAATCTCTGCTCTCTGCTGTGGATCAAAAACTGCTTCAAGTCCCTGAAATTTGCTTCTCCCTCCTTGTTTTTCTTACTACTTTCTTCCTCCCTTTTTCTTTCATGCCTCCCTCCCTTTTCTCTCTCCATCACTTCCACTCTCTTTTCTCACAGTCTTTGGTTACAACGCAAGTGTGGATGTTGCCAATGTAGCCCTCCTGCCTTCTTCAGAGATTGCAAGTCTTTCTTCCTTCCTTCATTTCTTCCTCCTTTTCTTCCTTCTCTTCTCTGTCTCCTTCCCCACCCTCCAGTTTAAAGAGAAGTTCTAGTTCCCTTTGGGCTGCACTATGTGAAGAAACTAGCTTCAGTGGTTAACTAAAAAAGAAAAAAAAAAAAGCTACAAATGAGAACAGGAAGGGAAATAGCCCCACATGTTACCGTCTTAGCTGCCACAGCCCATCAGAAGGGATTGTCCAGCTCAGGCTGCAGAATACAATTCTCTGCCAGGATGCTAATAATGAGTGAATAAAATTAGAATGCTCCCAGAGAGAAATTCTGTAACGTCCAGCATGTATGTTATAATCAGGACAGTGTCAAGGCTCCCATTCCAAATGTATAGTTGAACAGGAGATTTAAATTATGAAAAGCTCCTTTGGGAATGAAATATGGTAAAAATACAATTTTCAATTGAGGAGATTTCAGAAAGGGATGCGCAAAAAAAATCCCCATTACCCGAGGTGTCAAATACATTTTTTTGCTTACCTTCGGTGTGGCAAAACGTGTTTCTTCCCTCTCAAAAAAATTATTTTTAAAGAAATAATGTTCCCCACACATTCCAGAGAGAAGTCTAGTTGAATTAGATTAAATGGGAAAATAATTCCTCAGAACACCATGGGGAATAGTTTGGCTCAGGGAATTCATAATGGGGAAGGGAAACTTTCCCCTGTGTGTCCCTGGTTCCATTCTGGCTCAGAATGGGAAAGCAAGAAGGTCCTTAACATTGGCTTAGCTAGTGAGTGGTCTTAGCAAAGCCAGATGTAAGGGGCAGATTCAGGTCCTGCTGAAAAGACAGGCAGGATCCTGTCTAACAAGATGGTGAATAGAATCTCCCAGCTTGTCACTTTTCGCCTGGGCTCAGCTCCATCACTAGGACTCTCTCTGTACCTCAAAAGAGGCTCCATCCTGATAAGGGCACAGGAGAATCCCTGCAAAGGGCAGTTGCAATGGAAACTGAAAGCAAGAAAAGCTTTCAACAGGAAATCAACTCAGAGCAAAGAGAGTCCAGAACAAGGCCCCCAACTTTCCCTAAAACTGCAGCACCAGCAGGGAGATCAGCCTTCCTGTCTAGCAGATTTTCATGAAGACCTTCTCTCATCCCATCTGAGAATGCAAACAGACCTTTGCAGGCTTCGAATTTAAAACACAAGTTGAAAGATCTTGATAAAAAAAAAATCCCTTCAATATCAACAGTTTTCTGAACGGTCAATCCACTTAAATAGCGTTTAAACTTACAATACTTAGCATGTACAGCACACCCATCGCATGCCATGCAATCTCCTAAACACGGGGCAGGAACAGGGATGCAAGACTAGTGTGTTACTTGCCAGAATGTCTGTTTTACAGGTAGAAAATCCTGGGCTTGAATCCCAGCTCACCCAACTTGCTGTCTCTGTAATAATGGGAAGAACTACTTAAGGTCTCTCAGCTTCTGTTCTCTCTTCTGCAAAACAGCAGTAAGAAGAATTCCTACTTTCCAGGCAGTAGGGTGATTCAGAAACAAGAGCCATATGAAGCACCCAGAACCTAGGAAGCACTCACTAAACTGCGAGGCTTGTTCTCCTGAGCCAGACTGCGGAGGTGGTCCTGACACCATCCCTGCCCTTGAAAAGCTTCAGTTAAAAAAAAAAAAAAAAGTCAAAGGAGCACAGAGTTAATAAACTGTGTGACCTCTGCAGGAAAGGTAAAGGTATGAGAGTTACAAAGGCAGTCAAGAACCCTCCCTAAGGTGAGATGTGGGTGGATGAGGGTGATGCTGCCGAGAGAGGAGCTGGGCCATATTGGATGGAAGGGAACACTCATTTTACTCATGGAGGCTCAGCCTAAACACTTCTCAGGGGCAAAAAGACTTCTTCTCTCCAAACATACCCTGCTTCACGCTGAGCGATATCTGAATGCTCAAGAGCCATGTAGACCATCCTCTGATGGCCTGAGCGCTATAGAGGCAGAACCATGAGATGGTTCTGAGTTTCCTCTAGCTCCAGCCAGCCTGGGGTTTGAATTCCAGCCAGAGAGCCACCTTTACCAGTTGCATAACTGGGGAATCAATTAAAAATAAAAACATTAAAAAACTAGAATGCTAGTCTACCTCACTGGTTTATTTTGAGGATTCAAAGCGGTAATTTTGGTAAAGTGATTAAGAATGCACAGTTATTTTTAAATTGTGCCAAATACTCTGCAAGTATTCTCTGGCATCTGCTCTGTTGTTAATGATTCTGGGATTAAAGCAGTGTAATCCCAATTTAAAGTCCTAATAGACTCTTCCTTGATGGAAGCCACCAAGCAGATGGATTGCCGCCAAGTCACTCGGGATGGGATGGGACACAAGTGCTGCCCTCCCTGAACTCATCAGAATCAGGTAAAAAGTAATAACAGGCCCTGAAACTGTTTTATACAATGGCAGAGCTTCACTAGTTAGAATATAGGGATTAATCAATAAAGAACACATGCATAGCCCCAAATAGTATCTGTTAACTCAAGATCTTATAGAGAAAACTTGCTGTGCCTTGTAAATTCTGTTATAAGGCACAGTACTTACAAGCCACAGTAAGTTTTATTCAAAACTGAGGTGCAGAGTAATGATATGACTTGCCCAAAGAACACCTCCAGTAAAGAGAAAACAGCTGCTTGAACCTGGGTAATCTAACTTTAGGATTCTTTCTTACCACATCCCTTCTCCTGTTATCTAAATATTTGATGAGCTTATACTGTGGGTCAGGCATGAAGGCAAGGGAAGCAAACATCTCAGAATTCTTATCTTCAGGAAGCCAAGAGCCAAGGTAAAGACTAAGAAATGAATACTTAGAATATCCTATTAAGTCTGAGAAAGGTTAGGGTAGTACAGAGTGATGGGTATGCCACTCATCTTCACTGCCTTAAAGGCGGCTTCCTGGAGGAAGCATCATCTAAACATCAAAAAGGAATAACCCAAAGAGGGGAGGGTAAGTATAAAGGGTCATTTAAGTCAATCAATGAACAAGAACAAAACCATTCACTAATAGAGGATTTGTGAATGAATTAGTACCTAGGGTAGTTTTCCAATCATTTGTTGTCATATTATCTAATCCATGGCCATAGTATCTTCTTGCTACCCACCAAGTCATTTTAATTATGGTCTCTAGACTACATGTCAAACTGACATCCTCTTCTCTGCCAAATTGTGAAGAGAAGAGCATGTTCAATTTCAAAAGCTCTAAGGCATAAAAATAAGTGCCATTCCACGATGATGGTATGCTCAGTCATGTCCAACTCTTGTGACCTTATGGACTGTAGCCCACTGGCCTCCTCTGTCCATAGGATTTTCCAGGGGAGAATACTGGAGTGGGTTGTCATTTCCTCCTCCAAGGAATCTTCCCAACCCAGGGATCGAACCTGCATCTCCTGAGTGTCTTGCACTGGCAGGCAGGTTCTTTACCACTGAGCCACCTGGTGAGAGTGTGGGAGACAGCAACCAGAAGCACAGTGAGATTAGTATTTTAAATAATGTTTCATTTTCATTTAACTAAATGCTGTCAAAGCCTGAGGTCATGTCCCTCTTTGTTGAAAAGGAAGACAAGCAACAGTTAGAGGCAAAGATGTGTAGTTAATATTCAGCAAGTGGCTATCTGAAAGAAAAAAAAAATCCTTGATTTTTTTATTTCTATAATATTAATACTTCCATTGTGATCAATTTCAAGTTTTCAATGTGATCACTAAGCAGGTTTGACAATTGGTGAAAGTTTCTAAACCAGAAACAGTTCTGGTTTAGCCAAGTAAGAGCTTCCTCCAGCATACCCTTAGGTGATGCTTCTCAAACTTTAATATGCAAACAAATCCTGGAAATCTTTCTAAAATGCAGATTCTGATCCAGTAAGTCTAGAGTGGGGCTTGCAACTCTGCATTTGTAATAACCTCTCCTGTGAAGCAGATGCTGAAGCTGGAGAAGCCTAGAGTTCGCAGGAATAAAACCACCTAACTCAGACCTCCTTCTTATGAAGACTTGAACGATTCAGTGGTGTGGTAAGAAAGTTACTTCCTCCTCAGTGCCATTAAATGGCATGCCCATAAACTACTTACCACCTAGGAATAGACATATATCAGACTTTGGGAAAACCAGCAATGGAATGTATGAATAAATGAGATTTTGTATGATGTCATAACTTTTATACTTAACCACTCCATATGGGACACTGGAAACACTGCTCCAATAAGCAGTGTGTTTCCATGCATGCTGTCAGGGGGTGTTGAGACCTGACCTTCACTTCAGCGACGTCTATTACTAGGAGAGAAATAGGACTCTCCTGTGATAACAGAACTGTACTATTCATACGCGGGACTCTGCTACAGGCAGAGCTAATGTCCTCTTAGATGATCAGAGAACAGTTTTATAGGAATTCTCGAGATGCAATCAAATGTCATGTCACTGTTATCAGAATTAATAAACATTGTAATAGTAGCTGCATACACAAACTGCTTAACTCTACGCAAGGAAGAAGAAATTGAGTGAGGTTGTCAAGCTTGAGTTAAAAAAAAAATCAATGTATTTTTAGATTTTTTAACCACAGTATGTATGTCTGGCCAAGCAATTCACTTTATTATAATGCTGCTGCATTGATTTACACCCCAAGAGTGAGATGAAGAGATTTTTACAGTCCCTCTGGAATTCTTACAAAGAAGTAACTCTAGAAGTCTCCCATACGAAGATGTTTTGTCTTAGGTAAGATACTTACAATCCTGCTTTTCATTCACACTTACATTTTGGAGATAGCTTTAATTACAGCCTAGTCTGACCCCATTGACTTGAACTTTTTTTTTTTTTAGGTTAAAAAAAATCTTTCAGTTAAGTCATTATGCAAAAATATTATTGCACCATTGACTTGGTAAACAACATAGATTGCAGATCCCAACGATGGGCCACACTCTGAAGCCTAAAATAAAAACGGGCTTTTACCGACACTTCAGAATTCAATTCTGCAGATTATTGTGGTTGACAGGAAATTATGCTTTTATTATCCACTGGGCTTAGTGGCCACAATATTTCATGGAAGCAAAAATGACACACAAGACCAGAGAGTTTCTATTAAAAATGTTTCTGACCTTGAATTTAGAGACATTAGCAGGCTGCTTCAAAACAGGTAAATGCACATTGAATTCAAAGTGATATTTCAGCAACACAGGGTACGCGATTCAGCCTGTGGCCCAGTGCAATTCATGCCAAGCCCTGGAGAACTAGAGACAAACAATACTTATGTGTGTCCAAATATAAATAATGCAGGAGAATCACCTTTCCTAAAGCCTTCAGAATGCCCTGACCAAATTCCCTCTGCAGAACAGAATTTAATTTTTTTTTCATTTACATACACACACACACACACACACACACACACACACACACACACACACAGGATTATCTCTCCGCTCAACCACAACACTTCTGGACATCTTTCTTTGGCATCAAATCATACATTTATCCAACTGTCTCTTTATCCAAGAGCACATTATTTGCTTGTTTTACCACCCAGAATAATAGCTGTCAAATCTGCTCTACTTTTTGCTATTATTGACACGCTATTGTTTTTTTCTACTGGAAGCTTTAGTTTTCTTTAAGTTTGATAATTACTGGTTACCATGGCAAAGACAGATACCTCCTCATCCTTTCCCAAGATGGAGTCAGAACTCTGTCCTTCACACAGAAGCTTTCCTGCTATAGACATCTCAGTACTGGGGTAACAAAGACAGGAGGGTCAAGTTTCGTTTTCTAGTGTTTACAGGCTCAGAAATTTATTTAATGAACTTTCTTAGAATTATAAGGTTAGTTAAGATACTGAAGCTGAATCTACCCTGTCGGATCTTCTTCAGGCAGAACTGTCTTGAAACCACCTCAGAACGATGAATCTAAGCCCCGCACTTTCCTTGCCTATAACAGTCATGCCAGGAAGTCATTTTTTAGTGTAATCTAAATCCTTCCTTCTCCGTTTAGAAGCCACATCCTTTGCTGTCTTTAAATCACTTGCTCAAAGTTAAACAGCCAAAGACCTAATGAGGGAAAACAATTTGTGCTGGCCCTCCACTGGGGGAGGTCACGCAGGAGCTGTGATCCCAGGTTCATCCATGCGCTGGACCCCGGCAATCACAGGCTCCTTCCCCTTCCCTGTCCTTGGAATGCATGTCCCCCCACTGTGTCTGCACTAGCAGCCACTTCAAAGATGTAGCCTTGAGAGAGTTATGTGTTATTGAGATCATCTGGATGGTACATGAGACTGGACCCCACGAACATCTCCATGTAAATGAACTTTAAGGTTCCAGCAAGCAGATGCAGAGATCTTGTGGTTCCCAAGTCAAGCCTCATATGTAAGGTCCATTCCCTTGTTTATTAAAACTGCCACCTACCAATCTGGAGTGGCTTGCCTCTTTTCTTCCGTCTCTCCTGGAGTTCCAAGTATAAGGGTCGGCTTTGAATTTCACCCCCCAACCCCCTCCACAAATTCCAAGGTTGCAAACCAACATGGCTTTAAATCAGAGTAACCACTAGGAAATCAATCTTACCCTTAACAATCTTGTTAATACAGCTGAACTGTAGGGGCACAGAGGCTGAGAACATTGACTCTGGAGTCAGAAGTTCTTTGAATCAGTCCTATCATTCCTAAGATAAGTGACCAGGGCAAATTTATCTCAATAGTGGCAGATGAGGGAACTGACTTGAAGGATGGTGAAAAAAATTAAATGAGATAAGCTCTGTAAAAACTCTTTGTCAATGTAACAATGATAGTTACAATTTATTGAATGTTTCACTTGCTTCACAAAGAACCTTGACTAATTTTTTAAAAACTATTTGATGTCAATTTCTTGCTAGATACATCAGTGGGGAAAATTCTGGTGCTCTGTGTAAACAGCTAATAAAATAACTTTTTCCAGCTTTTTTTTTTTTTTAATGGCATGAACCAAGTGGGATATAAGTAAAACAGCATTTCACAAATAGCTTTTCTTATCCACAGTTAACTTACATTTAATGTCTTCAAATAGTTTCATGAGGCCTCTAAAGGGTGGTATTTTTTTTAATTATTTAAGTACAGTTGATTTATAACATTGTGTTAATTTCTGCTGTACAGTAAAGTGATTCAGTTATACATATATATTCTTTTTCATATTCTTTTCCATTATGGCTTATCATAGGATATTGAGTATATATTCCTGTGTTATATAGTAGGACTAAAGGGTGGTATTTTTAACTTTTCCCCACCCTGGGGTCATCCATGTCTCTCTTTTCCAAAGAAGACATGGCATTGCCCATCACCATTAACCCTAAAAGGGCAAAGGTTATAGTGCAAAGGACAAAGTACAATTACACATCCATATCAGAACTACTCACTTTCAAATTGTAACCACTCACTGAAAAACTCTTCTCTCCTACAAGAAAAATTCCATTGCATGTCATAGTCATCTAGTATATTCTCATGAGAATGGTTCAAGTGGGAAGTCCCTATTAATTCAAAGATGAAGACATGGTGACATCTAAACACTTCTCAGACAGGAGTTGAAAAGATAATCCTAACTAGAGGTTGCATTAAGGTAGTGTCTTCTTCCAAAAAATATTGAGCAAATTCTTGATGTGTTTCAAGAAAGTTTAGTACTACTGATAATGGTTAAAACTTAGAAGCTCTCCCTTCCGGCTTAAAGAATGTGGGAATAGCGTTGTTGTATGACAGAAACCAATGCAACACTGTAAAGCAATTTTCCTCCAAATGAAAAGTAAATTAAAAAAAAAGAAATGTGGAAATGGTTAAAATCAGATATAACACATAACCAGGGTCACAGAGTCTATAATACTGAAACTGGAATGCAGCCAAGTATCCCAGCCCAATAAGTCAAGATTCTGCCAATTAGATTATACTGTGTAGTAACCAGCCTCACAAGTGCACCTGACTTCCATTCTTTCATGTTTCAAAGACATTAAAGCTTAAAAACCACCCACAAGCACTCTTACCATGAAGTCCACATGGACATAGATGATGGGTAGGTAGACAGATAGCAAGCAATCATTTGACAAAAATAATATTTAGATATCACTTCGAATGTATAATCTCTGAAAATTAAATTGCTTATACAGATTCTAGAATAAGTGTACCTCCTTCAGTTGCTATATTTTAGTGAAATTCAAAGACAAGCCTGTTTCACTACTCCAATAAAAATAGATTTGAATTATTTTTTTTCAAATTTTTGAGCATCCCCATTTTAAAGATGACAATACTTGGGACACAGAAAAGTTAAATTCCGTTTGTCAAGTTGAAACAGCAATGGGCTAATAAAGAAAGAAATGTGCTCTTGCAATTTTTACATTCTATTTTGGAGATAAGGCTCCATAGATAAGAAAGAAAAGCATTCCTTAATGATATTCATATTATTCCCCATCTACTTATTTTATGTTATTTTGTGTTACATCAGGAATCAACTAATCATATTTTAAGCATGAATTCATTTAGAAAGAAACAATGCATGGAAAACATGGTCCCTACTGCTAACAGAATATGAATATAGTATAATAACATTTTCACTTAATGATATAGAAGAATTAAGAAGATTCCATTTAATATTTCTTTGAAATGCATTCCATTTGCTTAAAATATCAGTAAATACATCCATGAGGACTTTATGATGGAACTTTTTTTTCCTCTGCGTATTTGTGAGGGCCAGGTATCCTGCTGATTAAAATCAATATAGATGAGTCTTCTAACAGACTGGGAATTGCAATTCACATGAGGTTGAGGCGAACTGTTCAAATATAATATATAACAAAGAATTAAAGAAGAGAGGGAGGGAGCAAAAGAAGGAAAGAAGAAGTAGTTTCCTCGTTGTTTTTTTTTTTTTTTTTTAATAAATTCCCTGCAAGGGAAAGGCACAGATACCGAGTTACACATGCAAGACTTCCATAATTAGAGCATTTTTCTCAATAAAATATAACTTCCCATCACAGAGTTTAAAAGCATTATTGATGCAAGTCTAGCCTTAGAAGTGTTCTTAATTTTCCTAAGTCCATATCATTTAAAAAGTGATTTTGAGGGAGGAATAAATGCTTTGTGGAACATGAACAAAAATGACTTCCTAAAAAAGGGAAAAGCTGTGTCTAAGAAAAAACTTGGGACAATTTATGAAATTTCTGTAGAGAAAACTGAGGTAGATTGTCACAATATTGGACTTTAGATATACTTGTATCCCTCCCTCCCCTTTACTGAAAATATTCTAGAAAAGAAAAAAAAAGGCACAGTGTTGTTAATTCTTAATGCATTAAATCAATGTTGACTGAGCACTAATTCCATGCTCCACCCTCAACCAACCATCATCCTAGCATTTGTAGTTGTCTTTGACAAGCAGGGTAGGGAAGGAAACTGTTTGAAGGTTCCAAATACAAGTGTTATTCTTTTATGATGGTGTCCAAAGAGATACTGAAAAATCACTTCTATGCATTTCCTCCTCCTAATAGAACTTTATGAAAAACAAGACTTCTAAAGTCAAGAAGGTGGATGATATTTGTGATAGGGAATAGCACATGACATTTAAAACTCAGGCAATAAAAGCTTGGGACATGAGAGAAAAAGGAAGCAGCTTTGGCCCCGATGCTCTGCCATGAAGAGGTGACGGAGATTTCGTTCACAGCAATGTATGGGAGAAGCAGCTAAATGGCATCCATTGAACTTATTTCTTTTCTGACCTTTTGAAGTTGCCAGGTTCAACTAATTTTCTTCTCCTGGTTACATCTGAAGGGGTTCCAGAGGCAGGAACCAACAGGGCAGTTAAGATACATTGTACACATCACATCATCAGCAACTTTGCATGGGATTCAGATCAGAGCAGACTAATGGCTCTTTGGTTAATTAAGCCCCAGGACATCAGTGGATGGCCTCAGACCATCAAAATATTATTCTGTTCCACAAGTATACATTTATGAGATTCTGTTAAAAAAAAAAAATTCTTCCCACACCATAGACAGATGTGTTTGCTTTAAAAGACTAGTCAATATATGAATCCAAGAAGCTAAGGGGGCAAATCAAATCATTGACAGCAGATGAAAGGGCAAAGGGAATAGGATAAGAATCTCCTATTTGAACCAATAAATGAGTGCGTTATCTGGGGACATTTTCAGGTTTTCTGTAAGTAATCTGTGTGTGTGTGTGTGTGTGTGTGTGTAAGTAACACCTAATACAGAGTATAGGGATCAGCCTTGGTTTAATTCTATGCTCTGTAGGAGGTATACAATACACCAAAGGCAGAAGCCTTTCCCAAACTAAAAAGCAAAGTTAGTCCACTTCACCTGTGCATGCCAACAGTGTTGAAAACAGAAAAACTGCATTTCCCCCACGCCTTGCTTCTCTGAATAACGTTGTAAAAAATACAGAATTACTGAAACTAGTATGGACAGCACCACTGAGCAGAATAGTTTTGAAAAAGTCTTGGGACCTTAGTTTGCATCTATAATTCAAAGGCTAGCCTATTTTGCTTCTTCCTTGATTTGTCGGACACAAAACTTTGCTGATGGAGTAGGAAAGAATGGTTGGCAATACAAGCTGAATGTCCTTTTATCCATGACAAGCTTTCTTTTGTGCATGTCAACTTTGCTCAGATTGGAATGTTGATAAAATTGTAAGGTATACTACCTTAATAGAAAAATAATGAAGATTGTTAATTCTGTCTTTAGAGAATTAGTTACTTCTAATGATAACAGTTGCCGATGAAGTGTGGATTCTAACTTTTCTGTCTGTGCTTGATCCTTTTTCCTCACCCATAAACAGAAAGGAACTGCAAGAGGAAAGCCCTGAGCTACAGTTTCCTGAATAGAATCATTACACCCTCATTCTTTGGAGTTTTCTTGCTTTGTTCCAAGAATCAGGTGCTCCCCGCTAACCAGAAGCATCAGACCTTAAATCTGTTCAGTTTACAAAGAAACGTTGCATCATGAGTTATGTTTATATAACAGCCTTTACAAAATGCCTTCTCAAGTGGTCTCCTACATCCTGCAGAGCATGTTTCACAGATTGTTTTGCTGTTTTTTGTTTGTTTGTTTGTTTGTTTTTTAACTTTGAGCGTACTGCTATTGGCTACTTCTACTGTGTTCAGTGCTAAATTAAGCGGTGACTTTAGATGAATATTGTCTTGACCAGAGTGCAGCATATAATGCCCACATAAAGTTATTTTTTCAGGGTTAAGACTTTCTTCTTTATCCAGCTGATACATGTACCAATGGAGCTGCTACTCCAGCGAGGGTTGCTACGAAACTGTTCTTCAGCTAAATTCTTAACACCTTCAGGAGCTCAAGAAATATATCTTGGACACCCACAACGCAGCCAAAATATGTTCGGCGTCTTGGGTGGAGAGATTCCTTCATCTGGAGTCTTGAGTTTTAAGAGACTATAGATTATAAGGCAGAAGAACTGATTTTTAAATAGTAATTGGAAAACAGAAGATCCAGGTTGAAGGGGGCAACAGTTAAAAAGTTTGCATGACAGCATTGCAGGACACATCTCAGAGAACATTAGTCAGTGTCTCTGAAATATCGGGCTTGTCTGTGATGGCTACGGGATACCTGGGTGCCCGCGTGGATGCCGTGGGGGAACAGAATGAAAAGCACAGACTGCCACAGAGCAGCCCTGAATGAAACAATCCCCAGGGCTGCTGCAGAGCCTCCTCTCTGTTTTCCGAAGAGATTTTCTCAACTCCAAGCCCTCTTCAGAGTCCGGGGGCGGGGGGGGGGGGGGGGGGGGGAATATATATATATATATATATACACACACACACATACATACATATATATATCAAAGGTGACTTAAAATCCTGCGACTGCTCCAGCATGAAATGACTATGCGATTGGGGGGCTTCCAAACTGCTGAAGCAGATTTACAGAATATTATTAGTAGTATTATTATTTAATAAGAGGGAGAGCCCTAGAATTTCTTTCAGCCAAAGAGCTCAGGGAAGTGGAAAAACATGTCTGGACAGGGTGATTATGGAGAACTCCCTTTGAGGGATTAAAAAAAAGGAACCCTCAGAGAACATCCTCTAAAGGCCTCTTGGTTAAAAGAATCTCTTACACACACACACACACACACACACACACACACACACACACACACGATAAAACCCCTGCAAAACCAGACACGACTGATGAAAAGCAAAAGCCAGGCAGAAATTTCAGTTGTGTTTGCCATGAACGACAGGGCTCATTTTGCATGCAGTGAGGTACAGCGACCAGGTTGAATGGATGGAAAATCCCACTCTCGAATCTTACATAAATATCTCCTTCCCGCACATAGTTTTCTAGTTGAAAAGCTCCTATAATGAAGCCAGAGGTGACAACCGAGGGAGGGTTGTTAACCGCTGAGATGGCTGTCAGGAGTGCTGTAAAGAGGGCCGGTGCTTCCTGGGGGCCCCACCCGCCCCCTAGCCCGTGCCTCCGATGGGTTTCGCGGTGGCACCCATTCGAGAGGGCAGGGCCAGAGCACCTTCTCCTGAGTCCCTGTTCCCATTCTCGGCCCACAGATACTGTGAAGCCACTAAAAAAAAAAAAAAAAAAAAAAAAAAAAACAGCCGGCTGATCGGCTGAGCAGCTCCGGCGGGCTAAGGGCATGGTCGGATCTTGCCTCTTAAAGAGGAAACTCTGCGGAATCTTCAGGAAAGGGTGGTAAAGTTGAAAGGACCCCTTCTCCCTTGCCTGATTATCAGCTCTATCCTTTAACTGGAGCTGAAGTGGGCAGCTGCCAGGGTGGTTTTCCATCACTGACTAATGTGCGTTTGCAACAATAAACAATTAATGTTCAGCCCAAGCAAACTGCTGCCATCTCGGCTCGCGGAGATGAACGGCTAGTCCCGGACGTGCCGCCGGCTCTGGGTCTGCGGGGAAGGGTCTCGGGATCACGAAACTTTGAGGTTTCTGCCAGATTGGATGGGGAAGGCTCTGGTCTTGCGGAGAGGGAAAAGCACTGTAAACTGTGGATACCTGTTGGCATCCTCGTTGACGGCGGCAGCTTTTCACTGGCTCCCAGGCTTGGCTGGAGCCTAAGAGAACGGGGATCAAGTCCCATATGAACCTGTTACGCGCTGCCAGAATCCAGACAAGAATCCGCTTTTCCTCGGGTCCCGCGAGGGGCGCAGCCCGCCCCCCGCCCCCCCCCCCCCCCAACCCCCAAGGGTTCGTGGATGGGGAGGAGTGAGCTGTCAGAAAGCGCGGCTCCGGGCTCTGGCGGCGCTGGGAGAGAGTCCGAGGGAGTCCCCGGCTCAGCTCAGGAGGCCTCTGTGAGCACAGTCTGGCGGGCTCAGAGAGGACACTGCTTGGGGGTCTTGGGCTGCGAGGCCGCATCTCGGCGTCCACAGAGCCGCGGGGCCGCTGGGGAGCCCGGCAAGTTTGCAACCGGCGCCGCGCTTCCCGGGGCTGGAGGAGCCACTTGTGGGAAAGCCGTGAGCTGGGGCTCTCGCAGCTGAGTCGTGGCCCGCTGCCCCACTGCGGGGGTCGCCCCCCGTGTCCTCGGGATTGGGGCGGTGCAGCAAGCCAGCCAGAGGGCACCCTCACCACCACCAGCCCGCTCCCCTTCGCCTCCTTTCTGCTCCGGCCGGCACTTGCCTCTCAGCCGGCGGCGGGTGCTTCCCATTCAGCGCACGGACCCCGCAGTGAAGGCGCGCGGCTGCAGCGGCGCCTGCCTGTGTCGCGAGGCGGCGAGATCGCCAGGCGACCGCAAGAAAGGGAGCCCGGCAGGAAAGCTGGAGGGGCACAGCCTGCTTGCTTCTCCCCGAGATCTGCTGTCAGAGCAGATTGCAAAAATGGTCAGGTAAAACCCTGAGATGATCCCATCAGCTGCACATAGCAGAAAAGAAGATACAGCTTACCCCCACACTGGGGCAGCGAACCCACATGCACCATTCGAATGGAAGGAGGCGCGCAGGGTGCCGGAAGGGGCAGGGGGATTCTTTAAAAAAAAAAAAGGTCCCTTCTGGGTCCTCGGGGCATGGATTAAAACGAGGGGTTTGGGTGGAGGATCACTCACTCTTGCGGGGCTCCGCGCGGGCGAATTTCAAGCCTCTTGGTTCACTAATGGCTGGAGGGGTTCGAGGTCGGCTCCCGAGGGCGGTGAACAGCGAGCGGTCCCCGCGCGCTAGGCAGGCGCCTCCGGATCGCGTTCATGCCTCTCGGAGCTGCGGGGCTTGGTGCGGAGACGCGGGGCGGGCGCGCCGGGCTCTGAGTGTCCGCAGCCCAAAGTGCAGCTTCGCTGGGTGGACGCTACCGTCCGTGCACGAACCGGCGACAGCAGATGAGCTTCGGGGAAGCAGGGAGATTCCAAATAGATCCACTAATTCTGGGCTGAGCGCTCCGGCGTGCAAGCCCGCCTGCCTGCCAAATGTAACTGTGAAGTGATGTGGAAAAGTGAGTCGGGTGCCTCCCCTGACGGATCTCATTGGGCAGAGCGCAGAGGCAGGTCTACCACTTGGAAATTCGTGTAAGCGGGCCCCCTCCCCGCCCCCTCCCTTCCTCCCCCCACCGGCGCTCTGGCGCGCTCGCTCCTCGGTTCTCGCCCGCTACCAAGTGGGCGCACAACTTTTCGCTCCTCGCTCTCGAGCGCGCCCCGCGCGTCTCCGCCTCCGGAGCCACCCGGGGAAGATGCGCCCTTCCGTGCGGTGCGCGCGGCCCGCGGAGGGCCAGGCTCCAGGGGAAAAGGGCTGGCAGACTACAAAAGGATGCGGACGAGTGTACCCGCGAGCTTTCTCTCTGAGTCTTCCCGGAGCTCTTGGGGCTAGCGAGATCTTGAAAAGCGTCCCAGTGAACCACGGCTGTTTTCCTTGGGAGGAAGAGGACGCGACAGGGCAAAGGGGTGCGCGTGGGCGGCTTGTCTGCTCTTTAAGCCAAGATCCTCAGGCCGACCGAGTGGGGTGTCGGTGGGGCCAATGCCTGCTGCTCAGACGCTGTGGTTTAGAGGCACTGTGTCGCGGTCCTCTGGGTGGTGCGCATTCCTCATATCCCCAGGCTTCTACTTCTTCAGGGAGATGGGATGAGGAAGCGCAGACGGGCAGACGCAAGGGGCGCGTAAGTAGGTGTGAAAAAAGCAGAACTTGCTTGGGAAATAAAAGGAGAGACTGCTAGGTCTTCTCAATGTGCCCTTGCCTGCAAATCTCTCGGGCATCAGACTTCTAGCTCCTTTGCTTCCGCCACGAGATGCGCTTTCGAGTCCTTTGATGGACTCCACTCAAACGTTGAGAATTGCCCACCATGGAGGAGAGCCCCTGCAAGAGAAGGAATCGTGAATCAGGAGGTCCAGATTTCTTTTCTTCTCATCAGTGAGGCAAATACGTAGAAATAAGCAGCTATTTTTAATAAAATTTGTGAAAATGACTATGAGCTAATCCTTATTCCTTTGTTTAACTCCCCTCTACAGAACACTTGGTCCATTCTCTGTGCACTAAAGCTGAACTTTGAGGAAGGGTTTTACTATCCCGGAACAGAGTCAGGAACGGAAGAAGAAAGAAAGGGTATGGAGAACCAGACAAGAGGTCCGTCCGTAAAGCTTGTACTGTCTGACTTCAATTAATTAGAGTGAGGAAAATGAGAAAATAGACACAATATGCTTATAATATTTATGCAAATTTGACACTTTTGTGTCTGTTGCATCTACCATCCCATTGTGAGATGTTGAAAAGAATGCTGACTATAGGTCTAGTGTCTGTTTCACACACTAGCTGATATAGGGAAGAAACTGAATTATTTCAGAGCAGGGAGAAGTGAAGAGAAGCAGGGGGTATTTTCCCACGAGACAGTCACTAAGTAACTGATCTCGTCTCAGACTCTGTCTGTTTACAGGGTATTCAGAAATTGGCTAATTTTGTCTTGGGAAAAGGAACAGTAGTCATGCCTCAGTCATATTATAACTGCCGCTGGACTGGACAGTCCCAAGTGGAGAGAGAAACAGATCACATCTTGGACGATGCTTAATTTTCACATTCATTTTCACTTTGAACAAATGCTCTGAACCTTTCCTTACGGTACCTTCTTACATCTATGAGAATTAAAGCAAAGGTTATGTGTTACTGAAGCCTGGGAATTGCTCCTAGTAACAAAGTCACCTCAGAAGCAAGCTAGCGTGTTACAGCTAAACAGTATCCTCAAATCTCATCTTCTTAATGGTAAAATAAAACTATTTTAATGACAAAGTGAAGAAAGTCAGAATCCAATGGCTTTAGTTACCTTGGGTTAGAATGAGTTTATTCTGACTCACCTTATCCATGTTTATTCTCAGAGCAGTTAAATACACTGTCCTAGCTGACTTTTGGCCATCTAGATTTCAAGGCAGCTCCCTCTATATATATATTGCTCATCTCTACCCAAAGCACTGCAGTAGGAATTTCCTATAATTTTCTCTTGATTCTTAGGAGAGGCCGGGATGATTAAGCAGTGTGAAAGAGGATTAGGATAATGTTAAAAAGCCCTATAAGGATATTTCTAAAATAATCAGGGAGGCTGAAAGACAAGGCATTTGCCTCTTTAACAATTCCACCCCCTCTTAATAGGATGCGGTGCAATGTCACAATGGTGAGAATCTAACTCCTTAAGATAGTTTTCTTTTAACGTCCTCTTCAGAGTGACAGCCTTCTAGCAGGAAGAGGACTGTAACACAGGCTTTGTAGGATGGCCACTAAAACTGCATGTGTCCTGGAGTATTTTGGAAGAGGAAGGGTGGGGAGTTATCTGATAGGGCAGCAGTATAATCAGAGAAGCAGTGGATGTTCTGGGAATAGGAGAGGGAAGACAGCATTCAGAATAACCCTGGCTGACTGATGCTAGTGTAGGAAGAGGCAGAATGTCTCCAGCCTGTGTTTCAGTGACAGGCAGACAGTTCTGCACAGGAGTCTCTGCAGTTGAATGAGATGGAGGGTAACTCCGTCGAGTAAAAGGCACTTTTTTTTTTCATGAGGAATGGGTCTTTTCTTCTAATTTTGAGTAAAAATAACAGTTAACCAAGGGACTGATTAGTTGGAGGGGGGAAGAATCTGATGGCTTCCTCTGCCCCTGCTGGAAGTGGGAGGGAGAGAGAGGAAGACTCCAGCTTCTATGGTTGGAGCAGGAAATGGCAGAATGGAACATATCTATTACTGCCGGAGATAAAATTCAAACTTTTCATCTTTTCCTTCTTCACTACATGATAAAGAAAAAAAAAAAACCTAAAATTAACTTAAAAATGTGTTTATCATGCTATGATTACTAAGAGCTTTCAGATTTATTGGATTGCTTTTAAATTTAGATTAACTAAGTAATTCGTTCATGGGATACCTCTTAAAGGTAAGGCTGAGGAGTGTGGATTCCATGAATGAAAGGATTTTGCAATGTGATACCTACCAAGGGTATTTCAAAATAAGGTTTAAAATAAAAAGAATGTGAAATATGAAGAAGGCAAAAAATTACACCAATTAGTATGTGATCTTTTCTAGGAATTCAGAGAACTTTTCTCACATTTCATCTTATGGAATTCCAATTAAAAATCTGAAGATGACTGTGTCTTTTTTTTTTTTTTTTTGAGAGGGTGCATATTTTATTCTCAGTAGTGTATTTTCCTGAGAAACATATTTTATATATATAATATAAAAAGATATAACAACTGCCATTAGGTAAAAAAATAATTTTTCTTTTGAAATTTTAGTTTGACTACCAATATTTGAGCCTACGTCATAAGAATGGAAAGATTAGGAAAACTGTTTTAAGTTCAAATGTTTAAATACATTAGAAAAGTTTCCTTTTTCTTTTTTTTTTTTTAAGTTTAAGGGTTTGTTTAAATTAGGAAACCAAAATCATGAAAAGATGTGATGATGCTCAAGTGAAGAAAATGTGAGCATCTATAGTGGTTCTCAAACTGTGATCTCAGGCTGAGGTGCTGCCTCTCCATCTTCAGGGCACTTGTTAGAAATGCAAACATACCTGCCCTGGACCTGGGTGGGGCTCAGCAAGCTGTCCTTTATCAAATACCCCAGGGAATTCTGTGACTTGCTAAAGTTTGAGTACTGCCTTAGGCTATTCTTTTCTCAGATGGTCTATAAAAAGAGAAGAATAAAAGTAAAGTAGGGTATTATATGAATACTTCTTGTCCTCATCCTGGAATATTCTAAGAATACAATCCTAAAGAAAAAGAAAAGTGTATGCACACTAAATTTATCGTGGGCTTGCTTCACCAGTGTTTATTGCAGGATTTGAAAAACTAAACTGATTTCTCTAGAAGTGATTATGGATCCGTGGGGTACAGTCATCACTGGACTGTATTCAGAGATGTGATGCTCTACATTTCTTGACTGCTGGTTTTAGCTACCCTGAAATTAGACCTGGATCTCTTAATATTGACTGTAACTACTAATCTTGAACTTGCTATTATATTTTCAGTAAATGAAGGTATAAACACTTTGTGAAAACTACATCTGTGCTGAGAGCATGTTGGAGAAGTTTTTCAAAATGGCATTATCTCACATCGTCCCAGGTGCTAGAAAAGAGATAAGCTCCAATTCGGCTTCTAAACAGAAACTGACTGGTGGGGGGTGGGGGCAGCGGCAGTAGATAGATTTAAAGGGCCTGGTACAAAGCTATCAAATAAGCCAGCCCAGGTTTGGTGGACTACACACATTTTCATTTGTTGTTTCATTGTGGATTTTGGTTTTTAGTTTTCCTGAACAGTGAACAGCAGCTAGATTCAGATTCCAGATCCCTCTAGTTTAACATGGGAACCAAGAAGAAGAAAAAAATAAAAATCATTCACACCATGCACTAAAAAGAAGAGAAATGGAGGGAGTTTTCCTTCCAAAATCCCCTACCCCACACTATTAGTCCCCAGGTACAATTAATTTGGTATATCAGAATGCTTTGGCTATTAAAACATAATATTAAATTTAACTGACCTTACGTCTGATTTAGAAGATGACCATCACTTGGAATTTGCACACTTATACTAATGCATTAGTACACAGGTATAAAGGAAAATGAATGTAAGGGGGGGAGGCACATCAGCATTACTTACTGTGTCTAAAATGGGGTTTATCATTCTGGTTACTTGTTATCAAGTTGGTTACTGGACAAGACACTACTACATATGCATTCGACAAATGTCCCAAGAAGTTGAAAAGGAATTACATTACTGAGAACATGAACATGATTTCTTTATTAGCCAAAGCTGCATAAAACTATCTAAAGATTTTTTGTTTGCTTGTTCATTTATCAAAGTCATGCTGCCTGGAAGGAAAAAATTGCACAGGCTTTCAAGTGGCCATCTCCTTCCTGCCTGCACAGACAACTGGCCCTAGCTGAGCGATGTCGAAGGTTTTTTTTTTTTTTTTTTCCTCCCGCCTCAAGCGCCCTCTAGTGTGCAATATCTGCGTAGGTTGCTATATAGAGGAAGGTGGAGAGAGAAAAGAAATCTTCTACCAATCGCTGCCCTAATTCCTGAATTGCTCCGCTTTTCTTTTTCTCCTTCCTCAGAGGGGTCATTTCCACCGAAGTGTTTGGCAAAACAAAAGAGGTGCTTTGCTTTTGCGTGAAAAACAAATCACTCATTTACTAAACTGGGAAACAAATGCTAATCCTTTCTCAGGGGTTTCTTTTGAACATTCATCATAATTTTCCAGAAGTTTCATACACTCTAGTAATCAGGCAAATAAAAGAAGGTAAGTTGCTCCCTAGGAAGAAATTCCATTTTGTTCCTAACACACTGCAGCCTGGCTATAAGACATCTGATGCAAATTGATTAACCTCTCCGTGGGTTTTTCAGTTTGTGTCTCCATAAAAGTGCATAATACTTCTCTCTTGCCTCACGGGGGTGGTATGAGGCCTAATTGAGGTTTATAAAACAATTTCAGCTCCTCAGATACAATTTGATGTACAGTTGAACTCGTCTTTCATCTTGCCCCTACTAACAGGGTTTCAAATTCTGTTTGGTGGTCCAGAGGGAAACTGTGATCAGGATCTGTATTTTCACAAACATGTCGTTAAAACAACTCTATTGTAAATAGTGGCTTTGCTCAGGAGACTCAGAATGGTAGGAGATGGGGAAGAATATTTGGAGAAGAAAAATGCACTTGCTTTTGCAAACATTGTCTGTGAATAAATATAGCTAAATAGTAAGGCAGAATTCCTACAAGACATACATTTGGGCACGTCTCCCTAAATTTTAAAACAAGCTAACAATAACAGAAGGTAGTTCTACTCACCCAAACACCACCCACTCAACACAGTCTCCCAGAGAGAAGCAGACACCTGTAAACAGACTTGTATATTGGCATCTGTTCAGATGGTGGGGTGTCTAAACACCTGTTATGCAACTCGAGATTTTATTTACTAATGATATGGTTATTATACATCACTGTGTTTTACCAATACCCTTATAGCTATGATATTTTACCAGGTAGGAAAAGAAGGAAGCAAGCTAGCATGTAACATACACATTAACTCTTTTACATGCAGTCTTCCTTTAATAATTAAGACACTATGAATAGAGAGGATATTGTTGGTATCCTTTAAAGTCTGAGAAAACTGAGGCTCCGAGACATGAAGATTTACCCAAGATTACTCAGTTAATAAGTTAAAAAATCAATTCAAACCTAGGGTTTCCAACATCAAATATAATCTAGTACTACCTTTCCATATTGAAGTACTAGTAACTATTATAAGCTACTTTCAAAATACTGCACATTATTTTTCTGACTGCAGAAGGGACCTACACAGTGCAATACAAGATGAACTAAATATTATGTATTCCTGAGACGAATCAAAATCCTTAATTAATTGCATGTGGTTTTGAAAATATAGATCCCAGATTCCATGGTTAACCAACTAAATCAAAGTCTCCAAGGGGAATGTATATTTTCTTTTTTTTTTTTTTCTGATACTTTTTTTTTTTTTTCCAGTGGGTTTTGTCATACATTGATATGAATCAGCCATGGATTTACATGTATTTTCAAAAAGCAAACATGGTGATTCTGACTCAACATAACAAACATTCTGGAGACCATTCGAGAATAATGAAACCAAGTGTATTCAAGGTCCCATTGAGCTCCTCAGTACTGGAGTCCTAGAAAAAGGCACTCTTGTGCTATTACTATTTAGATATGTATAGCCCTTCGTATGTTCCTGAGCATGTCGGCTTTCTCACTTGATCCTTGCAATACTCTTGTGAGGTGAGAAGAAGATACATTATTTCCTCCGTTTTATAGAGTTAGAACTTTTAGAACTAAAAGGGCCCTTAGAGATAATCTAGTTCAACCTCTTCATTTTACAGGAAGGAAAAAAACTGGATAAGTCTTCTGACTCCTAAGCCTGAAGATACATAACCATGCTCTTGGAAAAAGGCCCAACCAGATCCCAGGTCACTGGATTCAAACATCCCTTTAAAGGATACATCAGGTTGTCACTTGTCCCTGAAAATATGGCCCAGGGAAAAATCATTAAGCTAATAACCTGATTAGTCTTCCAGATATATAAGTCAGAAGACTGGGGAAAAAACAAACAGCAACAGAAAACATAGTTTAGACCCAAATTAATGCAGACTAGCACAAGTCTACTGACATTTTCTGGTGAAATTACATTTACTCTTTTCTCCTAGTATCTGCTCAGTCTAATAATATGTCTTGTCTTGGTTGAATTATTTCAGTACCCTGGAGTTTGTTCACTAATGTAGCCCCAGAGGCTCCTTCAAAGCAGATCGTGTGTGCAGTAGATTTTTGGAGTGAGAATTATTGTGGAATCAGAGGATGATAACAGCATAAGAAAAAAACATAACTGTGCTCTCATGTGGTCTCATGTACCCTAGAAGCTTCTCTGGTATCTTCTGGTAGAAAACCCAGACAGAAACAACTCATTTTAAATGGAGATATGTAAGACCCGACTCCTGCATCCTCTGAAAGCAGAGGAGAGCAAATGCATGGAGCCTGTTGAATTTTTTCTCACTTTCCTTTTTTGCATAAGGATATTCCGGCTTTCTTCCCTAAATGATCTCATTGTGCCTGAGCCGGCACAATGCCTTATTTTACACCAGGTTGTTTGCTGGTTCTCCAAAGCCCTCCTACCGCCACTACGTAAGGCATATTGTCACTTTTCTGGAATAGACAGTGATAATAAATGACATTAGCATTTGTAGTGGGTATTCTTTCTGTTGAATGTTTAATATCTTGCTAGGCACTATAGGGAGTGATTGGCATAGGTTATCTCATTTATTCTCTACAATAACCTCCCGATTTTTCAGATGAAGAAATTGTCAAGGGAAACATATTTTCTTCTCTCAATTCCAATTAGACTTTTGCTCTCCTTTTTGTCATCACTTTATAGCACAGTCTCTGTCCTTTGTGGACCAGCCAAACTAAATGTTTCTTGGTCCTTTGAAAATGTTAACTCCCTGATCTGGGGGTATAAGAGGTGTGACACCTGAAAGAGACAGCAAGATATATAGATGTTTCTGGGGTCATATAGCTATGGTCAATTGTCACAGTATTGGTGCTGTATATCAGACAGCTAACTGGTTAATTAAAGTTTGATAACCTTTCTGAGTCTTCATTTGCCTTTGTGTATAAGTTATTATTTCTATTAGGATCAAACCTGAAGCTCCAATACTTTGGCCACCTGATGTGAAGAGACAACTCGTTGGGAAAGACCCTGATGCTGGGAAAGGAGGAAGGCAAAAGGAGAAGAGGGCGGCAGAGAATGAGATGGTTAGATGGCATTATCAACTCAATGGGCGTGAATTTGAGAAATCTCCAGGAGATGGTAAAGGACAGGAAAGCTGGGTGTGGTGCAGTCCATGGGGTCACAGAGCTGGACATGACATAACAAATGGACAAAAGCAACAAGAGAGTATTATATGCTTTATGGAATGCTTAACGCAAAAGGTTGTTCA
Source organism: Dama dama (assembly GCF_033118175.1). Taxonomy (NCBI): domain Eukaryota; kingdom Metazoa; phylum Chordata; class Mammalia; order Artiodactyla; family Cervidae; genus Dama; species Dama dama. The sequence continues at coordinate 35,233,821 of NC_083684.1, forward strand.
ATTAACAGATGCAGCGAAAGAAAAAATCTGGTTTCTAATATATATGTTAGTTTCCTCTCAAGGGAGCCTACCTATAAAAGCAGATAGCCAGAAAACAGATTCTTCTGAGACCCCTATAGTTAGACTGATCCTTTTCACTGTGTAATCCTGTCTCCTGGCTACCCGGGGCATTCAGTCAGATCTCAGTCAGCCCTTTAAATGGTATCATCCTCTGTTTTCCAACACATCTGAGCTCTAGGCAAACAAGACTTCATTCTTCTCCAAGATATCATTTTCTAAACAATTTATACACTGTACACACAACTGTATTTCTTTTTGAGAATTAAAATTGTATGTTTTTTCCCTTATTTTGTCTTCCCTGAACTCCACTTTGATTAGTAAGACAGCTATTGTTAAAAGGAGGCCTGTCTCAATCTTATGATCTGGTAAAAAAAAAAACAAAACTATGGATTGATATTTTGCATTTAATGATCTAAATTATGGGATCTTGAGGCATAAATGAGAGAAAGGGAGGGTGCTCGAATTTACAGACAGGAAGGGAATTCCCTGGTGGCACAGTGGTTAAAACTTTGTGCTTCAAGTGCAGGGAACACGGGTTCGATTCCTGCTCAGGGAGCTAAGATACTGCATGCCACATGTTGAAGCCAGGGGGCGGGAAAAAAAATACAGACAGGGAAAAGGACTGGCCACTAGGTTTCTTACTAATTTCAGAATATTTGGTAGGTAAGTCCTTGGCCAGTTGAGGACTTCAGAAAAGCACCCTGTAAACAGTGGGTCAGCCCCGTACTCATTTCCCTATGAATGAACTAGGCAGGAGGTTTTTCATTTATCCAGTTATTTGGAAGCCGTCAACCTTGGAGATTAGAGCCTGACCAGCTTTATGAATGGGTAGGTCTCAGGGGAAGAAATCTGGACAGAAACCCCTGAATTGGGCGTGAATAAGGGAGTCTGGCTCTTCTGAGCACTTGCCTGGAATCTGAATTTGCATAGCAAGAACACTGATTTTTTATATACAGACTGTGCACCTTTTTGGAAATGCATTGTTATAATGCTGCTGATAATTATAGAGGATCCTAAGCCCCCACTGGAGACATGCCTTGGAAATGCCACTAGGCTTGGCTCTATACTCTGGGGATGCAATTAGCATCTGGTTGTTGAACAGACTCTGAGCATAGAGAAGTTATATTCTCCCTCTCTTAGGATACCTGTCTGTGATTAGTGGCCATCTTATCTGCCCAGATGGAGCACGGGTATCACTTAAACTCTAAATCTTCACTCACGTCACCACTCATACACCTCTGCTGCTCCTTGCATGTATTTGCAGTGTAAGGCTGAATGCACTGTTCTTTCATTTAATGTTTATTTGCCTACCACCCTCACTAGATTGATTCTGAGCTCTTTGAGAAGCAAGGACTATATTGTCTATACCTGAGTATTCCAAACCTAGTCCAAAGCCTGATGCATAGTTGATGGTCAGGAATTACATTATTTAAGATAAACACGTGAATATGACTGTAAAGATAACTATGGGATTATAGTCACCAGTTGGCAAGAAATACACCCAGATTTGGAGTTAGAAAAAATCAGATGGCCCAGCAGATTGGTGCGGGGAGCTCGATGAGGATAACAGATTTCACTGGAAAAGAGAGAGGGAGGAAAGAGGATCCCAACACAAAGTGAAAAGAAATAAAACCAGGAAACTCAATCTCTTAGAGCAGAAATAAAACAGTGAAGCTAGACTAAAGGGCTGAACAATTGAAAAAAATTAAAAATTCAACAAACTGACACAATTAAGAGTGAACACCAGGAAACAATTCAGATCCCAAATGGTGAGTTGTACAAGAGTAGCAGCTAATGCTCCAGGAGATAGTGAAGGACAGGGAAGCATGGCCTGCTGCAGTCCATGGGGTCACAAAGAGTTGCTAATGTCCTTTGTGTCTGACTCTTTGCAACCCCATGGACTGCAGCAGGCCATGCTTCCCTGTCCTTCACTATCTCCTGAAGTATTAACTTACTACTCTTGTTCAAATCACCATTTGGGGTTGAGACTCCATGGTCTGTAGCATGCCAGGCTCCTCTGTCCATGGGATTCTCCAGGCAAGAGTGCTGGAGTGGGTTGCCTTGCCCTCCTTCAGGGGATCTTCCCAACCCAGGGATCGAGCCCATGTCTCTCAGATAGCAGGCAGATTCTTTACCATCTGAGCCACCAGGGAGGAAGCCCATTGATGAGGATCCATTTGCTCCTTAATGCTTCATAATTTGGTACCTGAGTGTTTACAAAGTAAGTTCCCATTCTGGAAGAAGAGCACCCCCCTTCACCCCAGGTAGAGTGCACTGTCTCTGTAGCCTATAGACTCTTGTGCATGTCATGCCATCCCCAAGACAGCACTCTAAAATAGATTCTCAGAGTGCTTTCTTCCTCCAGAGCTAGACATTTCCTCAAAGACCAGAGGGAAATATTTTGTTCATTTATCTTTGAATCCCCAGTAGCACAGAAATGATGCACCATAAATTTTTGTTGATTTATCACCTCATATCTATCCCACAGCAAGCTGCAAGATAAATCGATCCTGTCCAGAAGCCCCATTTTTCAGATGAGGAAACCGGAAACATCCAGTCAGAGTTGAATCCGGGAACCCAATCTGAGATCTTTGAACTCATTGGGCTTTTTTTTGCTGTGCCATGCTACAACAGAGAAAGATTACCAAGATTGCACTGCTTATTAAGTACATCTTTTCTGTTAGAAATTCTAAGAAAGTATGGTCCTTTAGTATTCACAGAGAGGACCAAAGAAACGTCACCACTTCTCATGCTTTGCAAGCATCAAGGGCAAGGCTTAGCACTTCTGAGTCAGTCTTGAGCACCTAAAGCACCCTTTCAAATGTTGAAGTGATGGAAAACAGGAAAGGTATTTTGCATCTGGATGTACAAATCCTTGTGTACTCTAAGGGAGATGGAATCCATGCATTTCTGATTAACTTACACTTAAATCAATGAAGTGTTTGGAGAAGATATTTGCTGTTCAAGAAGCCTTTTTAAAAGAATCTAATGGGACTTTAAAGTTATTTTTGCCTTAAGAAGAGGAACTTATCTTTCCCCTAGATCTTCCACTCAAATGATATGGTTCAAAGTCTCATTTATGAACAGAATCTTATTACTCTCAAAATCTTGCCACTTCCCCCTACCCAGGTATGATTCATCTGTATTTCATTAATGGTGCTTTTTTCATTTATCTATTTATTTTGTCAGTGTAGCTTTCAATAGAACAAGCAGATAAACTTGTGGAGTCTGCCAGAATATTGGGTGTGATTTCCTCAGGAAGCCTCAGAGTTTTCTACCTAAAATGTGGAGTGAATTACACAAGTTAAAGAAGATTTCTGTAAGAAGGAAGGCTATGCAGAGAGTGAGGAGGACAGGGGCTTGGAAGAGATGAAGTTTTCATGTTTGTAGAATAGATAGAATGAAAGGACAAAATATATTGAGGGTTGGTGGTAACTAGAATCAATTGAGTAACCAGCAGGTATGTTGGGTTATTTTTTACAGCATAGGATGTTATTTCATTTAATTCTCATAGCTCTTCAGAGAGACACATGATCCAGATAACCCTCATAGCTGTTCAGAGAGACACGTGACCCAGAGACGCATCCCGTGGTTAAAGAACGTGAGACTCGGGAATGAGCCCCACCACTGGCAGTCCAGCTCAAACTGGTTAGGAGACCCCAGCATTTGTTATATTGCAGGGGGTGTACCCCTGTGGTGACCTCTGATGGGACACAAGCGTGTGAAGTAAACACCACTGAGTCGCAAGGTGAGAGGGTTGCTTGCTTTCCAGTTCTCTTTTAGTCCTCTGAGTCTGTCAGAAGAGAACGTCTCAGCTCCTTGCCAGTAGAGATCTCTCTAAAAAGCAGAATGTTGCCCTCAGGCTCAGAGCCTTAAGCCGTTTCCAAGTGCTTTGTCAGACTGTAAGAACATTGTGCTGCATTCATTCATTTTATTTCTAAGTTTACCTTGTATTTATGGTGAGTGAAAATACCTTTAGTGTTTTTTAGATATGGATATACAGCTCCCCTTTAAAACAAATACTTACTTTGTTAAAGTGAGTTGATTAACAATTATATCACATAGATGGTACACAGACATTGAGAAAAGCCCAACACAAAACTACACAAATGACCATCTTCAGGGGATCTTCCCCACCCAGGAATCAAACCTGTATCTCTGATGTCTCCTGTAGTGGCAGGTGGGTTCTATACTACTAGCACAACCTGGGAAGACCCCTAAATGACTTCAGCTTGGGTCAGAAAACATACGTTATATTGGCATCTTTTCAAAGTACGATTATCAAGTCCCCTTAAACTTGGAAGTATGCCTACTTAAAGTATCATTCCTGAGTTTGAAGTTTTTACTCAATACCAAGTGTTTCAGATTTCTCTATTTTGATTTCCTATAAAATCAACTATTAAAAATATAAATGTCAAGTCTGGGAGTTACAAAGAATTGAGACAGCATAACCTACTTCAGTGGACTTTGCAGAAATGTTTAGTCTCCAGGTGCAAACAGTATTATACTACTGTCTTTGTCCCTGCTTTCCCCACTAATATTTGGGAAAAGTAATCATCATCTTCAGTTAACATCCTTGACATGGGTTGATGAAAATCATACTGTATTTTCTTTTTGTCTGGAAAGATTCAACTAAATAAATCAAATAAATCTTCCCAGCATACAGATTCGGAGCAGAGTGAGTGAAAACAAATGAAAACCTCCATTTTTTGGTGCCTATTTTATTTGGTTTATCACCCAATTTCATTTAGGGAGACACTTTAGACTTCTTCAATGAGAGTTTATTTTTATTTTTTTTCCTTGCCATTGTAAAAGGAAGTCAATATATTGCTCATAAAGTGTTAAAGTCTTTATGAACTGCTGATAGATATCAAGGAAATGCTCTAAGGATTAAGAGGTGAAATTGTGGCAGAATATCCACTTCCTCTAAATATTACCTTCAGTAGCTTTACAGCAAATATTGCAGAAGAAAGAGAATATAAATCACTCAAGTCCCCCAGGACTTAATACTGAAGTACCATTTATGTTTTCCTTTTGTTTGAATTACTGACTAGCACTCTACTGTGTGAGAGGGGAAAAAAATTTACAAAGAAAAGTGGAGACAAAAAGAGAAAGAAAGAGAAACTGGAAAAGTAGAAAAGAAAATAAATGCTAAACACGTCTGGTGCCCTTTGATCCTTGAGCTTACATCCTATGCCCAAGTACTTGGTATTTTGGGAATGCCTGTGGGGATGTTTAAACCATGCATCTCTTTTCAGGGCCAGATGTGAAGTGTACAATCTAGAAATCATTTTAGGATTTCACAAGTTTGGAGTCAGGAAATCTGGGACACATTCTGGGCCTTATTACTTATGAGTTGCAGGGCTTTTAAGAAGTAAAATAGGATAGGCATACCTCATTGGATTGTACTTCACTTTATGTGCATTACAGATGCTGCATTTTTTAAAAATTGAAGGTTTGTGGGACTTCCCTGATGGTCTTGTAATTAAGATTCCAAGCTTCCAATGCAGGGAATGTGGGTTTGATCCCTATTTGCAGAACTAAGATCTCACATGCTGCGCAGTGCAGCCTTACTAGGGAAAAAAAAAAGAAATTGAAAGTTTGTGTTAACTGCATTGTGGTTTCTGTTTTTTTTTTTTTTTTTACAATAAAGTATTTCTAAATTAAGGTATATGCATTTTTTAGAAGTAATGATATTATTGCATACAGAATATAGTATAGTGTAAACATAACTTTTATATACACTAGGAAATAAAAAATAATCATATGACTTGTCTTATTGTGATATTCATTTTACTGAGGTGGTCTGAAACCCAACTTGCATGACTCTGAGGTACGCCTGTATTTTTCTATTGTTGTTTTGACGTGTTTGTCTTTTAAAAAAGACATTGCGGTAGTCATTTCTTGATATATTGTAACACGACCCTCCCGTTCTCTTTTCTACCTGCCTGTGAGTTTGTCCCTGTCAACTGAGTCAGTCAAGATGGGAATGCTAATTTATTCTAGTGGTCTTCTGTCAATGCCACTTCGATATCTACACAGAGCTTTCACCTGTTTGTTTGTTTGTTTTCCTGCACTTACTGCCTACACTACCCCTTGTTTAACCTCCCTGAACCTCCGGCTCTTCATCAGCAATTTGAGAGAATAAACCATGCTCATCTTTCTCTGGGTTGCTGTGAAAATCTCATAATATGAAGTATATGTGACAAAACTGTGTTAATGGCACACCTACACACACACAGTGTTATCTTTATGTTAACGTGTGAGATCAAAAGCAAGAAACAGCAATCGAACTCTTCCTATTTTGCTTGAAATTTTGACTCTAACATGTTATCTGTCATTTTCCATAATGATTTTACAAATAGAGAGGCGAGAGCCCACACTCTATGTGTGGGGGCTAAAATCTCCCTGATCAGCAGACATCCTCGTCTGACTTGCCGTTTCCTTTAAAAATTCCATCGTGAGCATTTCTCATTAAGAGCTAAGGCATTACGTGAGTGCTTAGCAGGAATAGTGTTTAGTTTGTTTGATTAACCCCCTAGAAGTCGGTGTCTTATTAATGTAAAAACAAGTACATGAATGACTACATGTACATGACCACCCAGTTTCATCAAGCATGTGATTATTCTCATGCTGTTACCCTACTCAGTACCAGGTGCAGATAATTCAGAGTTGAATGAGACAAGATGCCCTCAAAAGCTCAGTCAAGTGGCAGAGATGATGTGAATACATGAGCTCAGTACAAGGGCAGCTCTCAAGAGCTGCAGCAAAATGGATGGATGGAAACAGTGACGGCTTAGGAGTCAGGGAGTACCCTTGGAAATGTCCTGGTAAACGTCTAACCTTGGGAGTCACTTAACCCCGCTGGGAAGGAGTCAGGCATGGCTGGAGCATAGGCCACATAGGAGAGTACAAAGTGAGAATCATGGGTCCTGTGTTCAGAAAGTTAAATGGACCAGTTCACGGGGCCTCATCTATTAGACTGAGAAACTACAGCAAGATCCTCTATGACCCACCTCCCAGAATATTGGAAATAAAAGCAAAAATAAACAAATGGGACCTAATGAAACTTAAAAGCTTTTGCACAACAAAGGAAACTATAAGTAAGGTGAAAAGACAGCCCTCAGATTGGGAGAAAATAATAGCAAATGAAGAAACAGACAAAGGATTAATCTCAAAAATACACAAGCAACTCTTGAAGCTCAATTCCAGAAAAATAAATGACCCAATCAAAAAATGGGCCAAAGAACTAAACAGACATTTCTCCAAAGAAGACATACAGATGGCTAACAAACACATGAAAAGATGCTCAACATCACTCATCATCAGAGAAATGCAAATCAAAACCACAATGAGGTACCATTACACGCCAGTCAGGATGGCTGCTATCCAAAAGTCTACAAGCAATAAATGCTGGAGAGGGTGTGGAGAAAAGGGAACCCTCTTACACTGTTGGTGGGAATGCAAACTAGTACAGCCACTATGGAAAACAGTGTGGAGATTCCTTAAAAAACTGGAAATAGAACTGCCATATGACCCAGCAATCCCACTTCTGGGCATACACACTGAGGAAACCAGATCTGAAAGAGACACGTGCACCCCAATGTTCATCGCAGCACTGTTTATAATAGCTAGGACATGGAAGCAACCTAGATGCCCATCAGCAGACGAACGGATAAGGAAGCTGTGGTACATATACACCATGGAATATTACTCAGCCATTAAAAAGAATTCATTTGAATCAGTTCTAATGAGATGGATGAAACTGGAGCCCATTATACAGAGTGAAGTAAGCCAGAAAGATAAAGAACATTACAGCATACTAACACATATATATGGAATTTAGAAAGATGGTAACGATAACCCTATATGCAAAACAGAAAAAGAGACACAGAAGTACAGAACAGACTTTTGAACTCTGTGGGAGAAGGTGAGGGTGGGATGTTTCAAAAGAACAGCATGTATACTATCTACGGTGAAACAGATCACCAGCCCAGGTGGGATGCATGAGACAGGTGCTCGGGCCTGGTGCACTGGGAAGACCCAGAGGAATCGGGTGGAGAGGGAGGTGGGAGGGGGTATCGGGATGGGGAATACGTGTAAATCTATTGCTGATTCATGTCAATGTATGACAAAACCCACTGAAAAAATAAATAAATAAATTAATTAATTAAAAAAAATTTAGACTGAGAAACTTAGGCATTAATCTGCCAAGCCTATCTCAGGTTGAAAAATATCCAGGGGGTATAGATACATCATCTCTGTGACAGCCCTGCAGGAATAGAGCCCTGGACGTTGCCTGAGTATAGACTGGGTAACAGGCAATGGGAGTACTAGTTACTAAGTCCCTGCAGGGGAGGAGGGGGTGGCTCAGTTATAAAGAATCTGCCTGCCGGTGCAGCAGACCCCGGTTCGATCCCTGATCCCGGCAGATTCCACGTGCAGAGAAGCAGCTAAGCCTGTGGGCCCCAACTCCCGAGCCTGTGCTGCACAGTGCGAAGAAGCCACGCGATCAGAAACCAAGCCCGAGCACCGCAAGTCGGGGGTAGCCTCAGCCCTTCGCAGCGAGGGAAAAGCTGGCTCAACCACGAAGACCCGGCGCAGCCAAAAATAAAGAAAGAAATAAAATTAGTTTAAAAAGGGAATTGCGATATAATCCAAACAATAGAGAACGTAACATAGCACTCTTCTAAAGGCTTTTTAACTCATTAACTTCTTATAAAGCCCTACGGCATAGGTAACCTTATTATTCTTATTTCACAGACCAGATGTGCGGGGTACAGAGAGGTAAATTGCTCGTGATCACAGAGCTAGTGCGGCTTCAGAGGTCCTATCCTTAGCCGTTATATCACACCATAGTGGCCCAGGAAAGAAAATTTGAGTGAAAACATTGTGAAAATATGCTTTTTATTTGACTGTACATTTTGGACTTGGTGTCTCTCTGCCTTTATATAATGAGTTTCCTTTTTGGAATTATACACTCCAGGATAGGTGCTCTGAAATTTACAAATCATTATTACTTTTACTATGGTTTTTAAATTAATTTTACTGGAATATAGTTGCTTTATAATGCTGTGTTATTTTCTGTTGTACAGCCAAGTGGATCAGCTATATGTACACATATATTCTCTCTTTTTTTGGATTTTCTTCCCATTGAGGTCATTACAGCGCATTTAGTAGAGTTCCCTGAGCTATACATTAGGTTCTCATTAGTTATCTATTTTACACAAAGTATCAAATAACGAGTATGTCAATCCCAATCTCCAAATTTACCACCGCCCACACACTTGGTATCCACATGTTTGCTCTCTACATCTGTGTCTCTATTTCTGCTTTGTCAAATAAGTTCATCTGTATCATTTTTCTAGATTCCACATATAAGCTATATGATATTGGTTTTTCTCTTTCTGACTTATTTCACTTTGTATAGACAGTTTCTAGGTCCATCCACATCTCTGTAAATGGCACAATTTATTCCTTTTTATGGCTGAGTTATATTCCATTGTGCATATATATATATATATATATATATATACACACACACACACCACATTTTCTTTATCCATTTCTCTGTTGATGCACATTTACATTGCCTCCGTGTGTTAGCTATTGTAAATAGTGCTGCAGTGAACGTTGGGGTTCATTTATCTTTCTGAATTGTGGTTTTCTCTGGGCATGTGCCCAGGAGTGGGACACTAGGCTTTAACAGGGCCTGCTTTAGGGCTTCCAGGTGCCACTAGTGGTAAGGAACCCACGTGCCAATGCAGGAGGTGCTGGAGGTGCAGGTTCAATCCCTGGGTCAGAAAGATCCTATAGAGTGGGAATTGGCAACCTGCTCCAGTATTCTTGCCTGGAAAATTTCATGAACAGAGGAGACCGGCAGCCTACAGTTCAAGAGGTCCCAGAGTTGGACATGCGTGAGCGACTTAGCACACACATACACACTTTAGTCCTTAGCAAATAGCAGGTACTTATAGCTGGTTTCCAAATGAACCAGAGTGATGGGGATCAGAGACATCCATGGGTTCTATGTATAATTGTAAGGTTGCAATTCAACTGTAACTTGTGGCCGGATCCTATCAGGCAGGCACATAGCAGCACCATTGCTTTTCTTTCTCAAAACGATTGCTCACTTCTTTAGTCCAAAATTTCCTCTTCACTCTCCCTTTCAGCTTATACATACAGAAATCTTGCCTAACCACCAAGATCCACCTAGATGACGAGGAAGCTCTTGTAAGAAACCTTTGCTGTTTCTGGCCCTCCAAAATCTGTCGACCATGACTATTAACTTACGGCATGCTGCAGTATCTTACAGATAGATATCTGATGCCTGTCCTATCACATCTACAAAAACATCTGGGAAACCAGGGACACGTTATTTACATTATGTATCAAGTGTATTACATTTCACAGTATGTAACCAAGGGCTACATACAAAGCTATTTGTAGTAGAGAAAATAAAATGCGTTGAAGAGTTGTTAATATCTGGGAAATGAGAAAGGACAGACAGACATGTACGGATGGAACAGCTGTGGGTAAATCCCATGAAGTTAGTCTCACTAGATTTTCACATAGTGAGTATTGGGCTTTCCTCGCAGTTCAGACTATAAAGAAACTGCCTGTAATGCAGGAGACCTGGGTTCGATCCCTGAGTTGGGAAGATCCCCTGGAGAAGAGAATGGCAACCCACTCCAGTATTCTTGCCTGGAGAATCCCCATGGACAGAGGAGCCTGGTGGGCTACAGTCCATGGAGGTGCAAAGAGTCAGATGTGATTGAGTGGCTAACACACATACACACACACAGTGAGTATTAAATACATAAGTGTATGTTTTTCTCACAGGATGAAATTTCTTCGCCCTGACATTCACAGCCCTTTTTATCTGTCCCCAGTTTGCTTTACCAACCAATCTCTTTTACCTCCTGTGTAAAACCTCTTCAACCAACAGCAAATTTGGTTCTTTGGCTCACTAAATTCTTTGAAAGCTTTGAACACGGCAGTTTACATAGAGACCTCTTCAATCCTGTAACCATGGCGGACACATCTAATCGATCATGGCTGAGCATGAACTCATTTTTAAGATTTATCTCAGGGTTGCACTTAAGCCAGACATGAAAATTCATTCAGAATTGGACAATTCGATTAAGATCCTTTGCCGAATAAGCTTACATGCTTCCTTTGGCTGGAGATAGTCTGTTTCATCAGGCTCACGTTTCAGAATCCTGCTAGTTCACTTCCTCAATGAAGTTTCCTTGATTCCCTCAACTCAAGAGGAATCACCACCCCTGAACTAAAGTTGTACAGATCTTTGGCACTTAGAGAATCTTGTTTGCATTCTGGCTCCCTGGCTATTATATTCCCACCTACCTTTTTGCCTAATGTCACTTGCTGTCCTAGCTTAAGCCACTATAACAAAATACCATACAAAAAGCCATACCTTGGCTTAAAAAATTACGATTGATTTCTTGCAGTTCTGCAAGGTGGGAAGCCTGAGATCAAGGTGCTGGAAGCTTCAGTTTTTGATAAGAGTTCTCTTCTTGGCTTGCATATGGCCCCTATTTCACTATGTGCTCATGTGGCCTTTTATGGATACAGATGTGTGTGTGTGTGTGTGTGTGTAAGCGCATGCACGTATGTGTGGGAGGGGTGCTCTTATGTCTGTTCTTCTTTGTATAAAGATAGTCATCCCATCATGAGGGCGCTACTTTCATACCTCATCTATGACTTCTCAAAGTCTGTATCTACAAATAATATCACATTGGGAATCTAGGTTTCAACATGTGAATATTGGGCTTCCCTAGTGGCTTGGATGGTAAGTATGCCTGCAATGCAGGAGACCTGGGTTCAGTCCTGGGGTTGGGAAGATCTCCTGGAGAAGGGAATGGCAACCCACTCCAGTATTCTTGCCTGGAGAACCCCATGGACAGAGGAGCCTGGCAGGCCCTAGCCATGGGGTCACAAAGAGTCAGACATGACTGAGCAACTAACACTTTATGTACCACACATAAAGAACACATAAGTATTGGTGGAATGCAAATATATAGTTCTTAAGATTATTTTTTGTTTTGTTTTGTTTAAAATTTATTTGTTTATGGTTGTGCCGGGTCTTTGTTACAGCATTTCAGCTTTTTCTAGCTGCAGTGATTGGGGGCTACTCTGTAGTTTAGATGCATGGGCTTCTTATTGCAATGGCTTCTCTTGTTGAAGAGCATGAACTCTAGGGCACATAGGCTTCAGTAGTTGCAGCTCACTGGCTTAGTTGCCCTACGGCATGTGGGATCTTAGTTCCCGGACGAGAGATTAAATCCGTGTCCTCTGCATTGGCAGGCAGAGTCTTAACCACTGGACCACCAGGAAAGTCCCCAAGTGTATCATTTAGCTTGCTGATCTGCTACAGTGAACATATACCGAGGCTCAAGGTCTAGTGGAATTTGACTTCTCTGCCATATTGGACCCATTTGGTTCTTCCAGTCCTTAAAATCTGAATAAGTCTTGTGGGCAGTAGAAATGCTCTTGATATTCTTCATGACACTCATCATTGCTTAGCACTTAGTAGGAGTTCAGGAGAGCTGGGATAACTGGATGGTGCATGGAAAAGAAAGCAAACCCAATGGAGACTGATCAAATTCAACCAACAAAATTGAATTTGAAGAGAGGGCGGACTGACAAGGCCATTATGTAAGTTAATTGGCTCTAAGATGTCAGTGCCATTCTGAACTTTCTTGGCTTTCAATCTCCACGAACACCTCATCCAAAGACAGACAGACAGACAGCTTCAGGTGGATTAAATAATCAGTCAAGTGAGAAGAGCATGTCCACAAATCACTTCTGTTTCAAGAACAAGTATTAAAAGCCACAAGGAAGGCAGTGATAATACAGTTAAAACACTGATATACTGATCAAAAGAGACAGTAACACATACTCCTTAAGGGAAAGGGTCAGATTTTTACAGGTGTATGTGTGTGCTAAGTCGCTTTGGTTGTGTCCAACTCTGTACAACCCTATGGACTGTAGCCCGCCAGGTTCCTCTGTCCATGGGGATTCTCCAGGCAAGAATACGGGATTGGGTTGCCACGCCCTCCTCCAGGGGATCATCCTGAACAAGGGATTGAACATCGTCTCTTATGTCTCCTGCATTAGCAGGCGGATTCTTTACCATGAGCCCCACCTGGGAAGCCTAGGAGATTTTTACGGGCTTAAAAGCAAATCCCCTAGCCTCCTCCTCCTGTGTTGTCATGGAAGTCCCATCCCTGTTACTTTCCTTTTGGCTCACAGCTCTTCAGCAATATTTTCCTTTTTCTCTGTTTTGGCTTTGGTGCTGTACACTTTCTTTCTTCTTTTTTCTTCCTTTTATTCCTCCCCTCCTCCTTTCTTTTCCTCCATGGTGTGGTTTTCTTTGAGTTCTTTTTTTTCACCATTCTTTCATTTTTCCTTTTAGCTCAGAGAGCTTTTCATCATCATTTATTAATTTTAATTTAATAAAGTTACATTTAATTTATTAATAAATTAATCACTTATTAATAGTGCCACCCAAACAACAAATACAATTGGCTAAAGAGGAAACTCCATCAAACCAAGTAACAAAGGGCACTTGTGTTTTAATCAGCATTTCTTAGGTGAAATATCTTGGCTTCTCCAAATATAAGTGCCTACATCTGTAAAAGAGCACATCTACAGTATAATTGGCACATAGGGAGACTCTTTCATGGTTACACTGATCATGCAGTATCGTATGGGGAAACTGAGTCACTGGCACAGAGGTGTCTGCATCGACTCCATGAAAGTGAATCCCTCATTTGTAATCCTCTGGGCTTTTAACTCATTCTGTGAATATCAGCCTATTTTCTGAGGTCTGTTTGTCTCTTATCAACCAGGACAACTGTCTTCTGAGATACACTAACACTCATTTCTATGTGGCAGGTGGAGAGGGAGCTCGGGTTGTAAGTGCTCCTAATTAAAATGCATGATGCTGGAAATGTAAAAGGGACAGTGAGCCATAAACAGATCTCCTGACGGTGACTGACAGCATTGACTGGACATACTTTTTTTTTTTTTCCTTGAAGACAGAAAAAAAAAAAAGTCTGTTTTAGAAAGATGCACAGCTACCACAAGCTCTTGCCAGTTAACTCTTTCTCATGGAAAATCTGCCTCTGACTTGGAATTCAAGTGTCAGTTGAAACCGACATGGGGCGGGGTCCCTTCCCTTTTACCTTCTCCCAGCTATCCACAGGAGATACCGTTTTAAAATCACAAGGAGCTCAGCTGAGAGCTCTGTGGGGACCTAGATGGGTGGGATGGCGGGGAGGTCCAAGAGAGAGGGGATATATGTATACATATAGCTGATTCCCTTTCTTGTAGAGCAGAAACTAACTCAATCTTGTAAAGCAATTATACTCCAATAAAAACAAAATCAATGTTCAGGGGGATAAAAGTGAGGTGAGATCCATTCTGAACTATTTTAAAAACGTAAGTGTTAGTAATCATACCATTTCAGAGCTGGAAGGGTGCTTAAAGACAATTTAGGCCACCGGCTCCTATTACAGATGTGCAGATGAGGTCTGTTTTGTTCATGTTAGCTCACTTCGGGTTCCACAGGGCGTTTGAAGATGCCTGCTCTAGCTGGGCCTTGGCACGCAAGTGTGAGCCTTGTTCTTTCTATCCAATGAGGCTGATAGCTGCCTGGGACCAACAAAAGCTCAGAGCCAAAATGAAGAACTAGGGCTCCTGACTTCCAATTTGGAGATCTTTCACTTTATCTGTGTCCTAAATTTGAGCTATTAATTAGTTCACTGAAAAGCAAAGACAAGTGGTTTCACATCATGTATGTTGTGTATTTACTCCACAGAGGTGGATATTGACATTCAGATGTTGTGGTGCTAATGGTTAAGAATCTGCCTGACAATGCAGGAGACACAAGAGATGTGGGTTCCATCCCTGGGTTGGAAAGATTCTCCTGGAGAAGGAAATGGCAACCCACTCCAGTATTCTCTCCTGGAAAATTCCATGGACAGAGAAGCCTGGCAGGCTAGAGTCCTTGAGGTCACAAAGAGTCAGGCACAGCTATGCATGCACACACACACACAAAAGCTCCTCTTGAATACCTAGCATTTGATCATCTATTTTATGATCTATTTCAAAAATTATAAATTAGGATCTTTTTTTTTTTAAAGATGAGGTAACAGAAGGTTACATGGGTTAAATAATTCCCCAGGAAGCAGAACAAATTCTGAAATTTGGCTTGACTCTTTTCTTGTTGTTGTTGTTAGAAAGCCCATGTAATTTCCACTAGACTGAAAGTGAAAGTGAAGTCGCTCAGTCGTGTCTGACTCTTTGCAACCCCATGGACTATAGCCTACCACATTCCTCTGTCCATGGGATTTTCTAGGCAAGAGTACTGGAGTGGGTTGCCATTTCCTTCTCCAGAGGATCTTCCCAACCCAGGATTGAACCCAGGTCTCCTGCATCATAGGCAGACACTTTACTATCTGAGCCACCAGGGAAGTCCTCCACTGGACTGAACTGCTGCCTAAATATTCCAAGTAGTGTTCTGTAGTACCTAATATAAAATAAGTTCTCTCATGCCAGTTTCCCTAATGTGATAAACATTACCTCATGTTCATGATCCTCCTAACAAAAAATGTTTAAATACATATACACAATAGTACATTATATGTGAATATATGTAATATATGCCTTACATGTATTTCATTATATTTTTGCTTTTGTGGCTAATCAATTCAACAGTAAATCAGAGCTAAAGAGAGAGGCATAGAGAAGATATTGTCTGCCAAAATAGAAACTGTATATTCTTTGTAGAAGCAGTCTAAGCATTATTCAGAATACCATTACAAACCTGGCTTTCGTTGGCACAGACATATGAAGAAATCTTCATTTCCAATAGCACTGTCACAACTTATCCCTGTCTGTGGAACATTTACCAGGCCTTCTAGTATTTCCCAACTTCTAATTGCATATATTCATCATCAGCCTCAGCATAGCTAACGTTTATGCCAGAAACAGCACTGAACTCTTTACTACATTTATTCATTTGATCCTCACAAAACCACTACAAAGTAGGTGCAGTTATTATTCCCTTTTATAGACAAGGAAACTTCAATTCAGAGACTTTAAGCATTTTACCATAAGCCATGCAGTTTGGGCATAAATAACCAGGGTTAGAATCCAGAAAGTGTGACTGCTATCCCAAACCTGGATCAATGTCATGCTCCATGCCAAACTCTCTCTGCAAGGATGTAGAATAGGTCTTGTCATCTGACTGTCCAGGTTTTGTCTTTCCAGCTCTTTGAGGGAAATTCTAAAGCTGTACGGTGTAACATGTGCCATTTTCCTGATGCACAGGTTTTATTTTTTAATTTCATAGACTTCAAGTTTAGTGTGCAAGCAAGAAGATGACAAATCACATTAAGTTCTGTGTGAGAGTCAGTTCCTAGATCACTCAATATCCACGATCTATGCAAGTTTATATTCTTAATCATGCATAGATGCTTAAATTTCCTAAACTGAAATTGATGCACAAAACACACAGATGATAAATAAATCTTTCTTTTGACATGAGTCTTGATCTTAAGTAAAATACAGTGGTTATTATTTATAATTAAAAAGAACAGGAGGAAATGGTACAGATAAACCTAACTGCGAAGCAGAAATAGAGACAGAGACATAGAGAACAAATGTATGAACACCAAGGGGGGAAAGGGGGAAGGATGAATTGGGAGATTGGGACTGACATATAGACATTACTATGTCTAAAATAAATTACTAGTGAAAACCTACTATATAGCAAGGGGACTCTATTTAGTGCTCTGTGGTGACCTAGATGGGAAGGAAATCTGAAAGAGGGGGATATACATGTACAGCTATGTATATGTACAGATATGTATATGTACAACTGATTCACTTTGTTGTAGAGCAGAAACTAACACAGCATTGTAAAGCAACTATACACAATAAAACTTTAAAAACCAAAACAAGGGATGGGGAATACGTGTAAATCTATGGCTGATTCATATCAATGTATGACAAAACCCACTGAAAAAAATAAATTAATTAAAAAAAAAAAAAAAAAAAAACAAAGAAAATGCTGCTGCCTCTGCTGTTTCAAGCAGTCTTAAAAAATGAGCAGGAGGAATTCTAAAACAATCATAGTTTGGACAACAGAATATAATGGTTTTGAGTAAGCTATGGGATATATGGACTTGGTCTTGGCTCATATCCGTGGCATTACTGAAACTACCAAATACCCGATTAGGAAGCAAAAAGTCATTCAGGAAAGTGATTCATGTGCATGTCAGTGTTTGAGTATACTATATGTGATTCATAGGGGCGCCGTGGCCCTGGAATGAATGGTACGGAAGATAAAAAAGACATTCCCCACACAACTTGTCACTGATCTGCATGATCCCTGGCAGTTAAGTGGAACTGTAATGCAGAATGATGCTACGTGGCCTTGGGTCTGTTATATGCTCACTGAACCTCAATATTCTCATCTTTAAAATGAGGGAATGCTTTTGTATGGCGAGTGTAGTTGCTGGCATCTCTAACATGTTCTTCTGCCTCAAGAAGACTGAAAAAGTGTTCAAGACGGAAAAAAAAATCTGAGTTTTTAGAGGAGTTAGAGAAGTCATGTTTTGTTTGCCTAAATCTTCATTTCAGGGCAGTTAGTGGATTGGCTGTTGAGAGTCTAGAAACTGAACATCTCTCTTTATATCATATCATTATATGACTGCAGTGCATGAAGGTCACCAGCTTTTCACCATGCTCTTCCACTTCTTGAATATCTGTCGGTGAGTATGTGAAAATGTTTGGATGTGAATAAATACATAATGCTCAGAACCCTTAAGGATTTCTCTGTTGCACATTTTCTGCGAAGTGGGTAGCTCTAGTCCATGCTTCTCTCCTGAGCGAGTGATGCTGAGGTCCACCCAGCTGGAAGTCTAGCCTGCACTGCTCAGCCTCTGTAACAAATCCCAATATGTCCATTTGCATCACCTGCCATTGCTCTGTTCTAACTGTCCATCACCTCTTGGCTGCATTTTTACAAGAGCTTCCTAACTGGCCTCTATGAATCCACTGTGTCAGATGTCCTTCCTTTGGAGTCAACTTTCAGAAAAGTACGTCTGCTCAGCAGCCCAGCAGCTCCTCCCAGCCTTCCCCCTCTCCTCTTCTGCACCCTTGCTGTGGTTTCCTTTTCCTCCCAGGACATAGATTAGCATCTCTGTCATATTCTTCAAGACCCCTAATGACTGGTTCCTACCTGTCTCTCCTTGTCTCACACCAAACTCCTGCTTCTCTGGAAGTGAAAGTCACTCAGTCGTATCCAACTCTTTGCATCCCCATGGACTATACAGTCCATGGAATTCTCCAGGCCAAACTACCGGAGTGGGTAGCCTTTCCCTTCTCCAGGAGATCGTCCCAACCCAGGGATCGAACCCAGGTCTCTCGCATTACAGGCGGATTCTTTACCAGCTGAGCCGCAAGAGAAGCCCTGCTTCTCTATGTTGGAGAAAACTGGCCTTTTCTCTGCTGCCATGCAAGTCAGGCGCCGTTTGCTCACACTCCTCTCTTCCTGCCGCATTGTTCCCTCCATTCTGAGTTAATTTTACTCATTCCTCAGATCTCATTTGAAGTACTGTTTTTTTTCCCCCCAAGAAAGCCTTTCCTGAACCTATTCCCTTTTCCAGCAAATGTGATGCTTTCTGTGAAATGCTCTCATAATACTGTCCTTTTGCGTTGACATTTGCACTCCAATCCTGGCTCAGATGCATGCAATTCTGTCACCTGGGAGAAGTCTCCTAGCCACATTGGGCTGTTTCTTTCCTGGCAGAGTAGGACTGACGATGTGTACATCGTAGATGCACCCTGGGAATCAAAGGCGGTAACGCTGAACAAGTTCTGTTTTTACTTTCAGTGAACCTGCATCTCCAGTGCTGTGGGAGGGCTTGATTATTCCACACATACACATGCCCATGTGCACACATTCACACTCTCACACACACACACACACACACTGCTTTCTTTTCCATGTGGGGTACCTGGGGAGTGTTCAACAGCTTTTTATCAAACCCACAGTGGATGAATCTAAATCCTGTTATACAGGGTGAAGTAAAAAAAAAAAAAAAAACAGAAAAAAAAAAACCACACAGATATTGTGTATTAATGCATATATACGGAATCTAGAAAAATGGTACTGATAAACCTCTTTGCAGGGTAGGAATAGAGATGCAGATGTAGAGAACAGACTTGTGGACACAGGGGTAAGGGGAAGGTGAGATGAATTAAGAGAGCAGCATTGACTTATGTTGACTACCACGTGTAAAATAGACAGCTCGTGGGAAGCTGCAATATAGAACAGGGAGCTCAGCTGGGGGCTCTGGGATAACCTAAGGGGTGGGATGGGGGAGAGGAGGAAGGCTCAAGAGGGAGGGGATATATGTATATTTATGGCTGATTCATGGTGTTGTACAGAAGAAACCAATGCAACATTATAAAGCAATTATCCTCCAATTAAAAATAAATTTAAAAAAACCCCGTAATCATCTGAGTTTGGAGGAAAGAAGCAAAGCATTTACAAAACTCACCCTGTTTATTCCTCTATCACGTGCTTCTTTAGTGGTTAGAACCACAGATGCTTCATCACTGTTTCCTGGGTTCAAGTTTCGATGGCACTGTGTTTGATGTATGAACTTATATAGCTTATTTGTTGTGAGTCCTATTTAAAACGGAAATATATAGAACTTAACTCATAAGCTTAACTCATTAACTCATAAACTTGTAAGGGAGAGTAAATTAATACATTAGAATACTGTCCAGTTATAGTAAGCATTATGTGGGTGGTTCTAGCTGGCATTACAGATCTGTGTTTACCTATCTTGAAAATGCAATTAACATGGTTTTCTTTTCATGATGCCATGACGGGGCTCTTAGAATTCTGAAAAGGCACTGGGAAATGAGTGAAAGAGAAAGCAAGTCAGCACAGAAGTCACCTTTTTACATTATTTATGTATCGTGTACATGAAAGTTAGGCAAGAGTGAAGAAATCCATTTGTTTTCTTGCCTGTTATAAGTCAGATTTTAGGGCCATGCATAGAATGAAACTGACATATTATGCCAAGCAATATCTTTCTTTCTCTTCAATATCTTTCTTCTGACCAAGTTTCTGTATGTTTTTCAGGATGTTTACAGACATATAAATGAAGTCTTCAGAACCTATTCACTGAAAAAGTATGTTTGGGAGATAAGTAAATTACAGAATCAAATATTTTCATTACGTGCAACTAGTTATCAGGAGAGTTATCCTCTCATTCATTTTCCTCTGAAAACCTTGTGAGTTATAGAAACTCACCTTGCCCTTGTGGTAGACATAGGACTCATATGTTATTTGCCCTTTCCCCAAAGAAGACATCCTCTTTAATCCATTCAATTTTCTTTCTTTCTTTTTTTTTTTTTTCCTGTTACATCTCTTAAAACAAAGAAACAACAACAACAAAGTTACTATTTCCTTTGAGGCATTTCCCAGTCTTCATCCTTAGCAAACCTGGCTGAATCAGAATGAACATTTCTCTACAGAGAAACAGAAATTTGGCCACACTTTCTGGAACCAAAGAGACACAAGCATGCCTACTTATCTTAAGTGTCTTTCTGGAATGAACTGAACTTCTTTTTCTCCTTGTCTGGCCAACTCTTATTCTTCAGTGTTAAACTCAGATGTAATCTCTTCCAGAATGCTCTCTCTAGCCTTCCCTTACTCCTCTAGGAAGAAGTTCTGTATTGTTTGCGATACTCTAGTCATTATCGAAGCTAGCATCAACTTGGCATTTAATGTATTTATTATGCCACTGCTATTATAGCGGCCACTAGAGCAGTGGTGGAGAGGCAGAGGAGATGATAAGTTTTTCCAGAGAAGAAACAGTTAGCTGGCTCTTTCAGGGGAGTCTCCGGAGAATGCCGGCACTTAGAAATTAAATTCGATGAGAAGTCTTCCAAAACCCTTTTCTCCCTAGCTGAGTTATTCAGCAGCCTCTTTCTTGAGTTCACAATGCAATTTCCCCACCTCCATCTGAGCGGTTGTCATCCTTGTCTCTGATAATCTATTTGCAAGTCCTCGAGTACAAATCTGTAAATTCCTTGTGGGCAAAAGTTTTCTCTTATTCATCTCTGAATCTGTGGTTCTTAGCAAAGGGCCTGACATAGAATAGATATTCAATATATGTGTTGTGGTCAGAAATAAAAATGAGTGGAGGGAAAATGCAGGGGAAGCTGAAGCTGCAAAAGAAAATGGGTGTTGGTCACAGCAATTGGAACCTCCATCTTCCCAACCTCACTTCTGAAATATACTGAGATATCAAGTTCTCCATCTTCTTTCAGGGATGCAGGAGGGGAAGGGCACACACAGTTGGATTTTTGTATTGTTTTTTAAAAACATTTGTTTGGCCATACCAAGTCTTCGTTGCAGCTCATGGGAACTTAGTTGCAGATTGTGTAATCTAGTTCCCCAACCAGGGATCAAACCTGGGGCCCCTGGATTGGGAGTGCAGAGTTTTAGCCACTAGACCACCAAGGAAGTCCCTGTATTGCTTTTAACATCAGCTGTGTGCCACCATGTCTGGTGGAAAGCATATGAATGCCCTCAGAAAGGATACTCAGCTCCCATCCACAAATGGTTCTGCATCCTCCACACAACACACACACACACACACACACACACACACACACACACACACACATATTTAAATTAAATCAGTAATTTAAAAGATCAATGCAGAAAAAAAAATAAAAGATCAATGCAGGACAAAAATCTGCCATATTCAACATGGGTGACAGATAAAAAAAGGCAGTGAGAAGCTGTGTTTCTCAGTAGGAAACTGGATGTTTCAGTGAGGAACTGGCTGTGCTTCATCCAGTGATCTGTAACTCAATGACTTCATCCTCGCGAGGAGCTTGCATGCAAGTCACTTCAGTAGTGTGACCCCATGGACTATATAGCACTCCAGGCTCCTCTGTCCATGGGATTCTCCAGGCAAAAATACTGGAGTGGGTTGCCATGCCCTTTTCAAGGGGGTCTTCTCCACCCAGGGATTGAATCCAGGTCTCTTAGCATTGGCAGGTGGGTTCTTTGCCACTAGCACCACCTGCGAAGTCCAGGTGAGGAGCAACTCTGCTCAAATGACCTCTCAGACTGCCTCTGGGAGGCAGTCTATATGCAACTCTATTGTCACTCTATATGCAACTAACCTTTATACTGTTACCTTTATACTGTAACCTTTATACACTACCAAGTCTTAGAGATGCTACAGAACCAAGCTCACCTTAGCTTCTGTGATCAACCTAATCAAATAAACAGGTCTTTGACAGCAAAATTATTTCAATTTTTATATTTTGCTTCTGGGCAAAGGCTCCTCTGTTTGTGGGATTTTGCAGGCAAGAATACTGGAGTGGGCAGCCATTCCCTTCTCCAGGGCATCTTCCCAACCTGGGGATCGAACCCATGTCTCCTGCATTATAGGCAGATTCCTTACCATCTGAGCCACCAGGGAAGCCTTTCTGAGTAAAGACAGTGTTTTATTATATGTCATTGATTTATATATTACATATCTCTTCCCTACATTTAATATGTCTTCCCAGTTTTATTAACTGAAAACAAACTCTCGCCTTTCTTTTCCAAGGACTTTTGTTGGGGTTGTTTCTGTTCCACCATTTAACTAAAGACATTGTAAAACTATACAAGCAAACCTCAGAGACATTGCAAATTTAGTTCCAGACCACCACAACACAGCGAGTCACATGAATTGTCTGGTTTCCCAGTGCATATAAAAGTTATGTTTACATTATCCTGTAGTCTACTGAATATGCAAAAACTATGTCTAAAAAAGCAATATACATGCCTTAACTTAAAAATACTTCATTGCTGAAATATGCTAACCATCATCTATCCAAGCCTTTAGCAATTGCAGTGGTTAACACTGAAGATCACTGACCACAGATGTCTATAACAAATATAAAAGTGGAAATATTTGAAATATTGCAAGGATCACCAAAATGTGACAGAGACCTGAAGTGAGAAAATGCTGTTGGAAAAATGGTACCAGTCAACCAATTTGCCACAAAGCTTCAATGTGTGCAAAACAAACAAACAAAAATGCAATTATCTGTAAAGCATAATGAAGCAATGTGCAGTAAAATGAGGCCTGTCTATCTGCCAAAACTTATGAGGTTTACTGGAATATCAAGGCTTTGTTAAAAACTCTGAAATAATCATTTTAATACTTTCAGACAAATATCTAGTTGGAAACATTCTTTTCAAAATAATATTTATACATAATCCTATATAAATGCCCAAGTTATTACTTTTTGCAAAACGGCCATAATTATGGCTATTAATATGATTGTACATTAAATAAATGTGAAACTAGGTTGAAAACAAAGATGGACTTGTTTTCCCTTTAATGCTCATTTCACAATAACTAAAAAAAAACCAATTATATAAGGGATTTTTACATTAATACATGTCTGAGATAAGGACAATATGCAATAAATAAGGGGCTTTCCAGGTGGCACTAGTAGTAAAGAATCTGTCCACCATTTTGGGAGATGCAAGAGATGTAGGTTCGATCCCTGGGTCGGGAGGATCCCTGGAAAAGGAAATCACACCCCACTCCGGTATTCTTGCCTGGAAAATTCCATGGACAGAGGAGCCTGGCAGACTACAGTCCATGGGGTTGCGAAAGAGTCGGCCATGACTAAGCACCACATACACACACACACATGCAATAAAATGTTTTTCACATCTAGAGGCTTCAGAGGAGAACATGGCTAAAGAAGCTGACAAAACACCATGTATTAGTTTAAGAATAGGGACTCAAGAGTAGTAGTTTCCCAAAGGTCTGGTTTTTTGGTCTCAACGTTCTCTACCACTTCCAGATGCTCTGTGCATTTAGAAGCAGGGGGTTGTTAAATTTGAGAATGTAAGCCAATAACCACAACTTGGTAACACCAACCTAAGTGCAGCAGGAGAAGATGTTTTGTTGCAAATATGTGCACCTTGTTTCTTTATTACAATCTTACATTGCACTGGTTTATCTCAAAAAAGGGGTGATAGCTGCTGTACTAGAAATATGCTTTATTGAGTATTTTTGGTGGTTGTTGTTGAGCATTTTAAGATATTTTAAGAATTTTCACACAAATTATCTGACGTATTTGGAGAATACCCTAAACACCATCCCTGCTTTTCACCTTCTTGGGCTCTATCAATTGTGTGTACATAACCTATGAACAATGCATGAACCTGTTGATAGATTACAAGTCATCTGTGAACTTCAGAAATACATGGGAAGTTGTATCTGTCTACAATTTTTATGAGAAACCTTTCATTATATTTCCACTGACCCTCCAAACAGTAAATTCTAATAAAAGTACATCTAGGCTTTGAATGAATGGTTCAAAGAGACAGACTGGTTTTATTAGTCACCTATTGCATGTCAAGCTCTTCATATTCATGAATTCATAATATTCTCACTGGGGGTATAATGAAGCAATTGGAATTGTTTATGTTTTTACAATTGAGAATTTTAGACTTTGAGAAGTCATGGGGTTTATGTAAGTCCTACAGCTAGGATGTGACAGACTGGGCATTCCAACCCATACCCATCTTCTCTGTGATGCATCTATTTTAAAATCCACTAAAATCCACTGCCACCTACAGAAAAAATAATCATTGTCTTGTGGGTTTTTATTTTTCTTCCATTGTTGACTAACAGATAAAGAAAATTCTATATTGCACTTGTTCTTTAAGAGACTCACTATTTTTTGACCATCTATATTTGCAAGGATTTGTTTTATTAAGACTCTCCTCAGCCTCTACAGACATCTTCTGATCACACCATCATTTCTGTGCACCATTCAGGACAAAAATTAATAAACCCACTCCACACATGATTTTTCTGATTCTCATTTTCTGAAGTGGCTTACCCGGGGTTGCATTACTTTTTAAAAAATAAACAATTATGAATCTTTATTTTTTGGCCATACTGTGTAGCATGTGGGATCTTCATCTCCTATCAGGGATCAAACTCACACCTCTTCCATTGGAAGATCAAGGTCTTAACCACTGGACAGCCAGGGAGGCCCCAGGGTTGCACTAGTTAATATGAAGGTTGTAATGCTGGTTGGAGGTGCTTGGTGAAAGCCAGAACTCAAAATGTGCGTCCTGCCAGAGTTAGACTAAAAATAAGGATAGCTATTGTGGCATCTCAGTTTGACACAAAACAAGCATTAGGGTGTCAAAGTTTAACTTGCAATAGAACCAGCTTTGCAGTTTTTAATCTCTATTACACTTAGCCATTTGACCCATAGGAGACAAATAAAGTCATTCCTATGACTGGTTATGAAAATCAAGGAGATTTTGTGTGAAAGTTCTCTTCAACTTAGATCAGCAGGTCTTAGGGATTTTCCATCTGCTTTCAAGTAAAGTGAGAATATTCCGTTGTTTTAGGTAATGACAAAGGATGTCATAAGTGATATGGTATCTCAAAAGTTGATTTCACCTTCATTTGTGCTTTCTCTTCTAAAATAGAGTAGCTCATTCCCCTAGTTTATACTAATATCATTAAACACTGTAATTGCAAACCAAGTGACTTCTGGCAGTCACTAATTTCTTACATCAGTTACACGTAAAGAGAACAGATGGAAACAGTTGCAACACTCAGAGGCCCCCGTATTTTTCTCTGTTAGCAGGCATAAGCACCCGTGGAATTTATGATTCCTTATTTCTCTACCTCCTGGATCTTACGCAAAGACTTATTTCTATTGCTACAGCAGGATCAGAGCTAGCTTTCATTTGCACAGAGACTTTCTCTAGGCAGAGTGGGGTCAGAACCTCAAGAAAGGTTAGCTCAGGGGGGCATGTTGATGGTTATGGCAATGGTGAACACTTTGCTTTTATTCCTTCTGACCTCTTATATTTCCTGCTGTCTTTTCACAGCTATTCACAGGTAGTCCATTCTGATGCCCTGCACCTTTTGAATCGTTTTGCTTAGGAAGAGTGAAACAATTCAGCTGGCATTTTCATCTAATGGACGCTTAGGGCATAGAGTGTTTTGAGGAGATACCTTGACTTCTTTTGTAAAACTATTGACCAGTATCAAAATGTCAACACATATCTCTTTTGTACCAACCTTGGGGATGGATGGTCAGATATTTACTTACCAAGAATGAGGTGGGTTATAAGATTCTCAGTAGCCAAAAAAAAAAAAAAAGAGTACACGAGTAAAACTGAAAAAAGCAGAGCGGTGGAATTGATGGAACTGGTCTCTTAAGTAAGAGAGGGGAGGAAGACCCCTTCTGTTCTTTCATATATTGAGAAAAGAATCTGGGTCTTTAACCTTTGCAATCATAGGATTTAAGTTTATCTAAAAATATGTGCACTCTCTGTTAGAATGGAAATGAACTCCAGAGGTCTGTTAGTTTTTTGTTTGTTTTGATTGGTTTATCTTATAAAATCATAAAACAATTCTCTGATGACATATAACAAAACTTTGTCATTGCTCTAACAGGTCTAAACTGTCCTGGCTCTCAGCCTAGAATCTGAATTTTTTACACCTCATGTTAGTGATAATATTTTGCAGATACTTGGTCAAGTTTCACTATTACATGCCCTCATAGAATGGCATTTCTTTCCTTTATAGCAAGCTTATCAACTTCTCATGTTTCATTTATTGAAGGGACACTTGATCAATACCTGTTTCCCTTACTTGACACCAGTGAATATGAATTCAAGAGACTCCAACTTGTGGACACAGTGGGGGAAGGAGAGTGGGAGGGACTGAGACAGCAGCGCTGAAATACATACATTACCATATGTAAAATAGATAGCCAGGGGGAATTTTCTGTAGGTCACCAGGAGCTCAAAATTTTCACAGGTCACCTGGTGCTCTGTGACAACCTAGGGGGGCGGGATGGGGTGAGGTGGAGGGAGGTTCAGGAGGGAGGAAGCATATTATATCTATGGCTGATTCATGCTAATGTATGGGAGAAACCAATACAATATTGTAAAGCAGTTGTCCTCCAACTAAAAATAAATAAATTTATATAAAAAAGGAGACTCCATGGAGAAGGAAATGGCAACCCACTCCAGTATTCTTGCCCAGAGAATCCCATGGACAGAGAAGCCTGGCAGGCTACATTCCATGGGGCCACAAGAAAAAAAAAAAAAAAAAAGGAGACTCCAACCATTTAAGTAGCTATTCAGCTCAGGTACAAAAAAAGAGAGTTTAGGATTCAAGGATGGAAGCAAAGGACTGAAAAATCTATGAAGAACCACATATAGATGTACAAGCACATACACTCAGACAGGCACACACGTTCGTTTGTACAGCCACACAGGTTATCTAAACACAACAACTTTTCTTCAAAACACAGATCCTTTGAAATTGGTATTTTCTCAGTACATGGAATATTCTGCACATAGTCTTTACATAGCTGGGTTCTCACCCTTTAGCTTATAGCCTGAATATAACCCCACCTCTGCTGAGCATTTAGAATCCTTTCTTCTCCCTTCTCCTATTCATGCTTAGCATGCCTTCTTCTTCAGCTTTATAGCCCCAGAACCCAGACAGTCTGCCTTATACTAGGCACTCTATATAATTTTCTGTTAATGTCAGGCCCTCCCCTGGACAGGTAGTTCTATTAGGACAGTGAATGGTTGTTCCAGAGAGAATGCAGGTTAAAACAGTGCAGAAATAAAACATGTCCCTGTCCTCGAGAACTTCCTGTCTATAGTGGGAGAGGACACAGAGCAAATTACACATGCGTGGTGCAAGATAGGAAAGCATAGAGGGGGGCTTCCCTGGTGGTCCAATGGTTAAAACTTCACCTTCCAGTGCAGGGGGTATGGGTTTGATCCCTGGTTGGGAGCTAAGATCCTGCATGCCTTGTGACCAAAAAAACAAAACATATAACAGAAGCAATAATGCAATAAACTCAATAAAGACCTTAAAAATGGTCCATGAAAAAAAAATCTTAAAAAAACACAATTGAAGTATATTTGATGTACAATATTATGTTAGTTTCAGGTGCATCACATAGTTGACATTTGCATACATTATGAAATGATCAACATGATAAGTCTTATAACCATCTGTCTCCATACAGAATTATTATAATATTTCAATAATATTTTTAAATGAAATTAGTAATGCATAATGTTTATAACTTCTCTGAGGGACTTCCCTGGTGGTCCAGTGGTTAAGAATCTGCCAGCCAATGCAGGGGACGCTGGCTCGATCCCTGATCTGGGAATATTCCACATGCTGCGGGGCAACAAAGCCCATGCGCCACAACTACTGAACCTGTACTGTAGGGCCCTCAAGGTGCAACTCCTGGGAGCACAAGAGCCCACGCTCTGCAATGAGGGAAGTCACCACAATGAGAAGCCTGCACATCACCACTAGTGAGTGCCCATGCTTACCACAACTAGAGAAAGCCCGCTCATGGCAGCAAAGACCCAGTGCAGCCGAAAATAAAAAATAAATAGCTTTTCTGAGCCTTGATTTACTTATTTACCAAGTGGCCTATTGCTTTATACCTGCTAGGGTTTTTAATAGAGAAAAGTAAAGCATTTCCAAAGAGAGACCAGTTACTCAACGAAGGTCCCTTTCAGTACCTCAATGCTTGTCCATTATGACACTTCTATGAAAGTTGTCTCTTGCAGAGTTGTACAGAAAAGTATAAATAAATATCATTATAGAATACCTATCCTACAAAACATACAATTATACACAATTAATACCCAATAAACATTATAATGTTATGTAGGTTTCAAGAGATTTGACTTCCTTCACTTTCCTCTTTGGTCAAATAATGAAGAAAATATCAATATTCCTGTTTGTTATTATTTTTATCCAAGTGAAGAAAATAAATTGATTTGTGTGTTGATACTAAGTAATTAGCTAAAAAAAATGTCCCCCTTCATAAGCCTGATGCCAGGGGTCTTGCATGAGAGTTCCATCTTTGCCCATCCCAGAATCTGTATATCCAACCAGTATACAAGAAAGAATTTTATTATCTACCTCGATTGTATACTCCCTGATGCAATTTAACCCATGGACATTTTCTAATTGTATAAATTCAACTATTCACTTGAATTTTCAATAAAATAAATGTACAGTTGGATCCCTTATATTCTGGCCTTGAGAAACCAGGCTCTGCCATCTTCAGTGCTTCTTTAAAAGCAGCATACAAATTGTCACACAGCTAAACATTGATAGCTAGTTACTTCCATTATCTATAAAAATCATTTTAGGAAAAAAATGTCCTATCGAATGACCTTGTGAAGCACATGTGAGACTCTTCTTTTCTTACAGAGAGTTTCAGAAAATACTTTAGTACTAACAAAAGTCAATAGATGAAAATCAAAATCATCCTGAAACAGGAGCTCTGAAAACAATCAACAATATTACAGTCTGGCTAAATTATAGTTAAAGATAGCATGCTTAAATACTCTAGTTTTTAAAATAATTTAAAAAGAAGAAAAATATTGATTTATTCAAGCATATAAATTTAGCATTACCCATTCAATTCTTATGCAGTCTAATTATTATCTGAAGGAAAGCTTTGCTAACCTTATGATCTGCATCAACAGGACTAAGGGAAGTTGATGTATGCAAAGTAACTTTACTGTGAAATAAAATCAGCAGTTATAACCCACTTCTGTTTGTACTTCCATGTAAAATTTTGATACAATCTAAAGCCCACTTCCCTAGATCTCTATAGTCAATTTAGTCAGAAAAATCCTCTTTGATTAATATAGAACCTGTGCAAATTAATATAGGTGAATGTACTTTAATCCTGAGAAGGTGTGAGACAAAATTTTCACTCAGAAAGTATTTTACCTTAAACTCAAAGGTTAGGTTAAGTTGGGACATGAGAGAAGAGGAGAGTGGATTTGTGAAAGAATGGAGAAAATCATGAAGTGGGCTTACTTTGTGAACTTTGGTTTGGTTTGGATAGGGTCTCAGTACCATATACTCAGGTCTATATCTATCTATCCATCTATAACTATCTCTATCTATCATCATATAAATATATCTATCTTTAATCATATCTATTTATTACCATATCCATCTATTTATTACCACATGTATCTATCACCATATCTATCTATTGAGAGATTGATTGATTTCTAGGAACTAACTCACGTAATCATCAAGTCCTGGTAAATCAAAATCTATATGGTAGGCTGGCAAGCTGGAGACTGGGGGAACAGTTGCGGTTTGTGTTCAAAGGCAGTCTGCTGGTAGAATTCTTGTTCAGGGGAGATCAGTCTTTGTTCTGTTAAGGCCTTCAACTGATTGTGTGAGACATGTTCCCCCACTGTTGCGGGCAATATGCTTTATTCAAAGTCCACTGACTTAAATGCTAATCTCATCCAAAAAATACACTTATAGAAATATCCAGAATAATGTTTGACCAAATATCCAGGCACTGTGACTCAGCCAAGTTGCCATATAAAATCAACAATTACACTTTCTTGGCCTTTTCCCATGAATTTATGATCAGTTTTCATAAGACAGGAAGGCAAGACAGAAGGGGTTGGCATTTTAAATGCATCTCCTTTTAACTGAAAATAAGGTCATTTTAGAGCCAATTAAACTGTTTTATAGGAAGATGCTTAAGCTTGTCCCCTTATGAGGTCACAATTGTAATTGTTAAAATCTAAATTTGGTTTTGTGTTTCTGAATCCCAACTCTAAAAAAAAAAAAAGGTTAAATTTTTGTCTGTTTGTTTGTTTATAGAGATAAAAAGAATAAGAAGATATAAGTTGATTTCTGGAGAAGAACTCTCTGATTCTGGAAATATGGATATGGATTATGTAGTCACCAAGGACAGATATCCAGTAACCTGGATATAAAACCACTATGCTGAGAGAAAAGGGGCATGCTTATTTATACAAAGCACTGGTGAAAGGACATCATCTGAAGAACAAATTCCTACATCTTTAAGACACTTTCTCAGGATCTGGGTCATAGAGACTTCATTCTAGCTAAGACAAGCCACAGTGATTGACTAGTGGAAGACCGTATGCAAGAGCACACCCTCTGGCCTGGAGGAACAAGGACATCAATAGAAACTGTGGACAGGCCTAAATGCTCCCTCTTTCCACTTATACATCTTCAGACAGGAGACTGGCTTATGCTTTAGCTCCTTAGTGTTCTCATATAATCCTTAGACTCTAAGGACAAAGATGGGACAGTAGAAGTAAGACTCTGAAATAAGATTCTTACCAATTTAGCAGGTAAACAGTTTTAATATAATTTAGGGGAAAAAGTATAATAGTTTAACTTGTTATGTGATGTGGGAGCAGAGCATGGACATCATTTCATCCACACAAAATTGTTCGTTTTTTTTCTTTCTTTCTTTTTAAAATTTACCTCATTTTACAGATGACATTATGAATTTAGGTGCTAATAACTCATTTCAGATCACCCAGGAGAAAGGTGGGAAAATTTTGATTTAGATTTTTCACAGGTTTGGACATCTTTGTGACTTGGTCGGTGTCATTCAAAATAAGTCAAAGTAATGCATAATCTTGAAAATGTGATTTTAGGACTTCTCTGGTGGTCCAGTGGCAAAAACTCTGCACTCTCAATGCAGGCGGCCCAGGTTTGATCCCTGGTTAGGCAAATGAATCCCACATGCCTCAACTAAGACCTGGTGCAGTCAAATAAATAATACAAATACATAAAAATGTGATTTTGTTATATTGTCCAAGGTGTTACTTATCAGAAAAGAAGATTTATTTTTCCTTTCCCACTGTATAAGATTGTTGCACCAGCCTCTGGTGCTTGATAGTCTTATTTCCAGAAGTCTCAACTGTACACTGGTTCTCATAAGACCATAAATGTTCATCAGGTTGCACATTATGTGTCATCAGCACTCTTTTGTTCATGTGGGAGCTATCATTTTATTCATCAACATCCCTTGCAGTTAAAACTTTGGAAGATGGTTCTCAAAGTGTGTGGAACATTTATGGAGATCAAGGTCAAAAATACACATGTAGAATTGATCTCCATGTAACTGACAAAAATGTATGCATCTCAGAGCCACATCAATTTCAACTTTCAACTACTAGTCCATAGTTGATTGTGAACACTGAGGATTCAATAAGGGGAAAACAATGACATAGAAATTCCATGCAGAGGAATGGAATTCTGTTATGACTATGATGATCAGGGATTCATTCTTCTGGGAGGGTTGCCTTCTTTAATCAGGAAATTAAATATGCCATGCATGTTTGCATTAGTATATGGACTTATAAAAAATGTAATTTATAGGATAGATGTTAGACAATTTATTGTAGCTGGTATTCCTTGTTAACATGCAATACAGCTTCAGAAGTCTTTTTCAGAGAAATCTGTCTATAACAATGTTACTTGTTAGGAATGCACTGGCATACTCAATATTAGATAAGAAATAAATGAAAAAAAAAATTGGGACGGTTTCACGTCTTTTTCCAAGTGGTGTTTTATGGTGTTACATTCTGTCATGACAGGGAAAGAAATTCTGGCTTCTGGGTTTTTCAGGGTTATGAAGTTACAGTGCTTGCTTTCATTTCAAATGATGATATTCAATGGATTGCTTATTTAATGACACTGGATTAACTGCTTTAATTGTAAACAGAGCATTTGAACAATTGTCTTTTACCATATTCAAGGGCTTTTGAGTAGTAACCTATTTAGCCAATACATCTGGGTCTTGACCCTGTGCTCAGTAGAGAAGTATTGTGATGGGAACAGGGAGCCAAGAAAGATTAAATTCCTCCTTGTGTTATTAGTCATTTATCCTCCAATCACCTCAAAACCAACAGACGCAAACATGAATGGGCAGGGAATTCAGAGGTTTGGAAAGACTCAGTGGTCAAGTTACCTTAACATATACCTGCCTAAGACAGAATGTATAGAACAGATAAACACTTAAACTGAAGAAATTCAACACAGATTTTGTTGTTGTTTCTGTTAGTTTTATCTGTGTCACTTAGGTTCCTTACATTCTTACAGCTTCTTCAGGCAAGATTCATTGGAAATCTTTTCTTACACAATTCACCATCTCTACTACTTCCATTTTAGAGACGAACAACATGAAACTTTGAGAGACCAAATAATTCTCTCGCAGTCAGCTCTTAAGTGATGGAGCCAGGACCCCAAATTGTGTTGCTCTAAAGTCGGTATTTGTTAGTCTGCAATGATCTCTGTCTCTTCTTTTTACTGTTGTTTTTCATTTTTATTTTGAAATAATTAAAAATTCATAGACATTTGTACAAATAGTACATGGAGACCCATGGACCCCTCTCTTATCTTTCCCAATGGTAACATGCTAATCAAGTTACTAATATCAAAGCCAGAAAGTTGACATTAGTATGATACTGTTCACTGAGCTACACACACCATTCAGTCACTACTAATTTTTAATTAATTTATACTGATGTAAATTCAAGTAAGCCACATTACTAGTATTAAGGTTTTATATTAGGAAGCAGCCTAGTAAAACAGAATTGCAGGTAATTTACAGATGAAGAATGTTATAAGCATACACCAAACACTGAAAATGAATTTTCATTTTAAGTCCAGTTTCAGAGCCTTGAGAAAAGCAGGTCTTAACAAGTTGTGACTACCTGACATGAAATAGAAATAGTCACATCACGGATCCAATTTTCTCTTAAGAGCAAATGTTCGGTACATTTTTTTTAAATATAAAGTGGTCAGTGCCAGGAGTGTATTATCTCCAAGTTATGAAGTTCAGAAAAAAAAATTGAAAATCAATCAAAATGAAAATATAGTGAAATAGAAGATGTATAAACAGACATATGACTTCTGAGTGGATCATCCGAAACTTGCACAACTGAATAGTCAACACTTCAGGGTTTTGTGCCCTGTGGCAGAAGCTCTGGGATGGTTTAGAGGATAGAATTTCTTTTTCTATGTCTTTTAATAACCTTACTGAATGGGAATAACTACCACACATTTTTCCTGAAAGAAAAGAACAGATCTACTCAGTTGATCTGAGAAAGTAAAAAAAAAAAAAAAAAAAAAGTTTGTATCAATACATTTTTTTATTTTCCAAAAAATACTTAGACCAGGAGAGGGAAAACAGGTACATACGGTAAATAGTTGCCATGGGATTTCTGGTATTGATGGACAGCTCCCAATTAGTCAGTAGGTTTTTTTTTTTTTTTTTTTTTGGAGACACCTTCAAAGAAATTGGCCCATAATGATAGAACTCAGAGGAGAACAGGTGGTTTCAAAAGCACTTCTTACCCACTGGGAACTTTTGAAGGATTGAGTGGATGTGTGGAGAAGTGGAAATTCACTATATTGTCATCAGTAAGGCTTCTAACAAGCCACTGGCTCGAGATCTTCTCAAGAGAAAAAGTCAAGAGGGAATGGAGGAGGATGGACTCTTTGTGAGGAGTGCAGTCCCTTCACACCGGCTCTTCCATGTTTCTGAAAATCAACTTCTTTATTTGTTTCCTTCATTTGTTTTCCTTCCTTCTACCCTCCATGCTATCTTCCCTCTCCCATAAAAGTGTCTTTACTATATAGTCCTTAATGTAAATGCAGGAGACCTGGCTTTGATTCGACCCAAGGATTGAACCCCAGTCTCCTGAATCGCTGCCAGATTCTTTGCTGCCTGAGACGCCAGGGAAGCCCTAACATAAATACACCATAGCTTTAGTGTATTTGCCAATTTCCCTTGATTATGTGGGTGACTATAAGGGTAGTGATGTACTGTATGTTCCCAGTACTGAGTATAGAGCTTGGCACAATGTTAAGCTGTAACAGAGCAACTTGTAAGCAGGTGAATCTAGAACAATACACAAGTAAGAGTCAGGAAAGCCCCAGCCAACTAAAAATGGTCACTTGCCCTCAGCCTCTACAAGATTAAGTCACTAGCCACTGCAGTTGCTGACCTTCAACACTCCTTGAAATTTCAGAGTGGAGATCAGGAGTGAGGCATTCTGTGCTCTGGGGAACACTGGCAAAAAAAAAAAAAAAAAACACTGGTTTTCAGAGTGTTAGATAATTTTAGGAGAAGGTTTCATGCGCCCAATTTCTTGCATCTTCTCAAAAATAGAAAATAGGTAAAATCATTAACAGAGATATCTTCTCCTCATGACTAGCAGCAACCTTTTGATAAAATGTGTGCCTGACAGCATGTACCAACCTCACTAAAATTACATACATACTGACCTCCGCTGGTACCTCTTCAGAGGTACAGAGCTATCTGAAAGGATGTGTCCAGGCCATAGTTCTCATTTTGCCCCCAAATAAAATTGAGCTCTCAATTGTAACGTTGTATTTTGTTTTTTTGTTTTTCAGTTGACAGGCATGCCTTGCTGGGATCTAAATACCAATGGGATTGGTTCTTCTAGGAGATGAGCATGGGGGATTGTGGACTTCCCTTTGCCCTTGTTTCATGGTCTTTGAATCCCCACAGTCAGTTCTTTTCTGTCATTTTGACCCCTAAGAATTTCTTCCTCACACTTGGAACCTCAAAGCCCAACTCTATTCCTTCAGTGGAGAAGTCACACAGATATACCCGGGAATGGTACACAATAATAGTGTTTTCTAATAGGAAGATCACTGACCTTGAATCATTGACCTTGATCATGAGTCTTGAATTCTGGTCCCTAAGTTATGTTCTCTGTGAATTTGAAGTTTTCTAAGCAGTAAAGCATATTCAAAAACGATGTGCATAAGTTCAGTTCAGTTCACTCACTCAGTCATGTCCGACTCTTTGCAACCCCATGAATCGCAGCATGCCAGGCCTCCCTGTCCATCACCAACTCCCAGAGTTTACTAAAACTCATCTCCATTGAGTCAGTGATGCCATCCAACCATCTCATCCTCTTATCACTCCCTTCCCCTCCTGCCTTCAATCTTTCCCAGGATCAGGGTCTTTTCAAGTGAGTCAGCTCTTCGCATGAGGTGGCCAAAGTATTGGAGCCTCAGCTTCACCATCAGTCCTTCCAATGAACATTCAGGACTGATCTCCTTTATGATGGACTAGTTGGATCTCTTTGGAGTCTTCTCCAACATCACAGTTCAAAAGCATCAATTCTTCAGCACTCAGCTTTCTTTATAGTCTAACTCCCACATCCATACAAGACTACTAGAAAAATCATAGCCTTTGCGAGACAGACATTTGTTGGCAAAGATATGTCTCTGCTTTGTAATATGCTGTCTAGTTTGGTCATAACTTTCCTTGCAAGGAGTAAGCATCTTTTAATTTCATAGCTGCAGTCACCAACTGAAGTGATTTTGGAGCCCCCAAAATAAAGTCAGTCACTGTTTCCACTGTTTGCCCATCTATTTGCCATGATATGATGGGACTGGATACCATGATCTTCGTTTTCTGAATATTGAGCTTTAAGCCAACATGTTCACTCTCCTCTTTCACTTTCATCAAGAGGCTCTTTAGTTCTTCACTTTCTGCCATAAGGGTGGTGTCATCTGCATATCTGAGGTTATTGATATTTCTCCTGGCAATCTTGATTCCAGCTTGTGCTTCTTCCAGCCCAGCGTTTGTCATGATGTACTCTGCATATAAGTTAAATAAGCAGGGTGACAATATACAGCCTTGATGTACTCCTTTCCCTATTTGGAACCATTCTTTCGTTCCACGTCCAGTTCTAACGGTTGCTTCCTGACCTGCATACAGATTTCTCAAGAGGCAGGACAGGTGATCTGGTATTCCCAGCTCTTGAAGAATTTTCCACAGTTGGTTGTGATCCACACAGTCAAAAGCTTTGGCATAGTCAATAAAGCAGAAATAGATGTTTTTCTGGAACTCTCTTGCTTTTTTGATGATCCAGCGGATGTTGGCAATTTGATCTTTGGTTCCTCTGCCTTTTCTAAAACCAGCTTGAACATCTGGAAGTTCATGGTTCAAGTATTGTTGAAGCCTGGCTTGGAGACTTTTGAGCATTACTTTACTAGCATGTGAGATGATTGCAATTGTGCCATAGTTGGAGCATTCTTTGGCATTGCCTTTCTTTGGGATTGGAATGAAAACTGACCTTTTCCAGTCTGGTGGCCACTGCTGAGTTTTCCAAATTTGCTGGCATATTGAGTGCAGCACTTTCACAGCATCATCTTTTAGGATTTGAAATAGCTCAGCTGGAATCCCATCACCTCCACTAGCTTTGTTCATAGTGATGCTTCCTAAGGCCCACCTGACTTCACATTCCAGGATATCTAGCTCTAGGTGAATGATCACACCATCGTGATTATCTGGATCATGAAGATCTTTTTTGTACAGTTCTTCTGTGAATTCTTGGCACGTCTTCTTAATATCTTCTGCTTCTGTTAGGTCCATACCATTTCTGTCCTCTATTGTGCCCATCTTTGCATGAAATGTTCCCTTGGTATCGCTAATTTTCTTGAAGAGATCTTGAAGATATCTCTAGTCTTTCCCATTCTGTTGCTTTCCTCTGTTTCTTTGCACTGATCACTGAGGAAGGCTTTCTTATCTCTCCTTGCTATTCTTTGGAACTCTGCATTCAAATGGGTGTATCTTTCCTTTTCTCCTTTGCTTTTCGCTTCTCTTCTTTTCACAGCTATTTGTAAGGCTTACTCACACAGCCATTTTGCTTTTTTGCATTTCTTTTTCTGCCTCCTGTACAATGTCATGAACCTCAGTCCATAGTTCACCAGGCACTCTATCAGATCTAGTCCCTAAAATCTATTTCTCACTTCCACTGTACAATCACAAGGGATTTGGTTTATATCATACCTGAATGGTCCAGTGGTTTTCCCTACTTTCTTCAATTTAAGTCTGAATTTGTCGATAAGGAGTGTCATGGTCTGAGTGACAGTCACCTCCCAGCCTTATTTTTGCTGACTGTATAGAGCTTCTCCATTTTTGGCTGCAAAGAATATAATCAATCTGATTTCAGTGTTGGCCATCTGGTGATGTCCATGTGTAGAGCTGTCTCTTGTGTGGTTGGAAGAGGGTGTTTGCTATGACCAGTGCGTTCTCCTGGCAAAACTCTATTAGCGTTTGCCCTGCTCCATTCCATACTCCAAGGCCAAATTTGTCTGTTACTCCAGGTGTTTCTTGACTTCCTACTTTTGCATTCCAGTCCCCTGTAATGAAAAGGATATCTTTTTTGGATATTAGTTCTAAAAGGTCTTGTAGGTCTTCATAGAACCATTCAACTTCAGCTTCTTCAGCATTACTGGTTGGGACATAGACTTGGATCACCGTGATATTGAATGGTTTGCCTTGGAAATGAACAGAGATCATCCTGTCTTTTTTTAGATAGCATCCAAGTACTGCATTTCAGACTCTTTTGTTGACCATGATGGCTACTCCATTTCTTCTAAGGGATTCTTGCCCACAGTAGTAGATATAATGATCATCTGAGTTAAATTCACCCATTCCAGTCCATTTTAGTTCGCTGATTCCTCAAATGTCGACGTTCACTCTTGCCATCTCCTGTGTGATCACTTCCAATTTGCCTTGCTTCATGGACCTAACATTCCAGCTTCCTATGCAATATTGCTCTTTACAGCATCGGACCTTGCTTCCATCACTAGTCACATCCACAACTGGGTGTTGTTTTCGCTTTGACTCTGTCTCTTCCGCACAACTGCACTCATCTCACACCCTAGTAAAGTAATGCTCAAAATTCTCCAAGCCAGGCTTCAGCAATACGTGAACCGTGAACTTCCAGATGTTCAAGCTAGTTTTAGAAAAGGCAGAGGAACCAGAGATCAAATTGCCAACATCCGCTGGATCATCAAAAAAGCAAGAGAGTTCCAGAAAAACTGCTTTATTGACTATGTCAAAGCTTTTGACTGTGTGGACCACAACAAACTGTGGAAAATTCTCAAAGAGATGGGAATACCAGACCACTGACCTGCCTCTTGAGAAATCTGTATGCAGGTCAGGAAGCAACAGTTAGAACTGGATATGGAACAACAGACTGGTTCCAAATAGGAAAAGGAATACGTCAAGGCTGTATATTGTCACCCTGCTTATTTAAGTCATATGCAGAACACATCATGAGAAACGCAGGTCTGGAAGAAGCACAAGCTGGAATCAAGACTGCCGGGAGAAATGTCAATAACCTCAGATATGTAGATGACACCGCCCTTATAACAGAAAATGAAGAAGAACTAAAGAGCCTCTTGATGAAAGTGAAAGAGGAGAGTGAACATGTTGGCTTAAAGCTCAATAAAGATCATGGCATCCAGTCCCGTCACTTCATGGCAAATAGATGGGGAAACAGTGGAAACAGTGTCTGACTTTATTTTTCTGGGCTCCAAAATCACTGCGGATGGTGATTACAGCTATGAAATTAAAAGACGCTTGCTCCTTGGAAGGAAAGTTATGAGCAACCTAGACAGCATATTAAAAAGCAGAGACATTACTTTGCCAACAAAGGTCCATTTGGTCAAGGCTATGGTTTTTCCAGTGGTCATGTATGGCCTGAGAGTTGGATTATAAAGAAAGCTGAGCACTGAAGAATTGATGCTTTTGAACTGTGGTGTTGGAGAACACTCTTGAGAGTTCCTTGAACAGCAAGGAAATCCAGCCAGTCCAGCCTAAAGGAGATCAGTCCTGGGTGTTCACTGGAAGGACTGATATTGAAGCTAAAACTCCAATACTTTGGCCACCTCATGTGAAGACCTTACTCATTTGAAAAGACCCTGATGCTGGCAGGGATTGGGGGCAGGAGGAGAAGGGGACGACTGAGGATGAGATGGTAGGATCACATCACTGACACAATGGACATGAGTTTGGGTGGACTCCGGGAGTTGGTGATGGACAGGGAGGCCTGGCATGCTGTGATTCATGGGGTTGCAAAGAGTCGGACACAACTGAGCGACTGAACTGAACTGAACTGTCTCTTCATTCTTTCTGGAGTTATATCTCCATTGATCTCCAGTAGCATATTGGGCACCTACTGACCTGGAGAATTCCTCTTTCTGTGTCCTATCTTTTTGCCTTTTCATACTGTTAATGGGGTTCAAGGCCATAGCCTTGTCTTACTGACACCAGCCTTGTCTAATTCAGTGACACTAAGCCATGCCATGTAGGGCTGCCCAAGACAGATGGGTCATGGTGGAGAGTTCTGACAAACGTGGTCCACTGGAGAAGGGAATGGCAAACCACTTCAGTATTCTTGCCTTGAGATCCCCATGTACAGTATGAACATTTGACGTGCATATCATAGTGTTACTGCAAATATTAATCAGCATGATGTGTGCTAACAGTTTAGCCCAGTACCAGGCACAACATGACTTTGGTCCCTGGGTCGGGAGGAACCCTTGGAGGAGAAAATGGTATCCCTCTCCAGTATTCTTGCCTGGGAAACCCCATGGACAGAGGAGCCTGGTGGGCTACTGTCCATGGGGTCGCAAGAAGTCAGACACAACTGAGCGACTGAGGGTAGCACACATAAGGCACAATTTAGGCAGCTCCAAATGTCACAACTATGGTGTCCTCCACACCTCTTTCACTTTGATTTTTCTAAGCTCTTCTGGATAATTTCACTTTTTGTGAAGCTTATTTTCTCCATGTTCCCTTTTAGTAAAAACTGTCTCTATTTCTGTAACATTCTTGCATCATAAGAATCTTGAATTGGTATTTTTAAGTATAAGAGTAATATAATTTGGAAGTGAAATATTGAAAACAATCTTTCCCCTGGAGGAAATATTTTTCAGGGGCAGCATTTTAACTGAAATGCCTTCTTTGGGAGA
Organism: Dama dama; assembly: GCF_033118175.1. Lineage (NCBI taxonomy): Eukaryota > Metazoa > Chordata > Mammalia > Artiodactyla > Cervidae > Dama > Dama dama. Next base: position 35,274,659 of record NC_083684.1, read on the forward strand.
ATCAGTTTGGTCCTTGAAATCTTCCTGACTCCATTATGTTATATCTGGAGGACCATTCTCAACTCTTCCATCTTTGATGCCCATTATAAATATTTGGGGATTTTTTTTCCCTGATGTGGACCATTTTTAAAGATTTTACTGAATTTGTTATAACATCTCTTCAGTTTTATGTTTTAGCCTTTTGACTGCAAGGCATGTGCAATCTTAGCTCTCTGACTAGGGGATCAAACCCACAGCCCCTGCATTGGAAGGCGAAGTCTTAACTTCTGTACCACCAGGGAATCCTTGGGAATTTTAAAATAGTTTGATTCTTAAGCTCCATCTCAGATCAATTAACTGAGAACTTCTGGGTAATCTTGATGTGGGCTATAGCAATGAAATTCAAAACAAAGCCAAAACAAAACTCCTCTTGATTCTAATAGAAAGCAAGGGTGAAGAACCTCTAATATCAACTATTGTATCTCAAAATTTATCAATAGTATATTGGCAGTATGAACTACTCTGGTGATTACCTGGGGCAGTTCATAAAGGGTATTAATTTCTAGACATCAACAAAACACACTGAATCAGAATTTCTGAGGGGCTCAGGGGAAATATTTTAGAAAAAAAAGTCTTGGCTGATGCATGTATACCAGAAAATTTGGTAAAAGCATCAAAATCATTAACTTGAGATGTCTTTTTTTTCTTGTGATCAGCAGTAATCTTTTGATGTTTACTACATAGTTTTTGTTTGTCTGCTTTTCAGCAAAAACTCCCATATATCCTGGCTCCTCCCTTTTCTCTTTGGAACAGTTCCTCAGAGCTAACCAAGAGGCTGATTCCTGGGATATAGTCCTTAGTAACATCACTGAGTACAACATAATTCTCAACTTTAAGGTTATGCATTTTATTCAGTCAACGTCTGTTAGGAACACACTTCCTTAATCTCCCTACTTCATGTCTCTTGGGAGATTTTGCAAATATTAAAGTTCCCTGATGCAGACACTTGTGACTTCTTCAGGAATCGTTTTTTTTTTTTTTTTTAATCTATAAAGTACTGATCCTCTAAGACTTTCAGGAAGTATGTGACCAAATAAATGTTCAAAGATCCTGACACATTGAGAACCCTCAATAAATGTTAAGAACAACTTGTTGTATAATAACTGCAAATGTTCTTGAATTCCTTTAATGAAAAACTAACAGTAAGATTCACCAAAAAGAACAAGTTCCACACTGAGAAAATAATTTCGTCATTTTACCAAACAGCTTACTCTTATGTGTCAATATATGCATATATATGGTGTATCACCATATGTTTAAAGATATATGCATTCGTAATTTTATATACATATGACTATCTGTAATTTTTTCTTGGGTACTTTTTCACATCTTCTTATCAAATACAAGAAGAGAAGAGTTATAAACATGTGACATTAACTAGAAATCTCTCATCAGTGAGGCGTTTGTAAAGCCAGGTACAGAGAGAGATTATCATATACTTAATAAATATGCAATGGTGAATGAGATCATAAATGTAGGAGAGCTGGCTTATACATGACCATCTTCATCAGAATCCCAGCTAAAGTATTTGTTAACTGCAAGACCTTAAAAATTTGCTTAATTTCTCTGAGGCTGTTTTCTACCCTATGGGCAGAGATAATGAATGATTTACCTAAACATATAGGATTTAAATGACATAATGCATGTAAAGCACTTGGCTAAATTTTACTGAAAACATCAGAGGTGCCAGGCACTCTGCTATTATTAGGAAAAGCACTTAGCCAACTCCATGGTTAGAGAAAGCACTTAATAATAGGGTGTTAAGGACTGAACTGTGTCCACAGAAAATTCATATGCTGAAGTTCTAACTCTCAGTATTTTAGAATGTGACTGTATTTGGATTCAGAGCCTTTAAAGAGGTGATTGAGTCAAAATGAAGCCCTTCGAGAATGGACCCTAATCCAGCATCACTGGTGTCCTTATGAGAAGAAGAAATGTGAACACAGAAAGAGACACCAGGAAAATGTGTGCATAGAGGAAAGACCATGCAAGGACACAGCGAGAAGGTGGCCATCTGCAAGTCAAGGAGACAGTGCTCAGAAGAAACCAGACCTTGGGAGTCCCCTGGTGGCCCAGTGGCTGAGACTCTGCAGCCCCAATGCAGGGGGGGCTGAGTCAGGGAACTAGACCCCACATGCCACAACTAAAGATCCTGCATGCTGCAGTGAAGACTGAAGATCCTGTGTGCTACAACTAAGAGCTGGTGCAGCCAGAAGGGAAGGAAGGAAGGAAGATGTAATTTTGAATATCTAGCCTCCGCAATTGTTAGGAGATAAATTCCTGTTGTTTAAGCCACCCAGTCTGTGTTATTTTGCTATGGCATCCCTAAAACACTAGTACCCAATATAACTAGTTCCTATGACCTGGAGTCTGGCAATAAGCTGGTAGCAAAGAACCACAGACGGTAAAGCGTCTGTCTGCAATGCAGGAGACCGTGGTTCGATCCCTGGGTTGGGAAGATCCCCTGGAGAAGGAAATGGCAGCCCACTCCAGTATTCTTGCCTGGAAAATCCCATGGACCGAGGAGCCTGGTGGGCTACAGTCCATGGGGTCGCAAAGAGTCGGACACGACTGAGTGACTTCACTTCACTTCATGACCCGGAGTCCGGCATTAAGCTGGTAGCAAAGAACCAGGTTAATTCTTTCCTTAGGGAATTTCCTGCAATGATGGTTTATGGGGACACACGCCATTCAGGGCTTTCAGGCTAAGGCTTCACCTGATATTCTGATAAACAAGGAAATTTCTGTCAGCATCTTGTTACACTGGCTATGAGCATGAGGAGGAGGAAGTGATGGGGTTCCCAGTCTCCAGGCTTGCATGTTTCTTCTGTCACAGGGCTTTGCAACATGTGGATTTCAAACCCCCAAGACAGCCAGGGAATTACAGGAAAGATTTGTAAAATATTTCTTTTCTTCATGCCGATACAAAGGACAGTAACATCTTTTGACTTGTTAATTAACACGCAATGGAAGACTGTCTGAGTTAAAAGAAACATTTCCCCCTAAACACTACTATTTTTAAGATGTTCACAGAGGCAATTAAGATGTGTGTGCAATGAGCAATATGCATATTTACTTGTGTATGTTGACAAAAATAGTGTAAATTTAGCATTCCTTTCAAACGATGCTAAAAGTGTTCTATTATTATCCCAGACCGAGTAATGTTTGTATATTTTCCAAAGGTGTCTCACACTTCCTGAAAACATGAGTCTAATTTACACAGCATAAAGAACGCTATTTGAGAATTATCTGCAGATGTTGATCGCAATGATTTCAAAGCCATAATTCCTCTTACGGACACCAGCCATTTACTTAAAGTGTAGTCTGTGAGGAAGATTCACCTAATCGTGCCTCCAATCAGATAGTTCTGCAAAAGTAATTGCTCAGGCTTCTCAGGCCTGTGTTCTGTGTCACGAGAGGACCACATCTAATGATTTGTTGAATTTCTCCTTCCATAAAGGTACCAAACTCCTCTGTCCTCACAATCACGCACAGCTTTCTAAGACGGGGTGACATTGGGGAGTTTGGAAGTCAATGTCGTATGTTTCATATTCTGTTCTTGGAGGTAGCTGGATCTCGCATCAACTGCAGTGCTCAAGTCCCTCGTTGTCAAAAGAGGAAGGTGGCGGTGTGTGTCCTTAGAGAACCTTGTATACTTCCACCCCTCCCCACACTGCCCTGTCTATTTCTCTTTCAGCTACACATCTCATTCTCACCATTGAATGCTGCAATAACATCAATGCTATACGAACGATGTTTAGAAAACAGAGTTAAAGAGGGTGGCACGATGTGATGGAAAAAATATACAACTTGAATCAGGAGGGCTGTAGGAAGGCAGTGCCACTTGTTTGTTGGGTGAATCGAACAAGATCTTTCACTTCTTGGAACCTGCTTTCTCACCTGTAAAATGGACATGGTGGTGTGTCCCAGGGAGCTTGTAAGGATCAAACGAGTTCAGAGACAAAAAAAGGTATTCTGGTTCCTGGCTGGCCTGAGCTTTTTGTACCAGGGACTCTGAAATTTCAAAGCTTGAGGTCGATGAAAAGGAATCACATCAGAGGAGGCTAAGTGATGTTGCAATTTTGAGGGCTGCCTTCCTGGCCATGGGTGGTGAGACAGCAGTGAGGTGGCTGGAATTACTGATGTGTGTATGAAGGTCTAGGTGGTCAGTTAAGGTCATTAACACATATTCAGTGCTTGCTATGTGCTGACATTCGGTGAGTATCTTATGCTGCAGCCAATTTAATTTCCACAGCCCTAAAAGAGAAACACTACTAATGTTTTCTTTTGTGCAGAGGAAGGTACTGTGCATGAGGATGTAAATAATTTGCTGAGTCACATAGAAAATAAATAAACAGTGAATCTTAGATTATAACTCATATCAATATGAATGTAGAGCTTACTCTCTTAAACTATCTGCTGGTCTCCGGTTCAGAGAATTGAGGCAGAAGGAGGGTCAGCATTAGGAAGGGTGAAAAAAGAATCAGGGAGAGACCTGCAACCACTTGATTTTCCCTTTCATCTATTTAGTTCATTTTAAAACAATATTGAACTTGCAGAAAAGTTGTGCGTACACTTTGTGGATATTTTTTCTTTTTCCTAAAATTACATACTTGTTGTTGAAATGTCCATCACCTGCAAACATCTTCATGTGCATTTCCTAAAATAAGCACATTCTTTTCCATGAACATAGAACAATCATCTACATCAGAAAATTAACACTGATCCAACAGTGCCATTGAATCCTCAGACTCAATGCAAGTCTGGCTAGTAGATTCAAAGGTAGTCTTACAGGAGAGGGAACCAGCCTAGAATTCAGTTCTCATGAAGAAAGCTGAGTGCTGAAGAACTGAGGATTTTGAAATGTGGTGTTGAAGAAGACTCTTGACTGTCCCTTGGATGGTGAGGTGATCAAACCAGTCAATCCTAAAGGAAATCAGTTCTGAATATTCACTGGAAGGAGTGATGCTGAAGTTGAAACTCCAATACTATGGCCACCTGATGCAAAGAACTGACTCACTGGAAAAGACCCTGATGATGGGGAAGATCAAAGTCAGGAGGAGAAGGGGACGACAGAGGATGAGATGGATGGATGGCATCACTGACTTGATGGACATGAGTTTGAGCAAGCTCTGGGAGTTGGTGAAGGACAGGGAAGCCTGGCGTACTGTGGACCATGGGGTCATTAAGAGTCGGACACAGCTGAGCGACTGAACTGACTGACTGTCCTCTTTTTCTCTTTACTCTAAATCCATTCTTCTGCTTTATCTTGCTCTTTGACAACCGTATTACTTTTGAAGATTGCAAGTCAGTTATTCCAGATAATGTCCTTCAATTTGATTTTATCTGATAAATTCTTATGCTTAGGTTCAGGCTATGCATCTATGGCAAGTGTGCTCCAAAACTGATGCTGCCTTCTTTTCATTACATTTCATCACATGATGCCTAAGTTCTCTGTCCCATTGCTGGTTGATATTCACTTGGATCACTGGGTACAGACAGGTGCTAGCAGCCTTTTCCATTAAAAAATGGTCAGTTTCCCCATTATAATGAATATATATATCTTATGGAGAACTACTTTGAAACTATGTATATAACCCAATTTTCACATAACTTTCAATATGTCCATTCACTTGTATGCAAGTCTAGATGTTATTCATATTTTATTCAGTGGGTTGTAATTGCTATTGTTATTACCCATTTTGATTCTCCAGTTTCCCCTTCAAAAAATCTCCTGTGTTCTTTTGAATTTACCATCACCATGAATGCCTCCTTATTTTTTGCTATGACCAGATATTCCTGGCTCATTTTTATTATTTATTTTATCCTTATTTATTTTAGCTGCATCAGGTCTTAGTTGCAGCATGAGGGAATCTGTTATAGTGTGTGGGCTCAGTTGCCCTGCACCGTGTGGGATCTTAGTTTCCAACCCATGTCCCCCGCTTTGGAACAGAGATTCTTTACCACTGGACCACCAAGGAAGTTCCCTCCTGGCTCATTTTGTGTGCCCATTTCCACCTGCCTAGACTCTGACAAGACTCTGGACCACACAGCAACCTTTGGCCTGCCACAGACACCTACCTTTCCCAGTATGACCTGAATTGTCGGGGAAGAGAAGAGAAGTAAAGAAGAGGAGGAAGAAAAGGAGCATGCAGATTTGATAGAACTTGGAACTGGAGAAGAGAATTCTGGATAACTGTTACAGCATGGAGACAAAACAAGTATGGCATATAAAAGCCACTCTCTAACACATTAAGTGCTTGTAAAGAGCAGGTTGGCTTAAGCATCAGGTCCTAAGACTAGAGAGGCAGTCTGGTTCCAGTTTGTGAAGGACTATGAGCTTCTATTAAGCACAGAATCTATGTCTGTTTCATTGGGTGTCCAATAAATACTCAATGGATGACTTTTTAATGGATATTAGGCATCTAAAATCATCTGCTGGGAAGCAGCCTGGAGAGAGATATAATCAGTGAATCCTAGAAACAGAACCTTTATTCATGAAAGAATTTCCTCAACTTGGATGCTGGTAAGCTCTTAATAATTCCTCAAGTTTCTACCCACCTCTTGGGAACCTTTCCTAATTCCCAAGCATCTTTTAAATTAATCTGTCTTCTGGCAATGCTGTGCATATTTGTATCTTAACAATGAACCACTAAGGTTAGGACTAACTGCTTTTGACAGGAAAAAACAAACAACCATGAGTTGAGCAAAAGGAGAATTTTCTTCTCTCACATAATCTCACATAAAGGAGATTAGAGAGCTTCATGACCATCAGGATCTGCGTCCTTATAATTTGCAGTTCTACAATTCTTAATGTGTCACCTCAAAACCAGTGTGGCCTCTGAAGCACCAACCATCATATCTGCCATCCAAGAATCAGTAAGGAGGGAAAGACAAAGAAAAGTAGGCCATCTTTCTACAAGGAAAAGTCTTGGAAATTGCCCACAAAACTATATTTATTGTTAATTTAAATAAAAGTTGTTACAAGGTCATACCTCATTACACAGAAGAGTAGCTAATGTAATTAATTTATTGGTTTCCACTAGTTTAGGTTCATATCAAGGGTTGTTTCACTAAGAAAGAGAAGAGGAATAAATTTGAGGGCACAAATAACAGTCCAGGCTGAAAACATTGGCATATACGCTAGCAGCATATGTTTATATGCCCATTGCCACTCCCAAGTTGGCATCATGTACTCATTTGTAAGGGCTTCCCTGATGGCTCAGATGGTAAAGAATCTGCCTGCAATGCAGGAGATCCCAATTCAATTCCTGGGTTGGGAAGATCGACTGGAGAAGCAATAAGCTACCCACTCCAGTATTCTTGGGCTTCCCTTGTGGCTCAGTTAATAAAGAATCCACCTGCATTGCAGGAGACCTGGGTTCGATCCCTGGGTTGGGAAGAGCACCTGGAGAAGGGAAAGGCTACTCACTCCAATATTCTGGCGTGGAAAATTCCATGGGCTGCATGGTCCATGGGGTTGCAAAGAGTCAGACACGACTGAGTGACTTTCACTTTCATTCGTTTGTATATTTATTCACGGAAAAAAATGTGTGTTCTTTTAAGTATAACTTACAGTTTTTCTGCAGTTTGGTACAGGAGGACAAATTTCAGTGTATTAAACTAAATGTTATGTTATGAACTCCTTCCAGCTATGGATTCTCACAGGGTTCCCCTGCATTTCCAGCATTTTCTGCAGTCTCTAGTACAAGGAACACATGCAAAAATGATTGCTAATTAAATGAAGGAGAAGATTAAGAGCAACACAGAGTTTTCTAGAAAACAATATTTAAAAAGCTTCTATAATATATAAGAATCTGAATCCAGTATCTGAAGGCAAATTCCTTGGGTTTAATTTCCATTTCTGTCACTTAATGAATGACCCTGGGGAAATTATTTAACTGTATTTAGAATGGGAATGATAATAGCTATTACTCATAGTGTTTCAGGGGGATCAAATTAGATGATCCATGACAGGTGCATAGAACAGTATATGACACATGGTAAACCCTCGATAAATTCCATCTTTTTCTAGGATTTTTCTGCCTCTTTCGTATACTGCTCTCTTATACCAGACTCACAGACCAACGCCCCCTGAGCTTCAGGACAGAGTACCAGTAGCCACCTGTAAACCACAGGTAAAATGTTTACAGCAGGGACAGAAATACCACCCTGTTTCCTGTGATGCTATCACTGATGCTACTTGTTTAGCTACAAATGTTACCAAAAAAGATGTTGTTTTCTTGTAGAATAATATTTTTCTGCTCTCAACAAAGCTGTTTCTTAGCTGCAAATTATGATGGTTTTATCCCATTAAAAAAAAAAAAAAACAACAACAATTTAGTGGAGAAGGGGGAGAAAACCTGGAAAAGATTATAGGAACTGTGTTGCTGGAGGAGACTCCTGAGAGTTCCTTGGATAGCAAGGAAATGAAGCCAGTCCATCCTAAAGGAAATCAATCCTGAATATTCATTGGAGGGACTGATGCTGAAGCTGAAGCTCCAATACTTTGGCCACCTGATGTGAAGAGGTGACTCACTGGAAAAGACCCTAATGCTAGGAAAGATTGAAGGCAAAAGGAGAAGGGGATGACAGAGGATGAGATAAGTGGATGGCATCATTGACACAACAGACATGAATTTGAGCAATCTCTGGGAGATAGTGAAGGACAGGGAAGCCTGGTATGCTGCAGTCCACAGGGTCACAAAGAGTCAGACATGGCTGAGTGACTGAACATCAAATATAATGAATAGGACACGATCAGGGTTTTTAAAACTTTCACTTACATTTGAAATCTGGAGACCCCAAGGTCTTTCATGAAATAACATTCTCCCTTCTGCTCTCTTTTTTTCCTTCCTAAAAGAATTTCTTACCTTTTTTTTTTTTTTGAAAAAAGAGAAAAGTGATTAAGCTCCTCCTACAAAGCAGAGTTTCACAGAAAACCCATCAGCTTAATGTTTTTTTCCACCAAAGAACATGCAAGAAAGTAGGAAGGGTTGATGAGTTATTTGCTACATTGTCTCTGACTCTTGCAACTCCATGGACTGTAGACAGCCAGGCTCCTCTGTCCATGGAATTCTCCAGGCAAGAATACTGGAGTGGGTTGCCATTTCCTCCTCCAGGGGATCTTCCTGACCCAGGAATCGAATCTGGATCTCCTGTACTGCAGGCATAGTATTTACCAACCGAGCTACAAGGGAAGGCCAAAAGTCGCTCAGCCATGTCCGACTCTTTGAGACCCCGTGGACTATTCAGTCCAGGGAATTCTCCAGGCCAGAATATGGCAAGGAGGAAAAGAATCAATGTGTACTGGGTACCTGCTGTGTGTCTAGACTGTGACAGCTAGTGGGTCAGAGAGCAGGTTCTGTGGTTGAGAAGCCGGGATTCAGGGCCTGGTCACTTACTCGAGAGTGACCTTGAAAAGTTACTTAACATGTTGGTGCCTCAGTTTCCTCATCTGCAAAACAGGGTGAATACCTATGACATAAAGGTGTGACAGGCATACAGAACAATTGCTCCATGCCTGAAACCTACCAGGTAATTAACAGACGGGGTGGTGACCGAGAGAGTTTCAGATTTCAGACCGTAACAACAACAGAAACAAATGCATGCTTAGGATCTATCTCAAATGTTTTCATTTAATTTTGTCATTACTTTTAAATCTCCCCAAGGGATTTAATAATGGAGCCACGGACTTCCCTGGCAGTCCAGTAGTTAAGATTCTGTGCTTCCTAAGAAGAAGGCATTCTTCTTAGGGTTCACTCTCTGGGTTCAGGAACTAAGATCCCAAATGCTGCAAAACAGCTAAATAAATAAATCAACGCGGCCATATTCAAGAAGCATTGCACTTAGCTTGGCTCTTAAAACTTAGCAGCAGAATCACTGGGAATACTTCCTGGCCCCCCATGTTGTTATGTACAGGGTGAGATGGCTCCAGTGCTCCCCAGAGAGTCCCAGGGGGCCACAGAGCCTATGAAAATTGCAACTGAAGATGAAGCTGCAACTGTCACAATAGGGTCATGTGGCCAGCCTTTCCTTTCCTTGTTTCTCATCTTATCCAGCAGCTAGAAAGTTATTCTGTAGGAAGAATTCTATTAAGCAAGTATATTTTGGGCTAACTTACCTCTGAGCTCTGGAAGACCATTTTGTCTTGGCTAGTGAGGTAATGCTCCTCTGTCCTTGAGACACTGTTGGAGTCCCATGACTTACAACAGTGACTGTGTTTGTATTATAGACAATACTCACAGGGGTGTGCCTCTGGTGGCCGTTAGGACAGGACACAAAGACATCCAACGGAGAAAGCTCAGGGCGAGGGCTTTCCACTAACACAAAGCCTGTCCTACCTGGGGGACTAACGTTCACAACCACGGAGGCCCGAGCACCCTAGAGCCAGGGCTCCTCAACAAGAGAAGCCACCGCAACAAGAAGCCCCCCATGCACCGCAACTAGAGAAAGTCTGTGCACAGCTGTGAGGACCCAGAGCAGCCAGAAATAAATAAATAAGTAAAATTATTAAAAACAAATTTTTTTTTTTCAGAGGTAATGTCTCCAAGCTTTGGAAAAACTAATCATGAATTTCTGTTACTGGTAGTGACCAGCATATCCTATAAACATGGGTATTCTAGACAACAGATGTAGTGAGGGGATACACACTTAAGATTAAGGCCAGATACCCTTGCAAAACTAAGTTCAAGTTCTCTCTCTTCCTCTCTCTAGCACCATAAAATTCAACACGCCATTGCACCTCACCAAACTCCTATTTCAGATCTGCAAAATGGCAATAATGAGAACTAATAATTGGACTGTTGCAAGGAATCAGAGTGACAGCATAAAACAAGCATTTTTAGCCTGTGTTATGCTGTGAACAATATCTGATACCATTTATTAAGGATTTATTATTATATGTTATGGATACAATATGAATAAACAAGTAATGTTTCCATACACAAGTGAAATATAATACAGACAGTATTTGCTAATACATTAAGCCAATATGTAAGGGGGTGGTTTGGTAAAGGCATGGGTTTGTGCCTGGTTATTGAGTTTTTATGGGACAAAACAGCATTTGTCTTAAGCACGGGGGTGGGGAGTGCCATGCATCAATTTAGTCAATAAGAGATACAAAGTCAGCAAGGCAGAGGAGAGTGGTACCCACATAGAATTGTCACAAACAGCTCCCATTCCAAGAGACTCATTTTTCTAATGTCATAATTGCTATTTATTTTATAGGCTTGCACATGACATATCACCATTGAAATGGCTTCTAATTCTGCTTTTATTATTAACCTCACTTTTCGATTCTTTATCAACCTTGGACAAGACTATTTTCCTCTTCATAGCATCAATAGAAAAGCTAGTTTAAGTTTGCTTTAAAAGAAATTAATCTCAAAGCTATTCACACATTTTAAAAAGACCTTGCATAGAATGTTGATAGCTGCTATTAGACATGGAATCAGCCCTTCCCCAGGAGAGAAACCAAAGTGCAGATTTAGCGCCATTCGATCAGAGAAACTAATAGGAAGGCCATGAAATGCTGTTACAGAGTGGCTTGAAGGAAGAGAAATGCCCAGATCCGGCATTTCTTAGCTGAGTGAACTTGGTTAAGTTCCTAGATCTCTCTGTATCTCAGTTTCTTCGTCTGCAAAATTGCAAACATCCACCCATTCGTTGTTTTATGTCAGTTCCAGGTCTCAATTTCTGAAGCATGCACTTTAAAGAAAGGATGGAAGAAACAGGAAAACAAAGAAGGGAGTGGGGGAGGTAGAGATGAAGACAAAGACAGAAAATGGCATATATACTCTGATGAGTATGCATATTATATTGAGAAAATGAACAAAATCTTTAAAATCAGGACTTGGTAGCAACAGCCAGGATTTTTCATCACCACAACCTGACTTACACTCAGAACTTCGTGTTTTGGGCTCCCTAAGAGATGTCCCTTAAAGTTTTCACAGAAACAGCCATCAAAGGAAGGATGAAGCATGAAGTACGATTGTGATTAATCAACACAGTAACCTTAGGAGTTAGACACTTTCAATCTCTACTCTTACAAAGTGAACCTAAGTGGATGGAGTTGATGTGAAATACCTGGGATCAGAGGCTTGGTAAACCAGATGACCCCATAGTCCCACTACTGAGTATATACCCTGAGAAAATCATAATTCAAAAAGACACACGTACTTCAGCATTCACTGCAGCACTATTTACAATAGTTTCAGCACTAGTTACAATAGTCACTATTACTATTTACAATAACACTGTTTACAAGGGAAGCAATCTAGATGCCCATCGACAGATGAATGGATAAAGTAGTTACTGTGCATACATATGATGGAATGTTACTCAGCTATAAATAGGAGATTTTGAATCAGTTGAACTGAGGTGGATGAACCTAGAACCTATCATGCAGAATGAAGTAAGTCAGAAAGAGAAAAACAAATATCATATACTAACGCATATACACAGAATCTAGAAAAATGGTACTGATGAACCTATTTGCAGGGAAGGAGTAGACACCGGGGCTTCCCAGGTGGCACCGTGGTAAAGAATTCACCTGCCAATGCAGGAGACACAAGGGACATGGGTTCAATCCCTGGGTCAGGAAGATCCCCTGGAGGAAGAAATGGCAACCCACTCTAGTATTCTTGCCTGGAAATTCTATGGACACAGAAGCCTGGTGGGCTACAGTCTATGGGGTCCCCAAGAGCCAGACATGACTGAACACACACACAACAGAAATATAGACAGAAAGAACAGATTTGTGGACACAGCAGGTGAAGGAGAGGGTGGGATGAACTGAGAGAGTAGCACTGAAATATATGCATTACCAAACGGGAAACAGATAGCTAGTGGGAAGTTGTTGTCTAACACAGGGAGCTCAGCCTGGTTCTCTGTGATGACCTAGAGGTGTGAGGTGGGATGGCGTGGGCGGGAGGGAGGCTTATGAGGGAGGGGCTATATGTATCCTTACAGGTGTTTCACGTTGTACAGCAGAAACCAACACAACATTGTAAAGCAATTATCCTCCAATTAAAAAAAAAAAAAAAACGGTAAATCCAGACTGGAAACCAGCCTGGCTTCAGCATTTAGGTAATGACTGTCATAGGTTCTGTGCTGCCTCTGGTAAGTCTAGAATATTAACAAATAATTCAACAGATGTGGCAATAGGTCACCTCAATATCTCATAATAACATTACCAGACAAGATTTTAGAACTTGTGTTGGAATGTTTTATGAAAGATGATTCTCTTTAAGCTCAGACGGACTTCCTTTCAGACAGAACCACTTGCAGAAAGTTTATAGATCAAGTGACATTCTAGGCAATTAAGGCCTCAAAGAGCCTAGGAAGGATGCATAAGCTTTCAAAAATAATTCACACTGTGGCAGAAATGCAAATTGATTGAAGTTACAGTGTCACTCAGAAAGTTTGCTAGTCTTTTTCAGAATGACATGAAGCAGTGACAGACAATTGACAGGGACAGCCACTTCAATGGAAGTTGACAGAAGGACTGGGATGCCTTAAAAAGAGGGGAAAAAATCCAGAGGGAAATAGCGTAATAAGAAACTGCTTTCTTCCCATTTTTTCCTTTGTACATTTTTAGATATAGATGTTGACACATTCTCTTTTCTAATTTTTTAAATCAAAAGCCTGCCTTTATAATTATCTTCTAAGTTTTCCAATAGTACTTACTATTGTACTTTGCATTTAAACAAAAACACCTTAACTAAATAAAACAGAGTTTATAAAATAGAACATAGGATGCCATCTGCAGAAGAGTGCTCAGAATTTAGGGAAAATGTAAAGGTGTCTATTTTCTACATCAACAGCAAGCTCAAAACAAAAAGCTTAAAGTTTTTTCTTGAAAGCTCCAAAGTTGTAAAACTTCTGATTGGTTTCTCATCATAAACCTAAATGAGTGGAGATTAGCTTGTGACTGGGTAGTACTAGGAGCTTAGAGCTGGAAAAAATTTCTGCTGGTAAATTTTACAAGCATGGGACCAGTTGCACAGATGGGCGAAGAAGGTTTACCATCTTCACTTAATGAGTAAACATCATTTACTCATTACTGACTGAAACTCTGATTCATGTCTGTTCTGCTCCATATCACTGTCGTTCATTAAAAGCAACACGCATTCCCATAAGAAGCAAATTTCCTATGTTCAGTGTCTGGGCTATATTAGAGTATTATAAATATACATATGTAGGTATATGTGTATATCTACATATGTATATAAGTTATATTCTTATACATACTTTAACCATTTTATGTAGTTTAAACTATTGCCATTAACTACCATGTGACTACTAGTGATTATAAATACATATATTTATACAGAAACATACAATATGTATATGTACTACAAGTAGTTCTACAGTAGTTTAAACTACATATAATCCATTTGATTCTCTTGTGGCACAGGAAATCTATTTCAATTCATTATTGCTGAGATTTGTCAAGCTCCCTCCATGTGGCATTCACTTTGCTGGACTTCAGAACACAGTGATTAAGTCAAACTATGGCTCTCATTCGAGTTCCTTCCCTAAGCATACGTGTTCTTGCCTTAAAATTACACCTTCCAGAACCTTAACTGTTACCGTAACAAAAATAAATTTTTGAAAGACCAGTAAATGTTCCATAGCAGGATTTCTGCACCTTATAAGGTAGAGAACTGCTGGGTTACAGTGTCCTATCCACCTCCACATCCAAGAATCTATTCTCAGGAGATGTTTATGAACAATAAACTCATAGAACAAGAAGAAAGGTTCACGTCTCTCCCTCTCTTATGAAGGCCTGGTTGAGGAGCTGACAGAAGCAAAAGAGAACTCTGCTCACCTTCAGGAATGTTCAAGACAATACCTGTATTCAAATGTTAAATAAAACCCAAGCAACATATAGTGTTCTGAATATAGGGTCTCAGTATTCAGATGAGAATAGGAAGGGAGTTCACGGGAAGTTTTATATTTTTAGATTTTAGACATGCCTTTGATTCACAAGGAACAAGAAGGTGGAGAAGTTTTAGTGCCCGTGGAAGATTTTCTTTGCTTTCTGCCCAACACCATTTCCATTCACTGTATAAGAAAGACCCTTTTGGGCTAAGTCGCTTCAGTCGTGTCTGACTCTTTGCAACCCCATGGGCTGTAGCCCGCCAGGCTCCTCTGTCCATGGGATTCTCCCAGGCAAGAATACTGGAGTGGGTTCCCATGCCCTCCTCCAGGGGACATTGCTGACCTAGGGATCGAACCTCTGTCTCTTAATTCTCCTGCACTAGCAGACAGGTTCTTTACCACTAGCGAAAAGCATCTGAAAAAGAATATATACACACACACAGACACACACACACACGTGTGTGTGTCTGTGTCTGTGTGTGTGTTTGTATGGACATGTATAACTGAATCATTTAGCTATATACCTGAGACTAACACAACATTGTAAATCACCTATCAGTTCAGTTCAGTTCAGTTCAGTTCAGTCACTCAGTCATATCTGACTCTTTGCGACCCCATGAATTGCAGCATGCCAGGCCTCCCTGTCCATCACCAACTCCCGGACTTTACTCAAACTCATGCCCATCGAGTCGGTGATGCCATTCAGCCATCTCATCCTCTGTTGTCCCCTTCTCCTCCTGCCCCCAATCCATCCCAGCATCAGGGTCTTTTCCAGTGAGTCAACTCTTCACATGAGGTGGCCAAAGTACTGAAGTTTCAGCTTCAGCATCAGTCCTTCCAGTGAACACCCAGGACTGATCTCCTTTAGGATGGACTGGTTGGATCTCCTTGCAGTCCCAGGGACTCGACTATACTTCAATAGAAATAAATAAGTCAGTTTAAAAAAATCTGTTTTTTAGCTCTGCTTCCTCACAAATATGTATATATAATTTAAAATTTAAAATCAGACTATTACTCATACCAGTTTTTAAGCTTGTGGTTATTAATAAAAATATACAAATGTATTAAGCATAATGCTTGACACATAGTGATCAATGAGTTAATTGTTATTAATCTGTATTCATATAATGTATAGCAATTGGTGATCTATTGGTGCCCATCAAGACTGCTGTCTTGTAGAGAAAGTATTATTGATTTTTTTTTCTCTCCTCAACACTTAACAATGTCCTTAGCAAACCAAAGGATTTCAATATGGATTTGTTTAATGATTAAACAATGCATTTTCAACAATGGGAATGATATTTAACCTAGTTTCACTCTCATTAGTAAATTTTCAATTAGTTTGCATTACTATATTTAGAATGCCTACATATTGAGAGCATAATGCTAGTTGAGTATCCCATGAGTAAATCATTTTCTCTTTAACTTCCTCATTTACTGGGGCAAATGAATGGAGTGTATAAATAATGTGATTTGTTTGAGAAACCTCTGCTGAAAATTCAATTATAAATCACTGGCCTTTATTTTTATTTAAATACTTGGACTTGAACATTAACACATATTCATGAAAACTATTCTCTCTTCAGGCCTATTAAATACAATGACATTTCACTTAGAACTCATAGTTTCATTGTAAATAAAAACAATATTATTCATTTTTACATATGATCAAGTTTTAGCCAAATCTCTTTTGCCAGATTAGCTAAAATTACATGGAATTCACTTTTGTTAATGGAAACTTGTCACTCCAACACGGTCCTGGAGAAATGAGAAGCACATTTCAGGTTCAAAGGACAATTCTTGTGAGGCAATTGTGCTGCATGTTATGTAAACTGGTGAAACAATGTATTTTTTCTGGCCCAACACACTGCACCCAAGAACAGAGCTATATTAATGTGACCAACTTGAACTATTTGCCTGGGACTTGCCCAGTTTTAGAACTAGATTTTTTGTATCCAGAGAAATCCCTTAGCCCTGAGCAAACTGGGATAGTCAGTAACCCTAACTGAAAAGAAACAGAATTATTTAGACCAACGATTTTTAGGTGTAGCATTTTTGCCCCATACCCACCTCCTCCAATACACACACACATATGTGCACACACATGCACAAGCGCACACACACACACTCCCCTAGTGGTTTAATAGTGTCTAGACATTTTTGGTTGCCATGACTTCAGGGGATGAGCAGTTGATACTAGCATGTATGAAGTAGAGGTTTCCCAGGTGGCGTGAGTGGTAAAGAATCCACCTGCAATGCAGGAGATGCAAAGGACACAGATTTGATCCCTGGGACGGAGAAGGAAATGGCAACCCACTCCAGTATTCTTGCCTGGAAAATTCCAGGGACAGAGAAGCCTGGCGGGCTACAGTCTGTGGGGTCGTAAAGAGTAGGACATGACTGAGTGCACATGTGTACACACATCTGAAGGAGAGGCCAGGGATTCTGCTAAACATCCTACAATGCACAGAACACCACCCCACTCAACCTCCCCCAAACAAATTATCTGGTCCAAAATGGAAACTTTGGTGTAAATAAACCCTTAAAACCAAGGGTTTTCATGCCCTACAAAGTTTTGCTTCCTTTATCAAAGTTGATCCCCCATCCACTTTTTCTCTTTTAGTTTCAAGATGGGGATACTTATTTGTAAAGAAAAAAAAAATCTTTAACTCTTTGGAATAAAATCAGTCTTCATTGCTTTAGGAATGAAACGTCAGTTTTTCACCCCAGCTTTTTTCCCATTAAACTAGCATCCTCTATGCTCAGTAAAACAACTTCAGGAAACTGGCACTTAGAAGTCTTACAATCATTCTGTTGCTCTTTGTAAATCACCTCCTTTCACCCTGATAAAGATTTCATGAGTATATCTCCCTTATTCCAAAAGCTAGGCTTTTCACTCTCCCTGCATGAGGCCTATTTGGGTTTCATCAGTGACGTAGAAGTTTACATCCCCATATTTGAAACTAATCTTTCTATATGCACTCTGATTTCACTTCCTCCGATGGCTCTGAATGTCCAGATCCAGGCTCAGTATAGTAGATACTATATGGTACTTTGCCCAGATCCTTTTTAGGGTGGAAGCATTCATTGCCCAACTTCTGGCAATACTGGCTTCAACGTGCTCACAGCTGTCTCTCACTGGGCACTGTTTTAGCCACAGGTAATATCTGGCTGATTTGCACATATAAAGGCCCAGGAGTTATCTTGACTCAATGTGGGACAACACTAAAGGCAGTTATGGTTAACGCTAAACCAGTCCGGTTTCAGAACTCCCTGTAGGATATTCTGTGGTTGCAAGTTGGTTGTCAGCCAGCTTCTGGCTCTGCTCAATTCTGCCGCCCTCACTTTCTAACAGGTATTATTTATTGAGACCCATTCCCAGCAAACCTTCTCTCCATCACAGAGCCTCTTTCCGAGGGACAGATTCTAAGTTGCTCAGTGGTTCAACCCCAGGCTTATGAAGTCTACCCTTTCTCAGGTCTTTCTGGCTGAATCCTCACTTTGTCCAATCTTGTCCATTGTCAAGAAGTCCATGTTTCAGTTGAAACCCCTGTACCATATGTTCATGATTAAAAAAGGTCTAAGATAAACTGCTTGAAAGTCTTAAATAAAATTGGGTCTACCTTATTATGAAATTCCCTAAATCACAGAATACTAAAAGTTTAGGCTATCAGACACAGAGAACTGTGTCTGTATTCATCCAAAACAGCAACCACCACAAAACCTGAGATGTAATGTCACATCCATCTCTGTTAGAACATCTGTCAAGCTAGATTGCCATGCAGTTTTTTAAAAGCTAATAGGAAGCATCAGCAATATAAAAAATGCTTAGTGCTATCCAGACATGGCTCCTCTGTCTAATTAAATTCCACTTCTTTTCCCAAGTTACAAATGAACTAGGAATAATATTCTGGTTGACAGAAGTCCTGTAATATTAGTAGTAAGTAGGTTTTATTCAAAATGACTTGTTCAAAGTGTATTTAATATTTTTGTAAGTGCTCAGTCCTTAAAGATTTCCACAGCCCCCAATCCCCCAGTCCCTGCCTTCACATTCCCCCACTTCTTTATAATCACTCATCCAAGCACCTACCACCTTCTCTCATGAATCACAGGGCCCCTCATGACTTTCAATCTTCTAATTCTTGGAGCACAAACCTGATTTCTGCCAGGCACATATGAATAGTTCTGTCCTTCCATCAATCATCTGAAAGACTCGATGACTAGGGAAGAGAACTCGGTTCTTGATTTTTTTTTACCCCTATCTTATTTTAAAATGTCAAAAGTGGAATCAATGGGCCACAGAAAGGGACTATTAAAAGGAAAAAAGCAGATATGGGAAATGAAGTTCATGATCCAGAGAGCAGGAATTTGCTCTTGATGCACCTGGTAAATGTATATTGGTGAAATTGACCTAAAAGCATGTGAAAAACAGACTTCTGCAATCCAATATTATTAGTTACACATGCATGTGACATGTCCATTTCCTCTCCTAAAAAGTGGTTTCCTCAATGGTCACAGCAAAAGAACTATATATGCCAGTTCAGCTAGAGTAACTTTGTTTTACTTTCCTGATCAACTCATGGGCAAGTTTGTATGCGGTCTAATTCATTAAGGAACCCCTTCAAATCCCTGCTCTGAACTGGGCACTATAATCCTGAATGACCCCTGTATTAAAGTTATACTAAAGGTATTTTAATGTCTAGAAGTGATGGCCTACCAACACAGAGAGATCAATGCCATTGAAAGGAAAAACTATGACTGGCCAATCTTGGTCAGACCCAAGGAGGAGCAAGGGGAAAGCCAAGGCCAGAAGCATTTATTGGGGTTTCTGCTGGAAAAGCAAGGCAGAGCAGAGCAGGGTAAATAGCTTAGGATTGGCTAGTTTTATTCATTCCAGTAGGCCTTAGGGCATAGGTACCTGGCCTTAGGTTGATTTACAGCAAGTGAAGTATTGGCTTGATGGGTTGGATGGATCATCAAGAGTAGGGATGCAAGCAGAGAAGTGGGAAGACTGAACTTGATCACATTAGTGCAAGTGAAAGATGATGGTGGCATGAATTAGGTTGCTGTGAGTGAGTACAGTAAGCAGTGGGTATAAGATAATTTTACACCATTTTTGGAAATGGGTCCTTGGAGGTCTTACACCCAAGAATTCACTCTATTCTGAAATACTGGTGGGGCTTTAGAGAGGGCACTTTAGAGGTGTGGCAGAGTCATGGAGAGTGACTCCTGAGAACATACCTGTCAAGCTATCCAGGAAAAGAAATCAGACTCCAATCTTCAGCAGTGGTCCCTATTCTGCCTTGTTCATTGGTGTTCTCCTAAGTCTTTGTACCGTGTCTGATACACTGATAAGACTATTTCAGCACCAAGTGGAAGTGAAAAGCTCTGCTGCCATATCAGAGTCTATATAAGAGCTTATTGGAACCCAGGCAAACTTACTAACTCCACTGCCCATTTCTTTCAAACTGGAGAGAGACAAGGCAAGACCCAACCACATCTTGATATCTAAAGGTAAGATAATATCATCGTGAAAACAGCCTTTGTATCATAAGAATCAAGGGACATAACGGGCTTTTTTCTCCTTCTGTTGCTTGATCTTCAACTTTGTATTATATGACAAGGTAACATTTTTACGAACAAGTTGAGTGTCTGTGATCAGCCTTCCTATGAAATTAGTTTTGTCCCAAATGCCTGTTATTCCAGTTGTTAAATTACTTCACGTCATGCTCCAAAGCTTATATAGTATACAACAATCAAACGGGAACAACACTTTGCATAGTGTTAAGCGCCAAATATTCTCTGACACTCCAGTAACTGAACAACAGCCAAAAAATATGTGTTTGCTAAGCTTCCTTGCTGCCCTGGCTGCCAAGTGAGCCCAGCTTGGGAGATATTGGCTTGCCAATGTCAGTACCATGTTAATATTGTTATTATTCTCTCTGAGTGAAGTATATAATACCATTTCCTCTAAAGGTATTATTGATAGTGAGGATTACCATTACAATTTGTATAATTATTGCAGCACCAATAACTGAGTCCCCTTCATCAAATATTTATGTAACTATGCTGGCTCTTAACAGCAATTCAGATTTTAAAGGTGTTTGATGGACTGTTTCATAGAATCTTTGCTACCCAGCTGAATATTTAATTCACAAGTAAGTTTCCTAGGCACTCAAGAATAAGGAAAACTAGGGCACTCAATAAGATTTTGCTCACAGGTCAATGAGGATGAACCAGGGGGCATTCACCTGGGTGAGGAAGCCTCCTGCTACTGTGATCAGTTAATATTTTTCCTGCTTTTTATAGTCAAGTGTAATAGCTCCTCCTTTACTTTGCATCAAGTGCATATCAAAATTAAAATAACTGTTTTTTTGGTAAGTGAAAGAAATAAAGGAGACATTGCAAAACTATTTAATACCTGGCTGTATGGTCAAGACAGAAATCTTTTTCCTTCCCTGATATCACAAAGGACACACAAAAATCCTCCTGGAACTCTGGAGCTCAATCTCAGCCATTTTGAACCTTGGAGAATATCATAAGTAGCTTCTTGGTCTATCAAAGATTTGATGCTCTGGGGATTCTCAAAAGATTGAGAGGGGATGTGAAGACTTATTAGAAGAGGGTGTGTGGGGGGTAGGCACGATATGATGTCATGGGTATTTGAGTCGGAGGATAACAGAAACGAGAGAGGAGGAGCCAAAATAGGGAGTAAAAATCGAATTTTTCCAGGCTCTGTAGAAGATCCATATTACAGGGGCCTGATGCAATCTCTCTTTAGGAGAGTGATGCTTTAAAACCTACAAGTATTTACTTAAGAAAGGGCAATAGGGTTATGTGCATTCTTAGCGTTAAATTAAAGAAGTGTCTGGCGTGGTATTAGAGAGTCCCCACCACAACTGTACCATGAAGGTGATGGGCAATTAGCCTTCATTAGCAAATTGGGGCCTGGGCTAACCCTGCTCACTGTCTGATTATACAGACTGTGAGACAGTCCATGCCACTTAATCTGGACCCAGGTAATAAGCACATCTTAATTAAGATGCCCCGCTGGGAACCAATTTAATGCAATATATATAATAGGATTTCAATTCTGGTTTAGCATCTTTGTGCGAGATAACAGGGGTGGCTGGAGAAGCTTTGTGTCACTAATTTCACAAACTGAATACAATCTCAGTATCTCAGCATGAGTATTTTGAAAGCTCAGAGGAGAAAAAAAAATTGAAATAACATCAACTATTTTAGAATGGCGTAAAAGGAACAGCTTTTAAATGCCTTTTCATCAGTGTCTCATTTTTAGAAGCTATGTTTAAGAGCACTGATGATAGCATCCATTGATCTCTTTTCTCTTTGTGTGGGGACTTTGTAGGCTGTTCAATATTTCTTGAATTAAAAAAACAGTGCTTTCCCCCAATTCCTTTTTTGATAACTTGAAGGAGAAAGAAGATTTGCCCTAATATCCTGAACTGAAGAAAAAATAAAATAGATTATGAAGAAATCTTTAATAAAATTAGAGTGCTGGGGATATGTTTTTAATGCTTTATGTGTTGATTTTTATGAAAACAGAATAGTTCAGTTTGATCAAAATGCATACAATCATCTGCCTATTCATCCATCCATCCATCTGCCCATTTATCCACCCATCCATTTATCTATTTTCCATTAATTTGTTTATTCAGTCATTTGTTTCACAATTTTTATTGGGTATCTATAAAATCCCAAGCCCCTTAATAAATGTTGGATATTGGCATATGAATAAGTTAATGTTTGAGGAAGCTACCTTCTCTACAGGTTATACACACAAAGAAAACTGGACTAGCAAGGGCTATTGATGTAAAGAACATCAGGATGGGGAGGAGTTGGCACATGGTCCAGAATATGGACTTGATGATTCATTATGCAAATGAGTAGGATTCTATGGGGCCTTCCTACAACAGACCCCGCCCTCTCCACATACACCATATCCTCTGCCTGTCCCTCATTTGTAAAAAAAAACAAAAACAAAAAAACTGTCATCTTGAGAGACCTGCCCTGAGTCACAAAAGCCTGGCTCAAGAATCAGTGATTCAAAGGATGGAAACATGTAGTGACCAAAAAAAGGCAAGTGGTAACAACTGCCAGGAGAAGGGGCAACAGCTAAAACAGTGAAGCAACCACACGCAATCACAGCAGCTGAGCTTCTCCCTGGCTTACACAGATAACAGCATCTGACGCGCATTTCCCAGTTATTTTATAGATGTCAAAACCCCACCAAACGGAAGAAGTGAATTACTTGATGACCATGAGTATGCAGTCCCCAGACTAGCTGGAGCCTCAGGATTGATGAGGTTAACTCCTATGACACACTCTGTTATCTCATGACCAACCAATCAGAGGACTGTGCCTCAGCTGATCACGTAGCCTGTGACTCCTTTCTCTAACCTGCCTTTAAAAATGCTTCCCTAAGACCCACTGGGAAGGATGGGGGTTTTGAGCATGAGCTGCCCTGGAGTCCTCACTTGGCACCCGCAGTAAATACTGTGTTTTCTTTCACCACAGACCAGTGTCAGGAAGTTGGGTTAGTGGACCCATGTTTGGTTCAGTAACAGTTTCAGTAAATATTGGGAGGTGGTCTGAATCAGTGAGAAGTGACTGGAAATTGTAATTTAGAATTTTATACAAAATCTTTTTGAAGTTCTTTCTCCTCAAGCCAGTTTTAGTCCAGAATGTTATGTTTCCCAAGTTATAGAGTTTCATCTACAACATAAAATAGTTCCAACTAATACATTCTATTATATATATATATACACACACATGTATATATATATATATATATATATACAAGATATATCCACTTATATCTGTATCTTTCTGCCACACTTTAAGCTTTCTGCATGGCTTATTACTCTTACTATTTCTCCCTCCATTTATATTCTAAGCATTTTTTTCAGGTTATCCTCTTTTTTGAGAGGGTAGGGTAGAGAATGATGGCAGGCATCTTTTGCATAACTCACGGAACTGTGATCCTCACGTGAGTGAAGGCCTGGTGTACAAAATAGGAAAGCCAGCTCCCTGGGGGCTTACATATTGATGAGCTTTAAGGAATAACAGATAGGGACCTTGAATATATAACCTCTATTCATTTCATTTTGTTTGCCAGAGACTGCAAAAAAGCTCACAGCAGTGAACTGTAACAAATGGAAACCTTGATTTCAATTGCATCACAATTTTGGGACTCAGGGTAGATGAGTTAAATGCCTATGCTTAATTTAATTAACTATTTTAAAATCAATTGCATTTATGTGACTATCTCACATTTAATAGAATACCTACCAGTTATTATATTATATCTTTAAAACAATTATATTCTTTAAAGCAAGTCAGTACATTTTGATATCTTACCTCACCCTCTTAAACTCCATAAGTTTCCTTAGGCCAGTTAGCAAACAGCTATTCAATAAATATAACTAATTGCTGTTCTAACTTCTGCTAATGCAGATTGTATGTCATAAACCAAACAATGGCTAAGAAGCTATATTTTGCAAGCAAGTGTAGAGGAAAGGTATTAGATTGTCAGAGTGGAATTTCAAAGCTATTTCCACTACCTTAGGGAGCCAGAAATTATGAATAATAATCATACATATTTATTATAGTGTTTAAAACTTTGTAAATCATTTAATGTGCACTTCATCTGTTCATTCCAATGATTCATCTCTGACGGCCAAATCATCACTTTCCTTTTACACATTAATAACTTCATATTCTGAAAAGTTGGCATTGAGCAAATCACTGAAATAATTCAAACACAATCATGTGGAATTTTGAACTTGGGCTTTTTTTTTTGCCCCAAGTTCATGTGACTTCAAGGGTCTCAAGTGACAAAGAAAACCTTATACATTTGTAAGGTTTTAACAAATGGCATTTTTGTGTCTTCCTCTATGTTGTTATTGCTGCTCAGTAGCTAAGTTGTACCCAACACTCTTGCGACCCTAAGGACTGCTGCCCACCAGTCTCCCCATCCATGGAATTTCCCAGTCAAGGAAAATGGAGTGGGTTGCCATTTCCTTCTCCAGGGGATCTTCCCAACCCGGGGATCTCCTGCATTGGCAGGGAGATTCTTTACCACTGAACCACCAGGGAAGCCTGGTCTTCCTCTATAGACCTTCCCTAAAACTTTTCTAAGTGACAGATAATAAAAACTAAAATACAACCAAAGTTAACACCAATAAAGCACTTTGAATGTTCAGTACATCATTTAGAGTGCTATGCTGTGTGTTAATCATTACAGGTCTCCTGTGGAACAGCTGTTGTTATTATTTCCATATAACTAACTAAAAGTTGAAGAGGTTAAGTGACTTGCCCTGGATGGTTTAGCCTTAGGGCTGGCGTCCAGTCCTGGCCAGTGAGGCTCTTAGGAACACCAAGCTCCCCTTCTTGTTGGTGTCCATAAGGCACTAGTGTTTACTGCCTCATATATACCACTCAGAATTCTAAATTTTATTCTAAATTTGAAAGGCATGTACCTTTGCCTCCTGTTATTGCCTAGGAAATTGCTGTTCTGTTATTTCCTACACAGAAGCATGAAGGCTTGTCTTGCAAACCTGAAATTCTCAGCAAACCTCAGCGCATTATTATCCTTGAACTGTTTAGTTTGCTGAATTATTTCTAAGTTGTATGTCTGTCTTTGTAGGTGGTTGCTGGTAGCCTGGGACAACAACAATAAGACACCCTTTTTAATTAGCTCAAAGATAAAATGGGTTAATTGGAATGAATGAGGCAGTTGGAACTTACAGAAACGAAAAGTCAATCATTCTCTTTCTTCCTCTGTTTTTCTCTCCCTTTTTTTCTTTCTTGGTCCTAACCCACCAAGGTCTCTGATCTCTCCTCTTTTCTTTGCCTGTTTTTCTTTTCTTTGTTTTCTATTACTCTGGCTTTCTCTGCTTGAGTATGAGGAACGTGGTTAGAGAACGGATGTGTGGACACAGCGGAGGAAGGAAGGATGGGACAGGATGGGAGATTAGTATTGACACATATACATTACGATGTGTAAAATAGGTAGCTAGTGGAAAGCTGTTGTGTATAGCACAGGGAGCTCAGCTGAGTGCTCTGTGATGACCTAGAGGGGTGTGATGTGGGCGAGGGGAGTGAGGTCGGAGGGAAGCGCAAGAGGGAAGAGAATATGTATAGCTGGTTCACTTTGTTGTATAGCAGGAACTAACACATATTGTAAAGCAATTACACTCCAATACTAAGATAAAGTAATACTAAAAACTAAAAACCTAAAGAAAAAAAACAAAACAAAAAAGACCACCATTACCTGATTGATTCAGGAGCATCTCTCTTTTAATTCAAATTATTAAGAATATGGGCTTCCCTGGTGGCTCAGATGGTAAAGAACTTGGCTGCAATGTGGGAGACTCAAGTTCAATCCCTGGGTTGGGAAGATCCCCTGGAAAAGGGAATGGCAATTTCTGAGTTTTTAAATTCTATTCCATTGATGTCTTTGTTTACCCCTCTGCCAACTTCTCTACCAATTCCACAGTCTACTAGGCTTCCCTTGTCACTCAGTCAGTAAAGAATCTGCCTGCAATGCAGGAGACCTGGGTTCAATCCCTGGGTTGGAAAGATTCCAACCTGGAAAATCCCATGGACAGAGAAGCCTGGCAGGCTACAGTCCATGGGGTCACAAGAGTCGGACACGACTTAGTGACTAAACCACCACCACTAGTGTAGCTATATAATAATTCTTGGAATTGGGTAGACCGATTTCCTCTTACTTTATCCTTCCTTTTCAAAATTATTTTAGCTATTGTAAATCCTTGGTGTTTCTATACAAATTTGAGAACAATCTTGTTTATATCCACAAAAAATTGCTGGGGTTTTGACATGAATTGTGTTAATCTGTATATCAGTATCGGAAAAACTGACATCTTCACTATGTGTGTCTTTCCATCATTAAACATAGTGTATGTCTTCACTTATATAGATCTTCCATGATTTCTTTCATCAACAATATGTACTTTTCAGAAGAGAAAAATGGTGACACTTTATTATATTAACATGTTTTCCTAAGGATCATCTTTCTATTCCTAGCATAAAATCACTTTGTCAGAAAAAAAAAGTATTAAGAGATATACATGCTATATCTTAGCCCTGCCTATGTATTAGTCTCCCTGATCCTAATAACTGTGACTAATGTAGATAGAGTTAAAAGAGGACCAGGTGACCTTTCGGGAATCTTAGGATCACTTTTACAGTAGTTATTGTATATTGCTGACCATTTCAAAGCTGAATGAGCAAGGCCAGTGCTTCAACTCCCAAAATAGTTGTTTACAAGCTGTCTTAGTTTATTAGATCAAGAAGTTTGGGTGAAAAAAGGGAACTAGACCTCAGAATCTAAGACATGGACTAATTTTCCAAAATAGCAAATGAGATCATTGTCTCTGATGATATGTTTATGGTCTAGAAAACTTGGTTTTCTATTCTGAAGCTCACATACCATTACAACATTCTAGGGAGCCATAAATTTGTATAGATTTTCTGGGAACTTATGCTCATTGAGTCAATCTTGCAGTTTCAAAATATTCTACAAAGGTAGTGTTAATAGCCATTCTAAGTGAGAAATATGGAGCAATTTATACCAAATATTAGTCAGCCTATCAGTAAAGGCTGGTTCATAGCAGGCATAAACAATTGAAGATGTAGCTGCTGCCACAATATTTCAGACCTTAAACAGCTAGATGATTTGCATGAATGAATGTTGCTTGGCAATGGTTGGTTAAATAGACAAAATGTTAATACCTGCCAAAATCTATGGCCTTTGGGAGACAGTAGAATTCCCTCCACTGTCCACTCTTCACCCGCTGGTAGCCTTCTCTGATGAATGCTTGCTTCCTCCACCAAGTGTTTACTTGGTAAGTAAAATTTCATTCAATCTTGTACATTCTCCTGTTGACAACGACTAGTGGGCTTGCTGAAGAGGCCCATTTTTGGGAGGAGGGGACAGTGAGTTCTTGAGTTGAAAGGAGTCGCGGGGAACTACTGATGGAAATGAGTACACTTGACAGATGCACATCAGTGCTGTTGGCTCAAGGTAATTGAACAGAGGCCCTCAGCTCCTGGACTGATGTAGGAAGAGAAAAGGCATCTTTACTGTCACCAAAGGCCAGGGCGGGACGTACTAGATTCACTGTACTGAATCAGTTCCCTGTGCCGGATTTGTGGACAGTCAGCACACTGACATAGAAAATTCCATGTGTCTACAGAATAATATGTTAATAAAGTTTTGGTTCAGGAAGGTTGAGATTCCTCAGTATATTAGAGAGATGTATATGTAGGAATTTCATTACATGTGGTATAAATAGCAGAGGAATAACATTTTAAAAAATTTAACAAAATAAAGGTAGATAAGATGACTTTCTACCTTACAATGATATACAACTATTTTGTTCAGTTTTTTTTATTACACATTAGAAAATTGACGTTCAAAGAATCTGAGTCGTTTGTTTAAAATCCCAGGATTCGTTTGGATAGTTCAAAACAATAATTATGTTTTATTGATTTTTTTCCCCAATGCTCTTCTCTTTAGCACATCACTCAAAAATTAAAAAGACAATGCAAACAGAGAAAGAACAAACTTCCAATTTGGAAAAAAAAGTACAATAGGGAGTTCATAGACAATAATCTAAATGCGTTCAACTGATGGTCTACTGAAAAATTTAATCTTTCGAGGCTCAAAAGAGTTAATAGAATTTTTTATTACATTTCCCACTGTGTCCACTTTCAGTTGTCTCAAAATTGAACACAGAAAGAAGAACTTTCATTTTTGTGACTCTTTCTATCCCTGCGTAACAATAAGACACTGATATACTCAGGGTTTTAAAAAAAATGGTTGGAATGGGCTATATCACTTTTTCTTACAGGCAACATGAGAATCAAAACTTCTTGATCAAATTATTAGTTTGGGAAAGAGGAAGAATGAGACACTGTAATGACTGAGTCAATCATCAAAACTTCAGCCAGAAGTATTATGTGGGTGCTATTCAAAATCTGCTTGAATAAAGACTGCCCCCCCCCTTTTTTGGTTTCTTCCCTTAGAATCATTTCATATCGCTTTTTGATTCCAGAGATACAGTATTATTCATGTTTTGAAAAGTAATTCAAAGTTTCCACTTCTAAGAAACTTATAGAATATACAGAATTGAATGAGAAGGGCAGGAAGACTGTCCTAAAGTGCCCAGAAACCCTCCTTGTCTGGTCCCATGCTATTTGCTCTCTTAATTATCTACAAGACACATCTCAAATCACTATTTCCACAGATATCACCATTTCTCTCAAATAAAATTTTATCCAGATGTTTATTGAACCTTCTTGAAATGTATATCAAAACTTTCCCATACACAGCCCTCTTAATGACTCCCCTCACATCAAAATTTCTCCTACTCTGAGCCTCTGAAACTGCAGTTCTTTCGTATATTCTCTTTGTTCTGAAAAGATTTCCTGACCCTACTAGCTTCTTGGAAAGCTTGTCATGAAGAATCTTTATCTCTTCTCCTAATCATTAGCTTCTCTGAACACATACGTACATGTATATAGTCTAGTCTTTCATTTGTATGGATTTAATTTTATTTTTAATTTAATTTTCAAAACACCCGCCATTTGTGTGTGTTGGGACGCAGGACTCCCCTTTATACACCAGATTTTGGCTTTTGCTTATCAGATAACGAACTATTTCACTTTCTCACGTAGTGTGTCTACCTGCTGTCACCGTTCACATCGGTAGCATACCAGTTTGTGCAGCTACTTGAACACTTACTGAGTTGTGGACAAGAGAAAAGTACCACATTAGTGATGAAGTGGAGTATCAGAAAGTGTAAGGAAATTACAAGACAGATTCAGTATTAAAATGTACTTTGACAGGAGTCTAGGGTTAGCTGGACACTCATAAGCCAGCTATCCATGTGCTTGATATTGAAACAAAAGACCAGAGCTAAAGAAGTGATAAGAAAAGCTCATATTGTGTTATCAAAATTTTCATCTGAAATAAAAGGTAAAATCAGTGATAGAATATCAAGTGTTAGTTCTCTGAAAACAGAATTACCATAATAATTTGTAATTCTAATATTTACAATTTGCATCTTTGAATTTTGGCTGCATTTTCAGAAAAGTATTATTTATGAGGTTGGCAAATCCCTGCATTGCTTAGCTGGATTGACGAACATGACAATGACTCCTCCTTGCCAGTCTTTGGAATGGGGAGGAAAGATGCTACTCTTTTCATTTTTGTATGTGTGTGAGTGAAAATGGAGGCCCTGAGGTTAAGCTATCTCCTTTAATATCACGTGTTGGAGAAGACTCTTGAGAGTCCCTTGGACTGCAAGGAGATCCAACCAGTCCATTCTGAAGATCAGTCCTGGGTGTTCATTGGAAGGGCGGATGCTGAAGCTGAAACTCCAATACTTTGGCCACCTCTTGCGAAGAGTTGACTCATTGGAAAAGACCCTGATGCTGGGAGGGATTGGGGGCAGGAGGAGAAGGGGACGGCAGAGGATGAGATTGCTGGATGGCATCACCGACTTGATGGGCATGAGTTTGAGTAAACTCCGGGAGTTGATGATGGACAGGGAGGCCTGGCGTGCTGCGATTCATGGGGTCGCAAAGAGTCAGACATGACTGAGTGGCTGAACTGAACTGAACTGAAAGAAAGTAGGATAGAACCTGAATTAAAATTCAAGTTTTTGCCTTTATTTTAAGGGTTCTTCTCATTTCTTTATCCTATCTAGTATGAATATAGTTAACATAACCCATTAAATATATGGATATCTTTCCATAAGATGCCAAAGACCTATTAATCTGGTATGAAAAATAGTTATGACAATTAACTGACATAGAGTAATCTCTAATTGTAAAAACTTAATGAAAGTCTTTTTTATCCATCTCCTCATAATATATCCCTCACATTGAAACCTTTTCCTTCTCTTATGCCAAACATCTAAAATGTGATTCAATCCAGCTCACAGAGTTCTTGTCTCTCCTCTTTCCCTCCTGACTTAGCATTTTATTATGTAGATGACTTGAGTTGCTGTGTTTATCGTAACTCTCTTGCCTCCATGTATATATCAATATTCAAATTCCACACAGCCAAAAAGGAGAAGGTAGAGGATATATGATGGAAGGATCATTCTTTGACACTAGAGAGAGAAATATTTAAAGCGTTTATAAATTCTCTTTAAAACTCTTCTGCAAATATTTGGAATTTCACAAAGGAGCCATGAATATGGACAATGTGAATATGTGTATCAGATTTTCCACAGCAAGAAATGATCACTTTAGAATGTATTAGTAAAACAATTACGGTAATGAATGTCTGTCCTAAAATGAGTATTTCATCTTGGGCAGTGCTCTAATCTGTTCAGATCTAACACCTAGAAGATGCTGTGGTGTAACTAAAGGCAGGGAGTAGATAACACTTACAATGATTTTTAAGCATCTACCCAGAGGGAAGCAATTGAAGGCAGCAGTATTTTATCTCCTCACAAGCCTGAGCTGAATCCCACTGACTTGTGGCATGTTTACCAGGTATTAAACCTCATTAAGGGCTTCTTTGTTGGCCGAGGTGGTAAAAAATCTTCCTGCAATGCAGAGGACCTGGGCTCAATCCCTGGGTTGGGAAGATCCCCTGGAGAAGGGAATGTCTACCCACTCCAGTACTCTTGCCTGGAGAATCCCATGGACAGAGGAGCCTGGCGGGCTACAGTCCATGGGGTCCCAAAGAGTCAGGCACAGTTTAACAACTTAGACTTCCACACTTCAAACCTCATTAAACATTTTAACCTTTTTCTTAAAAATGTGGATACAAATACCAATCTCATAGTGTGAGTTAGGAGAATAAATGATTATAAAAGAAACTATCTGGCATAGTAGAAAGGATTCTCAATAACTCACATCCTTTACCTGTATCTTCAAATCCTAATGGAGTTTGTGTTTTCTATTCTCAACGCTTCAGCAAAAGTTTTTTAGATGAAAAAAGATAATATACATTTAAAGTAGCTAATGTGTCAACCAATAAATATAATGTCAATGTATGATAAATACAATGCCAGTATACAGGCTAATGCCTAATAAAGTATAGAAAATTGTTGTGTTAGAAGGTTTTGGTGGCAGGGAAAAGTCTATCAAGTGAATTAACATGGATAGGAGCAAGGAACAGAATTATAGTAGCAAACAGAAAGATTTATACAATTTTCTCAATAAGACAGGTCATGGTGAAAAGGGGAAATTCATTCATCAGTTAGGTCCAGGTGCTCAAAGAAGACAAAACTGTGTTCTGGGGGTATTTGTTGCTGCTGTTGGTCCCCTGCCAATCCGCTATGGTAGATGAACTTACAGATTTAGCTGTACCTCTCCAACCTGCTGAGTTGAGGACAGAACTTGGATAAAAAGTGCTTTATCAGTTATGGTTCGAAATGTGTGGGCTGCTGAACTACTATGCTGAGGCTTGCTTGAGTCACAATTAATTTGGAAATAAAATGGGTTAAAAGCTTTCATTCTGGAGAAGTAACCCCGTAACTTGACATAATTCAGTGTCAGACATAAGCACAATGTCCTCATTCTTTTTTCTCCCTGCCTTCCAATGATGCTGCACCAACACTACAGATTCCTTTCACCCCAGCCTCCTGAACTAGAAACATGAAGTCTCCTCAGTCCGTCCTCTTCCTCATCCACTGACATCCAGTCAAATACTCCTCCATGTTACCTGACTTTCCCATCCCATTACCACTGCCCTTTCGTCCATAATTTCTCTCCTGGACATTTGCAGTAGCCTTTCTCTCAGAATGGTGATTTTCAGCTTCTGTCCCTGTAATCTCCCCATCACTCTGAAGAGCCATCTTTCTGAAACTTGAATCAGCCATACAACTCTTTTGCTTGAACCTCTTCCATGGAATCTAGTGACAATTCACACGCTAAAAGCTTTCAATATGTCACATGCCTATCTTTGCAGAATCATGTAAGGCCACTTACTCCTTTTGCAGAATATTTTCAGCCATGCAGAATCGTCTGTCTTCTGAAAGTCATGGTTTCTCAGGCCCTTCTCTCTGTGCACGTGCTGTATCCTTTTCCTGGAATTCCTCATGTTCAAGTCTGCTGGGAAAGCATTTTTTTTTTTTAAAGCTCAGCTTGTTTAATATCTTACTCTTTTGTGAATCCTTGAATATCATTCCCTGCAATCACCACTAACCTCCACCATCCTCCCAAATAAAAAATAATCCCACCCTTCATTGAGCCATACAGCATAGAGATGAGATACTCTGTAGTCGGACAGCTCAGTTCCTGATGGAGTCACTTCCCCTCCACATTATTTCAGCCAGACAAGTTAAACTTTCTGACCCCAGGTAACCCTCAGGAAGATGAGAATGATCATAGTGCACCTACCACATTAGGCTATTGTGACTATCCAATGAGATTATATTTGTAAATATTTGATTCTGCATGTGGCACAGATGATGTGCTTAATAAATTATTGCTCTTTTTATTATGATTACCAAACACCATAAATCACTGTGATTAGTGTTGTCAACACTGGAGGGCTTGTTTACATGCCATTTCTTTGATAAGACTTCAAGTTCCTTGAGGGAAAGAACCACATTTTCATCATTTCTTCATTCTTATACCTGTGGTCCCCACACTGGTCTAGGACATGTTTTTTGAAGGCATGAATAATTTTTTTTTTCTAAAGTAAGATTCTTTTCTTTATGACAGCCTCATTTATTGACATTCACATCCCTTGTGAGAAGGAATTTTCAGCAGTGGTATTTTAGGAAAACACAACTGTGCTATACTTCAAAAAGACATTTCTTAGATGCCACGTTTAAGTGAGAATACCTCAGGAAACAGTTTCTACACAGCAGGCTGTGAGATTAAACAGGGCTGCCCTTGGTTCAAAGGCCCAGGCAGAAGCCAGTTTATTGCCTGCTAATCTTTGTAAAGTACACTACCCTGACCATTACCCACAGGTATCCTCAAATGCAATAAAACTCAATTACCTTGACAATATCTACTAGTAAAAGGAGAATGACTAGTAACTAATTTTTTTTTGTTGTTTAAATCAAATGCATTGGAAAAAGACCCCTTGCTATCTAATCATGAATCAATATTACCCAACAGCATTTCATAGGAAATAAAACTTTGAAATGAAGAGCCCCAGATAACCTAATTCACATTACAAATACCTCTTTGGTGATTTCTTTATGAGAGTTACTAAAATTAGATTACTGCATGCAAGAACCATAGAAATGTTCATACATTTTGACCCAGAGAGCTCAGTATGGAAATTATTAGTATAATCAAACAAATTAGGATGCCATTTATCTTATAGTTTTGGCAGGATTATTAAGTGAGAAGAAACATGTAATTTCATTTGAAAGCACCTGCTATACTTTTTATCTAGTATATGTTTAGTTAGATTCTAAACGTGTTTCCATGTGTTCTTTTGTCTTCCTTCCCTAAAGAGCAGCTTATTGTCTATCTGAGAGCAGTTTACTGACCATCTATAGATAGAAGCTCAATGTTCTCCCCCTTATAAGTAATTCCCCCTATAATATATAATCTTATATTAGGTTATATAAAACTATATATCATTATATATTTATATGATTATATAATATGCAGGATTTCATAATATATACAATTGTATATCTGATTAAATATCAATATATTTGACGCTATATTATACATACACATACGCATCTTTCCTCTAGTTCCTTCCTTCAAGGGACTTTCAGTTTTAGAAATAACGTGTGAAAAAGTCATTAACTTACAGTAACAGCAACTGTTTATTAAGCACACTGACTTGTAAATCAAGTATGTGTGTGTGTGTATATATATATATACGTATATAATTTCACATATCATAACTAGTTACATTTATATTTTATAGATAATTTACTTCATATGACTTCATTACATATTCTATATCACACATATATATACATCATTACTAATCATATACATATATGTATAGATGGTATTCCTTATAGGTATACAATTTAAACACTTTTACTAATAATTTACATATATCATTATACACATACACGAACACATAAACTGGTGGTTAAGTCCATGAAAGTATATATTCTCCAAAGTTGTAAAATGTTTCAATAGACAAAGTAATCACCTTTTTTTCCTCTTTCAATATGCTGGTTTTAGGGTTCAGTGTTGCAATAATTTTTGGAATGAAACTTTCCCAATTGAAAACTGTCCCTGTTTACCAAGCAAATATCCAATACAGTACATATTTCATTATCACAGTCAAACATCAAATTACTTCAAATCCCAGCTAATCTTTCATGACCTTGCCTACCACATTGTTACTGATCACAAAGTATACAGATAGAAAACATTCCCTTTAAAATATAGATAACACATTTTAATAAATAGTAGGGGCAAGACACTGCCTTTTCAGATACTGCCAACTAAAAGCTTACTAAAGGCTGCCAACAAAAGCACGGGAGGTGAATTCCCATGGTAAAGACTCAGCTACTGGGAATTCAGCTAGCTGTACATTTTCCAAACAGAATTGTGTTTTACAACCATTCTTATTACAGTAATTGGAACACTGGTATTACTTAATGGGTGACCTGAAAGATGAAAATGTGTCAATCACAAGATTTTGAAATGCTTTACAATTCTTCATTTTTTTTAAAGGGGAAAGTCACTAACTCCTAAATCATGGAGCTTTCTAATTTAGTTACTCATGTCCCTGTGATGTAAAAATCATTTCATAGACTAAGAAAATGAAAGCATGTCATGGCTTAAAACAAAAATAGCATTTCCTTTACTTTGATTTCAAAACCTGTATATGAAATAGGGATAAAGGGAGAGAATACTCACTTTTGCTGAGAACCTGTTATTTAAAGGGGCTTCTCTAGTGGCTCAGATAGGACTGCAATGCAAGAGACTGGGGTTTGATCCCTGGGTTGGGAAGATCCCCTGGAGAAGGCAATGGCTTTATCCACTCCAGTATTCTAGCCTGAAGAATTCCATGGACAGAGGAGCCTGGTGGGCTACAGTCCATGGGGTTGCAGAGTCAGATACCACTGAAGGACTAACACTTTCCATTATTTAGAAGACAGTATAGAACTTTTCTTACCTTTTAAAATAAATGTCAGTTATGCCCATGTCATAGCTGAAAATTCTGAGAGCTAAGATGACTAATGCAAATTGTTCAAGGTCACATGTCAACTAAAATGTGTAACATAGGTCTGTTCACTTCAGTTCAGTCATTCAGTTGTGTCTGACTCTTTGCGACCCCATGGACTACAGCACACCAGGCTTCCCTGTCCATCACCAACTCCCGGAGCTTACTTAAACTCATGTCCTTTAAGTCAGTGATGTCATCCAACCATCTCATCCATCTGTCATCCCCTTCTCCCGCCGTCAATCTTTCCCAGCATCAGGGTCTTTTTCAATGAGTCAGTTCTTTGCATTAGGTGGCCAAAGTATTGGAGTTTCAGCTTCAGCATCAGTCCTTCCAGTGAATATTCAGGACTGATTTCCTTTAGGGTGGACTGGTTGGATCTCCTCACAGTCCAAGGGACTCTCAAGAGTCTTCTCCAACACCACAGTTGAAAAACATCAATTCTTCAGCACTCGGCTTTCTTTATGATCCAACTCTCACATCCATACATGACCACTGGAAAAACCATAGCTTTGACAAGACAGATCTTTGTTGGCAAAGTAATGTCTCTGCTTTTTAATATTCTGTGTAGGTTGGTCATAGCTTTTCTTCCAAGGAGAAAGGGTCTTTTAATATCATGGCTGTAGTCACCATCTGCAGTGATTTTGGAGCCCAAGGAAATAAAGTCTCTCACTGTTTTCATTGTTTCCCCATCTGTTTGCCATGAAGTGATGGGACCAGATGCCACGATCTTAGTTTTCTGAATGTTGAGTTTTAAGACAACTTTTTCACTCTCCTCTTTCACTTTCATCAAGAGGCTCTTCAGTTCTCTTCACTATCTGCCATAATGGGTGGTGTCATCTGCATATCTGAGGTTATTGATAATCCTCCTGTCAATCTTGATTCCAGCTTTGGCTTCATGCAGCCCGGCATTTCACATGATGTACTCTGCATAGAAGTTAAATAAGCAGGATGACAATATACAGCCTTGAAGTACTCCTTTCCCGATTTGGAACCAGTCTGTTGTTCCATGTCCGGATCTAACTGTTGCTTCCTGACCTGCATACAGATTTCTCAGGAGGCAGGTTAGGTGTTCTGGTATTCCCATCTCTTGAAGAATTTTCCAGAGTCTGTTGCGGTCCACACAGTCAAAGACTTTGCATAATCAATAAAGCAGAAGTAGATGTTTTTCTGGAATTCTCTTGCTTTTTTGATGATCCAACGGATGGTGGCAAATTGATCTCTGGTTTGTCTGCCTTTTCTAAATCCATCTTGAACATATGAAAGTTGAAGCCTGGCTTGGAGAATTTTGGGTATTACTTTACTAGCATGAGAGATAAATGCAATTGTGCGGTCGTTTGAACATTCTTTGGCATTGTCCTTTTCTGGGATTGGAATGAAAACTGACCTTTTCCAGTCCTGTGGCCATTGCTGAATTTTCCAACTTTGCTGGCATATAGAGTGCAGCACTTTCACAGCATCATCTTTCAGGATTTGAAACAGCTCAACTGGAATTCCATCACCTCTACTAGCTTTGTTCGTAGTGATGCTTCCCAAGGCCCACTTGACTTCCCATTCCAGGATGTCTGGCTCTAGGTGAGTGATCACACCATCATGGTTATCTGGGTCATGAAGATCTTTTATTTTTTTTTTTTGTATAATTCTATATATTCTTGCCATTTCTTCTTCTTCTTCTTTTTTTTTTTTATTAGTTGGAGGCTAATTACTTCACAACATTTCAGTGGGTTTTGTCATACATTGATATGAATCAGCCATGGATTTACACGTATTCCCCATCCCGATCCCCCCTCCCACCTCCCTCTCCACCCGATTCCTCTGGGTCTTCCCAGTGCACCAGACCCGAGCACTTGTCTCATGCATCCCACTTGGGCTGGTGATCTGTTTCACCATAGATAATACACATGCTGTTCTTTCGAAACATCCCACCCTCACCTTCTCCCACAGAGTTCAAGAGTCTGTTCTGTACTTCTGTGTCTCTTTTTCTGTTTTGCATATAGGGTTATTGTTACCATCAGATTGGGAGAAAATAATAGCAAATGAAGCAACAGACAAAGGATTAATCTCAAAAATATACAAGCAACTCTTGAAGCTCAATTCCAGAAAAATAAATGACCCAATCAAAAAATGGGCCAAAGAACTAAACAGACATTTCTCCAAAGAAGACATACAGATGGCTAACAAACACATGAAAAGATGCTCAACATCACTCATTATCAGAGAAATGCAAATCAAAACCACAATGAGGTACCATTACACGCCAGTCAGGATGGCTGCTATCCAAAAGTCTACAAGCAATAAATGCTGGAGAGGGTGTGGAGAAAAGGGAATCCTCTTACACTGTTGGTGGGAATGCAAACTAGTACAGCCGCTATGGAAAACAGTGTGGAGATTTCTTAAAAAACTGGAAATAGAACTGCCATATGACCCAGCAATCCCACTTCTGGGCATACACACTGAGGAAACCAGATCTGAAAGAGACACGTGCACCCCAATGTTCATCGCAGCACTGTTTATAATAGCCAGGACATGGAAGCAACCTAGATGCCCATCAGCAGACGAATGGATAAGGAAGCTGTGGTACATATACACCATGGAATATTACTCAGCCATTAAAAAGAATCCATTTGAATCAGTTCTAATGAGATGGATGAAACTGGAGCCCATTATATAGAGTGAAGTAAGCCAGAAAGATAAAGAACATTACAGCATACTAACACATATATATGGAATTTAGAAAGATGGTAACGATAACCCTATATGCCACTTCTTCTTAATATCTTCTGCTTCTGTTAGGTCCATATCATTTCTGTCTTTTATTGTGCTCATCTTTGCATGAAACGTTCCCTTGGTTTTCTAATTTTCTTGAAGAGATCTCTAGTCTTTCCCATTCTACTGTTTTCCCCTATTTCTTTGCATTGATCACTGAGGACAGCTTTCTTACCTCTCTGTGCTATTATTGGGAACTCTGCATTTAAATGGGTATATCTTTCCTTTTCTCATTTGCTTTTCACTTCTCTTCTTTTCTCACCTATTTGTAAGGCTTCCTCAGACAACCATTTTGCCTTTTTGCATTTCTTTTTCCTGGGGATGGTCTTGATCGCGGTTTCCTGTACAATGTCACCCACCTGCATCCATAGTTCTTCGGGCACTCTAGTCCCTTGAATCTATTTCTCACTTCCACTATATAATTGTAAAGGATTTGATTTAGGTCATATCATTTCATTTAGGTCATTTAGGTCATACCTTAATGGCCTAGTGGTTTTCCCTACTTTCTTCAAGTCTGAATTTGGCAATAAGGAGTTCATGGTCTGAGTCACAGTCAGCTCCCGGTTTTGTTTTTGCTGACTGTATAGAGCTTCTCCATCTTTGGCTGCAAAGCATATAATCAATCTGATTTCAATTGAATATAGTTGAAATGAATTGAATACAATCAGTATAATCAACCTAAGCTATAGGCATAGGTCTGTAGCCTTCCTTATTTATTAAAACATTTTTTTTTAATGACATTAATGGAAGTCTAAAATAAGAGTCTCACTCAAAATTTGGATATGAATTAACACTCATCATAAAAAATTATTTTTAATTTTAAAAAGTTTAATCATTATTATTTGCTATTTATTTGGCTGTTCTGGGTCTTAGCTGCAGCACATGGGATCTTTTTCAGTTGTGGCATATGGGCTCTTAGTTGCAACATACAGGATCTAGCTCCTGACCAGGGATCAAGCCTGGACCCCCTACACTGGGAGCTCAGAATCTTAATCACTGGACTACTAGGAAAGTCTCCCAGGGCAACCACTTACATCTATGTCTGAGCTCCTTTCGTCTAGTCTTCATAGAATGAAAGAGGTGAGCGATGTGAAAGTCTCTCAGTCATGTCTGACTCTTTGTGACCCCATAGATTGTACAGTCCATGAAATACTCCAGGCCAGAATACTGGAATGGGAAGCCTCTCCCTTCTCCAGAGGATCTTCCCAATCCAGGGGTTGAACCCAGGTCTCCCGCATTGCAGGCAGATTCTTTACCAGCTGAGCCATAAGGGAAGCCCAAGAATACTGGAGTGGGTAGCCTATCCCTTCTCCAGTGGATCTTCCTGACCCAGGAATGAACTGGGGTCTCCTGCATTGCAGATGGATTCTTTACCGAGCTACCAGGGAAGAGGTGAATGTACCCAAATATCAGATATGCTATCAATTAATCAGCAATGATACCAGCTATAACTTATAGAGATTTTACTATCTGTCAGGCACTATATGAAACATGTTATATGTAGTACTTCATTTAATTTCCAAAAGAACCCTGTGAGGCAGTGGGGTAGACAGGCATGCAAACAGACCCTATTCTTCACCCTGAAAAACACGTTCTTGAACACTAATCTTGCTACTGTTATTAGAGGGATTTTGTATAATAAATAGAATTAAGGTTACTAATTGTAGACAGAAATTCAGTTACTAGTCAGCTGACATTAGAACAGGGTGATTATCTTGGATTATGTGGGTGAAACTGATGTAATCACATACATCCTTTAAGCAGAAGAGGACAGCAGAAATGTAACCAAAAAAAAAAAAAAGGAGATAAGAGAAATCCAAGGTGTGAAAAAGGTTTAACTCTTGTTACTGGCTTTGAAGATGAAAGAGAGCAGGAACCAAGCTCTTCATCACTGCAGTGAACTGCCCACTCCCCCCGCAGCTAACTATTTTGAAGTCTTCTTTTATATATCATCTGATTAGAAAGTGTGTTAGCAGCTCCCAAATATTAATATAACATACTTTACAATTTCAAAATATAAAAATTTTAAATTATTGTTATGAATGAAGAGTTTTTGCACAATGGCAATGCAAGATTCTTTTTTGAACATTAATTCTATTTAAACAAATAGTTTGATGTAAAAAATAAAAGAAAAATTTTGCAGGGTCATGTTTACTCCCTAAATCATAGGCCCAAATAGTTAATATTTTCTTTACAGTTAGTAAAATTCTCACCACAGTTTGGTACAGTTGAATTTTCATTTTGAGAAATACTAAGGAAGAGATGTTGGTGCAAATTGGAAATGGAATGAAACAGGATATTTATCCTGGTTTAAAATATTTTATCATTCATATGTCATTTTCAACCAACTCATGAAGGGTGAAGATGTCAGAATTTTTTATTTCACAAGAAAACATGCATTAAAATAAATTAAAAAAAAATAAAAAAAAATTAAAAAAAAAATAGAAACAAAAATTAAAATCTAAAAAAAAAAAAAAAAGAAAACATGCAGTGTTTCCTATACTAGAAATTATTAGTGTCTAAATTCTAAATACTGTGCTTCATTTCATTTCTAATTTAGGTCCTTGTCTTCCCCACAGCATTTCTTAAGGTAAAAATCGATATGCAGCATCTTTTTATTAGTAAGAATTTCAGTGCTAACTATGATGGGGTAAGGATTCACCATCTACTGAAAATTTATAATACATTCTGTTTCCTGCATGTCAAATGGATGAATAAGACCTATTTATAATTGTGGGTAAGAGATAACAGACTATAAATAAAAAGGAAACATATTTAATTGTAAAATAAATATTAATTCAAAAGGAAATAAATGTTTATTTTGGGGGAAAAATGTTCAGAGTTTATCCTTACCTGTGACAATGTTCCCTATGCCCATCCAATCTAAAGGAACTACTATAGGGTCCTTAAAATAACAGGTGTAGATGCAGTCTTTTTCAATGTATTTTAATAATTATAAAGCCAGAATTATAAAGTTTTAAAAATAATTCTGGCTCATCTATTAATATTATATCATCTGGGAATATACTTTTTGATTGAATCATTTATTCCCAGTTCTTCATTTCCTCCCTATATTAGAATTGTGCGTCCTCTTTCTGGCCACAGAGTTTTCAGTATCATCCCTTAGAGCGGGTTGAATTTACTGTACCATCCTATGGATGACTGATTGTCAATAAGACTTACTATGGAACATGAAATGTGGGAGGAAGTGACTCTGCCATTTCCCAGCTCCCACTTCAGGCCAAAGAGACACTGGTCTTTTGCTCATTCTTTTGCCCTCCTGCTCGTGTTAGAAGTACTTTCCCCTGGAGCTTACTGCCCCTCACCATGGGTCTCAGAATGCATACTTGGATGTGATCTGAAGAATGCACAGTGAAGACCAACTCCATTCAGCTCTGCAGCTTGAAGTCAAGTTACCAGCCAGGCCCAG
The DNA here is from genome assembly GCF_033118175.1 of Dama dama. NCBI lineage: Eukaryota > Metazoa > Chordata > Mammalia > Artiodactyla > Cervidae > Dama > Dama dama. Next base: position 35,316,955 of record NC_083684.1, read on the forward strand.
CTAGAATCCAGAGCACCCCACCCTTAAGATATACAGATGTGTTCAGCTGAGTTATTCAGAACTAGCCCTAAAGATATATAGGTGTGTTCAGCTGAGTTGTTCAGAACTGGCCCAGTTCAACCACATACATGTAAAGTGATAAATGCTTATTGTTGTATGCCATGGGTTATATGTTATGCAGCAATGCTGCAGAAATAGCTAACAGATACACTTTCCTATTTGTATATTTAAGTAAACTGTCTCTTAACCTCCAAAACTGCATTTTAATTTTCACCTGCTTTGTGAAGCACTGATCTTCTTATTTACTACTTCTTCATCTCAGGCATAGTTTTTGTTTTTTTTAAGCTTACCCATATGCCCACAATAATATTCATTTCATTTTACTGACATGTCTTATCCATAAATTTGTCTCTCTCAGTGAGTGATAAGCTACTGGAAGGCAAGGACTGTGTCCTAAAATCTTGGGGGGCGATTATCTATCAGAGATTCTATCAGAGATTCTCACATGTAGCTGGTAGTAAATATACTTTTCTGAATGATGGAATGAATAGATAGCTGAAAGTATTTTCTGTTCATTTGGTGTAATTTTTCCATCTGAATATTCAACATGCTATATGTTGCTGTTTCAAAATTCTGGGTTAGAAGGAAGGTAAAAGCATTAAACCTTAAAAATCATAGCAGTGATTTCTTATCATTAATTCTAGAAGAAGTCTCCCTCCCCACCCCAAATATAATGGAGTGAGCTGAAACGCCTCCCTTCTTAATAACTTGTAACTTAGTGGTTCAAAAATTATAGATTCTGAGATTTTGCTCACTGTGTATTTTTAGCACTACAAGTTTGAATCTTAGTGTAGGTTAGAAAAACTGGTCATTAGGCCACTGTTTGCCATATGTGCTAGGAATTTAAAGGAACCAACTGGAAGAGTTGTGAAGGACAGCTAACAGAGTTGTGGCTTTATTTAACCCAGCACCTGACCAAAAATTTCAGGCTGAATTTGAGCCAAAGGACAAGTAAATATCATGTCAAATAGTTGATAAAGATTTGTGAAAAATCAGAAACATTTGATTTCTAGGGTTTTTTCCCCCAACAATTGTCAGTTTTATTAAATTTTGATCAGAGTGATATTTATGGAGATTATTGATTTTTTAAATTTTAAATATGTTAAATTTTTATAAATGTTCCATGTGTGCTTGATAAGAAATCTATATCTCCCCTTATGAGATGGTTTATTTTTATGTTGGAAGTCCTAAGGATAGTTCTTAAATCTTTACAAATCAAAAATTTTTGTTAGTGTATATCATGGAGTTGATCATTACAGGTGATTTTTCAGGGTACCTGGTACTTTAAATATGTTGTTACAAGGTTTTCTTTTTTCTCTTTCTGGAAATTGCTATTAATATTTTACAGTGGTTTTAATATGAATCTTGTTCCATCGTCTTAGTTTCTGCAGGGACTCCAATTGTACAGATGATACTTTCTCTTTGACTGTCTTCAATTTCAACCATTTTTTCTCACACATTTTTACTTATTTAACTCATTGTCATTGCATTGGTTCTTTGTTTTCTTTGATGTCTTTTTAATATTCTCATTTAAATAATTTTTCTTTGAGCACTTTGGAATCTAGTCATAATTTCTAATGTTACTTTGTCTTATTCCTTTTCTTCCCAGAGATCATCAAGTCTTATTTCATTTTCTCCTTTTTTCCCCATTTCTATTTTTACTTTTAAAATTTCCAATTCAAATTGTTTTTTCATATCCCTAAATGCTTGAGTATAGTAATTCAGTTTTGAATGCTGTGTTATATAGGTTTTTGTTGTTTCTCACACACACACAAATACAGACACAGCAGTTGAAGAATGTTCATTCCTTGGATATTAGGTGGTCAGACCTGTTAGCTTGTAATGGCTTATAAGATTCCTAGTTTAAGAGTGCCCTCTTCTGTCAGAGTAGAAAACTGTTTCTTTTCGTGTGTGTGTGTGTGTGTGTGTGTGTGTGTGTGTGTGTGTTTGAGGGACTGGAAATGGTGTTGAGTGATCTCTGATATCATCTACTTATTTTATCTTGCTGAATCCTGAATTTTATGCTTTTGATTTTTCCCCCTTTTACTATGTACGTTCAAAAGTGTCTCTCCTTTTCTTTTCACCGCTTCTCCCCTACAACAATGTTTAGCTTTTTCATCTATCTGCCTGCTTTAAGCATTTCATACAGAGGGCAGTCTTTTTCTGATACAGTTATAGAAAAATTGAGAAAAGAAAACTAGACATAGATCCTGTAACTTCTGTTCAATAGTGCTTTCTCCAAACTGTACTTGGATTTCCAAATTCTTGTGGCAGAAAGCGCAAAGAAACCTGGCTGGAATTTGGTGTTTATTTTTTAACTTACAGGCAATTTAGTTTTAGTTGTTCATGATTTTCATGTTGTGTTGCAGTTAGATTTTCTGTCATTTTATTCGTTTTATTGAGCTTTGCTGTTTATTTTGTTAGAGAAGTTGGGGGTATCAAATTTACATACCTGATGTTGCCTTGACTACCCAAAATTATCTGCCTAATAATTTTTACTGGGCATTGGGCACTGAGAATATTACATTGGTAGAATCTGGGATTTGTTGTCTTCTTTTACAGACATTAAATTTTGTCTTGTTTGAGAGTTAAGTTACTCTCAGATCAGTCTGAGTCTTCCCAGGCTTGCTTCTTTTTAAATGCTGTTTGTGTTGGTCGACAGTAGTTATTATTCTAGAGACAGTTTTGCATTACTACTAAGGGGTGATATATCTTTGCCTCCAGGGTCTTCTGGGTGTTCAGTGAGCAACCTCCACTCTGATTGGTCAGAACTCAGAAGACTATCGTAACTGTTTATCTTACAGCTCCCTGGTAGGGTTCCTTTGCCTGGGTTTATGGAATTACTCACTACATTCATGTGACTTTGTACTTAGTAGTAGACCCATGGGACCTATTGCAGATTTCTGGAGCTTTTTGTCTGCGTATCGTCATCCTTTCCAGTCCCTTGGACTCCTTTAACCCTGTAATATCTGCTTCATAATCTCAAGAATATTGCCTTTCTGGGGTTCCTTCTTCCGTACTGGGTCTGGAAATCTAGGGGAATTATAAGGTTCATCACAATTTCCTTTCTCTCAGGTATCACAATCCCTATCCTGCCTACTGTATGATGTCAAACTGAGTTGTTTTTATTCACAATGCTTCTGATACAAATGTATGTTTCTGGTCCCTCCCTGTCAGCCAACTCTCCAGCTCTCTGAACACGAACTGGATGCTGTATAATCCAGTTGTGACACTAGTCGCCTGGTATTAGCACGGTCCCTTCAGGCTGAGGGCTTGGTCCCACAAGACTTGGGGACATCACTTGCAAGTCCCACTTTGCCACCTGTATTTTTGACCAACCAGCTATAAATCCAGAGATACCATGATTCTCTCCTCAGGTTTGATAATTTGCTAAAGTGGCTCACAGAACTGCAGAAAGCCCTTTACTTACTGATTTATTGCAGAGGACACCATCAGGAACAGCCAAATGGCAGTGAGTCAGGCAAGGTCTGGGAGAAGGCACGCAGAGACTGCATGCCCCTCCCAGGTATACCTTCCTTCTAGTACTTTCCTGTGCTCAGTAACTCAGTCCTCTAAACCCTGCATTTAGTGGTTTTTATGGAAGTTTCATTAACTAATCATGATTGATTAAATCTTTGGCAATTGATGATTAACTCAAACTCCAGCTCCGCCTCCAAGCGGTAGGGCTGAAAGTTCCAACCTCCTAATCCTTGATTTTATGTGGCAACCAGGCTCTCCCCGCTCCTGAGGCTATCTAGGTGCCCATCAAGAGTGGCCTCACACAGAAGATCTAAGTAGACAGTTCTCCAAAGAAGACACACAGAGGGCCAACAAGCACATGAAAAGACGCTCAACATCACTAATTATTAGAGAAATACAAATCAAAACTACAACGAGGTTATCACCTTACACCAGTCAGAATGGCCATCATCAAAAAAAAACCTATAAACGATAAATGCTGGAGAGGGTGTGGAGAAAAGGGAATTCTCCTGCACTGTTGGTAGGAATGTCAATTGGTAGAGCTGCAATGGAAAACAGTGTGGATGTTTCTTAAAAAGCTAAAAACAGAGTTGCCCTGTGATGCAGCAGGGCTTCGCAGGTGGAACTAGTGGTAAAGAACCCACCTGCTAACGCAGGAGTTGTGAGAGACGCGAGTTCCATCCCTGGATCAGGAAGATCCCCTGGAGGAGGGCATGGCAACCCACTCCAGTATTCTTGCCTGGAGAATACCATGGACAGAAGAGCCTGGCGGGCTACAGTCCATAGGATTGCAAAGAGTCGGACATGACTGGAGTGATTTAGCATGCATGCATGAGCAGTCTCACTCATGGGCATATATCTGGAGAAAATCATAATTCAAAAGATATACGCATCCCAGTGTTCATTGAAGCACTATTTATGACAGCCAGGACATGGAAGCAACCTAAATGACCGTCAATAGAGGAATGCATAAAGAAGATGTAGTACACATACACAATGAAATACTACTCAGCTATAATAAAGAACAAAAGAATGCCATTTGCACCAACATGGACAGACCTAGAGATTTTCATCTCTTCACTGAGTGAAGTCAGTCGGAGAAAGACAAATATCGTATAATATCACTTATAAAGTGAAGTGTTGATCAGTCATATCTGACTCTCTGTGACCCCATGGACTCTAGCCTGCTAGGCTCCTCTGTCCATGGGGATTCTCTAGGCAAGAATATTGGAGTGAGTAGCCATTCCTTTCTCCAGGGGATCTTCCCAACCTAGGAATCAAACCTGGGTTTCCTTCTTATATGTGCAACCTAAAAAATGGTATGAATTAACTCATTTATAAAACAAAAACAGAGTCACAGATGTAGAAAACAAGCTTATGGTTACCACAGGTGGCAATGGGGAGATAAATTGGAAGATTGGGGTTGACATATACACCCTATTATTAAGAAAATAGATAACTAATAAGGATTAATAATATGGCACAGATTATATAGCATATACGGGGAAAGGATCTGAAAAAGAGGGGATATATGTATATCTATAACTGACTCACTTTGTTGTATAGCAGAAGCTAACACGACATTGTAAATCAACTGGACTCCAATAAAAATTTTTTAAAAAGATATATGACTTGCACTGAGAGTAAATATTGTCTTATGAAGCCTTAATTTTAGTTACATATATGTATATGTTTGTATAAGTGTTTTTGTACATGTAAGTAAACTGTTTCACTGAAAAAAACAAAAACAAAAACAGTGACCTCATTAGAACAAATGATGCTTTCTATCACACCAGAGATTCCAAAGGTTTTAGGAGCTATATGCCAGGAACCAAGGACAAAAGCCAACTATACAGTCATCACACCAATACAAGTTGCTTCAGATATTGTGTCTGGCTTCCCGGTTACATGCACTGAAGCCTTGAATCAGTTACTCCATTACCATGAAAGTGGAAGATCTGGGCTGCATTAAGCTTCCAAAGCTCTGCAGGTGATACTAACGTGAAACTAGCTTTAAGAACCACCACTTTGGTCTCATAAGGAGTGATAAGATGAAAGAACATAATGTATCTTGATAATTAAGAATGCTATAAATAGCTGATTATCATTGAGTGTCTATTGTACTGTAGCTGTTCTAAACACTTTGAAATAGGAATTAATCAATATCAGTTTTTCAGGTCCCCTTTAGCGAAACCCAATTCAATCTAGTTTTAGAAAAAAGAAAGCTGGGCAGTGTTTTGAGGAAGCAGGTAGGGCTTCCTCAGTGACTAAGATAAGGGAATCAAAGCAGATGCCAGGATACGTATTCTCTCTTTTCCTGTCTCTCTTCCTTCTATCTCTGCCTCTGTCTCTCTCTCTTCACCCCCCCGCCCCTCACAAACACACATCCTGTGTATCTGTTAGCCTCCTTTTGCTGCAAGGAAGAGGACCCTTGAATCAGCTCACTAAATAATGATGACACGTGTTAACCAACATAATAGGAAGTTGAGTCTTTTCAGTGGGAAACAAAATTCTCTGGAACATTTGATTTAGTGAGTTACCTATGTTATCAAATATTTAATTTTCTTCCCTGTCTGTCCTGGCACCTTCAATGTTTGTTCTGTGTTCAGTATAGTTTGTTGGTAACTATAGCTGTTTCATGTAGTACATAGAAATAACACCAACATACAGAAGATGGAAAAGATTGTCTCTTCCTAATGAGGAAGAATTTCCTGTAGAATATTTTCATAATTCCTTGGTCAGAATCTGCATATACCCACTGCAGATTCAATTACTGGCCAGAGTGCTGGGGGTGAGTTGGGTATGAATAGTTGCCCAGGACTTCAGATGGACCTCAACCAAGGGGAAACTAGATAGATCTCATCAACCAAGGGAAAACCTTTGACAAAATGTACCGGTAAGTGCTAGGAGGAATCAACACCTGCAGCAGGGGGACAGGTTCACTGTCAGAGAAGAGGGGGTTGGACAGAACATGTACCACATGCTACCTACCTATTATAAACCCCCTTGCACATATACAAATGGTGCATTTAAACCACTGTATTTAACTGATGTGCTCAAAATGAAACAGCAGGGAATTGGAGGAGGTAGAATTGGAGGCCACAAGATCTGAATCCAAAATTGAGGCTTTTATTCATTAAATAAAATGCCTTAAAAGGTAAAGCATTTATGAACCTATATTCATATGTAGGTTCATGATTAGCAGTGATCACCTCATTTCCCAGATGCCTTTATTTTTTTTTTTCCCAGATGCCTTTAATATGCAATGATAATTTGTATTTTTCTTCTTCTCATAGAGGTGCCAGGAAGCTGGAAAGGCATGGTTTGTGCTCCTGTCATATTTGGAAGCCAGTTGGATAACTTAAAGAGGTCTGTGTGGGATCATCCTGTCTGTTCAAGTGATAATTTGAGAAGAAAGGCATTCTTGAAAGTACAGAGACTTGGTTCTCTCTCTGCACCTTAGAGGCAAGTCTAGGGGGCAGAATTAAGTGACAGAAAAAGGAAAAAGTCACATATTTCACAGCAAATGGGAAATCTCTGTGGCTAAGTCAGCTCTCCACTGTGCGGCTTCTCTTTGATGTTGGTCAGTTTCCTTAGTGGGAGAGGCAGTGGGAAAAGGACAGGGGAACAAAGAAGTGATCTCAATTTCCAGGTCTAAATAAAGAAGGAAACATCACATCCATCCAGTACCTAATATGGGAGTTGGTGATGGACAGGGAAGCCTGGTGTGCTGTAGGCCATGGGGTTGCAAAGAGACTGAGCGACTGAACTGCCTGATTGATTTAAACCTAGTCTTAGATTCTACACTTTCATAGAAATCTGCACTTCTTCTTCATGGTTCTTATTGTAGATGCCGTAGGTCAGGTTTTCCCCCAAATAGACCCTGAGATGAACATTCATACATAAAAGGTTTGGTGGGAATATGCTTTGAGTCAGAACCTGTGGGTGAGTGAAATAGCGAATAATGAGGAACACGGAATTATAAACACAGTCACTACAATCCAGAGGAATCACTGGAGGTGGGATGAGTCTTCATAATTGTCCTCTTTTGACTCATGTTTCCCTCCTCCTCCACCAGTGACTCAAGGAGGCATGTCTCAGGAATAGGTTACGGGTTTGCATTTCAGCTCTCTTCTTGTGAGGAAATTCCTGGGGAATGATTCATGTAAGAGCCGTCAGCTACCAACAATCTCAGCAGCTTCAGGAATGTGTGACTCAGGCCTGAAAGTGGAAAGGAGGAAGTCGGGGAATGGAGACACATCTGGGCAACACATCTTGCACTAACTGGAACGAATTACTTTCTTCATATGATAAGTTCTGGAAATGGCTTCTCCAGGATTCTGCTTTGTCTATTTTCCTGCTGTAGTTAATTCTGACTTATAATCTCCTTCCTCAACTTCACATCTTAGATTCCACCTAGCCTTGGCTAGCACCTCTGCTGGTTTTAGGTAGATTACACAGTCAAGTGACCCAAATCTTCATGTCAGGTGGGTGTTACTGACAGTCATAACTTCCTTCTCAGGCCACAGGTGCTTTGCTTGTCAATTTCCTGTTAAATATGGGTAAAGAGGTATCAAGAGATGTGACTGTGGCTCTCGTGGACATAAATCCTATTCTTTGGTACCTGAACATATTCTTTGGCAGTCCTATCTCCTCCTGATATTTGGAGTCTATTACCCTATCCAGGTTGGTGATTCCTTTTTTTTTTTTTCTTGACTGCTGATTTCTTGGCACACATATCCTAAAGTAACCAGATGGCGGCTATAGTTGAAAGTTGAATGAGATTATGTCTGTGTCCTTTGGCAACGGATCAGGACTTCTAAACCTTTAGAGTCAAGAGTTGCAGTACTGGAATCACTAGGAGTGATGATATGTGTGGTTATTCCAGCTTTGAGCCATATTCCTCAGACTCATATATTATATCTGTTGGGTTCACTGGAAAATGTGAGAGGCATTGATTTAGGGTGTATACTGCATTCTGATAGATTATTTTCTATCTACTCAGGAGTCATTACCAGTCTGTATGTCAGTAATCATCTTCATTGCTCTATCAGTCTGATGGTTTGCATGATGTGTATGTGATAGAACCAGTGGATCCCACTGCTATAATACTTCTGCTCTAAAGTGGGGCCCTTGAACAGGATAGAAAGCCCAGAAAGAAACCCACACACCTATGGTCCATTAATCTACAACAAAGGAGGGAAGACTACACAATGTTGGAAAGACAGTCCCTTCAACAAATGATACGAGAAAAACTAGACCGCTACATGTGAAAAAAATGAAACTAGATCACTCCTTAACACCATGCCCAAAAGTAAGCTCAAATTAGATTAAAGACATAAATATGAGACCAAACACTATAAAACTCCCAGAGGAAAACCTAGATAGATCACTCTGACTTAAATCACAGTGATATCTTTTTCAATCTGTCTCTGAGAATAATAGAAATAAAAACAAGGATAAACAAATGGGACCTATTTAAACTCAAAAGCTTTTGCACAGCAAAGGGAACAATAAGCAAAATGAAATGACAACCCACAGATTGGGAGAAAATATTTTCATATGATGTGACTAACAAGGGATTATTCTCCAAAATTTATAAATTATCTCATCAGGCTTGTCATCATCAAAACAAACAATCCAGTCAAAAAATTAGGCAGAAGGCCTAAACACACATTTTCTGAAGAAGACATACAGAAAGCCAAGGGACACATGAAAAGATATTTATCATCGCTAATTATTAGAGAGTGGAAGTCAAAACTACAATGAGGTATCACCTCACATCAGTCAGAATGGCTATCATCAAAAAATCCACAAACAATAAATGCTCCAAAGGGTGTGGGAGAAAGGAACTTTCCACTCCCTCCACAGAGAAGGGAATTGTTGGTGGGAACATCATTTAGTATAGCCAATATGGAGAACAGTCTGGAGGTCTCTTAAGAAACTAAAAGGAGTTACCATATGACTCTGCAATCCAACTCCAGGGCATATTTCTGGAGAAATACATGATCCAAAAGGGTACATGCACCCCAATGTTCATTGCAACTCTACTTACAATAGCCACTACTCAAAAGCAACCTAAGTGCCCATCCACAGAGGAATGGATAAAAAGATGTGGTATATATACACAGAGTGGAATATTATTCAGCCATTAAAAAGAATGAAATAATGCCATCTTCAGCAACATGGATAGACCTAGAGACTGTCATACTGAGTGAAGTCAGTCAGAGAGTGACAGACAAATATTGCATAATATCATTTATATGCAGAATCTAAAAAGAAAATGATACAAATGAACTTATTAACAAAACAGAAACAGACTCATGGACTTAGAGAACTAACCTATGGTTGCTGGGGGGTCAGAAGAATGGGAGGGGATAAGGGATAGCTAGGGAGTTTGGGGTGGATATGTGCACACTGTTACATTTAAAATGGATAGCCTACTGCATAGCATTGGGAACTCTGCTCCATGTTATGTGGCAGCCTGGATAGGAGGGGAGTTTGGGGTGAAATAGATGGGAAAACAATGGAAACAGTGACAGACTTTATTTTCTTGGGCTCCAAAATCACTGCAGATGGTGACTACGGCCATGAAATTAAAAGACACTTATTCCTTGGAAGAAAAGCTATGATAAGCCTAGACAGCATATTAAAATGCAGAGACATTACTTTGCCAACAAAGGTCCATATAGTCAAAGCTATGGTTTTTCCAGTAGTCATGTATGGGTGTGAGAGTTGGACCATAAAGAAAGCTGAGTGCTGAAGAATTGATGCTTCTGAACTGCAGTGTTGGAGAACTCTTGAGAGTCTGTTGGACAAAAAGGAGATCAAACCAGTCAATTCTAAAGGAAATAAGTCCTGAATATTCATTGGAAGGATTGATGCTGAAGCTCCAATACTGTGGCCACCTGATATGAAGAACTGACTCCTTGGAAAAGACCCTGATGCTGGGAAAGAGGGCAGGAGGAGAAGGGGATGACAAAAGATGAGATGGTTGGATGTAATTACTGACTTGATGGTCATGAGTTTGAGCAAGCTCCGGGTGTGATGAACAGAAAAGTGTGGCATGCTGCAGTCCATGTGGTCATGAAGAGTTGGACATGACTGAGTGACTGAACTGAACTTGGGGGAAATAGATACATGTAAATGTTTGGCTGAATCCCTTTGCTGTCCACCTGAAACATCATAACATTGTTTGATATCAAAACATTGTTAATCAACTATACTCCAACACAAAATGAAAAGTTAAAAAAAATAAAGTGGATTCCTCAGTCAGATGTAATGTTATGCAAATCCCATGGTTTTGAATTTGATAATTCAAACCTTCTGCAAGTTCTAGATGATGAGGATGGTTGAAAGTCTACAAATGGGAAAGGGAAATCCATACCCAGAGTATTTGCCAAATTTAGGAAAGATAAACTGTTGTCTCCTCAGGGCTTGTTGCTGTTTAATTGCTAAGTCATGTCCAACTCTTTCACAACCCCATGGACTTTAGCCCACCAGGCTCCTTTGTCCATGGGATTTCCCTGGCAAGGATACTGAGGTGGGTTGCCATTTCCTTCTCCAAGGGATCTTCCTGTCCCAGGGATCAAACCCACATCTTCTGCATTGGCAGGCAGATTTTTTAACACTGGGCCATCAAGGGTAGGAAGGATCTAAGATGAAAATTTACAACTAAGTTGCCAGATGGTGTACTGAGTGACTAATGCCACATTAAGGGCTAAGAGTTGACCCTAATTAATGGCAACATAGTAACACTTAATATTTATATCAGCTTTGGTGTTAGGAGTCCATGGACCCATGTGTTACTTCTATTGCTGCCACTGTGGATACATTCATATGACCATTATTCTAGGATAGATAGAGATAGGCTGAGGTCAGCTGGGTGAATCATGATGTCTACTTTGTTGTTTAGTGACTCTCCATGGTTATGTCAGTTCCCTACTGATGCTGAAACAAATTCCCACAAACCTAGTGTCTTTAAAAAAGTAAATGTATTATCTTATGGTTTGGAAGTCAGAGTCTGAAATGGGTATCATGGGATTAAAATCAAGGTGTCAGCAGAGTTCCTTCTGGAAGATTTAGGAAAGAATTTGTTTCTTAGCCCTTTCGAGCTTCTTTGACTCAAGACCAGACAGCAATCACATCACTCCAATTTCTGCTTTGTTTATCACATCTTTGCTGGTGGGGACTCTCCCACCTTACCTTTTCACTTATACAGAGCCTAGTGATTACATTGGGCCAATCCAGATAAATCAGGACAGTTTTCCCATTTTCAAGATCCTTAATTTGATCACATCTGCAAAACCCCTTGTAACATGTAAGGTAATATATTAGCAACTTCCAGGAATAAGAAGGAAGACATGTTAGGGGAACCAGGCACAGTGGTGGATGCCTTCTACTGGATACTAGCATGTGATAAAACATTACTAACATTTGTGCTCACTTCCATCACTGTATCTATGTACCTGTATCCTGGATTTCTTTCTCTTCGATTTTCCAGTCATTTTCTTTCAAGACCTTCAACCATTGCCCTCAGCTTAGCCACTCAGTCATGTCTGACTCTTTGCGAGTCAGCAGCATCGACTGCAGCACGCCAGGCTTCCCTGTCCATCACCAACTGCTGGAGCTTGCTCAAACTCAACGTCCATCAAGTCAGTGATGCCATCTAACCTTCTTATCCTCTGTTGTCCCCTTCTCCTCCTGACTTCAATCTTTCCCAGCATCAGGGTCTTTTCCAATGAGTCAGTTCTTTGCATTAGGTGGCCAAAGTATTGGAGCTTCAGCCTTCACCATTCAGCTTCACCATTGCCCTACATGAAGGTTAATCCATTGGCAGAATTAATTTTCACTACTGTCTTTCAAAAATGCATTCATTGGTGTTTTAGAGAGGAACATGTGTACATACACACATAGACATTGAGCCATACTGTCTGTGACTTAACTCCAAATAGTAGTTTGCTGTCAGAGGGGACATTGGGGAGGATTATTAAGTGTGTGCATTTTTTCTTGTAAGGAAAATCTTCTGAATCATCTTAAAGTAAAGGGGAAGGAGAACCAGCTTTTAACAATGAAAAGTGGATCACTTCCCTAGGTCCAGAGCTTCCCTGGTGGTTCAGATGGTAAAGAATCTGCCTGCATTGCAGGAGACCGGGGTTCAATCCCTGGGTCAGGAAGATCCTCTGAAGAAGGAAATGGCAACCCACTCCAGTATTCCTACCTGGGAAATCCCATGAACAGAGGATCCTGGCGGGCTACAGTCCATGGGGTCACAAAGAGTCAGACACAACCGAGCAATGACACTATCTCTTGGCCCAGGGATTTTAGAGGTATCTGGGATTTGAGATTTTTATGCATATCCCTCAGAGATCCTCATCTGATCCCTTTGGTTTTACTCCTTCCTAATAAGGGCCAGACATTGGTATGACTGAAAAGAAGAATTCAACCCCTTTTGGAGTTGAAATACTCTTATAAATAGGCTGTGGTCCTGAATTTCACATTTTTATGCCCTCAGAATTCAGGAAACAAATGTCTCTACATGCTGCCATGGAGATTCATTGGCTGTAAGATAACAGAGAAAAGAAGTATCTAAATCTAGATCTGTATTGGTCTCTGCCCCCAGTTCCTGGCATAAAGTCCCTAAAGCCCTTCAGTTCAGTTCAGTTGCTCAGTCGTGTCCAACTCTTTGTGACCCCATGGACCACAGCGTGCCAGGCCTCCTTGTCCATCACCAACTCTCGGAGTTTATTCAAACTCATGTCCATTGAGTTGGTGACGCCATCCACCAATCTTATCCTCTGTTGACCCCTTCTCCCTCTGCCTTCAATCCTTCCCAGCACCAGTGTCATTTCAAATGAGTCAGCTCTTTGCATCAGGTGGCCAAAGTATTGGAGTTTCAGCTCTTATAATTCCCTAAATGACAAGAGCACTAGGAACACCTTTTGTTCTAATGAGGCGACTCTGGGTGGCACCTGGGTGGAGGCTGATTCCAAGAAAAACCAAGCCATGGTTAGAGACAGAATTTTAAGCCCCACCTCACAATCTCCAGAGAAGGAAGAAGGGCTAAATATGGAGTCTATACTCATAATTGATCATGTTCAAGTGAGGAAGCCTCACTAAAATTCCAATAGCATGGAGTTCAGAGAACTTCCAAGAATATATCCGTGTACAAGAGGGTGATGCTCCCTAACTCCAGCAAGATGGAAGTTCATAGTCACAAGTTCAGGACTCCCCCAAAACCTCACCTTATCTATATCTGCATCTGTCTGTCCATCACTAACCTTTATCATATCCTTCAATAAACTGGCAAAATTAAATAAGTGTTTCATTGAGTTCTGTGAGCTTCTCTAGCAAATAACAAAAATCTAAGGGCAGGGAGGTAATTGGAACCTCCTATTTGTGGCCAAATCAGACAGAAGTTGTGGGAAACCTGGGGATCTATTACTTGTGACTGGCATCTGAAATGGGGGCAGTCTCACGTGACCTGTGGGATCTGACATTATATCTGGCTAGAGCATGTCAGAATTGAGTTAAATCATTGGAGACTCTGCTGATGACTCAGTGAGTTGCTTGCTGTGGGGAAACCCTCCACACATCTGCTGTCAGGAGTGTTGTGAGTGTGGTGTAAGGAGGAACACAGGAGGGAAGACTGGGTTTCTCCCTAATCTGTTGGCTTTCACACTTAGCTATTAGTTATTGATCACTCACTCCTAGCCTATTATTGTCTTATTTAGCACATCTCTTTCCTAACAAAATCCATACAACATCTTTGCTGTTATCACTTCCCCAGACTTTTTCAACTGCTCAGGTAACTGTTCTTGCTCGTAATTTCCTTCCACTGAGATCACATCTCAGGCCATCACAGGTGTGACTTCTAACAGTGGCTCCACTCCAGCATGATGGCAGGTAGATTCTAAGATATGAGCTGCGAACATCTTCAATTGACATCACTTCTGGAGAGAGGTTTGATCAGCACAAGTTTCTACTCTTTCCACTTTCACTGCCTTAGTTACTGGGAAGAGGCTAGAGTCACAGATGGTGCAATGACAGCAAGGCATGGCGTCGGTCGGTGAGGGTCCCTTGGTGACCGTGTTAAGCACGGCCTCATGCTGGCATTCATGGAACATTTAGAGTTTGTGAGAAATATATTTTATTGTGGTGTGCAAATAAGATTTGGAGGGTGTCAGAGCATAGCTTAGGCTATACAGTTTATTACAGGGAATGTTATAAAAGGGTAAAAGTGAACATGGGCAAGGGGTATTAACACGTGGAAAAGAGCTGAGTAAGTAATATTTTTAAGACCAGTTTAGTTGGAAACAGTCTTTCTGAAATTGATAGGAGGAGTCAACTAGTTAAGAATGAGTGGTAAGTGATGTAAGAGGGGATTCTTCATTAAAGAGGGTCTACTAGATGAAAATCACTGTAAGACTTACAAGACTGAATGACTGTCTGTCTGTCTGTCGCTCTCTCTTTCTATCTATCTATTTATCTATCTGTCTATCCCTGGTAGCCCAGGCAGTAAAGAATCCACCTTCAAGGCAGAAAGACTGCCTGCAGCACAGAAGACCCGGGTTCAACCCCTGGGTCAGGAAGATACCCTGGAGAAGGAAGTGGCAATCCACCCCAGTATTCTTGCCTGGAAAATCCCATGGACAGAGAGGCCTGGTGGGCTACAACCTATGGGGTCACAAGGGTTGAACACAACTTAGCAACTAAAGCATCATCTCTAAAGAGACACAACATCATCTCTTTCTCATCCAGATATGATACTGCCAGTGGCGCACTTTTCCTTAATCTGTGCTCACCATTTTCCCACAGAATTTTCTGTCCGTAATCCTGTGTTCACCTGCTTCTTAAAAGAGCTTTCGTGTGCTCTGACAGAATTTCATGCCTGTGGAGATATAGACCCACCCCGAGAATGCAAAGCAAGTCGTGACTGTCATGGCTTGTAGAGAATCGTCTTACATAAATCACTCTACCATTTTTCCTCTATGAGTAATACCTTTCCAAAACAAGGAATAAATGCAGAGTTTGTACCAGGGAGTGAAACTGAGGAGTATCACAGGATTATCCAACCTAGCCACCATTATTGATGTTGGAGAATTAAAGCCGTCAAGCTGTAGTTATATTTTTCAAGGACTTACGAAAACCTTTTAACTCTCGTCATGGTTCAAGTGGTTGGCAGGGCCTGAATTTGACTTTGAGCTTCAGATTTGGAAAATCAAGGAATTCAAAGTACATCTCAGCCAGCATCCCTTAGCCTCCTGTGGCTTTCCCCTCAGACTATAAATGAATCCTGCTTTTGAACGCAAGCCCAGATTTCCTTAAAACATGTTCCAGTCTCTTGAAATTCACCAAGAGTTTATTTCAAATGAAGGCTGTGCTTTTCTCTGCACCCTCTTTTTGGAGCATCCTTTTTGTGAGCATTCCAATTCCCTCGTATGGGTTCATGCCCCTCTTGCTGAGTACATGTCATGCCCATCATTACACATTTCAACCAGACTCCCCAGATGAATTACAGTCTGACTTTTCCATTGGCCGTATGTCAAAAGCAAACTATTCAGGGTCAACTTCCTTGAAAAGATCTGCCAACTGGTCTACTGGCCTCCTTAACACTAGCAGAATTACAGGAATCAAAAGAGAAGATGAAGGTCAATGTTTTGAGCCCCATTTCCTTTCAGCCACTGCTTTTCACATCTTTCAGAGAATCTTTCATACCTTTCATTCTAAATGGACACTAACCAGAGATACATTTGCAGTATTAACATACTGATCCCTTCAGTCATTAGTTTCAAAGATGCAATCATTCAAACAATCTGTACATATCAACCATTTTCTGTCACTGATATAAGTTTCTTTGGTTTTACTGAAGCGAGATAATTACTTTCTTCTATCAGACACATACCTCTATGAATGCCACTAAAATACCACTGCATCTGCACTTTTGGAAAATATATAGCATTCTTATCACATATTGAGTGTTCATTCACATAAAAACACCCTTTGATATTTCATACGATTGGCTGTTTACCCACATCTGTCTCATCTCAAATAGATTTTTTTTCCCCCTGAATGTAAGTTTAGGACTATACATTTATCTATGTTAAATGTAATCACTTCGGTCTATCAAGATATGATTTTGTCACTTGATATATTAACTATCCATTCCAACTTTGGTAATCTAAAAAATCTGGTCTGATTTGTGTTTCCATATTAAGTCATTATCAAAGTGTAGAAGGGGATAGATCTGGAACAGAATATGTTAGCATATCACTGAAAATGAGCTTTGAAGGATATTGGTGCACTAATAAGAATTCCTTGGATATTTGGGTATATATTAATACTTTAAAAGCTAATATTTTAAAAACTTATTTTGGGTTGTGCCGTGTGCAAAAAGATTATTTAATGTTTCTCTTACAATAATACTACAAACAAAGCGTCATTGCCCCTTTTCATACACAAGGAAATTGAGACTTGAAGAAGTAAAGTTACTTTTAGCAAGACTGAATAACCCAAATAAGTTAGGAATCTATTTCTCCAGAGTTTTCTCCTCCTGGTCCCTGCACCTTACTCTCCAGCTGTACATATCTAATTGCTTATTATCACCCTCCACTCCAAGATTTCTGATACCTTTGCATACACTGCTCCCATGTTCTGGAGTGGCGTGTCCTCTCCAACATGTGTTTTGCACCAACAACCTCTTACTCTGCCTCTGAGACTGAGTGCAAGAGTCACTCCTCCAACCTCCCAGTGGGAATAAAGTCTATTGTCTGTGGACTAAGAGATATAATGCATGTAGTGCTGTGACTACGGTTTCATCAACTAGTACTTATCGGACACGACTGAGCGACTTTCACTTCATTAGTATCCCATTTTATTTGATCCTCACAACACTATTTGAGGCACATGTGGTTACCCACTTTACAACTCTTAGAAAAATGGAATGGATTGCTTAAGGCCACCAGAGAGACAGAGAGACCATGTCTCTTGACACAGAGGTAGTTCCTTAAGAGCTATGATAGGGCACTTAAATAAGTCCTAAGGCTTTACCATGGTTTACTAGACTCTGGATCAACTTGTCCATGACTGCCTTTTCTAGCTCATCTCAGATCTGCCTTTCCCCAGCTTACTGCACTATAGCCACTGGCCTTCCTGTAGTTCTCCTAAGGAGTATTCCCATCACCTCACTTTCTTTCATTCCTTCCTAGAAACCACAATTTTTTTACTCATTTATACATACACTTGATCATGTATTTTCACTTCAAATATGAAAGCTTCATAAGGATAGGAACCATGTCTATTTGAGTTACTGTCATATCTTTAGGACACATAGTACATAAGTAGGTGTCTTATGTGTTTCTGTTGAATGAAGGAAGAACAGAGTTTTAACAAAGCATGCAGAGGAGCGTCTAAGTCATCACAGAGAGTAAGGGAAGACTTCTGAAGAAGAAATATGATTATCAAAAGGTAAAGTAGAAAGCAGTTAATCCAAACCAGGGGGGTAGGTGATGAACCACAGGAGACTTCTAAATGAGGACCGAGTTTGTCACCCCTCTACTCCACAGCATGGAACATTTGGCAATGCTTGGAAATTTTGATTTGTGCAACTTGTGAGTGCTCCTGGCATCCAATGGGTAGAGGCCATGGACATTGCTAAATGTCCTATAATACAAACTCATACCCACAACACTGCATACCTGCAGAAGAGGCCTTCTTGTTCTCAATGTTGAGAAATCCTGGCATGACCTGATTAACTTTCCCCTGTAATATTCTATCTCCTGAATCTTGCACATACATCACTTCTCAGTCTCTGCTCCCTCTTCTCCCAGCATTCTCTAGTTTTTCCTATGTGGCTACTTCCACCCTGGGATAGATTAAAGTTTCCCATGGAGTTACTGAACTCAACAGCTTCCCATCTTCCTTGGAGATGCTGCAATCAAAGGTCAGCCTGAGACTGTAGCTCACAGCTGGAGAGAGCTGGAGTCTCATTGTCAAGAAAGCATGGCTGTCCAAGTGAGGCACCACAGGTAGTAACTAATGAGGTTTTTTTTTTTTATGCTTTTTCTTTTTTTTTTTTTCCTCCATTTATTTTTATTAGTTGGAGGCTAATTACTTTTAAAGAGTGCTCAGACCCAGGATGCAGGAATTCAGAAGTACAGGCTGAGAAATCACTTGGACTTTGCTGAAGTTGAAGCATAGAATCCATTCTGTACTTTATCTGTCTTCTCAGGTTTTCCCTGATGAGTTCATCAACCTTGAAAATTTAGAATTGACTCAATTCAACCAATTCAGCAGTGAAAGTGTACCAAGGGGCTTTATCCCTTTTCATTTGACTTGTAGGAAACCAGCTTCAGTGAGATTTTATAGTCTCTCGAAGCCTGGGGACTCCTCCTTGACACTTTTGTTTTATAAAACCCTGATAAGAGTGTAAAACAAAAATTGATGAATTTCAACCAATTTGAGCAACTTCATTATCAGTAGACTGGTGGAAGATGCCAAGCACACTTCATTTCTAATGATTTGATTTTAATTATCATTTATAACTATAATCTAACTTCAGTAACACTCTGTTAAATGAGTACAGAAATGTATTTATTGATTCATGCATGAACAATACAATGTCATGCATTTGGATGTTGTTGAAATAGCTGAATAGCCACATACCCACATATTTTCTACATTTTTCTCACATTCTTTGATTATGATCCTTCTTTTTCATATTTCTTACTGTGATAATGAGTCTTCTAAATTGCTATTTGTAATAAATTTGGGGTAAGAGTATTCACTTTTCCTTGTATTTTTTTATTTTATGTTCTGAATGTGGGACCCTACAGAGAGCTACAAATTGAGAGAAACAAACATTTCAGAGAAAACAGATCTCCGGAGCTTTGGAAAGAGCAAAGAATTGACTATTTGAAGGGCTTCAAGTATGCCAAGTGGCCATGATAACTCACTGCACATTTCAAGAAGGAAAAAACAAATCAAGATCTGAAGACTTGACAGAGCCTTCTGTTTGCTGAGAATGTTTTCACTGCGCATTGGCTATAATTATCGTTAAGATTCATTTTTAAGAACAACTTACTTATCTCTCATTGAAATTTAGAATGAGAAAGACAATTCGAGGTCATCTCTATTTTTAAAGGAGGATTATCAGAATTGTCAGTGGCAGAGTTGGGATGAGAACCCTTATGTCCCAATGCTTCTTTCAAAATGTTTTGCACTATGTCACACTTCTGAGGGGTGTATCTTAAGAATGAACAATAGTAGTAGCTCAAAAGCAAGTCCATATTAACATTTTTGAATCAGTCTCTTTGAGAGTCCTGCTTGATATAGAATCTGGGGATGTCAACACTGAAAGAATCTTAGAGATCCCCTGTTTTCCTCTCTCGAAGTCCTAAATTAGAAACTGAAGTCTGAAAGATGGAAAAGCACTAATACTCAACAAGATTTCTCTCTTTCCATCTCAGAATTACTTGCATAGGAACAAAACCTTCAAACTATCAGGTATCGTGAGCAAAAATGCGATCTGAATGATGAGGAACAATGGCTAATTCCTTGTGGATAAGATATGGGTTTTTTGATCCAAGAGTTCCTTCTTTCTCATTAGTTTAGTGTACTTTCACCATAAAAAGCATTTGTGACTTCTTTTTGTACTAGAATTTACTTATAGCCTTAATGTTGTTGCCTCAAAATATAGTGCAACTCAAGTTATTTTATTTCTCTTTAAAAAAGCAAGCAAATGTACTTTGATAGCTTAAAAAAAGACATCTACACATCTCATAGTGATTGCTTATCTAGAGTGATGAAAAACACAGCACAAAAGGAAAATCAAAGAATTCTTGTAAAATCACTTTTTTTACTATTGTATTTTTCACCCCTTATTGCCTTTTATAATGCCTTTAGTTTTCTTTAATGTAAGTTATCCATTGTATATGTCAAACTATCTCATGATCAAGTAACTTCCAGTCATTTGTTTTCTAAAAATCTAAGCTCTTTGCAACAAATCTGACTTATTATTTGTATATTTCACTCCATTTTATGTATTTTTAGAAAGCACACAATGGTGAGAATATCACCTTTTTTGAATCAAATAATTGAGTGTGCTGATAATAGTAATAAAAAGGAAAAAAATGGTTTCAAAGGCTCAATTTAGCAAAATGAATGATGGCTATTACTAGTTATGAATAAAGAAATGAATATTGTATAATAATGTATAATACGAAGTTTCAGCAAATTTAAGTGGCTCAATAGTCCTCAAGAACATGTGCAAAATTCCTGGATATGGATTTTCTGAAAAGGGTTAAAAAAAGTCTATCTATTGTCTGTCTATCTTTCATCTATCTATTCATCTTTCCTTCAAATGATTTTTCCCATGTTTATATATTTATAAACTGGGTGTATTACTTTTAAAAATAGTTTAGCAACATGTATGATACATTGGAAAACAGAGTATGATTTAAGTGAGGGACTCAAAAAAAAAAAGGAAACATATATGGATCTTCCTTGACTTATGATATGTATACATTCTAATAAACCCATTATAAGTTGAAATATCTTAAGTCAAAAATGCTTTTTTTTTTTAATTTTTATCTTTATTTTCTTTTTAACATTCTCTTTCAATTTTATTAATTTTTTTTTTAATTAGTTGGAGGCTAATTACTTCACAACATTTCAGTGGGTTTTGTCATACATTGATATGAATCAGCCATAGATTTACACGTAATACACCTAACCTGCCAAACATCATAGCTTGGCCTAAGCTACCTTTAAATGTGTTCAGAACACTTGCATTAGCCTGCATTTGGCAAAATCATTTAACATATTATATAATAAAGTGTCGAATATCTCACACAATTTACTTAATACTGTGCTGAAAGTGAAAAACTGAATGGTTTCTGGGTACAGATTGGTTCTAAGTGTATCATTTGTTTACCCACGTGACTGTCTGGCTGACTGGGAACTGTAGCTCATTGCCACTGCCCAGCAAGATGAGAAAGTATTGTACTACATTTAATTCACCCTGGAAAAGATTAAATGCAAAATTTGAAGGAGGGTTTCTACTGAATGCGTATCACTTTCCTACACTGTAAAACTGAAAGTGTTTAGTTAAAACTTCTTACCTCAAGGACTGTCTGTAATCAGCAGAGATTTAGTGACCTTAAGAAAAGAGCAAAGAATTGTTCAGGGTAAAGAGCACACTCATGATTTCTCAATGTTTGTTTGTTTCTAACTCTTTGGTTTTGTGTTTAGGAAGTGCAGCGTAGTGTAAAGAGCATGATTTTGGAATACGGCAGAACTGAGTACTCTGGAGTGTTCTTCCTCTTCCAGGAGTGTGCCAAGCTCAGCTCAGGGTCTTTGCACTTGATAGTGGCTCTATTTGAAATGCTCCACCCCTGTGACTTTTGCAGCCTCACCTCCTTTGCAGATTTCTACTTAAATATTCCCTCTTCATGGAGGTCTCCCCACACAACATTTCTAAAATAGGCCTTTCATATAATTTCAGCTTACCCTGTAACTTTCTATTGCCTCCGTAACCAAAACCAAAGAAAGACTGGAAAATACTTGGGTTATAAAAGACATGAGCTTTCAAAAAATACATAAATTGCCTCAGTAATTTGTTCTGTAGCATAAGTGCATTAATGCTTCTTCCAGTCATGCTTAACTTACTTTCATAAAGTGACCTAAGTACTTAAATAATCTGCCTCATTATGTCTTAAAACATCTGAGAATTCTGTTCATTCCATTTGAGAAACAGGTTTAATACAACTAATAGGAAGTCATTTGATGCAGTACCCGAGCATCTAGGGGGATCCAACAGACTAATGGGCACCGTATTAATCCATGTAAAATGAAATGATGCATTTGCTATTTATGCTTGAAATCTGTGCGTAAACAATTTGATATAAGTGCAGGCGATTGATGAATAAAACATCACTGATCAAGCTGGCTGGAACTAAATTTTGGCTCAATCCTGCTGGTTTAATTTCATTTGGTGGATTTTTCCTTCCTTCTGATGTTGTTTTCATCTGAGGTGGATAAATATATAGTATTCATGGGGGAAAAAAATGAGCAACATAAATTTAAATACCTGTAACAAGTGACAAGAGTTGTTCAGCTGCTCTCAGATATTATGCATCTGCTAAGGAGAAATATAAACATAACTCCTCATGTCTACCCCAGGGAAAAAGTGTCACTGTGTCTTTAAAACATATGTCTGGAACTCCCCTGGTGGTCCACTGGTTAAGAATCTGCTTTTCAATGCAGGGGACTTGGGCTTTTCATCCCTAGTCAGTGAACTAAGATCCCTCAGCCAGGCAAGGGGCAACTAAGTCTGCCTACCACGACTACTGAGCCTGGGCATCTCAATTAGAGAGCCTGGGTGCCGCAAACTACAGAATCCACATGCTCTGGAGCCCACATGTGCCACAACTACAAAGAAGCCTGAATGTGCCACAGGGAAGAATCTGTGCTCCACAACTAAGACCTGATGCAACCCTAAATAAGTAACTAAAAATACAGCAGGTCTGTCTCAAAAGTTTAAGTCAATGGGTTAAGGCATTTCCTTCTGCCTCATTCTCCTTATGCTTGGAAAAATTACACATGAGGTATTAAAAGATATATATATAAGAACAAGAGTCCATGCAACATTCTTTTGGGGAAAATAATCTTGAAAACTGATTTTTGGTGCAGGAGAGAAAAGTGTATATTTTAGTAAGTCAGGCGGCATGGATAGATGAACAAACTATCAAGTTAGTCATATAATTCATGGAATTTATCATAATACAGTTTGAGGTTTTTTCCTTGAATGATAAATAATTTCTATCTAATTGCGACACATCTATTCCTTACACTGATGCCCTTTAAGGTCCAAAGCTGGCTGTATGATACACGGAAATATATATAACAAAACAAGAACCTTTAAAAGGAAGGATCCCTGCTACATATCAAATTTTTCATGTGTGTCATCACATGTAATTTAGCACTAGTAAATGAATATCAAAGCCTTCCTCTTTCATTTTTGAAACAAGTGCTTAAGTAATTTAAAATTAGGGGAAAAAAGGTAATTTGACTCTATCTCTTGCCTGTTTCAGGGTATCCAAAGAATCCTATGCCTCTAAAAAGCCAGGACCTAGTAAAATGATCTAGAAGTCCAAATGCAAGTTGATTTAATGTAACAGCAAATAAAATCTGCTGTACTCATCTCCTAATATATCATAGCCAGCTAAACAGAAAACAATGTATGGCTTCACAATTTCAAAAGCTTATATATAAAAAAATCTTATAAGAGCTCAATTTTAGCTGAACTTATATATGAAATATGACCTTTATTTGCTGTGCATAGCTTCTAGAATTAGCCATTACTTCTGTTACCTCAACTGTACTTAAGTACTACTCTAAGTATTTACTGAGTTATATTTCATACTTTTTATTTGATTTTAAAAACTTCCATGTTTTCTTTTTCTTAATGTGTCAGATATTTCAACTTTCAGATCGTATTTAAATTGGGACCAAATACGGTGCTAAAATATTATAAAATTAAATAAGATCTAATAAGTATACTTACTAGAAAATTTCAAAATCCTAACAATTGTATCCACAGCCTGGACATGTAAATCTATTGCTGATTCATGTCAATGTATGACAAAACCCACTGAAAAAATAAATTAATTAATTAATTAAAAAAAATACTTGAAAGATGTGTATGCACATCAATACATATACTATGCATACATGTGTGCTAAGTTGCTTCAGTCACGTCCAACTCTGTGCAACGCTATGGACTGGCTGCCAGCCTCCTTTGGCCGTGGGATTCTCTACCTAAGAATCCTGGAGTGAGTTGCCATGCCCTCCTCCAGGGGATGTTCCCTACCCAGGGATTGAAACCATGTTTCTTATATCTCCTGCAGTGGCAGGTGGGTTCTTTACCACTAGCGCCATCTGGGACACCCTATACACTTATATATGGATACAATTACGTCATTTATTATATTTAAATCTATAGTATATATAAGGGCTTCAGAAAGTATTTGGCAGTTTTGAGATCCTCATCTGACATGTGAGTTATAAGCAATAAACTGGTTGGGTTGTTTGAATGGTATATACCATTTCTCATCTAAAAAAGATAAACATAATTGCAAATTAAAAAAAAAAGATCTTAGGTGATATCACTAGACAGCATGGAGAGTTAAATGACTAAAGGCTAAAGTTTGCGATAACAGGGTTAAGATGGAACAAGAGAAAAACAAGAGACCAGATCAAGATTTTTTTTGCATTAAAAAAAATTATTAGAAGAGGGTGTGAGAAATCAATACAGAGATTTAGAGTTAGAAAAAGAATGGAAAGATTTATCAGTATATAACAATTTTCCAACAGAAGCTTTATCTTAAAATTCAAATGAAGAGATACTGGAGTGAGAGAATGTGCATTCTATGTCCGATCTTAAAAGACGTTTCCAGAGTCAGGTCACCGATGGACAATTCAGTCTGAAACCCCAGCTCAGGATGGAGGGGGGAAACAATGGGTCTCTTGTGAAAAACAGTACTGGGGAGGAAAGTCTTTGAAATGAGTGACTTAAAATGTCATTCAAAGTAGAAGACTGGATATACGCATAGAAAAGCATGTGCTCATAATTTTACTGCTAGGTTTTCTAGGCAGAAGCTGGTAAATAAAGACCTCACTTTTTGTGTTGACGGTGTCCGATATTTCGTGTAACCACGGGTTTTAGCTGTATTTAATATCACTTCCAGCAATAAGCCTAAGAACATATGGGCCGATTTTTACACACTTTGGATAGTTACTGTATGTTTTCCATTGCTACCGTAACAAATTGCCACAAACTTAGCTGCTTAAAACAATGCAAATTTATCATCATACAGTTTGGAAGAACAAAAAATTGATACAGGTCTCAGAATCCATTTCCTTTTTTTTTTTTTTTAACCTCCTAGAGGCCCCCCACAATTCCTTGGCACTCAGCCCCCTTTGTCCATATTCAAAGCCAGAAAAAATTATATCTCTCTGATGATTCTTCTCTATTATATCTACCTCTGACCAAAGCTGATTTCCTTTTTAATTCATATTTTAATTTTAATTGTAGGATAACTACTTTACAATATTGTGGTAGTTTTTGCCATACATCAACATGAATCAGCCGGAGGTATACATATGTTCCCTCCCTCTTGTGCTCCCCTTCCACCTCCTTCCCCCACCCCACACCTCTAGGTTGTCACAGAATATCAGCTTTGGGTTCCCTGCATCATATAGCAAACTGCCACTGGCTATCTATCTTGCATATGCATGTGGTAATAAGAATGGTTCAATGCTGTTCTGATTTTAAGAATTCATTTGGCCCATTGTGCCCATTTGGATAACCCATAATATTCTTCCTACCTCAAGATCTTTAACTTTAATCACATCTATAAAGTCTCTGTTGCCATATAAAGTAACATTTTTACAGGTTTGGGGGACTTGGTCATGGACATCTTTAATGAGTCATTATTTTCCCTACTACAGTTTTTATTTATTTTTTTTTATTTTATTTTATTTTTTTTTTATTATTATTATTATTTTTTTTTTCCAGTGGGTTTTGTCATACATTGATATGAATCAGCCATGGATTTACATGTATTCCCAATCCCAGTTTTTAAAATATTAATGTTTGGGGGCTACCACTCACATTTTTACCTTCAAATATTCTCATTACCAAAAAAATCATCAAAAATGTAGTTAGTCACTCATTTATAATCTTAATCCTTGTTTGAATTTTCAGATACTATTGTCTTCTTATAAATTTCGTACAAGTTAGTGACATATGTGGTTAATTGAAGATAACTGAATACATTTTGTCTATGCCTTTAATTTACACAAAATGAAAATGAGAGGTTTACTTTATTTTGACTGTGCCATATTCATAGCTCATGACATCCTTCCTTTTCTGGGCTCCCCAACCACACGGAATACAGAATCTAGGTAAAGTACTTTCTTGCCTCTATACGTGTGGATATGCTTTCATTCTAATTTTGAAAGCCCCTCTTCCACTGCTCATGGTTGCCCACTCAAACACTTCTACTCTACGACTTATGAACAGACCTATAACAAGTAAAGAAACTGAATGAGTAATGAAATATCTACTCACAAAGAAACGAATGGCTTCAGTGGTGAGTTCTTCCAAACATTTAAAGAATAAACACTGATAACCCTTCACTAAATCTTTTAGGAAACAACATTTCCCTACTTACTCTGTGAGGCCAATATTATCCTGATACCAAATCCAGACAAATTTATCACAACTAAACTATGCTATTTCTACTGACATAGATGTAAACATCTTGAACAGATATATGCAAAAAATAACAAGTGTTGGTGAGGATGTGGAGACACAAGAACCTTCACGCATTGCTATTGAGAATATAAAATGCGGTAGCCACTTTGAAAAATAGTTTGGGCGTTTCTCCAGAAATCCAACGTGAATTTACCACATGAATCAATGGTTTCATTCTTAGGATATAACCAAGATAAATAAAAAGCATGTCCACACAAAGACTTGATGCAAGTATCTACAACAGCATTATTCACAAGACCCAAAAAGTGGAAACAGCCTACATGTAAACCAACAAAGACTGGGTAAACAACACATGATATATTCATACAATTGGATATCATTTGGCAATGCACATGAACAAACTACCGATACATTCTACAACATGGAAGAACTTCAAAACTATGCTAAATGTAAAGCTAGACAACAAAACATGCATCTTGTATGATTTATCTGAGTTTGGTTGAGGAAATGGATATAGGCTGAAAAGACATATGGGAGACCTGTAAGGTTGATAACAATATTCTAAAGCTGGAGTGTTGTTAGCATTGCACAGTTCTAAAAGTCTACTACACTTCAAGGAATTATACATTTACCATGAATTAATTTTAGGGTACTTAAATTATTCTCTAGAAGAAAAACTAGCATACCCCCTTTTAATAAAAAATCTATTGTGAACAAAGCACATCCACAAATACATTTTCAGCATCAGGAAAATGCATACATTTTCATGACAATTATTGATTGGAACTTTATTTTTAAACCAAATTGATATATCTAAAATGGAAAACGTGTATACATTTCCCCATCTTTCGGTATATTTTTGTATCTAATCTCTTCCTGGGTCATCACAGTTTGTTATTTCTTTGCCTACCTTCAATGACAGGGATAGACGTACTTAGAATTGTCTTATTTTTTCACCAGGAAACGCAGATGACAGATTGTAATGGATGCATACACTTTCTGATCACAGCACCTCATGCTTGTTCCAGTTTGAAAGTGGTTTCACACTAACGTACCAGATTTGATGATTTGAAAAGACATGTCTTTCAAGTTGCCATTATGGATAAATCTCATTTTTATAGATGTAGTGGAAAGGGTATGGATATCCTGACATAATAAGTCCAAGACTTGATGGGACTATACTTATCTGATGTATTTTTGTCATCATATCCTGTTTAACCTCTCATGTCCTGTTGACATATTTTTTCAGTACATATAATAATACTGGATTAAAAGATTATAGCAGAATATCACATACGTTACTATATGTTCATTGCCTATTATACAGTAGGAACTTAATACATGGTCATGTTTCCCCACTTTTTGGAGCCATTCTCTATTATATGTATACATACATAATTATTATGATGATCAGAAAATGAAAAATAAACATTGTGTAAACAGGACAGGTACTAATTTCTGTGTGAAATTGATTCTTTTTAACACTGTTAAGAGTTAATAGATAAAATTTGTTGAGTGCTCACATTTTCTAGGCAGGCTTCTAAAGTCTTCACAAGCAGTACTTCAACTCAGAGGTTACTACTATTATTTACACCATACAAATGAGATAAGGAAGGCACAGAGTGATCAAGTAACATGGCCAGTGTTGTTTAAATAATAAATGGCAGTCTGATAGTGTTTAAACATGGGGTTTCTCATGTTAGATTTCTTGTTCAAGGAACTTTGAAGTATTAAATGTTAGTCCATGTGAAGCACATAAGATGTTCATTATTATCTGCCAGATTCTATGCTAAGAATTGTGTTTGAATGGTATCATTTAATCTTTATAAATACTTCTTAAGGCAGATTCTATTACCCCCATTTGTTTTTGCTTTTGTTTTTGTTTGGCCCCACCTGTGACTTGTGGAATGTTAATTCCCCGACCAGGGATGGAACTGGGGCCTTCAGCAGTGAAAACAAAGTCTTAATCACCGGACTGCCAAACAATACCTACTATCCCCATTTTAAAGCCTGGGAAACTGCAAGTTGATGATATCAGTGTTGTTTGATGAACATTAATTCATAACAAGGATTAGTTGATATACTAACTATACAACAAACAAGCTCCTATAAGATCTAATAAACATTTCCCCAAAGAAGGCATACAGATGGCCACAAGGCACATGAAAAGATGCTCAACATCACTAGTGATTAGATAAATGCAAATCAAAATTACAGTGACGTTTCACCACACACCAGTTAGAATGGCCATCATCAAAAAATCTACAAACAATAATGCTAGAGAGGGTGGGAAGAGATGGGAACTCTCCTACCCCGTTGGTAGGACCGTGAATTGATACAGCCACTATGGAAAAGAGTATGGAGATTCTTTAAAGATCTAAAAATAGAGCTACTATATAATCCAGCAATCCCACTCCTGGGTATAAACCCAGAAAAAAACCCCATAATTTGAAAAGATATAGGCATCCCAATGTCCATAGGAGAACTATTTACAATATCTAGGAAATGGAAGCAACCTAAATGTTGCTTCCATGGGCAGAGGAATGGATAAAGAAGATACAGTACATACATAGTATACAATGGACTATTTCTTAGTCACTAAATTGTGTCTGACTCTATCGCAACCCCATGAACTGTAGCCCACAAGGCTCCTACGTCCATGGGATTTCCCAGGCAAGAATACTGCAGTGAGTTGCCATTTCTTTCTCTGGCAGACTACAGTCCATAGGGTTGGAAAAGAGCTGGATGTGACTAAGCTTGTACACACTGCATGATAATGATATGTTCCACCTTCACGAAGGTGAAATAAGAATAAAAAGTCCAGTGAATCTATAACTATTCCATGATGAATCATTAACGTTTTAATATTACCCAGTTATTTCTTTTCTACAGCCATGCTAACTGACACCATGCTATGTGGCCAGTCTTTGTATTGGGCAAAGCAGTCTTGCACCTGTGCATGCTACGTTGCCTCAGTTGTGTCTGACTCTTTGCGACCCTACAGATTGTAGCCTGCCAGGCCCTTCTGTTGATGGGATTCTCCAGACAAGAATACTGGAGTGGGTTGCGTGCCCTACTCCAAGGGATCTTCCCACCCAGAGAGAGAACCCATGTCTCCTGGAGCTCCGGCATTGGCAGGTGGATTCTTTATCACTAAGCCACCTGGGAAGCCTCAGAGGCACATAATTCATCCTCAGGATGATTTGCCAAAGGAACTGTTATACTCAAATCTACTGGGTAAGTACTGAGCACTTTCTGGACAGGCAATGATCATTTCAACCTCTGTGTAATTCCTTTTTCTACTTTATTTAGATATGTTAATACATTTGACTTTATTACAAATTTTGTTGACTTTAGAGTGATCACTTTTCCAAACATCACAATATGGATTTGCACGACTCTGTTTAAATACACTACATGCATATTTATAATTTCACTATCAGTTAAGTGATAAGAGTGTATCTTATCACTACGATTATTATTATTATTACCACTTACAGGCTTCTAGTGGCTATTTAAAGTTACCTATAAACTCTAATATTTGCAAAGGCTATTTAATGCTATGAGGAAATTATACTCATAAGCCAGGTGAAAAAAAAGCAACTTACAAAATTATATGTGTGTGTATATGTGTGTGTGTAATCTAAGATCTAAATAAGCAAGGATTACAGTTTTAAAATAACCTAAGCATTAAAAGTTATTCATTCATTCATTTATACGTATATATATATATATATATATATATATATATATATATATATATGTTTATTGTATTTGTCAACTTTGCTGGAGTAAAGTGTCAGTCACTCAGTCACGTCCAACTCTGTGTGACCCCATGGACTATAGCCCACAAGGCTCCTCTGTCCATGGGATTCTGCAGGCAAAAATTCTGGAGTGGGTTGCCATTCCCTTCTCCAGGGGATTTTCCGGACCCAGGGATTGAACCTCTGTCTCCCACATAGAGGGCAGGTTCTTTACCAATTGTGTCACCAGGGAAGCCCTTGCTGAAGTAATGGAGATCTTAAAAAAAAAAAACCTTTGTTACTTTATTTCATTCCCATGTTTTTTTGTCTGAAAGGGACATGAGCCACAGAAGCAGTCCCTCTTTTAGACCTGCTGTTATGGCCGAGGGAAAATACCAAAAGCATCAAAATGAACAAACAATGGATTTTGAGGCTCTGTTTAAATATGGTGTATGTTATACCTGCTCACATTTCTTTTGGCCAAAGCAAGTTCAGATGGGTAGGGCAGTACTGTCCTTTCATAGGAGATACTGAAGCAACATTGTAATGAAAGGGGATGAATAATGCTCTTGTACAAATCAGGAGTGAATAGTCAGACTAGTTGGAAACAACACTGTAATCTGCCATATTTACTATTATTGGTTATAATCATGAGTATATCAAACATCTTTCTTGCTCTTAGAATATATGCTTGGAACTTCTTGGTGTACTTTCAAATATTCACTTACTCAGCCTTCATAATAGTCTAATAAGGTAGGTACTATTATTATCCCCAGTTTTACACTAAGACAATTGTGATACAGTGGAGTTTGGTAAAGTTACCCAAGGTTAAAAAGTTGGCAAGTGACTGAGCATCCACTCCAACTAGGCATTATGACTTCAAGATCAATGGTCTTTACATTCCCACCAAGAGACAGTCAGAGAGGCAGAGTCTTATAATAGAGGGGATTTCTCTCTTCCTCTGTATAACTTTCTGTAGTTTCATAATTTTTCAGTTTTTTAGAATTTCTTTACTGTTCTAAAATAAATGAAAAGGAAAGGCCATGAGAACATACAACCTGTCAAAATATCTTATTTCTGTGTCTCAGGAGAAAATATTTTCAGTCATTTGATTCAGTCTTTGAATCTCATCCCATACTCTCTCCTTCCTCTCATAACTTTACAGTATACAGAGTAATTTTGCCTTTTTGCCATTCTCTACCAGCATGGAAAGTAACAAAGCTCTGATTCTCACTGTCCTGAACTGAATCATTTAACCTAACTTCCTAATATCAAGACACTGACAGAGCCATACTTCTACTGCTACAGGCCGGAGGCTTAGACACAGTTAAGACGGACACACTAAATATGAACATAACTCCCTTTTTGTTAGATGTTGTGCTTGCCTACATCCATAATGTGGAACTTTAATGGTGAGTAACAGGTCACATTGTGTTTTCCAGTCCATATTATTCTTGTTGCTATTGTGGGCACAATTTGCTATTTACACACCTTTTCACCCCCCTGCCCAGGAATATTATCACTTTAGTTTTCTTGGTGGGTCAGATGGTAATGAATCTGCCTGCAATGCCGGAGACCCGGGTTCGATCCCTGGGTTGGGAAGGTCCCCTGGAGAAGGGAAAGGCTACCCACTCCGGAATTCTTGCCTGAAGAATCCCATGGAAACTGGAGGGCTACAGTCTATGGGGTCGCAAAGAGTCAGACAAGGCTGAGCGACTTTCACTTCACCACCCTGTCTTTAATTTTCTGAAGATACCATTGAAATTAAAATCACTCCCTCAGAAAAAAGCTGGCTTTATTTATTTAGAGTGATAACTCTTAAGTGTGATTATTTACAAGTAGGGTCTCAGTTATATCAGAGTCTTTTGGTTCAAGTACGTCCTATAAGAAGACAGTATTTGTCCACCTGTGGGCACATGCTTTACCCAGTTGAACAATCCCTTCTGAGAAGTCAGATTAAGTCATCACTACTTTATACCCGTTTCTTTATCTGTAAAATGGAGATCAGTGTATTTGCTTAGCTCATCCCATGAATTTCTATAATAGTATAATGTATGTGCCAGCATATTGTGTATAATTAAGCATAAAGATTATTGTCTTACTGATACTAATCACAAAATATTTAAAATGTCTATTGATTTTCTTATACAATATAAATGACTAACTAGATCAATGTCCTGACATGGAAACACATATTAACTGCAGACAACAGTACTCTGAATACCCAAGCTTCTAAAAGGAAAATTTTTTGGTAACTGTTTTGTCCAATGTTCTTAGGGAGACACTGTAGTAGAAATAATTCCAAATTATACATGTTCATTTCAGTGGTTGACTTTACATTCTAATCACACTGCTAATTTCAGGTTTACTTAGGACAATGAATTAAAATTCAACAGGATGGATAACTCCGCCATTACTCACTATACCAACCAATTTTCTCAGAATTTGATTATGCTTGAAATAAATGTATTGAAATAGTAGTCAAGAATCTGGTTGAGGCTGTATATAAAAGACATTTATATTATAATGAAGGTTCGTTTTCTTATAGAGACTATAGCATACTAAAATACTGGGTGACATTAAAATATTGCTATTAACCACAGCTCAGACTTGAATTCACTATTACATTACATATGAACAATCAGAGCAGGATTAAAAGACACATGTCAGCATTGAGCTTAAGAAGCACTGAGTAGGGAATTTAAATTTTTCATGGGAGCAACACTGAGGTGGGAAGAAAGTCTTTTCGAGTTATCTTTGAGTTCTGAGTTTGAGTTTTCTTTTCTTTCCCCCTTATTCGTAGCAAGATTCCAAAGAGTTCAAAAAAGAGCTTTGCTAGTTGAAATCTATATCAACAATTCTTTTCCTTTTATAAACAGGAGAACCATTAAACATTTTAAAAAAAGTATTTCTTCGATTCTAATCCTCACTTTTCTACCTGCTTTTTATTTTTCAACTTGAGGGTGCAATCAGGTAAAAATATCCTTGTTCTTTTTCTAGACATAAGAATATCTATCAATACCAATGAGTGAAGACTTAATGAATAATAACTTCCAAACATCAAGCCTCTAACATGTGTCATGCACTTGGTAATAGGTGCTTTGTAAATGATCTCAACCTTTTAAAAATATTCTCTCAAAATCTTCATTTACTTATCTACAAAATAATGGTACTTGTAGTGAAAGATTATTTGAATTTCCCAAGGTCACAGAAACATTAGAAGTGGGAGAATTGGGGTTGATCTCCTGAGCTCTTTACATAATCTTACAATTTTCCCCTAAGAAAACTGGTACTTCTTGATGTCAGTACTTAGTAGTCAGTATCCTGTGGTTCTCCATTTAGTTTACCATAGAAATTGTATATATTTAAAAATCAATTTGTCCAATGTATTTCCAGCAAGCAGAGGACATTGCATTTCCTTTTAACTGAAAGTAACTATGTAAAATGTAATTAGTGCCCTGAATGAAGGCTGGAGAGGAAAATCTCATTTTAAACTCCTCTTGGAAATTAAAGGGAAAATAAGAACAAAGGCTACCATGTGCAGGTATGAGTATTTATCATTTCCTCCTAGGTACAAATTAGGTAAATAAAAATCACAGTGAGGCTTCTGAGAATCAGAGAGATAAGACAAGAATGTTCATTAAAAGCAAGGACATGTTGAATATCAGAATGGGAAGATTTTGAGGATTCAAAAGTGGACTCATATCTGGAGAAAGCCATACTTTGAAAAGGTAAATGCACCTCAGGGCTCACTGCAGTGCTATTTATAATAGCAAGACCTGGAAGCAACCTGAATTTCTGTCAACAGATAAAAAATATAAAGAAGATGTGGTACATATATACAATGAAATTATTACTCAGCCATAAAAGGAATGAAATAATGCCACTTGAAGTAACATGGAGAGATATAGAGATTATCATATTGAAAAGTATCTATAAATCATGCAGAAAAACAAATATCATATGATATTACTCATATGCTCACAAAATTAGAAAACAAACTTATGGTAACTAAAGGGGAAAGATGGGGGATGCAAATTAAGAGGTTGAGATGAACATACATACACTACTATGTATAAAATAGATAATCAACAGGGGCCTAGTGTATAGCACAGGGCACCGTACTGCCAATAATAACCTATATGGGAAAAGAATCTGGAAAAGAATAGATGTATAGGTATAACTAAATCTTTTTGCTGTATACCTTAAGTGAACACAACATTGAAAATCAACTCTACTCTAGTATAACAAAAATGTTTTTAAAAGTGGGCTGAAATCCCAAAAGAATGATTGGGACAGTAAATTTCTGGCACTAAGATGACACACACAACCTGAGATATTCTTACTGTAACTAGAAAACCTTTCAACTTCCTATTGGACAAGGGGCCAGTCAGGTCATGAAGCCAAGTACCTTCTTGAGAATGGAGAAGGTAAGTCATGTTCCTCAGAAGCTAAAGAGGAAAAAAAAGACACCACAAGGATTTGGAGATATGAGATGATCAAGCAAATTTTAGTTCACTTATCTTAAGACTAATTTAGTTTCTAGTAATTTTAATAAGCAGGTACCAATTACATAAATAAATAACCCCTTTGTATATTATCAGAAGGACTTAGAAGATTTCAGACCAAACACACATAATTTATAATGTTTTCATCAAGCATCAACTAGGAGATTTGTTACAGGTCAACCCTATAAATCTTCATACATCATGAAGATTTCATAAGATGTGTGGTCATCATACATCAAAGTAAAATTTGAGACAGGTGGGGTGCAACCCTAAATTAGAAGGGTGTTTACCATATTTCATTTTTGCTTTTGTCTTTCAGTTTTATTCAGTAGTTTATAAACATGAGATCATAGAAATGCTGAGAATGAACGTGTGCGGACTAATGGTGATATTATCTGAAAAGTGAAAGTGTTTGTCCCTTAGTCCTGTCCGACTCTTTGTGACCCCACCAACTGTAGCCTGACAGGCTCCTCTGTCCATTTCATTTCCCAGGCAAGAACACTGGAGTGGGTTGCCATTTCCTTCTCCGGGGGATCCTCCCAAACCAGGGACCGAACCCAGGTCTTCTGCATTGCAGGTAGATTCTTTGCCGTCTGAGCCACTGCGGGAGCCTGTGATATTATCTAATGCTACTCAATGTTCCTCAATGGTTCCCTGTTACATTTGCCATAAGGCTCAGGAGTCCTAGGAGGTTTATGGGGCAGCCCAGGATCTGGCCGGTGCTGGAGTCTGTAACTTCTCCTACATATCCTCTTGTCTCTATGGTACTCCCTAACAGCATCATGCTGCCCTCTACAACTTAAAAAAAAAAAAAAAAAAAAAATCACCAATTTCTTTACTGTTGTCATTTGTTTCCTTTTCTAGACTATCCATCTTCTCACAACCACCCACTACTACTCATTCCTCAAAATGCAGGTCAAGTATTCCCCTTTTTTGGTGACTTATTTCCTGACGACTCATACCTGTCACACCTCAACTGTTGCCCGTGTCCCTCCTGTTCTGATAAGACCCCATCCATCTCTTAGGTGTAGTACTTATCCCTCTCTCAGACAAGCATCTTTGCTTGTCTCTGTTTCCCACTACACAGTGAGTTTATTGAAGGTGGAGTCTGTATTTTATCATGTGCTTAACTCCAGGCCCTTGGGGCTATATCCTAATAGGTGTATCATCATCATTGGCTCAAGCTCTGCCCAAACTCCACTATGTCATAACGAAGAAATTAAGACCTAAGAAGATTAAAAGACTTGCCCAGGTTACACAGGTGGGTTATTATACCTAATAGCTATTAAATAGAAAGTTCTAAAAGACAATATACAAGGTCTGTATTAAGATAAATTATTTGCACAGGTGCAAAACAGGCAAGGAAGTTTAAACAGCAGTGGCTTCTATGTGGAATAGAAGTATAATCATCATTTGTAAAGCAAGCAACAAAATCATTGGGAAGCAACCAGTTCTTTCTCATCTAAAACTCCCGTAAGTATGAAAACAAACATAGAAACACCTGTTCTGTGGTCACTGTTTCTAGAATGCCTTCTTAAAATGAAATGCATCTTTTCCAATGAGCTCACTAGGAAATCAAAAAATAAATCCAGTCTCAAATAGCTGCAGACTACGCTACTTCATCAAGCTACAATGATGAGCTCTGTTCTTTTTGACACAGTGTAACCACTGCCAAGAAATACAATAAATTCAGCAAAATAAATCACAAAAATTGGTTGATCGGTGTTATAAAAGCAGTATTTTCTTTATGACAAAGAGGTTGGGCTCTGCTCTGAGTTGATTCAGCCCTTCTCATCTTTGGTATTCATGGTGAAGTGAGGTGAAGTGAAAGTTGTTCAGTTGTGTCCAACTCATTGCGACCCCATGGACTATACAGTCCATGGAATTCTCTAGGCCAGAATACTGGAGTGGGTAGCTTTTCCCTTCTCCAGGGGATCTTCCCAACTCAGGAATTGAACCTAGGTCTCCCACATTGCAGGTGGATTCTTTACCAACTGATCTATCAGGGAAGCCCTGGTATTTATGGTGGATATATGTTTTCAGAATTAGTGGATCTGCCTGTGATTCACTGGTTTCTACCTAAGAAACCATTGATAAATTGAAACATCTATGAACAATTTATTGTTTTCAGGGATTGACCTCACTAAGCTTTGGAGTAGAATTCCTAGAAAGTGCATGAGAAATGGGGAAATTTGACTGATTCCTCTTTCTAGAAAACAACTTCAGGATATATAGAAATGTATACATCTTCTTCCTAACAATAGGATAAAATCTGCAAAAAAAAAAAAAAAAAAATACAGACCAGGTATTTCTGCAATTGAAAGTTTCCTGGACAACTCTGAGAAAGGGATTTATAAACTGTATTGCAAAGGAGAAGACAGAAGCCCTTAAATCATCTATTTAGACTTGGAAAAGCATATCAGACACATTCCATCTGGCAATGCCAAGGGGATTAATTTCACCAGGATTGAAGGACCAGTTTTGCATAGTTAAATCCCAATCCATCCATATTTTACTTCCATCTGCATATATAGTAATTCTGCTTTCCTACTTTTCATTTGTATTGGTTGTTGTATTCCACCATCAAAACATTTTGTGCCAGGTGTTATGGTCACCAATGGACAGACAAAAAGCAGGTACCGCATATAACGGACTTTCGAGACTGTGAATGGTCTGACGCCAGGTTTGTGCTGTGTGTATGCCGAGTCTCTCAGTTGTGTCCGACTCTTTGTGACCCCACAGACTGTAGCCTGCCAGGCTCCTCTGTGATTCTCCAAGCAAGAATACTGGAGTGGGTAGCTATTCCCTCCAGGGGGTCTTTCTGACCCTGGGATTGAACCTGTGTCTCCTGCATTGCGGGCATATTTTTATTGTCTGAGCCACCAGGGAAGACAGATTTAGCCATCTGCTAACTGTGTGACTCTAGACAGAACCCTGTATGGAACAACTGATTAGTTCAAGATCAAGAAAGGAGTGTGACAGGGCTGTCTGCTGTTTCCCTGTTTGTTTAACCAATATGGTGAGCACATCATGAGAAATGCCAGGCTGGATGAGTTACAAACCGGAATCCAAACAGGTGGGAGAAACAACAACCTCAGATATGTGGATGATACCACTCTAATGGCAGAAAGTGAAGAAAAACTGAAGAGCCTCTCAAGGGTGAAGGAGGAGAGTGAAACGGCCGGCTTAATACTAAATATTAAAAAAAACTAAGATCATGGCATCCGGCCTCATTACTGCATGGCAAATAGAAGGGGAAAGGAGGAAAGAGTGACAGATTTCCTTTTCTTGAGCTCCAAAATCACTGTAGACTGTGACTGCAGTCATGAGATTGGAAGACGAGTGCTTCTTGGCAGAAAAGTGATGACAAACCTAGACAGTGTATTGAAAAGCAGGGGCATTACTCTGCCAACAAAGGGCTATACATATAGTCAAGGCTATGGTCTTCCCATTGATCACATATGATTGTGAGAACTGGACTGTAAAGAAGGCAGAATGCCAAAGAATTGATGCCTTTGAACTGTGGTGCTGAGGAAGACTCCTGAAAGTCCCTTGGACAGCAAGGAGATCAAACCAGTCATCTTAAGGGAGATCAACCCTGAATATTAAATGGAAGGAATGATGCTGAAGCTCCAGTATTTTGGTCATCTGCTGGGCACAGACGACTCACTGGAAAAGTCCCTGATGCTGGCAAAGACTGAGGGCAGAAGAAGAAGAGGGCGTCAGAGGATGAGATGGCTGGATGGCATCTCCGAAGCAATGGACATGAAGCTGGGCAAACTCCAGGAGGTGGTGAAGGACAGGGAGGCCTGGTGTGCTGCAGGCCATGGGGTCGCAAAGAGTCAGACGTGACTCGGTGACTGAACAACAACAGCAGATAAGTCACTTTACCTTTTCTACCTCAGCTCCTTCTGGAGAAATGGAGTCAATGATATAAATATATTTCTATAAAAATTACGTAAAACAAGGACTGTAAACAATCTTCATATGAAATAGATAAGGCCCAACAATTTTTTTTTTTCCTATTACAGCTATATACCACATAGACATGTCTGTCTGCTGTCTTCAATGCACTGGAAAACATAGTGTTCAGTCACTCTTTACAATCCTGGGGACTGGAGCTCACCAGGTTCCTCTGTCCATGGAAATTTCCCAGGCAAGAACAGTGGAGTGGGTTGCCATTTCCTTCTCTACATTCACAAAGTTTGTGGAAACCTAAGAATTATTTACCAGGAAATCACTTTGAAATTTTAAACCTAGATTTCCCAGTAGTAAATAACTTTATGTGTTTTTTTGTTTGTTTGTTTTTTGTTTAACAAGGACTCCAAATAAATGTACTAGTACACTTGGCATCTATATTCTCTGAAGAAAAAACAGACTGTTCAATGTTAACAGTCAACATTTCTCCAATGTTGGAACATCTACCAAGCATAGACATACCTGGCTCTATCTGTTAGAAGTAGATCTCAAAAGGGAATCGGCTTTGCAAATACTTGACAGAAAATGTGCAGATATAAAATACTTACAGTACACACATCTTTATACTGGCTAATTCAAAATGTCATAAGTGTAAATTTAAAGAAGCAGGTAAATTAATTCATTTCCAGCCCAAAGCCAACTTTCAATCTTGTTTTCCCTGGATATTTCTATCTGAAAACCCTCTGAGATTTCCAGCCCAAGAAAGTCTATTAATTTTCCATGTACTTGTTGATGCAAAAGCTATCAGGATTATGGGTTGAATATTTCTAGTGTAGGGAAAGTAAGGGATGCAATTAATCTCTGTGAACTAAAATATACCTCTTTTCATTAATCTTTTATTGTAAATGAGCAAAGTAATTGAACCAGTACCACACTGTCAGAATGAATGCAATGCCGGTGGGATATGCTTGAGAGAGCACATACTGATTGGGTATTAAATATCTAACGGCAATAATTTATGGTTCATTACCTCTTTTGGAGTTTCTTAGTTGCATAGGGCTTGAATTGTAAGTAGTCAGACTTTTAGCAGAAAACGGCTTTCAAATGCTGAAGGCAGCAAATGCATGCAACCCATAGACCATCACCTTAATTTGGGCTGTTTCATACTTAGTTGAACCAGACTCCAAAAATATTTGCAAGCTGGACTGATTATTTCAAAGACAGAAAGATGTCATCTTCATTCTAAAATGCCCTCTCACATGCCCTACCGGGGTGTGTTTATGAAGGTGCAAGGTGACATGGACACAGAATTGTGAACAGGGGTACCATCTAAATCTTGATCCTGCATTTTCCTGAATATAATATGAATCCCCAGCCAGTTCTCAGGTGATGCAAACATCACAGCTTTTGGTTTTCACTGACACCAGCCTCCTTAATTGTATTCTGCCATCTCCCGTGGTACAGTTTTGTTACACATGGAAATGGAAGCTTTTTTCCTGCTGGTAACAAAATATGATCAACCTGAAGCAATGTTTATAGAAATATGTGTATTGGATTTGAAGATTGGGTCTATTCAGACCTCATGCAGTTTAAAAACAAACACAGTTAAAAGAAAACAATATGAGCCCTTTATCGATGGCCAAGAGGTACTCCAGTTATATGTTCAGTTGTTGGGTTTAAACAAATTTCTTTATTTCAATTGTACCTCAGTGTCCTAAGGAGCAGCTAATATTCAAGTTGAATGCTATTTTTTCTTTTTCAGAGCAAACGTGTGTGTTCTTTAATTCATAGCATTTGCTCAATATACAACATGTTTCTAAACTGTAATTCAAATAAAAGAATATGGACTTTGGACATGACTTGTACATAAGTGTATAGCATGTATGAAAATAAATAGAAAGTTTTTTGGTATCCCTTTACTTTGCCCATATCAAACAAATAACTTAAGAAGGAATTTTGAAATAATTGAATCCCTTCTTTTCTTCTAAAACTTGTTAGCTTCTATCTTTTCTCACCATTTCTGTCTCTCCTGTTATAGTTTTTACTCAGAGAAGGTATAATTTTTATTGCATCATTAAAAAATAACTTCTTTTTAAATAGTCTAATGCAAAGAACAAATGACAGGGAAGAAAAAGCAGCAGTAGAAAGATAAATCTCATAACTAATAATCAAAGGTCAAATCTAGCAAAGATCAAGGAGCTTTTAAAAATAATATTTTTGTAAATGTCTAAGAATTCCAGGTGATAATATTTTATTAGGTGCCTGAACTTAGCAAATAATGCCCAAGCTTTCTTA
Organism: Dama dama; assembly: GCF_033118175.1. Taxonomy (NCBI): domain Eukaryota; kingdom Metazoa; phylum Chordata; class Mammalia; order Artiodactyla; family Cervidae; genus Dama; species Dama dama. The sequence continues at coordinate 35,358,237 of NC_083684.1, forward strand.
TACAATAATGAAATGAATTCACTTTGTGCTCAAATACAGCTTCATATTTTAACAATGAAAAATTATATAAAGTTAATTGATAGGAAATCAATCATATTATTGGTGGGTACTGATCAGCAGCCTTGATCCCAACACACTAGAAAGAATTAAAATCATATAGCTAAGTAGTGCCCAGTATTTCAGGAACAAAATTTTGCTGAATAAATTAGGTTTCCATGATAGCCTGTAAGTAAGGGGGAAAATGATAAAGTAAATGTCCTAATGGGCATGATAGGACCAGTCAGACTGGAATAACAGGAAGAGAATGAAAAAAGGAAGATGATTGAACACCTACAAGACCTCCTCAAATCCAATAAGATCATTTGTCCATTGAAGGCAATCAATAGTGAAAAACAATAAAGATCTGAAAGAAGTAGGAAAAGATGGGTGCTAGAACACAGGCATTGTGATAACTAATCAAATCATTTAAACATTTATCATGATGGCATTTCTAATAGCTGAAATAGTAGTAAGCAGTTCATTCACTGCTCAAATATGACTGTCTAGCTAGGAAGGTCCCTTTAAAGAAACATGAGATCTCAAAAAAAAAAAAAAAAATCAACATTTGGCTAGTCAAATAAAGCATGATGTATTTCTTCAATAAGACAAATAAACAACAGAAAACTATGTAGCTGTGAAAAAGAATGAGAAATTTCTTTATGTAATGATATAGGAAAATATCCAAAATATCCAATACCAAATGAAAACAAAAAAGTAAAGTGCATAACAACATTATAGTGAGCTGTTTCATTATAAAAATGAAACTATGTGGTGAGGGGGGTGTGTGTGTGTATACATCTGTTCAGAAAACATTGAGGTAAGCAGAACAATAGTTTCCAAAGTTGTCCACTGTCTAATTCTCCTTGAAACCTAGTCATATATTATCTTATATAGCAAAATGAACTTTAGATGTGGTAAGATTAAGGACCTTGAGATAAGGAGATATCTTGGATTTTCCAGATATATCCAATCTAACCATGTGTCCTAAATCACTTCAGTTGCGTCTGACTCTTTGTGACCCACCAGTCTCCTCTCTTCATGAGATACTCCAGGCAAGAATACTGGACTGGGTTGCCACACTCTCTTCCCGGGAATCTTTCCAACCCAGGGATCAAATCTGCATCTCTTATGTCTCCTGCATTGGCAGGCAGGTTCTTTACCTGCCCCACCAATCTAATCATACAGATCCTTAAAAGCAGAGGACTTTCTTGGCTGTAGTCAGAGAAACAGAAATGGCAGCATGAGAAAGACTCAACCCATCACTGCTGGCATTAAAGACAGAAAGAAGTCACAATCTAGGAATGCAGGAGACCTCTAATAGCTGGAAAAGGCAATGAAATGAATGCCCTAGATCCTCCAGAAAAAAATGCGGTCCCTAGTCAGATTTTGACCTACAAAACTGTAAGATACTAAAGATGTATTGTATTAACCTTGTTGCTATTTGTTACAGCAGCTGTATAAATATATGTGTACATATTGTTGCTTTTGTTTGCACTGGCTGCCTCTATAAATGTACAACATACATTGGGAACATTGCTTTCAATGCAACACGTATTGAGTGGCAGGAGGACAGAAGCAGATAGGTGACTTTTATGGTCTATCATTTTGTACCTTTCAGATTTTGAACCATCTAAATTTATCTCTTCCTAAAATAATTATAAATAACACAAAATAAATACAATAGTATTGCCCTTTCTTCCTATATTTTGAAGGATATGGGTCATATCTAATTGGTGTGTTATATGCCAGCATATTCTCAAATGACAGAATTTTGATGGGGGAAATATTTGATTACTGTTCAATCAGAGGCTAGGAGTTTGCTGAGTTAGAGGTTATGAACAAATAATAAAGGCTCACTTTGTTATTTGATTCATATTTTCTTATAACTCATTTCTTTTCTGAAGCAACTGTTAAATGATTTTCTACTTATTTCAAGGTGAGTTGTTTTCTTACCATCTATCCAGTCATTCAACATTTATCTATGTATATTAGAGACAGGAACTGGAGATTCAAAGATGAATTATTCAAAGATAACTACAGTAAGGTATGAGAAATTTTATAAGAGGAAAGATATGGGATTGCAGAAGAACAATCCAGGAACACCATTTTAGCAGGAAAATTATGGCTTAGAATAATTCTAGTGGTAAACAAACATCCTCCTTTATAGAAATTGGTAGAAAATAGACAAAGACTCTTCCTCAAGACTATTTACAATCATCTGTTGTTAAATAGTTGTAATGAATATATATGTCTATATACTACAAAGGGAACAATGACCCCGAGATGAGTCAAGTGCATACATGACAATCCTGGTTGTACAAGAAGTACCATTTGCCTTGCAGAATTCATCTTGATAGCTAACAGTTATCACCTTTTATTTTCAGGATTCTTACATATATTTTTTTCAAGGCATAAGTACTAATATGGCTTCTCTGGTGGTCCAGTGGTAAAGAACCTGCCTGCCAATGCAGGAGACACACGTTTGGTCCCTGGACTGGGGAGATTCCATATACCACAAAGCAACTAAGCCCATGAGCCACAGTGATTGAGCCTGTGCTCTGGAGCCTGGGAACTGCAACTACTGAAGCCCACGGCCCTGGAGCTCATCCTCCGCAACATGAGAAGTCACTGCGATGCAAAGCCTGGGCACAGCAATGAAGAGTAGCCCCCCACTCTCTGCAACTAGAGAACAGCCTGCAGCAATGAAGCCTCATCACAACCAAAGATAAAGTAGATACAATTATTTTTTTAAAGTACTAATAGCTAAGGCATGTGGTTTAATTTTCCAAAATGTAGATTTCCTCTTCTCAAGAGACATACTAAGTGATGTTATTCCCCAAATAGATGACACTCAATGACTTAAAGTGTGGGCCTAAATGTCTCATAGCAAACACCTCCTATAATTTCAATAGATGCTGACAACAAATGAAAAAGAAGACGAATTATTATACATAACTTGATTCAAGATAGGACTGATGGCTAGTATTGAATTAATCATAAAAACAGTGTCTCATGACAGCTGCTCAAACTTAAGCAGCTTCAGTATTAAGGTAGCTTCAGGCCCTAGTTGGGCATCAGGATGAAGGAAAGGTTGAGAGAGGATTCCCCATATCAAGACAGATTCATACATACAGATTTGGCATTTAACATTGTGATTTTCAAATTGAAAATACCAACTTTATTTTATCTTCTTTTGAATCCTATTTTCTGGAGATATGAAAATGTATTTTATATATTGCAAGAATTATAAAATCAGAACTTCTTTCCTTCCTATCCTCCATTTTTGGGTATTTCAAAATACCCAAAGGAAAGAGTGAATTTGGATCTGAATTAAACAGATAAGGATCAGTCCATCTCTCTTTCTCCTGCACTCCCTGTCTCTCTAGCCATTGTCTGCAGCAATAGCCCCAAGGGATTGTGTGATACTTGTTTTCTGGGCCTCCTTTCAGTTTCCTGGCAGCTCATTCATGTACCCATTGGGCAGGGAGATTTGTTTTCTAATTATAAACCTATGTTATAAGCTCATCTTCCCTTCAGCTATTGGGGTTTCCCTTCCTCAGACTCCATCTGATATTTATTTAAGTCAACATTCTGAATAAATAATTAGTCTATGTAAAAGTGTTACACAAACATTCATCAAAAAGAAAAAGAAAAAAATTTGCTGAATCTCGACTGCATGCCAGGCAGAGCTGAATCTTAGACAAAAGATGCTAGGAGGCCTAAAAAGACACCAAAGAGAGTCTGACTTGATCAATTCCCTGCTCTCTCTAAGGCTCAGTGGTTGTTGTTTTGTTGGTTTTTTTTTTTTTTTTTCACTTTTAAAGTAGAACAAAGGAGCACGTTGACTTCCTGTTTTTTCGGAGCGTGCATACCACTTTGCATACTAGCTGCTGATTTTCCTGGTGTCCAGTGGTTGGGACTTTGCTTTCCAATGGCAAGGTGGGGGTGGGGGAGGGAGTTCCATTCTTGGTTGGGAAACTAGGATCCTACATGCCTCATGATTGAAAGACAGAAACATAAAACAGAAACAATATTGCAATAAATTCAATAAAGGCTTTACAAATGGTCCCCATCAAAAAAAAAAAAAAAATCTTCAAAAAAAAGCAATTGTGTTTATTAAATGCTTTCTCCTTCGGTCAGAAAGGCTAAGGAAGTGACTTTTGGATGGTTTTGAAATGTCAGTGCATCTGTGTAACATGTGGGAATGTGCTTTTTAATCCATTTAACACAGAATGACCTTGTCTATCGACTTAATGAGGAAATTATACATGTTGCACTTTCCTATTTAGCAAAGGTTTTTGCACTGACCGTATACGAAAGAGACATACTACCATGAGGAGTTGGGTGCAGCATATGGCCAAGAAAAGGTTGCAACCACAGAGCTGAGGTGTCTCAGATGAGGCAGAGAGAAGGACATTTGGGGAAGCAGCAAAAGGGGTGAATCACTGGGCAGCAAACACGTGTCCAATAAATGGTGGCCTTGATACCTGAACTCCATTTACAGTGCCTATTACTTGACACTGTGCTAAAAACCCGGGAAATGTGTTTTGCATTGGGCTTTGATGAAAATGAGGAAAAACAGAAAAAGTAACTATTAACATAATTACAAAGAGACCTGTTTGATCTGTGCTTCATATGCCCATATGGCTGGGTGTTCAACGGACTTCAGCAGTTACCACTCTCCTAATAAGGCACGTTAATTAGGTAATATGAACATTCTCTCATTGTGACATCAAGAGTCTTCTAACTCACTCAAATTAAACCCAGCTAATTTTGTTAAGCGTTGAGATACCAGATGGCCCCAAAGGTACTCTTTGTTTTGCAGACAGAGGAATCAGTGCCTCTGGGATCTAGGATCTACTTTTTTGGGCTGGAAAAAGGGTTTCTGGTAAAGTCTTTGGAAACCAAGGAATGATATTCATTGTCTGGTTCCCCATCCAACAAAATCAGATGAGATATTTGTATGTATGTGTGGATACATATGAGTTGCATGTATATGACATTTAAATATCTACAAAAGGATGTGAAAGTGGCTCAGTCATGTCTAACTCTTTGCAACCCCAAGGATTGTAGCTCACCAGGCTCCTTTCTATGGAATTCTCTAGGCAAGAACACTGGAGTGGATAGTCATGTCCTCCTCCAGGGGATCATCCCAATCCAGGGATTGAACCCAGGTCTCCCACACCGCAGGCAGATTCTTTACTATCTGGCCACCAGGGAAGCTCATATAAAAAGGAGCTCAGCCTCTACACTCGGTGCTCCCCAGTGGGCGTGCTCCTGGTTGCAGAGCAAGGTGGGCACAGAACTCATTATACTTCTCTCCATCTTTGTCGAAGTCTCTTTTTTTAAAAAGGTGGGATACGAGACCTGGAAGGGATTTTAGAATTTCAGCTTAATGGACACAGTCAATTTGCATATAGAAAATTAAGAACTAGGGAAAAGCATCCTATTATAAAATAAAAAAAGTGAGTTAGTGTCAGAACCAGGAGCCAAAATTTTTTTCTGTCTCTGAAGAACTCACCATCTACTTAATAACAGATTTATTGAGATATAACTTACAAACCATAACATTTACTTTTTAAAGTGTACAACTTAGTGATTTTTTAAAATTGCATCTCCTAGGCAATATCTGAAGTTATGACACCTACTTAGAAGCACCTTCTCATCCACAAGCTGTATTAAAGATTTGGAACAAAGTCTCCAGCAGAAATCCTGATCAAAAAAAGTTCTTTAAATGTGAGCTATTGTTATATGCCAATACCTATGCTTGCTTCCTGTTCATGCACTGAACATTTTTTTTTTTTTTTTTGGTAGCACCATAGAGCATGTGGGATCTCAGCTCCCCAACCAGGGATTGAAGCCACGCCTTACGCTTTGGAAGCCCAGAGTCTTAACCACTGAATCACCAAGGGAGTCCAGTGAGGACCAAATAATTTTGAGCAACCATTATGTGTAAGACACTGTTCTAAGCACTTGTAGACTGACCAATATAACACCCCTGCCTTTGGGAAGCTATATTCTACAAAGTGAAGTGAGAAAATATGCAGCATGCCCATCATATAACATTTTATTTGATCAAAGGGCTGTAGAAAAAAAAAATAGAAATCTGAACAGAACAGAGGCGATGTATGTGTGGATATGTAGGGATAGAGATGATGAGGGAAGATTATAGACTTTTGAATAGAGATCAGTGTAGGCATCATTGTAGAGAGGGTATTATACATTTAAATGTTCAGACCAATTCTTTAAAAGATACATTTAAATAATATTATTAACATCTTTTAAATAATATTATTAACATCTTTCAAAAATTAATTCTATTAAAATATAGCACACAGAGAGAAAAAGTATATAGCTCAACAAATTCTCATGAAGTGAATATGCCTGCTAAAATCCTTATTTTTCAGATGACAAAACTGATGCTCAAAGAGGGTAAGTAATGAGTTCTAGACCACTCCACTCACAGATATGTGTGTGTGTGTGTCTGTGTGTGTGTCTGTGTGTGTGTGTGTTCATTTGCTCAGTTGTGTCCAAGTCTTTGCTACTCCATAGACTATAGCCTGCCAGGGGTTGCCGGTCCAAGGGGTTGCCCAGGCAAGAATACTGGAGTGGGTTGCCATTTTCTCCTCCAGGGCATCTTCCTGACCCAGGGACAGAGCCCACGTTTCCTGAATATCTTATATTGGCATGTGGATTCTTCACCACTGTGCCACTTGGCAAGCTCTCCACTCACAAGTATTAGAGCCTAAATGGAAACTTACGGGACTTGGAGCCTTAGCACTTTCCATTGGCTGAAGTTCCCTCAAAGCGAAGAGCCCATTGGCTGCACCTCAGACGGAAACCTGGATTAGGAGAGAGGCGCATGGAAATGGGTATGGAGTAGCTGTTTCACTGAATGAGGAAATTTCAGCTTCCTGAATAACAGGGAAATAGAATTTAGAAGTGAATTGCTAGGGCCTCCTTATCTGTAGAAATATACAGGATGCTGCCATGTCTCCAAGTTACCACAGAGTGGCAGTGTTTTAGAGCTTAACTAAAGTTAGCAGTAGCATTCTAAAAGTCCCCAGTTCAGCCCTCTTTTAGAACATAATAGGTCTTTTTTTCCCCCAAAATACAACAGTTCACAGATCATAGGCTCCTACATAGAAAAGCACTTACATTTCTATCAGATTTACTTTTGTATTGGAAACACTATAAACACAAACTGGTAGGAAATGCAATAGTCACTGTTGCACTTGTAAGAGGTATCTCATTCATTATAGGAAATAAAATATAGGAACTGCACAACACTTGCAATCAAATCTATATCATAGATGTCTTTTGTTTGGTTATGCTGGAGTACTTGGTGACGCATCAACATTTTTACTAAGGAAAAAAAAAAAAAACTTTCTGAAGACACTGGCAACACCTAATTATATGAGGTGAGATTTGGAGCTGAAGCTCCAGTACTTTGGCCACCTTATGTGAAGAGCCGACTTGCTGGAAAAGACCCTGCTGCTGGGAAAGACTGAAGGCAAAAGGGGACAGCAAAGGATGAGATACTTAGATAGCATCACTGACTCAATGGACATAAATTTGAGGAAACTCCGGCGGATGGTGGTAGACAGAGGAGCCTGGAGTGCTGTAGTCCATGAGGATGAAAAGAGTTGGACATAGCTGAGTGACTGAACAACAACAATAAAAGACTTGAGGGGTGAAGATCTAAGAGAGAAGGGAGGCTCACAGAGGTGACGGTCACATTTTTGTCGTTCATCCTGCCCCACATTTCACCTGGAGATGTCTGTTTATTCTTCAGTTGCACTGAGCAAAAGGCAAGAAATCAAGCCAAGAGAAGCTGACATATATAGTGGAACTTCTGTGATCTCAGAGTGCTGGGGCAATCATTACAGTTTAGTATCTATCAATGAAGAGAGACCTGGATAAATACATTAGGAATGGGAGCAAACCAGTGGTTGATGGACATGTTTTGTTTTCAGGTATGAAATTCTGCCTAAGTCAGCTAAGTCTCTCTTTAGACTGTGTTAATTTGCTCCTTAACTACTTCCCAGAGGATAGTCAGATGAAAATAAAATCCTCTGGTAGTAAGACAACACTATTCAAAACCTCTACAACATTTTAAACATGACATCTGGCATTAAGTCAAACCATATGAGGCTTAGAAAAACAAGATCAAGATAAAAATATAAATATATATGAATTGCTACATAATCCAGATAATGAATTTATCATAAGAATTTTAAAATATGGCTAGTTAATATATTAAAGAAAAGGAAAAGATGGGATGAAGAAATTACCAAAGGACTAGAGTCTTGAAAAAACAAAGACTCAAACTGAATTTCTAGAACTAAAACAAACATTAATTGGTATTAAGAACCACCGTCACTACTGCAAAATCAATTAAATAGCATAGTGGTTTTAAGTGAGGAGAGAATTAATGAGCTAGAAGAAAGCCAGTAGAATATATACAGACTAAAACTCACAAAGAAGAAAATAAAAAGGAGATGGGTAGAAAAGAAAATCCAGAAATGTGTAAGATAGCTGTGGTACATGGTGAAAAGTTCTTAAATATATTATCATATTGGAGGCCCATATGGAGAGGATAAAAAAAAAAATGGGATAAGAACTTTAGTCAAAAAGTAAAGGTCAAGATATTTTCTACAACAGATTAAAGAGATGAGCTTACAGATTCAAAAAAACTCAGAGAACCTAAACAGGATAAATATGAGAACAACCACTCCTTGCTATACCACAGTCATACTGCTCAGAGCCAAAGACAAAGAGGAAATCTTAAAAGCAGTCCAGGAAGGCGGGTGAGAGAAATCTGTAGAACAATATGATTGACATCTGACTTCTAAAGAGAAAAGATGGAAGTCACGGTTCAAAGGGATGCCAAATTTTAAGTGCTGAAGGAAAATGACTGCAAACCAGAATTATGTACACAAAAAAAGGTCTTTCAAACATTATTTTTTTCTCAATATATAAAAGCATTGCATTTGCTGCCAGAAAACAAGCTGAAAGAAATACTAAGGGGAGTCTTCCCCTTAGCACTTGTGGTATATGTGTGGAAATGCAGAAAGAGTGGAGAGAGGACAAGTAAATATGCAAGGAATATTAATTACAAAAAAATAATAAAAATTATTGTTATAAGGGTAATTTTATGGGGTTTAGGATTTAACTGAATGACACTCATAACATGAAAAGTTAAGAAAGATTTCCAAGGAATTACAACGATAGAAAGCCTTAGCATTTATTGGAAATGATAAAGCACTAATATTAGACTCTAATAGGTCAAGGTGCATATAGTGAAACCAATATAAAAATTGTAAAAATGCTGTAACTAAAAAGCTAATAAAAAGAAACAGCTTAATTAAAAAATAATTGATTATTCAGAGGGCAAGAAAAGAGAGAATAAAAGAACCAAGAACATGTGAAGCAACTTCCTGGGTCAAAGAAGAATTTAAAAAGGATATTTGAAAATATATTGAATTTAATGATATTTTATGATTTATCAAAAGTTAAGTGATGCGACTAGAGGTTAGAGGAAAGGAAAATATAAAGTCTGATGCTCAGTCACTCAGTTGTGTTGACTCTTTGTGACCCCATGGAGTCTAGATGCGTATATTAAAAAAAAAAAAAAAGAGGGGCTGGATATTGGTGGTTTAAGCTTTCATATCAAGAAGCCAGGAAAACAAAAAGTGAATAAGAGAAAGTGCAGAAACCAATGGAATGGAAAATACTTATACAATAGAGAGCAGCAACAAAATCAATTGAAGGAACAAAATAAAAGACATCCATGGAGATTATGCATAGACTGAAAAGATAAGACGATATTGTATTCAAACCTGTGATGACTTTGATAATACATTTAACAGTTCATTATAAATCAGATGAAATTAATAAATTCCTTTAAAAACACAACTTATCAAAACTGAGAGGGGAAATATGGATTTATCAAATTTTATAAATTATATATTATATATTAGGGATCTAAAAATATAGTCCTAAAGAAGTGAAATAAATAAGTAGTCTCTAAAAAATAAAACTACTCTCTAAATGATTTTGCTGGTTCATTCAAACATTTGGGGAAAAAATGGCAACAAACTTATAAAACTCTTCTGGCAAACAGTAATTAAGGTACCTCTTCTCACCTTGATATATAAGATCAATGTATGTTTGTCACCAAAGGAAGAACATTAAAAGAGATGGCAACTATAGGCCAGTACTTCTTATGAACATAGCAAGGTAATTTTAATTATTTAAACAAAATATTAGCAGACTAAACCCAATGACACATAAAATGATAGTGTATTATAACCAAATGGGATTTATTTCAGAAATACAAGGGTGGTGTGATATTTGAAAATCAAGCAATATAATTTGTCAAAGTAAAAGAAGATTAAAAATCACATAATTATACAAGTAGATGTGGAGAAGGAAATGGCAACCCACTCCAATATTCTTGCCTGGAGAATTCCATGGACAGAGGAGCCTAGTGGGCTCCAATTGATAGGGTTGCAAAGAGTCAGACACGACTGAGTGACTATCACTCACTCACTCACAAATAGATGCAGAAAAACAGAATCTGATGTAATGCAACAATCACTCATACAAAGAGAAATTTCAGCAACCTAAAAATAGAATCAATATATTTTCTCTATAAAGAATATTTTAAAAAATCAACTATTTTTCATATTAAACAGTAATGTTACAAATATCCCTATGTTTCAAATTTTTAAACTAGAAAAGAATGCTACTGCAACTTCTTTTTACTATTTTTTCTCAAAGTTATAGCCATGCAATAAGGAAAAGTTCAGTAAATTAATAAGTAAACAAACAGAAATTAAATATAAAAGGAATAAGAATTAGAAAAGAAGAAATAAGTATATTATTCACATAGACATGATTGAGTATACAGAAAACCCTAAAGAATCTACACACTATCAGAAGTTAATGAGTGCAAGTTTGATATGAAAATTAACTTTACTCCTCTGTGAGAGTAACAAAACATAAAATATAAAATTTAGCATTGAAAACAGCATAAAAATATATACGACCAAATGCAATTTAAATGTGCTAAAACTTTTCACAATATACTATAGAATATCACTGAGATGAATTAAATAAGATTTAACTAACAGAAATATGCAGCACACTCCTAGATAGAACATTTCAAAATTGTGAGATTGCCTCAAAGGATCTGCAGCTTCAAGTCAATCCTACTGAAAACTCAGCAAGTATACTACAAATTCTAGAGCTAACACCTAAAAAATATGTTCTTTTCACTATAGGGGACTGGAATACAAAAGTAGGAACTCAAGAAATACTTGGAGTAATAGGCAAATTTGGACTTGGAGTACAGAATGAAGCAGGGCAAAGGCTAATAGAGTTTTGTCAAGAAAACACACTGGTCGTAGCAAACACCCGTTTCCAACAACACAAGGGAAGACTCTACACATGGACATTACCAGATGGTTAACACTGAAATCAGACTGATTATATTCTTTGTAGCCAAAGATGGAGAAGCTCTATACAGTCAGCAAAAACAAGACCGGGAGCTGACTGTGGCTCAGATCATGAACTCCTTATTGCCAAATACAGACTTAAAATGAAGAAAGCAGGGAAAACCACTAGACCATTCAAGTATGACCTAAATCAAATCCCTTATGATTATACACTGGAAGTGAGAAATAGATTCAAGGGATTAGATCTGATAGAGAGTGCCTGAAGAACTATGGATGGAGGTTCGTGACATTATACAGGAGGCAGGGATCAAGACCAACCCCAAGTGAAAGAGATGCAAAAAGGCAAAATGGTTGTCTGAGGAGGCTTTACAAAGAGCTGTGAAAGATGAGAAGCAAAAGGCAAAGGAGAAAAGGAAAGATATACCCATTTGAATGCAGAGTTCCAAAGAACAGCAAGGAGAGATAAGAAAGCCTTCCTCAGTGATCAGTGCAAAGAAATAGAGGAAAACAATAGAATGGGAAAGTCTAGAGATCTCTTCAAGAAAATTAGAGACACCAAGGGAACATTTAATGCAAAGATGGGCTCAATAAAAGACAGAAATGGTATGGAACTGACAGAAGCAGAAGATATTAAGAAGAGCTGGCAAAAATACACAGAAGAACTATACAAAAAAGATCTTCATGACCCAGATAATCATGAGGGTGTGATCACCAACCTAGAGTTAGACATCCTAGAATGGGAAGTCAAGTGGGCCTTAGGAAGCATCAATACGAACAAAGCTAGTGGAGGTGATGGAATTCCAGTTGAGCTATTTCAAATCCCAAAAGATGATGCTGTGAAAGTGCTGCACTCAATATGCCAACAAATTTGGAAAACTCAGCAGTGGCCACAGGACTGGAAAAGGTAAGTTTTCATTGCAATCCCAAAGAAAGGCAATGCCAAAGAATGCCGAAACTACTGTACAATTGCACTCACTGCACAGACTAGTACAATAATGCTCAAAACTCTCCAAGCCAGGCTTCAAAAGTATGTGAACCGTGAACTACCAGATGTTCAAGGTGGATTTAGAAAAGGCAGAAGAACCAGAGATCAAATTGGCAACATCCACTGGATCATCCAAAAAGCAAGGGAATTCCAGATAAACATCTACTTCTGCTTTATTGACTATGCCAAAGCTTTTGACTATGAGTACAACAACAAACTCTGGAAAATTCTTCAAGAGATGGGAATACCAGACCACCTGAACTGCCTCCTGAGAAATCTGTATGCAGGTGAGGAAGCAACAGTTAGAACTGGACATGGAACAAAAGAATGGTTCCAAATCAGGAAAGGTACATCAAGGCTGTATATTGTCACCCTGCTTATTTAACTTATATGCAGAGTACATCATGCAAAATGCCAGACTGTATGAAGCACAAGCTGGAATCAAGATTGCCAGGAAAAATATCAATAACCTCAGATATGCAGATGACACCACCCTTATGGTAGAAAGTGAAGAAGAACTAAAGAGCCTCTTGCTGAAAGTTGGCTTGAGGCTCAACATTCAGGAAACTAAGATCATGGCATCTGGTCCCATCACTTCATGGCAAATAGATGGGTAGACAGTGGAAACAGTGACAGACTTTATATTTTTGGGCTCCAAAATCACTGCAGAAGGTGATTGCAGCCTTGAAATTAAAAGATGCTTGCTCCTTGGAAGAAAAGTTATGAACAACCTAGATAGCATATTAAAAAGCAGAAACATTACAGTGCCAACATAGGTCTATCTAGTCAAAGCTATGGTTTTTCCAGTAGTCATGTATGGATAAGAGAGTTGAACTGTAAAGAAAGCTGTGTGCCGAAGAATGGATGCTTTTGAACTGTGGTGTTGATGAAGACTATTCAGGGTCCCTTGGACTGCAAGGAGATCCAACCAGTCCATCCTAAAGGAGATCAGTCCTGAATATTCATTGGAAGGACTGATGCTGAAGCTGAAACTCCAATACTTTGGCTACCTGATGCAAAGAACTGACTCCTTGGAAAAGACCCTGATGCTGGGAAAGATTGAAGGCAGGAGGAGAAGGAGATGACAGAGGATGAGATGGCTGGATGGCATCACCGACTCAATAGACATGAGTTTGAATAACTCTGGGAGTTGGTGATGGACAAGGAAGCCTGGTGTGCTGCAGTCTATGAGATCGCAAAGAGTCGGACACGACTGAGTAACTGAACTGAACTGAACTGATACTACAAATTGTTTATAAGATTTATGTGGAAATGAAAAGTGCCTAGAATAGCCAAAATAAAATCTAAGGACAAAGCCTGGGACTTCACATGCCAAACAGCAACACTTACTATAAATTGGAAGTAATTAATTCACTGTGATATTAACACAAGAATAGACAGATGAATCAATGTAACACAACTGAGGGAAGATGGAGATCCAATCTTATATGAGTACCAGATCTATAATATGGGTGAAAATGAAAGTGAAAGTGGCTCAGTTGTGTCAGACTCTTTGTGACCCCATGGACATAGTCCATGGAATTCTCTAGACCAGGAGATGAGTGAGTAGCCTTTCCCTTCTCCAGGGGATCTTCCCATACCAAGGATCGAACCCAGGTCTCCCACACTGCAGGCAGATTCTTTACCAGCTGAACCACAAGGGAAGCCCAGGAATATTGGAGTGGGTAGCCTATCCTTTCTCCAGGGGATCTTCTAGACCCAGGAATCAAATCGGGGTGTCCTTCACTGTAGGCAGATTTTTTTTGCCAACTGAGCTAATAGGGAAGCCCATAATATGGGTGGGAAAAAATGGACTGCATAATAAATGGACTGCATAAAAATGGACTGCATAATAAATAAATAAATGATCAACTGAATGGTTATGTTGAAACATTAAACTATTACTTCAACCCTCTAAAAATAATTTCAAAGGACGTGGTGCCATATAATAAAACAACACAATTTAAATAATAAATAAAGAATATAATGTTTCTGACCTTAAATAAGACAAGAAAAGAGCTACTTCAAATACAAAAATGCTAAGTTTGGTAAATTGCACAACATTTACATTAGGAGTACCATTTCATCAAAGGATACCATTAAGGGAGTAAAATGACAACTTAGGCACACTCATGTCCCTTATATGTTTATACCCATAAAAAGAACTGGCATTTCAATAAAGGAACAAAAACAATTCAACTAAAAAGAAACTCGGCGAAAGACTTCAGTGGACAATTTTCCAAAAAGAATATCCAGTAACTATAAATATTTGAAGAAAATGGCACCCCACTCCAGGAATCTTACCTGGCAAATCCCATGGACAGAGGAGCCTGGCAGGCCACAGTCCAAGAAGTCACAAAGATTCGGACACAACTGAGCACCTGAGCATACACCATATACAAATATTTGAAAAAAAAAACACAATGCTAACGTCAACAATATTATATAACACAACATGCCAACAAGAATGGCTAAAATAATAAAATTTTTAAAAACTCTTAGAAGATATGAAGTGTCGGTGACAATGTGGAAAAGTGGAAAACTCAAAATACAGATGGGAGTATAAACTAGTTCAACTACTTTAGAAAAACTCTTTAAAATATTTACTGAAAATGAACTTAAACATCCTCTATGACCCAGTTGTTCCACTCCTAGGAAAATAAACATATAAGTGCATGTGTGCAATAAAAATGTTATTAGAAAACTTATATATATATGGTGATGCCATTCATCATAGCCCCAAATTGAAAACTTCTTAAATGCCCATAAGCAAGAGAATAGATATATAAGTGGTGGAATGTTCACCCACTGCTATACCTATAAGAAAAAGAGAATGAACAAAGTGTCAGTCAGTTCAGTCGCTCAGTCGTGTCCAACTCTGTGTGACCCCATGAACCGCAGCACAGGAGGCCTCCCTGTCCATCACCAACTCCCGGAGTCCACCCAAACCCATGTCCATTGAGTCAGTGATGCCATACAGTGCCATACAGTGATGCCATCTCATCCTCTGTCATCCCCCTCTCCTCCTGCCCTCAATCTTTCCCAGCATCAGGGTCTTTTCAAATGAGTCACTCTTCGCATCAGGTCGCCAAAGTACAGTAGTTTCAGCTTCAACATCAGTCCTTCCAATGAACACCCAGGACTGATCTCCTTTAGGATGAACTGGTTGGATCTCCTTGCAGTCCAAGGGACTCTCAAGAGTCTTCTCCAACACCACATTTCAAAAGCATCAATTCTTCGGCACTCAGCTTTCTTTATAGTCCAACTCTCACATCCATACATGACTACTGGAAAAACCATAACCTTGACTAGATGGACCTTTGTTGATAAAGTAATGTCTCTGCTTTTTAATATGCTGTCTAGGTTGGTCATAACTTTCCTTCCAAGGAGTAAGTATTGCTTTCTACAGCAGTGTGGATGAATCTCTATTACAAAACTGAAAAGAAGCCACAAGCCACAAGTCACAAGATCATATATTGTACCAGTTCCTGGATATCAAGTTCAACATCAAGCCAAAATAATCTATAGCACTGAGTCAGAAAGGCAGTTATCTTTAAAGAGATCTGGTAAGGACTGGGGGCAAGGAGAGAGGCACAGCATGATAATGTTATAATTTTTTATCAGTGTTATTTATACAAGTATTCTCCCTTTATGAAAACTCCCCAAGGTACACACTTGAGGTTTTTGCCCTTTTCAATATTTATGCTTCACTTTAGTAACTGGTTTATTTTTTAAATGATGGTATAACCAGAGTAGGGCTTTCCTAGTGGCTCAGTAGTTAAAAAATCCGCCTGCCAATGCAGGAGACACGGGTTCAATCCCTTGGTCGGGAAGATCCCCTGGAGAAGGAAATGGTTACCCACTCCAATATTCTTCCCTGGGAAATTCCATGGACAGAGAAGCCTGGTGGGCTACAGTCCATAGGGTTGCAAAGAGTCAGACACAACTGAGCAACTAAACAACAACATATTCAGATTTGTGTCCCATTACACTTTTATTTATTTTTTTAAGCTGACAGTCACTGTTGAGTAGTGAAATGTGCAAAAGATTAAGCTTACAGCTTAGTGCTTATGCAAAGTGGGCCCTGAAAGCAGGTTGCTTGTGTTTGAACACTGGCACCTTCAATGATCATATCTGTGATCACAGACCAAGGACTTGAGTCTCAGTTATGGTAAAATTAGAATACTAATAATTCCTCCCTCATAGGGAAGTTTTTGAACTAAATGAAATGATCTTTGCCAAGACTTTGTCAGGTGTTAAGTACAGCATAAACATCGGTCGTTATTAATTACTGAAAAACATGGACTCTAGCCCTAGTTTTGACCTTTATACATTGAATGATTTTCAAGTCATACTCTTACCTCTTAAAACCTTATTTAATTAACAATGGTACTGATTCATTAAGCTCAGAGTTTTGGGGGATTAAAGTTGATGCCATATAAGAAAATGCTTTACAATCTGTAAAACTCTGTAAAAACAGAATGCATTTTATTGAAAGATACATTTTAGTACAAAAATCAATAAAAATACAACAATTTAAAAACTAAGAAATAATATAATCTGAGATTCCAGTAAATGTTCTGTGCAACAGTCAATTTTTTCTGATAATAAGGTCTGTGACTTTCATCAGATAAAAATTGGTGTAAAATTTGAAGGAAACATGCACAACAATGGAAATTACAGAAAACATTGATATAATAACAACAATAAAAGATCATGTGGAATATCTAAGACTGCAATTTATTACTTGTATTTTACAACCACTTTAAATAGGGTTCGAGATGACAAGAAACTAGAGATTTGGTTCCAGTGTTATAGCTAAGAACTTCGCTTTTTCATTTGCTATTTTTATGGTCTCAGTTTAGCTATTAGGACATAATTCAATATAAGAGTAAAATGAATGCATATATACAAATGCTTACTGAGAAAGTCTAGTAGGCGCTGTCCATGATCTTCAGTTTTCAGTGGTGTTTGGTTGGTCCTTCCATAGCCCACTGTAGCATAAGATGCCACAGTTGAGGGGAAAATGAGTTTTCTCCTGTTACACAAAAACCAGTAATTCTACGGACTCATTAATTTAAACTAATGGCTATTGGCAAGTGCTAATCTCCAGGGTAAATCCAATGCATGGTTTATGACATAACACTTAAAACAACTGAGCTCTCCTGCTTCTAATCTTCTCTTTTTAAAAAAACTGCAAAAATATGGAGATGTGCACAACTCCCCTATAAATTATCTTTCTCTGCAGACATTATAGATGACTTTTAAATTCAAAACCTAATGTTTCTTTTCAAAATGAGGTTCATTATAAACTCTAACTTGCAATTGCAAAATAGGATAACCTGGTGCACATGTGTTCAGAATCCTCAAATGTACACTTTATTCATCAATTCAATGAAAAAAAATTATTGATTTAGGGATAACTAAGAAAGATACAATCTCTAGGATGTTCTAGAAAGGAAGAAAACCATAAAAATAATTAAATAATAAAGCACACAGTAAATTGTTTTCTCTTTAATGCTACCCTAAATAATAAGTAATCTTAAAGATGAAAATCTCTTAAAATTTATCTGTATGTGTGTGTGTGAAACACATATGATTCTCCTAAGTGTGATCCTACTAAAATACTATTTTATACCTTGACATATGATCTGCAACATAGAATGTACTTAAATTATCAGGTAATAACCACCAATAGCATTAATTTTATCTGCATTTACCATCCCACTGTATTACCGTATGAAAACTTATCGATCCTATTAACAACCATATACTTCAGTAACAAAAACTGCAGTCTATTCAGCTGTTGTGATTCTTATGGTCATTTTGATGTTATGTATAAAAATAAATAATAAATCAATGACAAAACTTAATGTATTTTAATTTGTAAGTTAAGAAACATGGAGGAGCTATTAACTCTTCTTTGGGGTTTTAGGTTTCTGATTTAACAAATATCTATGCTAAAACTGAAGAAATAAATTAAGGACCCTACTTTTGGGACCAATCTATAAATTTAAGGGACAGATCAAATGGGACCTAATTAAACTTAAAAGCTTTTGCACAACAAAGGAAACTATAAGCAAGGTGAAAAGACAGCCCTCAGAATGGGAGAAAATAATAGCAAACGAAGCAACAAAGGATTAATCTCAAAAATATACAAGCAACTCCTGCAGCTCAATTCCAGAAAAATAAATGACCCAATCAAAAAATGGGCCAAAGAACTAAACAGACATTTCTCCAAAGAAGACATACAGATGGCTAACAAACACATGAAAAGATGCTCAACATCACTCATCATCAGAGAAATGCAAATCAAAACCACAATGAGGTACCATTACACGCCAGTCAGGATGGCTGCTATCCAAAAGTCTACAAGCAATAAATGCTGGAGAGGGTGTGGAGAAAAGGGAACCCTCTTACACTGTTGGTGGGAATGCAAACTAGTACAGCCGCTATGGAAAACAGTGTGGAGATTCCTTAAAAAACTGGAAATAGAACTGCCATATGACCCAGCAATCCCACTCCTGGGCATACACATCGAGGAAACTAGATCTGGAAGAGACACGTGCACCCCAATGTTCATCACAGCACTGTTTATAATAGCCAGGACATGGAAGCAACCTAGATGCCCATCAGCAGATGAATGGATAAGGAAGCTGTGGTACATATACACCATGGAATATTACTCAGCCATTAAAAAGAATTCATTTGAACCAGTCCTAATGAGATGGATGAAGCTGGAGCCCATTATACAGAGTGAAGTAAGCCAGAAAGATAAAGAACATTACAGCATACTAACACATATATATGGAATTTAGAAAGATGATAATGATAACCCTATATGCAAAACAGAAAAAGAGACACAGAAATACAGAACAGACTTTTGAACTTTGTGGGAGAATGTGAGGGTGGGATGTTCTGAGAGAACAGCATTGAAACAAGTATACTATCAAGGGTGAAACATATCACCAGCCCAGGCTGGATGCATGAGAGAAGTGCTCAGGGCTGGTGCACTGGGAAGACCCAGAGGGATGGGGTGGGGAGGGAGGCGGGAGGGGGGATCGGGATGGGGAACACATGTAAATCCATGGCTGATTCATGTCAATGTATGGCAAAAACCACTACAATGTTGTAAAGTAATTAGCCTCCAACTAATAAAAATAAATGAAAAAAAATTTTAAAAAAAGGGGACAGATCATCCTTTTAATAAAGCTAGGTTTATTTATTTATTATAATATTAATTTATTTAATTGTGGCCCTTTTTTCCCATAACAGATGTGAAGACATCTGAGAATATATACAGTCACTGTCAAATACATATACAGTAAATTAAAAAGTCATAAATAGGGAATATAAAATTTAGAATAAAAAAATCCCCAAGGATATCATATTTCAAGAATATATGTCAGAGTGTACTACACTAAGATTCAAATTTGATGTTTAATTTCTTGGAAGCCAGAACAACAAAGAAAATACAATCAGCATAGCCTGCTTCCAAAAAATATAGCAGCTTGAGAAAATTTCAAACTAACAGAAGGGATACACAAATACTCACTCACACACACATACACACACACTACCTAATCACAAAAGTTCTCTAAGTCACTAAAGATATAATTTGCTCTTTTTCCTAGTCATCCATTCCAACTCATACGGTTTATTCATCTAAGTACATACAGTTCAGAGGAGTTCATATTGAACAAGTTCATTAAAGACCAACTTGGAAATTACTCTCTTCAAACAGAGTACTGGATAAGTTGAAGGTGAATGGAAGTTTCTGTAACCTGTGAGCAATCATGGGTAAGTGAGGACAAGAGGTTGGGAAAAAATTTACCATTAACAAAATTTATTTGAATTTCCTTTGGTCACTGTG
The DNA here is from genome assembly GCF_033118175.1 of Dama dama. Taxonomy (NCBI): domain Eukaryota; kingdom Metazoa; phylum Chordata; class Mammalia; order Artiodactyla; family Cervidae; genus Dama; species Dama dama. Next base: position 35,378,596 of record NC_083684.1, read on the forward strand.
GGTCTTTGGAATCTCAGATGGCTATAGTGAGTGAGGACATTGCATCTGAATGGCTTGTGAGAGCATGTTGTTCATCTGAGCAGAGGCTGCCTGAGTGAACCATGCTAGGGAATGCTGGAGTGAGCACTGCCACTTAAAACCGGAGGCCGCTGATGACAAAGGCATCAGAAAAGTGGTTTCTAAAAGAGATATGGTTGCCACTAAGACTGAAATGGTTGCCATGGCAGCAGTGGTTTTAGAAGAAACATCATGAAGTTATAGAACTATCAATATTTAAAAAAAAGACTCTACCAGAAAATTACTAGAGCTAATCAATGAATATAGTAAAGTTGCAGGATATAAAATTAACACACAGAAATCTCTTGCATTCCTATATACTAACAATGAAAAAACAGAAAGAGAAATTAAGGAAATAATACCATTCACCATTGCAATAAAAAGAATAAAATACTTAGGAGTATATCTACCTAAAGAAACAAAAGACCTATACATAGAAAACTATAAAACACTGATGAAGGAAATCAAAGAGGACACAAATAGATGGAGAAACATACCGTGTTCATGGATTGGAAGAATCAATATTGTCAAAATGGCTATTCTACCCAAAGCAACCTATAGATTCAATGCAATCCCTATCAAGCTACCAACGGTATATTTCACAGAACTAGACCAAAGAATTTCACAATTTGTATGGAAATACAAAAAACCTCGAATAGCCAAAGCAATCTTGAGAAAGAAGAATGGAACTGGAGGAATCAACCTGCCTGACTTCAGACTCTACTACAAAGCCACAGTCATCAAGACAGTGTGGTACTGGCACAAAGACAGAAATATAGATCAATGGAACAGAATAGAAAGCCCAGAGATAAATCCACGAACCTATGGACACCTTATCTTTGACAAAGGAGGCAAGGATATACAATGGAAAAAAAGACAACCTCTTTAACAAGTGGTGCTGGGAAAACTGGTCAACCACTTGTAAAAGAATGAAACTAGAACACTTTCTAACACCATACACAAAAATAAACTCAAAATGGATTAAAGATCTAAATGTAAGACCAGAAACTATAAAACTCCTAGAGGAGAACATAGGCAAAACACTCTCTGACATAAATCACAGCAAGATCCTCTAAGACCCACCTTCCAGAATATTGGAAATAAAAGCAAAACTAAACAAATGGGACCTAATGAAACTTAAAAGCTTTTGCATTACAAAGGAAACTATAAGTAAGGTGAAAAGACAGCCCTCTGATTGGGAGAAAATAATAGCAAATGAAGAAACAGACAAAGGATTAATCTCAAAAATATACAAGCAACTCCTGCAGCTCAATTCCAGAAAAATAAATGACCCAATCAAAAAACGGGCCAAAGAACTAAACAGACATTTCTCCAAAGAAGACATACAGATGGCTAACAAACACATGAAAAGATGCTCAACATCACTCATCATCAGAGAAATGCAAATCAAAACCACAATGAGGTACCATTACACGCCAGTCAGGATGGCTGCTATCCAAAAGTCTACAAGCAATAAATGCTGGAGAGGGTGTGGAGAAAAGGGAACCCTCTTACACTATTGGTGGGAATGCAAACTAGTACAGCTGCTATGGAAAACAGTGTGGAGATTCCTTAAAAAACTGGAAATAGAACTGCCATATGACCCAGCAATCCCACTTCTGGGCATACACACTGAGGAAACCAGAGCTGAAAGAGACACGTGCACCCCAATGTTCATCGCAGCACTGTTTATAATAGCCAGGACATGGAAGCAACCTAGATGCCCATCAGCAGATGAATGGATAAGGAAGCTGTGGTACATATACACTATGGAATATTACTCAGCCGTTAAAAAGAATTCATGTGAATCAGTTCTAATGAGATGGATGAAACTGGAGCCCCTTATACAGAGTGAAGTAAGCCAGAAAGATAAAGAACATTACAGCATACTAGCACATATATATGGAATTTAGAAAGATGGTAACGATAACCCTATATGCAAAACAGAAAAAGAGACTCAGAAATACAGAACAGACTTTTGAACTCTGTGGGAGAATGTGAGGGTGGGATATTTCAAAAGAACAGCATGTATACTACCTATGGTGAAACAGATCACCAGCCCAGGTGGGATGCATGAGACAAGTGCTCGGGCCTGGTGCACTGGGAAGACCCAGAGGAATCGGGTGGAGAGGGAGGTGGGAGGGGGGATCAGGATGGGGAATACGTGTAGATCCATGGCTGACTCATGTCAATGTATGACAAAACCCACTGAAATGATGTGAAGTGATTAGCCTCCAACTAATAAAAAAAATAAAAAAAGAAAAAAAAAAATTACCTGAAAGAGCAGTCCCATCCCAATACTAGGAAAGATGATTGGCCGCATTACTTAACACCAACACAAAGAAATCATCAAAACACCAGGTTGGAGGGGGATCAAAGATTGGAGCAAAGATTTGGCACTTGGAGCAAAGATTAGAAAAAAATAAAAGATATTTCTTGGGTGGAATAATAATGACTACAATTCATTCTAGTTGCAAGTTAGAGAGTTGTCTGTGGTTGCCATTCAACCATTCATAGACAATATAATAATAATATTAAAGATGATAAACAGACAAAAAGCAAGCAAACAAACAAAAAACAAATAAGCCACGCTGGGTTTCCCAGAGCTGTGGCAGCTTCCTTCTACAAGATCTCTATTCTGAGAATTAAAAGTATTCTTCAACACATTCCATCAGCATACAAGGGAGATGGAATGATTAAAAACAGATCACATTACATTGTAAAGGAACTATACGCCAATAACAATTAATTTAAAAAGAAATAAACAGATGATAGTTATTTTTAGCCCTTCTAAATCACTAAAAGGTTACTAAGATTTAAGATTTGTTTATTCCATAAGATATAAAGAAAACATGTGTTAATTGAATGGAGAGATAATATATAGTATGATATGATCTTATGGATGAAAAATACTGAATTAGAGGTGTACAGAATTAAAAACACATTGAACAAAAATGATTATATGTACTATAAATATAAATGTTTACAGGGAGCACAAATTCTGCACATAATTGATGTAGGAATACAGAGAAAGAGCTTGAGGAAATAGCCCAGGTAGAGAGGAAGCAATCAGAAATGAAAATAGAAAATTAGAAGTTTACTTACTTATTCAGTAAGACTTACTGATTGGAAGGATAGTTAATGGCCAGTCAATATTTATACAGAATATTTTCATTTCTTACAGAAAAATTAAGATCTATAAACTGAAAAGCATACAGGATATCTGGTAACCCAGTTGTAAAAAGACTTATCACACTGATACCTCATAATGAAAATTTTCAAATCATGGTAGAAGAAATACTGTGAAACCAACTTATTTCAGAAAATATTATCTGTCAAAAAAGAAAAAAAAAATCTCACCTTAGAATGTTCATTTGTGTTATATTCTTCTGCCAAATATAATGGAGTAACTTTTTTGATTATTATGATGTGATTTGACCTCAGCCAAATTTTTCATCCACATAGAAGGGCATTACAAAGATATTTTTGAACCATTCACTAACTTTGAAAATGTGACCAATACATATTTTCTAGAAAAAATAAACTATTTCATCCCACTAATTGATGATTCAATCAAATTTATTATCCCAAGAATAAGGTAGGGAACTTCTGTATGAAAAAGTAACAACCCAGAACGAAGCTGAGAGTAATAATGGCTATGCAATTGTATCACTGAATATTATTATTATTTTAAAAGATAAAAATAAAATTAATAAGATTTGAAAAAATACACTTTTAGGTATAATAATAATCCACAATAATAATAATAGTTGAGAGCCATTTCTTATTTTCTCTTTCAGATTATAAACATGACAACTGTATAGATTTGCAATGTATGGAAATAATAAATCACTATGTTTTCCATCAGAAACTAACAAATTTGATCTAACATAACCATAATTTGACCTAACAATATAATTGAATCATATGTGAAAAACAAGCTCTTCGGAAAAGAGACAAGATTTGTGGTTACCAGAGAAGAGTTTGGGAGGAGGGGAGAACTGGAAGAAGATATAAATTTCCATAATGAGAAAAGCAAGTACTAGGAATATAAAGTGCAACATGAAAAATATAATCAATAGTGCGATGTTATATATAAAGTTAAAAGAGTGGATTCTGGGCATTCTCATCATAAGGAAAACTTTTTTTTTTTCCTTTTTATTTGTATCTATATGAGATAACGGGCTTCCCATGTGGTACAATAGTAAAGAATCTGCCTGCCAATGCAGGAGATGCAAGAGACATGGGTTCAATCCCTGAATCGAGAAGATCCCCTGAAATAGGAAATGGCAACCCACTCCAGTATTCTTGCCTGGAAAATTTCATGGACAGAGGAGCCTGCTGGGCTACAGCCTGTGAGGTTGCAAAGAGTCAGACATGACTGAGCAACTGAACATTGCACATATATGAGACAATGGCAATTCAGTAAACTTATTGTAACCATTTCACGATGTATGCAAGTCAAATCACACTGTACAGTTTAAACTTATACAGTGCTATAGGTTAATTATATCTTCATAAAACTGGAAGAAAAAAATATGACAAATCTATGAAGATGGAGTTGGTGTGTGGGAAGCTTTTGATGTTCATCTTTTCCAGGGTCATATTTTCTTAATTACACCACTGTGAAGCAGTAGCCTCTAAACACCATTTCAGGAAACTTAACTTCTTTGAAATCAAGATGTTAAATTTGGCTCTAAAATGTTAGAAATAGTTTTAAATCTGGTTCTAGAGTCCTATGAGAGTATGTATACTGTGAAGAGAAAAAAGACCTACAGGGTCACTTTAAATCAGTGGAAGATCTGTATATAAGCCGATGCCAGGACTTTCAAGCAACTTTGTCTAAACTATAGATAATATCTCAGTATTTTATAAAAGACACTTGGAAGTTTTCCCACTGTTGTTGACTAGATATTTTCATTCTATTAACTGAGAAATGTTTTCTAATAGAAACGAAATATAAATACCTTAAATTTCAACAGTATGATACTAGGATACTTTTTATAGGATTTTATTGTGTGCAGGGGAAGACAGAGGATGAGATGGTTGGATGGCATCACCGACTTGATGGACATGAGTTTGAGAAAGTTCTGGGAGTTGTTGATGGACAGGAAAGCCTGGCGTGCTGCAGTCCATGGGGTCGCAATGACTTGGACACGACTGAGCAACTGAACTGATTGTGTGCATGTGTTGTAACTTATCTCTCTTGGAAGTTACAGATCTGAAACAATGGATCTAGGGCTCTAATATGGTTTGTGTGTGTGCGGAAGAGGGGAGAGGAGGGGTACAATAAAAAGAAATTGAAGAAATTGCGTAAAGTTCCACTGAAAAGGTGATCTTCATCCAAAGCTTCCATTTGGCCAAAACATAAAAAGGGAAGTAGGCATAAAAGAGAAGCTGGCAAATGTATACATAACTTGGGCTTCACGTTTGAAGGACTAAGAGACAAATTTGGAAGGAAAAAATGGGACTGAAGTTTTATAGACTTTAAATACAAGCCATTGAATCTGGATTTTTATCAACTCTATGCCAATGTTCCTACCAACATCTTCCACCTCTGCCCTGGAAACATACCCGCTATAATAATGTCCCATGTTTGACCCACTTTTATGAATATACAGTGATATATTTTAAATGGGATAATATTGTAATAGATATTTGGTTACTCACACTTTGTTTTCTATCTATAATTCCTTCCTTTTCCTCTCCAACTCATCTTGAAATCTTACATAATAGTAGAGAACTGCTGTTAAAACCTTTGCAAAGCACCCCCTTCATAAAAGTCATCATTTTCAGGAAAAAATAAGCTGATTGCATTATTTGAAATGAAATGGGTAAATGGATAGCCAAAATAGTCCTGTTTGATTTTTCAATTATTTGCTCTCTCACACTGAACGGTAGGAACATCACAAAGCAAAGGCCATTGTATGGATTTGTAGGCAGACTTGAAGGTGAGCATTGTTCATAGTTTGCCTGAAACACTTTTTTTTTTCATTTATTTTTATTAGTTGGAGGCTAATTAACTTTCTGAAACACTTCTGATTCTTGTCTATTTTTCCAGGATAATTAATGATAGTACCTGTTTCACCCTCAAAATTCTGGACTATAAATTATGTAGTCATTCTAGCAAAATCATCTTAATAATATTTCAGGATATTTTGATACAAACTCTAAAACTAAAACACAAAAGCTATGTATATGAACATTTAAGTAAAAATATTAAAGCCCCAAATAAGAGAATTAAATATATGAAGTCACAATATATAGCAATCTAATTAATAAGGAATTTTCAGTTTATAGTTATTTTCTTCATTTTAACATGTGTCTTTGAAATGACTATTTTTTCTTTGGAATGATTTTAAATGATCAACTTACAAATGGAAATACTACTATTGCTAAAAAAAAACCCCACCACAACAAAATAATAACAGCCAGTGACAATTGTGTACCTAGAATTTCAACTGAGGGAATAGAATTGAGTAGCACCCTAAGAATTTTCTGGGAGAAGGTGAATCATAGTGAACGTTTTTTAAAAGCAATAAAATGAGAGATAGAAAAGTTAAAGGAAAGGAGAGAAAATGGGAGAGAGAGAGAGAGAAGAAAGGGAATATGTTGATATAATTAGTGTGGGTGTGTTGTGTCCAACTCTTTGTGACCACATGGACTGTAGCCTGCCAGGCTCTGGTGTGCACGGAATTCTCCAGGCAAGAATACTGGAGTGGGTTGCCATTTCCTCCTCCAGGGGATCCTCCAGACCCAGGGATCGAACCCATGTCTCTGGCATCTCCAGCATTGGCAGGTGGATTCTTTACCAGTGAACTAACTGGTAAGCCTGAGATAATTAGCAATAACATTAAATGTCTTCAATAGGAACATTTTATTGAATAAATCTTAATTGTATATGGAATGAAAATATTAAAAACACCACTAATGACATAAATATCTCTGCCTCTGTGGAATTAATATGAAAATGTAAGTTCACATTGTCTATATGTCAACTACCTAAGAATTATCAAGTCTTCTAAATGAGCATTGGCTTCATAGTCAAAATTCTAAATATTATTTACAACATAGGTATATTTCATAATACAACTCTACAAAGAAGTGACATTTTATTGTCCCAGATATTTATTGTAAACCAGCCTGCCATTTACAACTTAAATGTAGGGAAAATATTCCATCCTGTTGAGCTCAGCATGATTGAGTTCACCTGAGTGATATAAAATGCATTTTCTATTAGTTTGTGTGGCTATAAAGTCAATAAAAGGAACAGCAGTCTTCCCCTTAGAATGCTCACCTACTGTAGTTTTCAGCTTATTATATAGCAAAGAGGGACAAAATGCTCATAGTAACAATGTATTTTTAATAGGTTCTCAAGCTGTCCCTTTCACAAAGAGTTGTGGCTGAATACAGATGTGACTGCTGTGAGGTTTTATAGTGGTGGATGGGCTGAACAAAAACCAGGTGGGGAGACATTTATCTAACACAAATGCGTGGGCTTCTCAGGCATAAAGCCTACTGATTTTGCCATGGGGTTACTAGCTCTGCTTTCTCTGAATGTGGCTCAAATTTCATGAGCAAAATGCTTTCTGGAAAGCAATGCAAAGATTATCAAATGTGTTAGAAATGAAGCAGCTATGTAGGGGGACTGACTAATTCACAAAGAAACAACACAGGGACAAATGATCAATATCATCATGAGGTAAGTACTCATCAATTTAAATTTCACAATTAAAATGTAAAAATGAGTTTAATATAAGGCATGAAAAGTGAGAAAGTGAAAGTGCTAGTTGCTCAGTTGGGTCCGGCTCTTTGTGACCTAATAAACTGTAATCTGCCAGGTTCCTCTGTCCATGGAATTTTCCAGGCAAGAATACTGGAGTGGGTTGCCATGCCCTTCTCCAGGGAATCTTCCTGACCCAGGGATCAAACCCATATCTCCTGCATTGACAGGCAGATTCTTTACCCATTGAGCCACCAGAAAAGCCCAAAATTAGGCATAATGACACACAGTTACATTTGGAAAGTGTGTTTCCTCCTCCTAGTGGCTGGATATAAGACAAAAAATGTCCTTTGTCTCAAACCCGACAGTTACAGAACTCATTCTAATATTTTCTATGACTCGAAGATGGTGCAGAGTTCTTAAATCCAATTAAAGAATGGCCTTTAGGTAAAGCAAAAGGTTGCCAACCAAAGTAAATGTCTAAGACCATCAGGAAATCGACAAAATGAAGGAGGAGGACTTAATGTTTGCTGTCCACAATTTCTAATTTGCTTTCTGATTTCCCACTTCTGATAAGTGCAGGAAAAAAAGTCTCTACTGTAAGAAAACACAACAGTGTTTGTGAGGTACTTCATGGTTACAGACTGTCTCTTTCTATATGGCTGACAATAGGAAGTGGCCAGGATTGTGGCAAATTAGAATTTCTGTCTAAAGGCAAGTGGGGAGAATACTATTCAGCTTGTTGCTATAAACAAGTGAGAGCTCAGTGTTGTCAGAGCTTCAGATATTTCAAGGGATTCTCAAATTCCTAGTCTACATTGAGAATAAAGAATTTTATATTGAAATATAACATAAAATAGATTTTAGAATTGCAAACAGAGTATCATACATGAAACATCTGTTTGTATTCTCTGGTCTGACACCTAAATATAGAACTTACCTATGGATGGGTTAGAGGCAGTATATGCTATGGTTAAAAGCATAAACTCTGGAACCCAAGTGCTTGTGATGGTATTTTAATTTTGCCAAGTACAACTGGAATGACCTTGGGGATTATAGCAGCATTTATTTCATAAGGTTATTTTGAGGATTAAATTAATTAACATATGCAAAGTCCTTAAAAGAGCATGCATAGTCATTCAGTTGTGTCTGACTCTTTAGCGAACCCATGGACGGTAACCCACCAGGCTCCTCCATCCCTGGAATTTTCCAGGCAAGGATACTGGAATAGGTTGCCATTTCCTTCTCCAGGAGATCTTCCCGACCCAGGGATCAAACCTGTGTCTCTTGCATCTCCTATATTGGCAAGGGGATTCTTTACCACTGAGCCACATCAGAAGCCCCTTAAAAGACCACATAATAAGTATTAGGGATTATTCAATTTCTAACTGGGTAAAGAGGAACCAGCTAACGTTTTTATTCCTCAAGAGCAAGGGAAAACATTATTTCTTTAGTGAAAGTTGCTTAGTCGTGTCCGACTCTTTGCAACCCCATGGACTGTACAATCCATGGAGTTCTCCAGGCCAGAATTCTGGAGTGGGTAGCCTTTCCCTTCTCCAGGGGATCTTCCCAAACCAGGGACAAACCCAGGTCTCAAGGACTGCAGGCAGATTCTTTACCGATTGAGCTATCAGGGAATCCCTGATACATATTTCTTTAGCACTATAGTAAAAAACTGGTGCTCATAAAGCAATTGTTGATTGTGCAATTGTGGAAAAAACAACTTTACAGTTTGAAAGACCTGGGTTCAAATCATCGCTCTGGTGTTTAACAATTCTGTGACCTTGAATCTTAAACTTTTTGAAAAATAGGAATAGGTATACCTAATTTAACAGTGTAGTGATGAGGGACATCCTGGTGGTGGAGTGGTTAGGAATCTGCCTTCCAGGGCAAAGAACATGGGTTCCATCCCTGGTTGAAGATCCCATACGCCTCGGGACAACTACTGAGCCCACGGGCCACAACTAGAGAGAAGCTGGCATGTTGCAGCAAAGATCCCAAGTGCCGCAACTAAGTGCAGCCCAAAATGAATAAATAAATATTTAAAAAGATAGTGTAGTAATTAAAATTAGAGCTAAAATACAAGAAATAGGAGTAATCTATATGGCTTTTACTCTCTGTTATTATATTTGTGATGATGGTACAGGTCAAGGGATTTTGCAGATGCAATTAAGGTTACTAATGAGTTGTTCTTAAAATAGGAAGATCATTAGGGGGTGTCTATTTACATAAACTCTTTAAAATCAGAGTTTTCTCCTTCCGGTGGCAGGAGAAGTCAGATTTGAAGAATAAGGTGGACTTGACAACCTTTTGCTGGCTTTTAAGACGGCAAGATGAAGGGCTCCTATAGGAAGGAATTCAGGACGTCTCAAGGAGCTGAGAGCAGCCTCCAGCTATTAATATAAGCTGATATGAAATGGGGACCTCGGATCTGCAGCCACATGAAAAGAACTGGTTTTGGCCAGTTACCAGAATGAAATTGAAGCACATCGTCCCCTGAGTCTAGACAAGGGCACAGACTGCCTGCGACCTTGACTTCAACCTATGAGATGAGAACCTGAGCAGAGAGCTCAGCTGAGTCCTTCCAGGCTTATAACATCCAGAACTGTGAGCTGATTATCTGTGTTTTTTAAGTCACTAAGCTTGTGGTAATATTTTACACAGCAGTAGAAAACTAATATAGCATGTAAATTGTGTGACACTTAGTGGCTGCATGTGAAATGTTAGTTAATATTAGTTAAATATTTGTTCAGTGAATTAAGATGGAAAGTTTTGTGTTAAAATTCTACCACTAGGCAGAATTACCCTAGCTGTAGTCTCATACTTTTCTCCTCTTTACCTTCTGAATGCTGAGATTAAAAATAGATATTTTACAGAGGCAAGAATGTCAAGAGTGTGGAAAAAGGAAGGTATGTAAACTATTCCTGGGACATTAAGAACTGAACCACTCAAGGTTCGTCCCTGTAGATCTTTAGTGGCAGAGCTAATCAATACTTTTGGGGGTTCATTTTTGACACATCTGGTCCTTCCTGAATTGTTTGGGAAGATACCAATTTCAGAATTTCATGTTATATCGCTCTTTAGAAAATGAAAATACCCTTTAAAATTGAAGGTGGTCCACAAGATCCCCTGGAGTAAGAAATGGCAACCCACTTTGGGTTTTTTTCAGTATTCTTGCCTGAAAAATTCCATGGCTAGAGAAGCCTGGTGGCCTACAGTCCATGGAGTTGCAAAGAGTGTTTGACATAACTGAGTAACTGAGCAAGCATGCAGAACACAAGTACTCAGGGCAAAGATTGTACATTATGTGCAGATTTGGTATTTTTCTACCTTCTCATGCCTAGTACATAGTAGAAGCTCATACATCTTCATAAATATTTATGAATAGGATGCGTCCTGTGACTGATATTAGGCTCATGGCTTTGGCAACATTTTTAATGTCTGGTGTCTAGTTTAATGTCCAGTGAAAAAAAGTCCTCCAAAATCTTGAATGAATGAGTCAAAGCCTTGAATGAATTAATGAATAAATGGATGAAAATTTTCTGTGGCTTCTTAAAACCATGATGTTCTCCCATTTTTTTTTTTCAGATCCACAACCCATTCTCCTCTCCCTTCTGCTATTCATTTTCCAAATAATGTTTCTCTCCATATAGCTAAAAGCAATTGCTTAGAATTGCTTCCTATGGTCATATTTTCTGAGTTGATCTTGTTATTTTTTGTAAGGGTTCTTATATTTTTATGCTAGTTTAAACACGACAGTGTTTTTCGTGTCAACAAAACTTACAAGTGTGATACTTGAGTAGAATGTGTAAATGACTGGTATAAACTACCGAAAGCTGTATCCTTTTACTAATTTGAATGAAATAGTAATAATTTGGTAAAATATGTCACTACAAGTTCTAAACTATGTTTCAGCTGAATATTTTTCAGAATCTTCAGATAAAGAGAAAATAATGATATAGGAAAAATACTAAGAAGAGGAAATAAAAATTTCACATGTACATGTCGAATTACTTGCTGAACAATTAATTAAAATAACATGTGTCAAAAAGACATATTGTTAATATTTTTGAACAAGAAGAACAAATAATGAGATCTTTGCTTCAAAAGAATAGGAGAATATGTTAAAAAAATATAGGGGGCCAACATTTAGCCAAAACTATATATGAAAGAACACACTAAAATATTTCAAAATTATATATGTGCATGGATATTTGTGTATGTATGCAGTGAGGTGGGGGGTGTGTGTGTACAAAAGACAGAATGAGCAAGTGTGTGTGTGAGTATATGTGAAGGACGGGAGAGAGAGCTAGGGAGAAGGAAGGAGAGCTTAAGATTGTGTGCATCTTTTCTTTGGTCTTTTAGATAAAATTGGATCAGTAATTATAAAATCATGATGTTCATACATTTATTTTCACCTGGCTGTGTTATAAATGCTGATGCTTTTATAATACTATAATTTAACACAGAATTAACTATAACATGATGTAGACATTGTTTTAAATTCGAATGACAATATTTCTTCAAGGAAAAAAAAACCCTCCCTCATTCCACTTGGCCAGACCTACCCAGTTCCAAAGTAGCACTGAAGCTAACACTCACTTTGAAGTATTTATCCCAAGAAGCTAGAGTTTAATTGAGTCTTTCTATTTTTTAATAGCTTAATAGCTAGTGGATCACATTTAGAGCAATGTTTTGCAACACTGAATGCACTTTGGAATAACTTGGGAAGGTTAAAAGAAGCAATGCCTGGATCCCGCATCAGACTGAATACATTAAGATTTGTATGGGTGGGATATGAGCATCAGCAACCTTTGATATTGATGGTTTAATGGGGATTCAAGTTTGAGAACTGCTGCTTTATAAGCAGTTTATGATGTATTCATTGAAAGTCCCACATAATTGGTATGTTTGGCTTCTGTGGCTACTTTGCCACTTGAAAACAGTTAAAAGCATTTCAGTACTGATGAAATAAAGTTTAAAAATGAAGCCATGAATTCAATTTTTATATCACACATATATGATCTGGAGCTAGCATCCAAAGAGGAAACCAAAAAACATATTTCTCTTAAAATTTTACTATGAAAAGTATACAAAAATAAAGAAACAATGGTAAATTAAACTCCCATAGGATATGAATTAAATCCAATAGTTAATACATTATTTGTGCTTTTCTTAATTTATCTATCTATCTATCTAAATAGCTGTTTAGGTATCCAGGTTACTGCACAATAGAATTACATATAAGAAATAATAGAATTATGTAGGAAAATAGCCCTATAAATACATATATATATATATATATATGTTCTTTGAAGGAGGCAATATTCATTTGGATGATTATGTTGTAATCTATACATGTATACATGTATATTATGGCTTCCCTGATGGTTCAGTGGTAAAAAATCTGCCTGCCAATGCAGGGGACCTGGATTTGATCCCTGGGTCTGGAAGATCCCCCAGTGAAGGAAATGGCAAACCATCCCAGTATTCTTAAATGGGAAATCTCATGGACAGAAGAGCTGGCAGGCTACCTTAAGTCCAGGGGTCACAAAAGAGTCAGACATGACTTAACAACTAAACAACACCAATAAAATATGTGTGCGCACACACACACACACACACACATATGCTCATTCATAAAACACTTGCTCCTTGGAAGAAAAGCTATGACAAACCTAGACAGTGTGTTAAAAAGCAGAGACGTTACTTTGCCAACAAAGGTCTGTATAGTCAGAGCTATGGCTTTTTCAGTAGTCATGTATGGATGTGAGTTGGACCATAAAGAAGGCTGTATGCTGAAGAAATAATGCTTTTGAACTGTGGTTGAGGAAGATTCTCTTGAGAGTCCCTTGGACTGCAAAGAGATCAAACTAGTCCATCCTAAAGGAAACCAATCCTGAATACTTACTGGAGGGACTGATGCTGAAGCTGAAGCTCTAATACTTTGGTCAACTAATGTGAAGACCTGACTCATTAGAAAAGTCCCTGATGCTGGGAAAGACTGAAGACAAGAGGAGAAGAGGACGACAGAGAATGAGATGGTTATATGGCATCAACGACTCAATGGACATGAATTTGAGCAAGCTCCAGGAGATGGTGAAGGACAGGCATGCTAAAGACTATGGGGTCCCAAAGCGTCTGACACAACTGAGAAACTAAACAACAATAGCAATTGTGCACTTACAAATTGTGCAATTATAAAGTATATATGAAATAATATATCAACAGTGCATATATGAAATTACCATTTAGAGAGGTCTGAATTAAAGAATCATGTCTACAGTCTCAACTTTGATCCTCACAAATGCCAAAGGAGGTAGTTTTATTTTGCAGATGAGGAGACGGAGGAGTCACAAAATTTGTAGACATCTTAAGCTCTACTTTTGGACATCCACTGTTGTCCACTTTCTGTATCTGTGGGTTCTGCATTTGTGGATCCAACCAAACTTGAATCAAAAATGTTTTAAAACATTTTCCAAAAAGTTCCAAAAAGCAAAACTTGAATTTGCCACACTCCAGCAACTATTTACATAGCATTTACATAGTTGTTGCTGTTCAGTAGCTTAGTCATGTCCAACTCTTTGCAACCCCGTAGTCTGTAGCACACCAGGCTTCCCTGTCCTTCACCAATTTCCAGAGCTTGCTCAAACTCATGACCATTGAGTCAGTGATGTCATCCAAACATCTCATCCTCTGTCGTGCCCTTCTCCACCTGCCCTCAATCTTTTCCAGCATCAGGGTCTTCTCCAAGAAGTCAGTTCTTCACATCAGGTGGCCAAAGTACTGGAGTTTCAGCTTCAGCATCAGCCCTTCCAATGAAAATTCAGGACTGATTTTCTTTAGGATGGACTGGTTGGATCTCCTTGTAGTCCAAGGGACTCTCAAGAGTCTTCTCTAGCACCACAGTTCAAAAGCATCAATTCTTTGGTGCTCAGCTCTCTTTATTGTCCAACTCTCACATCTGTTTGTGACTACTAGCAGTTACATAGTATTAGGTAATTATAAGTAATTTTGAGGTCATTTAATGTATACGAGAGAATGTGCATATGTTATATGTAAATACTATGAAATTTTACATAAGGGACTTGAGCATACCAGGATTTTGTTATCCACTGAGGTTCCTGACTGTATATTAGTGGTTCTCAAACTTTAGCCTGTGTCAGAACTTGGAGAAAAAGTTAATGCAAACATTGCTGGTCCCTACCCCATAGTATTATGAGTCACTAGGTCTGGGGTGGAAACCAAGACTTAGCATTTGTAATAAGTCATAGTTGATGCTGATACTGCTGGTCCAAGTCCACACTCTGAGATTGATTTCACTTGGGCGCCAAGACTCAGCTCAGAAGTCTTTGTTCCCCCAAGGTTTTCTGTGCCCCTCAATATCTCTGTGCCTCTATTTTTCCTCATTGTTTGAGTTGCCTGAGATGCCTTTTCCATATTTTATCACTTTTTTAAGGAAATAGGTGATATTGTGATTTCTAATTTTATATATATATAAAAATTTATTTTTATATATTTATTTTATAAATTTATTTATATATATATAAAATTATTGTTTCTGTGCCAGAAACAATATGTATATATTGTTTCTGGCACAGAGTTCCCAAAACCCTTGGAATTTTCTAAGTAATGAGGGTAGAGGATTAAAACTTTCAGTCATGTCCCCCAGTCTCTGGGGAGGGGAGGGTTATCAGTGGCCTACTCTGATTCAATCAACTGTGCCTGTGGTAAACCCAAACCCCCAATTCCTCCCACCCCCTCTTCCTCCCTTGGTAAGTTTGTTTTCTATATCTGTGTCTCTCTTTCAACTTAGCAAATAAGGTCATCTGTATTACCATTTTCCCAGATTTCATATACACGTTAATATACAATACTTATTTTCCTCTTTCTGACTTACTTCACTCTGTATGACACTCTCTAGGTCCATCCATGTCTCTACAAATCACCAATATCATTCCTTTATATGGTTGAGTAATATTCCATTGTGTGTATGTTTTGTTGTTGCTGTCATTGTTCAGTTGCCCAGCTGTGTCTGATTCTGCAACCCCATGGACTGCAGCACAACAGGCCTCATCATCTCCCTCATCATCTCCTGAAGTTTGCCCAAGTTCATGTTCATTACATCAGCCATGCCATCCAGGCATCTCATCCTCTGACATCCTCTCCTCCTTCTGCCCTCAACCTTTCCCAGTATAAGGGACTTTTCCAATGAGTCATCTGTGGACATCAGCTGACCAAAATACTGGAGCTTCGATTTCAGCATCAGTTCTTCCAGTGAATATTCAGGGTTGATCTCCCTTAAGATTGACTGGTTTGATCTCTTTGAAAGTCCAAGGGACTTTCAGGGGTCTTCTCCAGCACCTTCTCCAGTTCAAAGGCATCAGTTCTTTGGCATTCTGCCTACTTTACGGTCCAGCTCTCACAAATGTAGTGACCCCTGGGAAGACCATAGACTTGACTATACGGACCTTTGTTGACAGAGTAATGTCACTGCTTTTCAACACACTGTCTAGGTTTGCCATTGCTTTCCTGTTAATAAGGAATCATCTTCTGATTTCATGGCTGCAGTCACCATCTGCAGTGATTTTGGAGCCCAAGAAGAGGAAATCTGTCATTACTTCCACCTTTTCCCATTCTATTTGCCATGCAGTAATGGGGCCAGATGCCATGATCTTAGTTTTTTTATTTTAGTCTTAAGCCAGCTCTTTCACTTTCCTCCTTCACCCTTATCAAGAGGCTCTTTAGTTCCTCTTCACTTTCTCCTATTGGCATGGTATCATCTGCATATCTGAGGTTGTTGATGTTTCTCCTACCTATCTCAATTCCAGCTTGTAACTCATCCTTTCCAACATTTCTCATGAGATGCTCAGAGCATAGGTTAAACAGGGTGACAGCCAACAGCTGTCTCAGGTATAGTGGTTGTTGTTTAGTTAATCCCTAAATTGTGTCCAACTCTTCTGTGACCCCATGGAGTATAGTCTTCCAGGTGCCTCTATCCATGGGATTTCCCAGGCAAGGATATTGGAATACTGGAGTGGGTTGCCATTTAAGAAATGGCAACTTCCCAACTCAGAGATTGAATTGTCATCGCCTGCATTAGCATGCAGATTCTTTACCACTGACCCACCAAGGGATTATTGATAGTATATAAAAGAGGTAACTAATGAGAACATACTACATAGTACAGGGAACTCTACATAATACATTGTGGTGACCTGAAATGGAATGAAGTCCAAAAGGGAGGGGATAGAATATATTAAGAAGAGGTGGCAAGAATACCCAGAACTATAAAAACAAGATCTTCATAACCCAGATAACAATGATGGTGTGATCACTCACCTAGAGCCAGACACACTGGAATGCAAAGTCAAGTGGGCCTTAGGAAGTATGACTATGAACAAAGCTTGTGGAGGTGATGGAATTCCAGTTGAGCTATTTCAAATCCTAAAAGATGATGCTGTGAAAGTGCTGCACTCAATATGCCAACAAACTTGGAAAACTCAGCAGTGGCCAAAGGACTGGAAAAGGTCAGTTTTCATTCCAATCCCAAAGAAAGGCAATACCAAAGTGTGTTCAATCTACCTCACAATTGCACTCATCTCACATGCTAGGAAAGTAATGCTGAAAGTTCTCCAAGCAAGACTTCAACAGTATGTGAACCATGAACTTCCAGATGTTCAAGCTGGATTTAGAAAAGGCAGAGGAACCAGAGATCAAATTGCCAACATCCATTGGATCATAGAAAAAGTAAGAGAATTCCAGAAAAGCATATACTTTTGCTTTATTGGCTATGCCAAAGCCTTTGACTGTGTGAATCACAACAAACTGTGGAAAATTTTTCAAGAGATGGGAATACCAGACCACCTGACCTGCCTCCTGAGAAGTCTGCATGCAGTTCAAGAAGCATCAGTTAGAATCGGACATGGAACAACAGACTGATTCAAAATTGGGAAAGGAGTACGTCAAGGCTGTATATTGTCACCCTGCTTATTTAACTTATATGCAGAGTACATCATGAGAAATGCTGGACTGGATGAAGCACAAGCTGGAATCAAGATTGCTTGGAGAAATATCAATAAGCTCAGATATGCAGATGACACCACCCTTATGGCATAAAAAGAAGACCTAAGAGTCTCTTGATGAAAGTGAAAGAGGAGAGTGAAGGTTGGCTTAATACTCAACATTCAAAAAACAAAGATCATGACATCCGGCCCCATCACTTCATGGCAAATAGATGGGGAAACAATGGAAATAGTGACAGACTTTATTTTTTTGGGCTTCAAAATCACTTCAGATGGTGACTATAGCCATGAAATTAAAAGACGCTTGGTCCTTGGAAGAAAAGTTATGACCAACCTAGACAGCATATTAAAAAGCAGAGACATTACCTTGCCAACAAAGGTCCATCTAGTCAAAGCTATGGTTTTTCCAGTAGTCATGTATGGATGTGAGAGTTGGATCATAAAGAAAGCTGAGCGCTGAAGAACTGATGCTTTTGAACTGTGGTGTTGGAGAAGACTCTTGAGAGTTCCTTGGACTGCAAGGAGATCAATCCTTATGGAAATCAGTCCTGAATATTCATTGGAAGGACTGATGCTGAAGCTGAAACTCCAATACTTTGGTCACCTGATGCGAAGAACTGACTCACTGGAAAAGCCCTTGATGCAGTGAAAGATTGAAGGCAGAAGCAAAGGGGAAGACAGAGGATGAGATGGTTGGATGGCATCACCGACTCAATCGCCACGGGTGTGAGCAAGCTCAGGGAGTTGGTGATGGACAGGGAAGCCTGGCGTGCTGCAGTCCATGGGGTCGAAAACAGTCTGCCATGACTGAGCGACTGAACTGAACTGATGTGTGTATGTATGGTGATTCATTTTGCTATAGAGTGGAAACAACACAACATTGCAAAGCAACTATACTCTAATAGAAATTAATTTTAAAAAGCTCTGCTTATATTACGAAGCCTCCATAAAAGGTCAGGAGGATCGGGATCAGACAGCTTCTTCATTTTTGAACACTTGCAGGTATGGGGAGAGCGGTTCACCTGGACAGGGCGTGAAGGCTCTGCACCCCTTCCCCGAACCTTGCCTTATGCATCACTTCCATCTGGCTGTTCCTAAGTTATATTCTTTCCTTAGAAACTAGTAGTCTAGTAAGCAAAATGTTTCCCTAAGTTCTATGAGCCAATCTAGCAAATTAATTGAACTTGAAGAGGAAGTTAGGGTATTTATAGCCAGTGCGTCAGTATTACAGGTAACAGCCTGAGTTTGTACTTGAGATCTGAAATGTGGAGCTGCTGTTGTGTAGGACTGAACCTATTATCTCTGGGAAGATAGTGTCAGATTGAGTTGAATTCTCAGATACCATGGTGGTAATCAAGAACTACTTGTTGTGTGGGGAAACCCCCATCCACAGACACACACCTTGGGATTAGGTCCAGGAGCTCCAAAATTGTGGTCCAATATGACATTTCAGTAAAGAACATCTGAATCTCTTTCCCACCACACTACAAATTATATTTCTAGCTCTTCAGGGTGGGGGGAAGGAAAACATGTCTGATTACCCTATGCAATCAATGAGCCTATTCCCATAACTTTCACCTATGAAACACTCATAAAAATGTTGTGGGCTGAATAAATAAATGGTTTCCTGGAGTTACCATGTTTAACACAGAGATGATTGCTAAAACAGGGGCTCTGAAACCTCAGCTTTTGCTACACTTCAACACTGTGATTGGCATGTAAGGAACATTCAGTGAATATGCTATGGCAGACAGCCAAATAAATGGCTGTAATGACTCATCTTCAGGAGAAGGCGATGGCACCCCACTCCAGTATTCTTGCCTGGAAAATCCCATGGACGGAGGAGCCTGGTGGGCTGCAGTCCATGGTTCCGCTAAGAGTCGGACACGACTGAGCGACTTCACTTTCACTTTTCACTTTTATGCATTGGAGAAGGAAATGGCAATCCACTCCAGTGTCCTTGCCTGGAGAATCCCAGGGATAAGGGAGCCTGGTGGGCTGCCATCTATGGGGTCACACAGAGTCGGACATGACTGAAGTGAATTAGCAGCAGCAGCAGAACGACTCATCTTCAAATGTGTTTGTCCCTTCAAACCATCTTTAAACAGAGTATGAACTCCCAGCACACTTAAGACACATATCTTCAGAAAGCTGTATTGGAGAAATAAAAATTATAAACTAGTTTGCAAAGGAAAATGAAGTGTGTAGAAAATACTAACAACATGAAGCACATAAGCTATTACTATCTGATGAGGATCAAAGTTCATTTGATTTGAGGTGGTAGTGTCCAGCAACTACTCTAGATTCCAAGTATGAACTCCTCTGTAAATTGAGGATAATCAGACCAGCAACCTTGAGAGTTTGTTATGAAGGTGAGGAGAGAGAAAAGATCTAAAGTACTTCGAGAATTCTCTGAGAGTTTGGAGATGGAGCTGTAATACTCAAAGGATGTAACATTTATCATATACTAAATAGGGGTCAAATTTTGTGCTATTAAAGACCCCTCTTGAAAATGTCTGCCAAGTTGGAAGAATAAAGACAATTGCCTCCTGTGTTCCCTATATTTTTCCTACTCTCCACTTTAATTTTATGAACCAATTGGTATGGACAGATGGGCCCATTTATCATCCTTGGAAATCGACACCATTAAGCATATAACTGTTTCTCGGGTCTAGTGTCAGAGATGAAAGAATCAGATTTGATATATATTTTTAAAAGACTGCTTATGGCAGCTTAGAAATGGTTATTACGTCCTAACACTTTCAAAAGATAGAATATTAAAAATGCAAGCATCTGTGGACCTATGAAGGGCAGGTAAAACATAGAAACAAAAATTCTAAAATAGATGCAATCATATCTAAATATCTCTTTCCCATGTCTGGGTACCATGCTGTTATTTATCTTGGCTAATGTGCCATCCTTCTTTGTGATGAAAAGCAAGAATAGATTAATAATTGATATACATATAACTAGGCAACCTCCTTAGCCCTCCTGCTAAATAGAAAAAATTTGGCTTAGCATTTTATCAGATAATATTAAAAAATGTGCCATATAATCAAGAAACCATTTCTATACCACTCCCAATATGATTTCATGATAAACTCCCAGACATCAAATAAACAAACACTATTGTTTTCACTGTATCTTTTTTGTAATGAAGCCTCTCAGCAGCCTCTAACAGGTCACTCATCCTCTTGGAACCTCAATTTTCTTCATCTGCAAAATGGGGATTATGATCTTGTCCTTCCTCCAAGAGTAATTTCAAGGCTCAAAGCACTTTTTGATTAAAGAGGTATTATATATATGATAGTAATATTCCAGACCTCAAAAATATTACAGTGTTAGGAGTATGCTATCTATTCTCAATTTTTCTTAAATCCCTTGGATCTGAGTGACCATATTCTGAATATCTGACACCAAGGCTGCAATTCCCTTTTAAAAAGAGCTGTAGGGATGCCCACTCCCACCCCAATCAAGTTAAAATAAAGTTAATATTGTGTTGAAAGTGTTAGTTACTCAGTCGTGCCCAACTCTTTGCAACCCCAGACTGTAGCCCACCAGGCTCCTCTGTCCATGGGATTCTCCAGGCAAGAAAACTGGGGTGGTTGCCATTCCCTTCTCCAGGGGAACTTCCTGACCCAAGATCAAACCCAGGTCTCCTGCATTGGCAGGCAGACTCTACCATCTGAGCCACCAGGGAAGCAGTGAATATGAAACACATCATATTGTCCAGATGTCATAATTTTATAGTGAAATGAAGGATAAGACTGAAAGAGCTGGAACCTCACATGTCAGAGTGAAAAGAAAGTCATATTGGGTTTCCGGAGCACCGGCTGACTGAAAGTTCTTAGAGAGGACTCAAAATTTCTCTGAACCAGAGGCTCCTGATGTCACCTCTTAACCAAGCTCCACGCCAGAGACCATGATATACAAAAAGCAGAGATGTCATGTTTGACAAAAATAAAGCTGGCCAAATTCTATCATCTTTCTTCTCTATTTCATTAGTCCAATTTGGCATGTGTAGCCCTGTCAGCAACTTAAGGTTGCCAAGTGCACCTGCAGGCAGCCTTGGGAATTTCTTCTCCAGGCGACTTGCTTGCGTTTAGACCCTGTGTCTCTGATGCCTCAGTGCACTGCTCCCAGCCCTTTAGTGGTGTCCATGTGCACCACGGCTGCCGAGAAGGGGGCGCCTCCCCCAGGCTCCCAGAACTCCATCCCAGTAGGGTGGGGGAGATTGCTTGTCCCCAAACCAAGCCATTTAAGGAAGATGACACTGCATTTAGCTGCCTACCCAACTCTGTTTTATGGGTCACTAGTCTCCTTAGTACCAAGATCCTGGTGACGGTAACAATTCAGCATGAAGGTCCCATGTTTTTATTTATTTTGTTTGGGACCATGCATGGCATGTGGGATCTTAGTTCCCTGACCAGGGATAGACCCTGCACTGACCTCAGCAGAAATGCAGAGTCTTAACTGCTAGACCACCAGGGAAGTTCTGAAGTCCCCATGGTTAAATTCTTCTACTACTTACTATGTGAGCAATTATCTTCATCTATGAAATGGAAACATGACATTTCACAGGATTATTTGAAAGTTTAAGCAAGGAAAATACATACAGTTCTTTGTACAGGTAACAATAATAACAGTAATAGTCATAACAACTTCCTTTTTAAAATGTTTGCTACTACTTGAATGAAAGTGTCATTGGGCAGTTGGCACCTTGGAATATTATCTTTATTGGGCAGACTTTGAAATTCCTTTTTAATGCAAGTTAATGCAGAGTTTTCTAGGAAAAAAACTAATATGAGTATAGTATATATATAGTTTAAAAAAAACCCTTATAATGTATCACGTTATTTTTTATAGCAACTTTAGGTTGTAAGCCCTACTATTCCCATTTTACAGATGAGGAAACAGACATGAAGAAGGTATTTAATATGTTAAGGCACAAAACAGTACTAGGGTAACAGTGACATTAATAACTAGAGCAGCAGCATCAATAATGGCAATCATAATAATATTATCAACAACTAATATTTAGCGTCCTTACTAAGCCCCAGATCTCTTTTAAATTTTTACAGCATTGCCTAATTGTTTCGCTGTGTCCTCACAAGAACAAAAATAACATTTAGAGCAGTGGTTCTCAGCCCTGTGTACACATTAGAATTACCTTGGGAACCTGAAAAGTATATTGATACTCTGTACCCATCCCCAGAGACTGTGGTTTAATGGGTCTGCAGTGGGGCCCAGATATTGATATTTATTTTAAAACTTCCCAGGGGATCCTAACTTACATCCAACATTGAGGACTACTGCCTCCGAGAGTTTAAGTAACCTGTCAAAGTTACTCAGTGTACAGAATTGGAATCCTCTCTGAACTTGCCACTTGAAAACTCTCAAACTCAGTAACTCTAACTCCATCTTCTCTTCACTGTGGCAGCTGCTGTCCCTCTTTCCTAAGCACATATTGTCTTGGCTTTGCTACAGACTTTGGCTTCACACTGAATTCTTTTAACACCTGTTTCCACTCCTGCCCCTCTCCATTGAGCAGAGGGAGAGGGGAGTAACTCAGCTTCAGCAGAGTTATTAGCACCTCCCTGGCAGACTGTAGCTCACACTTTCTTGCTTATAATGTGTCTCTGCTCCTCAGCTGCAGGGTGCTAGTCTAATAGGGAAGCTGGCTGAGAATAAGAGGAGTGACAAAACATAAGCAGGGGAAGTGTTCGTAGCAAGAGCTATTGTTACACTGACTTCTCGAGCCTTTGCACTTCATAGCCCATAGTATTAGACAGAGCCGGGTTATAGCTGGAGGTTTTCCATCTACAGTGGCACCTGCGAAACCACACATCACAATGACCTGGAGGTAAGAGTGGCTCAGGAATGTAGATTTCTAGGATGAACTCAAGCCTTTAAAATCAGAAACCCTGATGGACTTCTGTGTGGTTAAAAATCTGAGACGATTGTGGTAAACATAGAAAGTTGAGACTTTTCTTTAAGCAGGACCTCTGTCTGACTTAGCATGACAAATTAAAATTGTGAGATGACAGCCCAGAGCGACTCGGCAATGACACTTGCTATTTCAGACTGCACAACTTTTTGCCATGAGGGCTGATGCATACTACCTGCATTGTAGGACAGCTTGCAATGTCCTGGGTCTCTGCCCATTAGAGGTTAAAAGCACCCTATTAGTCAGGACAATCAAAAGTTTCTCTGGACATTGTCATGTGTACCCTGGAAGAGAAGGCAAGATTGTTTCCGGCTGAGAACAACTGACATGGATGAAAAGAGGACTCCACAGTCTCCCTGAACATCCGGGCCACTTTTACATGATAATGATTCTTTATAAAACCATTTTTTTTAAACTTTTTCATCAATCCCACACACAGATTACTTTCATTGTTTTTTCTTAAGTTTTTTACCATTTTTAAAGTCATTATTGAATTTGTTACTTTATTGTTTCTGTTACAGGTTTTGGTTTTTTGACCATGTGGCATGTGGGATCTTAGCTTCCTGACCAAGGATTGAACCCACACCTCCTGCATTGGAAGGCAAAGTCTTAACCACTGGACGACCAGGAAGTCCTTTCATTGTTAAATATCATGCAATTGATGCATGTCCATTATAGGCCAGGAGTGTTACTAGGTAGTCATATCTACTGCGTCATTTGATCTCGTCTGCTCTGCAGGGCAGTATATTGGCCTACACAGTACGGGTTGTAGCTCCAGTCAGCCAAGGTTCTAATGCTGCCTCCATCACTTTACAACTATATCATCTTGAGAATGCCATTCATCATTAATCCTCAGTTTGAAGAACAATGACAACAACAAGGTAGATGGTATAAAAAAACCATGGTCAATAAGCAAAAAAATAACAACAAAAAATTTAAAAGCTAATAATATCATCTGCCTCAAAGGCAGACCTATAATTTGCAGATAAGGTGCTTCTGCATGTATGTGTGCTCAGTTATGTCAGACTCTCTGTGACCCCACGGACTACAGCCTGCCAGGCTCCTCTGTCCATGGGATTTCCCAGGCAAGAACACTGGAGTAGGTTGCCAATTCCTTCTCCAGGGCATCTTCCCAACCCAAGGATTGAACCCACATCTCCTGCATTGGCAGGCGGATTCTTTTAGCACTGAGCCACCAGACTGTTTCGAGTGGCAGTTAACATTTAAAATAGCTAACATTTACTGACCTCTAACAATATGAAGCCCATTTTACAGGTGAAGAAACTGAAGCATGTGCATTAAGTAATTTGTTCCAAGTCACAAATTTATCAAATCTCACAGCTTGGATTCAAATTTAGGATTGTCTCTTTTAAGAACCTTATCGCTTTTTGCAACATAACACAGCCCTGCCTAAGCTGCCAGACAGCATGGGAGTACCCTTCTGGAGATCTTTTGTATCTGTGTTCCTTTCAAACCTTCAAACCCTTTTCTTTGGCATTAATGGCCCATTGGTCTGGTCCAGACTGGCATTGCCTGCTTAGATTTTTAATACCCTCAAGAACTCAGTACTTAACAAATTATCAAACAGATGCATTAAAATCTAATGGAAGCTGCCATTTATTGAAATGAAATAATTTAATTCACTTGTGGCAGCCTAAGTTACTATGGGAAAATTCCTGAAAACTGGGTTCTACTCTTGACTTGGGCACTAACCATCTTTGAGCCCCAGATATTTGGAGACAACATAATAAAGTTCTCTGTCTTTTTTTACTTCCATCCCACCTAGTCTCACTGCATCTTAATTCTCTTGAATGAATCCTGTATATGAAAGTGAAAGTGAAAGTCGAGCCATGTCCGATTCTTTGCAACCCCATGGACGGTAGCCTCCCAAGCTCCTCTGACCATGGGATTCTCCAGGCAAGAATACTGTAGCGGGGTGCCATTCCCTTCTTGAATCCTGTATACAGTGTATGCTCAATTAGTATCTTTAGAAAGAATGAATAAATGGCTTGATTACAAATTCGTATTTTCTATAGCAGATCTTAACCTTTTTTCCCCTAACTTCAACATGTTTATGCTCAACTACTTTGGCATCTAAACTTAAGTTACTGATAAAAAAGACTGCTTCAATATCCTTGGGCCAAAGTATTCAAACTAGTTAGAAAAGGATTTTCTCTCATTGAAAAGTGATCTGCAATACACTTTTATTTCTTCAGGGTTCATTTGGGTTCACTGCAGAAGAGGGAAAAAAGCACTTATTACTGGAGATAAATAAATTTGGTGACTTTAAGATTTGGAATTTATTGTTTTACCTCCTGGGGACATACAGCAAACAAGGACAGGCATTACTCTGTCTGAATAATTTGTTTGCCCAATGAAATCCCCAGTTAACAATTAATATTGCAGGTTCTTTGAGAGTTTAATATATTTATAGATAATTTGTAAGTACTGAATTTCTAAGTGGTTTTAAATATCCAAGTAAGCATTGTGAGCCTGGCATAATCTGCATGTTCATTTGCTAAATAATTTTTGATAAAAATATTGCTACATTCTGATCTCATGTTTTAATTTTATCATTAAAGCTTCTAAACTGCTGTTCAAGATCACAGAGGAATTTCAACCTGTTAGTGTCAGTAAGTCTCCAAAGAATTATAACAATAGTTATCAATTATAGGGGGAAAATAATTTCCTGATTAAACAGCACTTGATGAAAAGGATCATTAACTTTTTTAGTATTAACGTGACTCCCCATCACTATTACTTTAAATGCCCATGCATGTTCACTGATTAATTGATGAGAAGAGGTGGAACATACATTAACTGGTATTCTTGAAGGCAAAAGCATTGTAGAATTAGAGTTATGATTGCTATCTTAAAGCAACTCTGATTTAGGGAACAGATGGGAATACTAGAATAGATTTGATTAATATTTTTAAATGTTAAAAAAGTTCTGACTCTAAAAAAAAAATTAACAAATTGAAAGCATTAACTTATCCAGCCCCCTGTTAAAAATAAGTAGCACTGCAGTTGAGTTGGATTTATACAATGGCAAGAAGGTGCTGAAGCTGAAATTCCAATACTTTGACCACCTGATGTGAAGAGCCGACTCATTAGAAAAGATCCTGATGCTGGGAAAGATTGAGGGTAGGAGGAGAAGGGGACGATAGAGAATGAGATGGCTGCATGGCATCATTGACTCAATGGACATGAGTTTAAGCGAACTCTGGGAGATAGTGAAGGACAGGGAAGCCTGGAATGCTGCAGTCCATGGGCTTGCAAAGAGTCAGACATGATCTAGCAACTGAACAACAACAAGGAGGGATATAGTGTTTTGATTAAGACAAATTCTACCTGATAATATATAAGATAAAATATTCCCTTTTGGAAAATATAAGACATAGAGGAGCCTTCTAATAATAAGTCATGTGATAATAATTACTGATAAGACAATAAAAAATTGACAGAAGGGTTGGATTAGCAGCAGAATAAGCATGGGTTATGGAGACAGATGTTCCTGAGTTTCCTTGCTAACTTTGCCATTGCATTTTGGCGTCTTTTGACAACATATTTATTTATTTATTTTTAAATTTATATACAATAAAATTTACTCTTTTTGGTGATCAGTCAGATCTATGAGTTTGGAGAAGTGCCAAATGTGGCTTAACAACCACCACAATCCAATCAAGATATCTGAAAGTTCTGTTACCCCTAAATACTGTGTTGTTCCCTTGCAGTCAATGCCTCTCCCATACCCTGGCAACCAGTGATCTACTTTCCACTGATCTCTGTATTTTTTCCCTTTTCCAAAATGTCACTTAAATTAAATCACACATACTCTTTTCAGTTTGACTTCTTTGACTTATTAAGATGCATTACCAATAAAAATGAAGACTCATGTTCACACAAAACCCTGTAGTTGAATTTATATAGTGGAGGTGCTTCTCTGGTGGCTCAGATGCTGAAAAATCTGCCTGTGATGTGGAAGACTCAGTTTCAACCCCTGGGTTGGGAAGATACCCTGGAGAAGGGAACGCTTACCCACTCCAGTATTCTTGGGGCCTCTCTCGTGGCTCAGATGATAAAGACAATGCCAGCAATGCAGGAAATCTGGGTTTGATCCCTGGATCAGGAAGATCCCCTGGAAAAGGGAATGGCTACCTGCTCTAGTATTATTGTCTGGAGAATTCCATGGACTGAGGAGCCTGACTGGCTATAGTCCATGGAGTCCCAAAGAGTTGGGCACAACTGAGTGACTAATAATTTCACTTTCACACTATTCATAATTGCCCCCGAGCTGGAATCAACTCAAATGTAAATTGAAGGATAAAGGAACTCTAGTACATCCAATGGAATAATACTCAGTGAACAAATATGTAGACTTCTCTCAAATGTTTGAAAAGTTTTTTAATCTTTGTGATCCTCAGAATTCTTATCTGAGAAAGAAGGATAATGCCAACATTGCAAGTTTATGTTGAGAACTGGGATATTTAATGTAAAATGGGTGTTAAGTCGCATCAGTCATGTCCTGGTCTTTGCTACCCCATGGACTGTGGCCCACCAGGCTCCTCTGTTCATGGGATTCTCCACGCAAGACTACTGGAGTAGGCTGCCATGTACTTCTCCGGGACACCTTTCCCAGCCAGGAATGGAACTGGCATCTCTTATGTCTCCTACTTTGGCAGGAAGTTTCTTTACTTCTTTTCTAGTACCACCTCAGAAGACCCTTAATGTAAAATACCTTGTATTAAATTCAGTTCATTGAAGTTGGCTCAACTTTTCGGCATTATTATTATAATTTAACTATGGGGTACTTTGATTAATGAGTATATTAGACAACAATGGCAAAAAAAGGAATACAAGTCTAATCAAAGTTATCCCAGTGGTATAATTGGAATATGCCCCTGTCCTTCTTATGGCAAGAAGGAATAATATATAACTTCAGGCAACAAATTCTGTTTCCCTGGCTCACCCCTCTAGAGGGAGATATTCTCCATAGCCTAAGAAAAAGTCTCCTTTTACCAGCTGTAATTTCCGTGCTTCAAAAATTATCAGAAATAATAATGAAAAAAATCAAAACAATTACTATAAACAATATATCACACGCATATAGAACTTATTCTCTATCAGCCACCACTTTAGCAGAAAAAAAAAGGACCCATTAGCATGTCTCCATACTTTGGTAGTTATCATTTTCATTGTATCTTTGAAAGTTGTTTTAGTAATATCATATACCAGACAATCATTCTAAATGACTTCCTTGCATCATCTTATTTAATTCCTACAACAACCTACTAGGCAGATCACTGTATCCCAAGTTTACAGATAAGGAAACTGAGATTAGAGTGATGAAGCCATTAAAGAATTGAATTTAGAATGCAAGTATTTGGCATCAGAACCCAAGGTTTACATGCAATGCTTTTTGAAATAAATGGCAATGTTTATTAAATACCCAGATTTTTAGCATTTTCACATAAAAGATTTTGGAAATTATATAGAAAGAACATTTCATTTACAGCATATTATTTTACCTTCTACAATCTATTTTCATCCCATCTTTACTTTGAATAGTCGTTGCCATACAGACATTAGAATTTTGATTTACCAGGGCTAGATTATAAATTATGTGAGGGCACAAAATAGATTTCATTAATTTCCAAAAAATAAGTTTAATTAAATATGTAACTTTAGTCTATCTCTTTATAAAGTATAGCTGCAAATAAAATTGTCAAGTTTATTTAATTTATAATTGCTATTGCTATATAACTGTATTTGCTTTTACTTCTTAGGATGTGAGTGTAAGGAAGTAGCAGTTGGAAGAAATGTAAGGTACAGATTACTGTATAGTTGCAATTTACTGGTTTAAAATTTACTCTGCAATGCTTTTACCTGCCCGCTGAGATACAGCCTTTCCTTAAGTACTGAAAGGTGACTTCCAACCAGCTGCCCCTCACTGCATGTTTTTAAGCACATATTTTTCAAGTTCAATTGCAAGAAGACTCCAGTAGCTGATATTTACAGAGTTTTTCCCCAGTCTGTAGGGACACAACCCAGCATGCAATTTTGCAGTTAACCTAGCAAGGGGTACTCCCTCTGAGGCTTAGTCGCTGCCAATCAGCAAAGAATAAAGGTGCAAGGGATTTTGGGAAATAAAAGGATATTATTTTAAAACCAAACAAGTGTAATTCAACAAAACACTTTTCATAGTCATATTTTTCTTTTTCAGTCATACAATGCCATCCATACACATTCCATTATTGGGAGAGAGGAAACATTGTTTATGCATACACAAAGCCAGAGCAATAGAACGAGATACTCAATGATGTGAGATGAAATGAGAACCAAAATCTTTCTCAAAGCCTAGAACTATGAACTTGGCCAAGGAAGGAAATGAATTGCATAATGAGAGATAGTATATTAGAGAAGTGCATTATATCCAAAGCAGGAAGGAACACTTTGAAAGTATGTCCAGTCTTTATACAACAAAGATCAATTCCAAAGAAAGGCATGTACAGTATCTACTATAATTTAACATATGCTCATTTTGTGATGGGCTTCCCTGGTGGCTTAGTGGTAAAGAATCCTACTGCAATGCAGGATACACAAATTTGATCCCTCGGTTGGGAAGATCCTCTGGAGAAAGAATGGCAGACCACTCTAGTATACTTGCCTGGGAAATCGCATGGACAAAGGAGCCTGGTGGGTTACAGTCCATGGGGTTGAAAACTAGACATGACTTAGTGACTAAACAACAACATTTTGTGATACAGTAATTCCACTCCTTGATATACACCCAGTGAAAATATTAAAATATATTTTAAAATATGTTCTAGAATGCTTATAACAACTTAATTACAGCTTGGGTGCATGCTCAGTCATGGCAGACTCTTTGTGATCCCATGGACTGCAGCCTGCCAGGCTCCTCTGTCCATGGAATCTTCCAGGCAAGAATACTGGAGTGGGTTGTCATTTAATAGCTAAAAGTTGAATTATCAAAATGTTCATCATTTATATAGTAGATAAATAAATAGATGCATATCTACATGAATACAACACAACAATGAGTAAAAACATTATACAACTATACAACAAAACGGATGATTATTAGAAATATAAAGCTAAGCAAAAGGGGCCAGACACTATATGATTCCAGCTACATGAGGTATCAAAGCTGGGAGAAGGAGGTAAGCTGTAAGAAGTCAGAAAATGCTCACTCGAGTTGGGGTGATGGGGAAAGTGATGGTAGAGAACATGAGGAAGGTTTTGGAAGACTAGTTGCTTGATCTGGATGTTACATGATCTGGTGCTTAGGATACACACACCTGTTAAGTTTATCAAAATTCATCAATTTGTGTATGTCTGACAGATACACTTTTCTATGTAAATATTACACTTCCACATAACAGTCAAGATTAGGTTATTGGTGAAGAAGAGAATATCATATGCTTATGATGCATCTCAGCAGGAAAAAAATGGAATCTCAACCAGCAGAGACTCAGCAAGAGCAGAAATTGGTCTGTTCTAAACATGTTTGTCAGATGGGTGTCTAGTGCCTAGGTCTCGTGGTAAATCTTTCCACTTAAATTGCTTTATTCAAAATGTCTCAGAGTCGTCATACAACAGGGGAACCACAGGCTGTCATACTAAGTTAGAGCTGAAGTTCAATTCCTGTTCTATAATCCTCTAGCCAAGTGAATTTGGGTGAGATTTTGAATGCCATTCAATGCTCAAAGAAACAGTATGAGGCTGTTACTGGCATCATGGATATAAATAGATAAAAATTAACTGCTACATGTAAAGTATCTGTTGAAAACACAAGTCTCTTCCTTTCCTCATATACACTCAAAAATAGGAGGGAGAAAAAGTTATGCTAATATTCATAATAATATATATTTTAAAGATATATAAAACTTTTTACTTAAGTTAGAATTAACCCATTTCATTGTCCTGGGATTAAACAAATTACAAGTGCTTTAGAAATAGGTAACAGAAAAAAGCAAGTGCAAAAAGAGTGTTCAAGCTGTGAGGCCCCAGGCATAAAAGATGTGGAAGTGAATGAGCACCTGGCAAGAATATGATGCAGCTGTCAGTTTGCCAGAGTTTTAAGTCTTATGAGAAGCTTTTGGGAGATTTTTGAATGCTTTTCCAGAATAATATATCAAAACTCATTAATTGCTATCAGGTAACTAACAGTGATTAGTTAGGAGAGAGTAATTTCTGCTGGCTTTAGGTATAGAATGAGTAATAAATATTAAGTAACAAATACTCAGAAACCTTTGCTTCTTTTTGCTACATAAACAAGATACAAAGAGTTGTTTAAAATTTTCAAATATAACTTTCTGTGCACAGGTGTGGTAAATCCCATGAGGGCAAGACGCTCATTTGTGTTGACCTTTTACCATTAGCAAAGCTCCTGATTGATATGAGGTGCTTAAATATTCACAGTGGAAACAAATGTGTAGATTACACATGAGTCAAATATTCTAAGCAAAGCTTTAAAATTATAAAATAATGCCAAAACAAAAAATTACTCTTGTCATGTGCACACTTGTCATCAGCTGTGATCTATGCCTCCTCTCCAGTTTCTCCACTGACCAATCATAGGTCAGTTTCCTAGTTCCTAAGTGTATTTCATGCATATTGTATACATAGTAAGATAATATCTTGATAACTGATCATTGATTACCTTTATACCTCTGTTTCATAACAGGAAAGGCCACTGTTTCCCTTTACTCACCTGATTTTTCATAGATTTTAAAGCTTTCACTTATTAGAGGACTTTTCCCTTCATTCTCTCTCTTTTCTGGTTAGAACGGTGTATGTGCGTGCGTGCGTGCGTGCACCATTGTCCCATATACATAGACGTGAGTATAAAGGAGTCAAACAGGTTTTTTCTTTAACCAATTAGTATCATATTAGAAAAGTTCAGAAATTCTGAATATTTTTCACATGCTATGTAAAAACTCATATATTAACTATATGAAATAGACTTTGTCACATGATAGTACCATTGGTCTGGTAAGCAATGGCTCTGTAGTCTCTGCATACTACTTTGCATTAATCCAGTCCACCTCTGACTTATTATAAGATCTCCTACCCTTTGATATTCGCATATGATTCACTATTGCAACTTGTATAACAAACTCACATTTGAAAGATAGTTTTTCACAGAGTAATTTATAGCACCTGGTGAATCAGTGTTACTGCTCTAACATAATTTTTGGTATAATCATAGCAATGCCAAAGAATGTTCAAACTACTGCACAATTGCACTCATTTCACATGAGTAAAGTGATGCTCAAAATTCTCCATTCCAGGCTTCAACAGTACGTGAATAGAGAACTTACAGATGTACAAGCTAAAGTTAGAAAAGGCAGAGGAACCAGAGAGAAAATTGCTAACACCCATTGGATCACAGAAAAAGCAAGGGAATTCCAGAAAAACATCTACTTCTGCTTCATTGACTAAAGACTGACTGCGAGGATCACAGCAAACTGTGGAAAATTCTTAAAGAGATGGGAATACCAGACTACCTGACCTGCCTCCTGAGAAACCTTTACGCAGGTCAAGAAGCAACAGTAGGGACCAGACATGGAACAAGAGACTGGTTCCAAACTGGGAAAGGAGTATATCAAGGCTGTATACTGTCACTGTGCTTATTTAACTTATATGCAGAGTACATCATGCAAAATGTCAGACTGTATGAAGCACAAGCTGGAATCAAGATTGCCAGGAGAAATATCAATAACCTGAGATATGCAGATGACACCACCCTTATGGCAGAAAGCAAAGAGGAACTAAAGAGCCTCTTGATGAAGGTGAAAGAGGAGAGTGAAAAAACTGACTTAAAACTCAGCATTCAAAAAATGAAGATCATGGCATCTGGCTCCATCACTTCATGGCAAATAGATGGGGAAACAATGGAAACAGTGATAGACTTTATTTTCTTAGGCTTCAAAATCACTGCAGATGGTAATTGTACCCATGAAATTAAAAGATGCTTTCTCCTTAGAAGAAAAGCTATGACCAACCTAGAGAGCATAGTAAAAAAAGCAGAGACATTACCTTGCTAACAAATGTCTGTCTAGTCAAAGCCAAGTTTTTTCCAGTAGTCATGTATGGAAAAGGAAATGGCAACCCACTCCAGTATTCTTGCCTGGAGAATCCCAGGGACAGAGGAGCCTGGTGGGCTGCCATCCATGGGGTCACAAAGAGTCGGACACAACTAAAGCCATGTAGCAGCAGCAGTAGCATGTATGGATGTGAGAGCTGGACCAGAAAGATGGCTGAGTGCCAAAGAAATGATGCCTTTGAACAGTGGGGCTGGAGAAGATTCTTGAAAGTCCCTTGGTCTGCAAGGAGATCCAACCAGTTCATCCTAAAGGAAATCAATCCTGAATATCCACTGGAAGGACTGATGCTGGAGCTGAAATTCCAATACTTTGGCCACCTGATGCGAAGATCCAACTCATTTGAAAAGACCCTGATGTTGGGAAAGATTGAAGGCAGAAGGAGAAGGGGACGGCAGAGGATGAGATGGTTGGATGGCATCACTGACTCCATGGACATGAGTTTGAGCAAACTCTAGGAGATAGTCAAGGACTGGGGAGCCTGGCGTGCTGCAGTCCATGGGGTCACAAAGAGTTGGACATGACTGAGTGACCGAACAGCAAGTTAACTTTCACTGGTTTAGATTTTTTTAAAGTGTCAGATAAACAAAGCAAAGCAGCAACAGCCTCGCACTGAAATATGAGTCATTGTTTATCATGAAGTGCTGATATATTCTATAGTTTAGCCTGTTGGAATAGAACATAGAGAGTTTATATGCTAATGGATAATTTGGTCCTACCATGAAACTGAAGAAAATAATAAAATGGAATTCCTGGAAGTAATAATATTCATTTGGTCACATTGAAAGAGAGAAAGTGAGTCACTCAGTTGTGTCTGACTCTTTGTGTCCCTGTGAACTATACGGTCCACGGAATTCTCTAGGCCAGAATCCAGGAGTGGGTAGCCTTTTCCCTTCTCAAGGGGATCTTCCCAACCCAGGGATTGAACCCAGTCTCCCGCATTGCAGGCAGATTGGTCACATTATTGAGAAATAATGTATATTCCTTTCTTTATGATATTATTATACATATGTGGGAACTTCTTTCAGAAATTTGTGTTGGATTATTCATTGCCATGGCCATAATGCCCTTGAATCTTTAGTATAAAGCTGTAAAGCATTTTGTTTTTACCAGCTTATGACAGCATTTCTTTCACTGGGGAAGCATGCCTTTTTCATTCAATTTCCTCTAATTCCAGAGATAGCTACTGACCTAATTCAGGTTAATTTGAGTCTTAGTACCTTTGGGGAAATATTCTTTTTTTTTTAATCAGGTATCATTTAAAGAATCACTGAAGTGAAATGTTTAGTGATGGTAAAGCTACCATTGACTGTAATCCTTCCAAAGAGGAAAGAAGTGTGTTTGAGACAAGGCATCACAGAGCAAAAGGGCATCAAGAAATCGGTAAACAAAGAGCTATGACCTTGTTAGCTTCTCTTAAACCAATAGCGCTTTAAGCATAGCCAAGTATCACAGTTTCCCTTGGCTATGAATCATGACTTTACTTTTCTCTAAGCTTTTTTAAGGCAGTCAGAACTTTCTGGTGCATGTGATAGTAAAGCAATGCAGTGGGGTGAATTCGTATTTCTTAGTAAATACTAGAAGAGCATGGAAATATCACACTCATGTCTATCTTCCAGGGCTTGACAAAGCCCCCATATAAAGCAGAACTCACAGAAATGTTTTCTTAATTGGACCCAAACTCCTACTTTAACTGGAGGAAAAACAAATAAATCCCCAAATCTTGGAAGAACTTACACACCACTTTTGAAGTATAATAATACTCCTTAACAAATAGTCACATTCCAAGAATACACTTTATTGCCTGAATAATTATTTCCAGGCTGGTAAGAGGCAAAACAATCAGTTCAGTTCTGTTCAGTCACTCAGTCGTGTCCGACTCTTTGCGACCCCATGAACCGCAGCACACCAGGCCTCCCTGTCCATCACCAACTCCCGGAGTCCACCCAAACCCATGTCCATTGAGCCGGTGATGCCATCCAACCATCTCATTCTCTGTCATCCCCTTCTCCTCCTGCCCTCAATCTTTCCCAGCATCAAGGTCTTTTCAAATGAGTCAGCTCTTCGCATCAGTTGGCCAAAGTATTGGCATTTCAGCTTCAATATCAGTCCTTCCAAGGAACACCCAGGACTGATCTCCTTTAGGGTGGACCGGTTAGAACATTCTGTTTAAATGCTTTGGTCATATCCATCTTTTTATTTTTACCAGGCAAGGATAGTGGGTATAGATTTTAATCTATGCACAATTATGCCAGAAATTTATCTGGTTGGCAGAAGATTAAATCCCAAGCATTGTTGTGTCTTCCTGGGTCATTTGAAGGGCCAATGGGTCTTAAACTGAGTAGACAGGAAATGTCTCAAATCTCTAGTCCACACTAGTCACCACTGATATATGCTTTAATATAAGGAAACATTTTCTGATGGTGGAGGTTTCTTCAGATTTTTCTAACTTAAATAATCAGAATCATACAGATTTCTGTAAGACCAGTGATCTAAAATTCAGCATCTTAAAGTGCACCAAAAGCCATTCCTCTCTAAAATTTTACTTTCCCAGAACTGATAAGTGGGAGAAAGTCATGAGTCCTCTCATTTTGCTTAGCCTCAAAGCACTGTTCCTAAGGAAGAAAACACAAAAGAAAGCAAGAAAAGGAAAGCAGAATTAACAGAAAAAAAAAGTAGTAAACTTAAATCCAAACATGTTAATAATCAAATGCAAATAGTTTAATTGTTCAATCCAAAGTCAGAGAAACACTGGACAGGTAGAGAGGGACATTGGGTGGAGGTGATTTAGTCACTAAGTTGTATCTGACTATTTTGCAACCCACTGGACTGTAGCCCGCCAGGCTCCTCTGTCCATGGAATTTCCCAGGCAAGAATATTGGAGTGAGTTGCCATTTCCTTCTCCGGGGGAATCTTTCTGACTCAGAGATCAAACCTGCATTTCCTGAACTACAGGCAGATTCTTTACCCCTGAGCCACCAGGGAAGCAGAGAGGGACGTTATATATGGATAAAAAAGACAGTCTGCCAAGAAAACAAAATAAAAATGAAAAAAATAATTTGAATAGACACCTCAGCAAAATGCACCTACAGATGGCAAATAAGCATATGAAAAGATGGTCAGTATCATTATCCATTAAAGAAAGACAAATTAAAAGCATGATTGGCCCTACTACATACCCATTAGAAAGGCTGAAAATTAACAAGCAAATAAGACAAATCTGAAAATACCAAGTCCTAGTGAGTGTGCAGAGCAACTGGAAATCTCACCTGTGGCTGTCAGAAATGCAAAATAGGACTACCACACTGGAAAATAGCAGTTTCTTAGAAAGTTAAATATACATTTATCATATTGTCTGGCAGTCTTACTCCAGATCATTTATCCTAGAGAAACAGAAATATATTCACACAGAAACTTGTAAACCAAAACTTACAGCTCTTCTATTCATAATTGCTCCAATCTGGAAACAACTCAAATGTTCTTTGATAGAAAAATAATCCTGGTATGTCCATACAATGGAGTATCATTCAGCAATAAAATGGAATAGATGAAACTAGAACACAAAAACTTATATGAATCTCAAAGGCATTATGATGAGTAAAACAAGCCAGTCTCAAAAGGTTTCATACTTTATGATTCAATCTACATGACAGTCCTGAAAAGACAAAAGCTACAGTGATAGAGAACAAATCAGTGCAAGTCAGGGGCTAGGGATAGGGGGAGGGTGTAGCTGTAAAGGGAAATTTTTAAGGGATCCTTTAGGAATTATCTTGAGTCTGGATTTTAATGGTGGTTACATGAATCCATGGCATGTTTTAAAATTCACAGAGCTATAGTTAATAAAAATAGTTAATAAAATTTTTGATATTTAAAAATCAATCATGATGCATCAGTGTAGGTTAATTGGGACAAATACACCATTCCGATGCAAGATGCTGAGGTTTATGCCTGTGCCGTGATTCAAGGTTGTATGGAAACTGTACTTTTCTTTTGATTCTGCTCTGAACCTAAAACTGCTGCAAAAAATTAAGTCCATTTATACCTGGGCTTCCCAGGTGGCGCTAGTGGTGTAGAACCCGCCTGCCAATGCAGGAGCCATAAGAGACGTGGGTTTGATCCCTAAGTTGGGAAGATCCCCTAGAGGAGGGCATGGCAACCCACTCCAGCATTCTTGCCTGGATAACTCCATTGACAGAGGAGTCTGGAGGGCTACAGTCCATGATGTCGCAAAGAGTTGGATATGACTGAAGTGACTTAGCACGCATGCAAAAAGGAGATGAAGAGATACAACCTTACAGTTATAAGCTAAATAAGCCATGGGGATGTAATATACAACATAAGGAATGTAGTCAATAATAGTGCAATAATTTTGTATGGTGACAGATGGTTATTAGACTTGTCATGGTAATCATTTTGTAATTTATTTGATTTCAGATCACTATGTTGTACACCTGAAACTAACATAATATTGTATGTTAACTATATCTCTATGACAAATAAAAATATATTTGAAAAAGATGCAATTAAAAACAAAATGATACTTTAAAAACAGGTACTTCTTTTACTTTAGTACATGGGATACACCAGCATTAATTTCCTCAAAACAGAACCATTAAGTGACAAATACAGTCCTGTATGAAAGTTTCTTCTATTTTTAAGTCCTAGAACATAAATACTGCCAGGCAAGAGGGCACAAGACATAGCTGCTTACGTGTATGAAGAACATAAATATAAATACATTTATACGCAAAATGTAATTTGTGGTCTCAGTGAAACAACCTTCCTCTCAAGACCTAGAAGCCTTCCCTAAATCACTGTGCTTATAGGCACGTTTTTACAGGATGCCCTGTCAGTCATTTTTTTCCTGTACTACAGTCATAGTCATGAAAAAAACCTAGAAGTGGAATTCTGTCTTTTTTATTTCTTACCACCTCTGCTGTGGATTCAGCCAGCTTCAGAGCCCAGAACTTTCCTCAACTAACTTAGTGCCCAAGTTTTCCTTATGTTTCTCAGATTCATTCCTAAAGATAACTGCAGTAACTCAGAATCCCAGGAAAAGAATCAGATTTTGAAAAAGCCTGCAATAGGCCAGGCATCACACAAGGTACTTCATAGTCATCTCTGTTTATCTTTGAATCCATCAAGTGAGGTACTTAGGTTTGAAACCACCATGGAAAGCAGGAATTGTGTTACTGGTGGAATCTTGGTTTAGGATGGTTTGAGTAAGTTGTTTGTGGTCAATGCCTTATTGCAAAATCTTGTAGAATTCCTATTTCTAGTCTCTGCTGAGATTTTAAAGCATAGGGTAGCAGTGTACAAAATAAAGCACACACAAGCCAAAATGGTAACCAAAGTTACTTGCCATTTAGCAACATTTCAGTTC
The DNA here is from genome assembly GCF_033118175.1 of Dama dama. Lineage (NCBI taxonomy): Eukaryota > Metazoa > Chordata > Mammalia > Artiodactyla > Cervidae > Dama > Dama dama. Next base: position 35,417,858 of record NC_083684.1, read on the forward strand.
AGGTTCATTTCTTTGGTTGATAGTTTTTTCCATCACCATTATAATACAATTACTTCCCCAGTTGGAGGTTAACATCCCATTCACTAGTTAATTTTTTTTTAAACCATAATCTGCATTTGTCTCTCTCTTTGTCCATGGAATCTTGCCTACAGCTATCCTCTCCTTCCTGAATTAATACTATCCTCTCCAAATGAGCCAGAGAATCTTTGTTAATACTCTGTTCCACTGCAAGAATTTAGCCAATCTTGTTTTTCTTTGCCAAAGTTCAGATACATCGCCAGATTTTCTCCTTTCTATGGTCACTCCTGGTATCACCAGCCATCTGTGAAGAGTGGGCCTGGCAAGATTGAAGTATCCCGGGCAATGTCTGTTAATGCTTTTAAGACAAAGAATATTTGGGAAGTCTCATAGTTAGAATTAGAGATTCGACAACATCATCAACAGATTTTACTAAAAAAACTTTTTAAAATATCCATAATCAAGTACAAATCTTCAGATATACTAAGAAAGTAGAAATATTCAATAATTTATTTTAAATTATCTCACACTTATTTTAAATTTCTCACATTTTTCCTGCCAAGAGTCCTCAATTAAAACTTTACATTTGTTGTGTTTTCATTTTTCCCTTACTAACTGGTCTTTGTATATCCAGCTTTACCTTCCTTTAATCTATCCTTCTTCAAATAGGTATCAAAGATTTCTCTAAAATGCTATCTCATGCCATAAACTCTCTTTTAAAAACCTTTGCCATGAATCTCCTTTCAGAATGAAACCAAATTCCTGTGGCCATTTGGAATTGGTTCTTTGTCCTATATTTCTCAGTCCAGTTCAGTTGCTCAGTCATGTCTGACTCTTTGCAACCCCAAGGACTGCAGCATGTCAGGCTTCCTATCCATCACCAGCTCCCAGAGCTTGCTCAAACTCATGTCCATAGAGTTGGTGATGCCATCCAACCACCTCATCCTCTGTCGTCCCCTTCTCCTCCTGCCTTTGATCTTTCCCAGCATCAGGGCCTTTTCCAATGAGTCACTTCTTCACATCAGGCCAAAGTATTGGAGCTTCAGCTTCAGCATCAGTCCTTCCAATGAATATTCAGGACTGATCTCCTTTAGGATGGACTGGTTGGACCTCCTTGCAGCCCAAGGGACCCTCAAGAGTCTTCTCCAACACCACAGTTCAAAAGCATCAATTCTTTGGACCTCAGCTTTCTTTATGGTCCAACTCTCACATCCATACATGACTACTGGAAAAACCAAAACTTTGACTAGATGGGCCTTTGTCAGCAAGATAATGTCTCTGCTATTTAATATTCTGTCTAAGTTGGTCATAGCTCTTCTTCCAAGGAGCAAGCATCTTTTAATTTCATGACTGCAGTCATGATCTGCAGTGATTTTGGCTATATTTCCAGTCTTGTTTATTTCTGGGCTGGATGACACATTTGTTGCCCTCTAATGATATTGAATATTTTGCCAGTAAATGCACACTATTTTGTGCATTTACACACATGCTGCTTACTTCCTCTGCTGTGATCTGTCTGGAGATCTACTTCTTACCCTCTCATTCAGCTCAGTGGTAACCTATGACTTTTCTCAGCCTCTCCTTATAGAGTTCATAACTCTTTCCTCTACATTCTCACAAATCAAAAACACCTGTATGTCATAATCCCATAATGTTCCAACATTCCTCCAATGAATATAATTCAGGAAAAGGATGAAGGTGTGTCAATCTTCTGATGACCATCTGTGCTACAATTTGGCATCCTGACTGTCTACAGAGCTAGCAGCATGTCATGTGGTGGAGGATATTAAAAAGCAGTCAAGACCCAGCCTCAGGGGTTGGAGCCTCAGTCAAGTATGTTCCAGTTACATTTCTACTGCGGATGAGAACTGCAAGATGGAGGTAAAATGAGAGCCTCAGTTTCAGGCAGTTGGAAAGGACCTTCTCATGGACACAGACTTGAGAAAAGTGCCTTTGGGTTGGGGCAATGAAGGTGTACTCAAACAGACTGACACAATGAAAGCAACAGGAAAGGGAACAGACATACCTATGAGATCCAGCAAGTGGTAAACACGCCCACTTTAAGGCATTATTCCAGGTGATAGCAGCCTGTATGTCCAGAACACTCACAAAACAGCCTTCCACATATTTTTCCCTATTTTTAAAATTTATTTATTTTTAATTGAAGGGTAATTGTGTTACAGTATCGCTTTGGTTTCTGCCATTCATCAACATGAATCAGCCATAGGTATACATATGTCCCCTCCCTCCTGAAACTCCCTTCCACCTTCCCCACCCCTCTAGGTTGTTACAGAGCCCGAGTTCGAGTTCCCTGAGTCATGCAGCAAATTTCAATTGGCTATCTGTTTTACATATGGTAATATATATGCTTCCACACTACTCTCTCTATTTGTGCCACTTCTCTTACCTCCCCAACCTGTGTCCATAAATCTGTTTTCAATGTCTGTGTCTCCATTGCTGCCCTGTAAATAAGTTCATCAGTACCATCTTTGCAAATCCCATGTATATGCATTAATATACAATATGTGTCTTTCCCTTTCTGACTTACTTCACTCTATAATAAGCTCTAGGTTCATCTACTTCATCAGAACTGACTCACATGCATTCTTCTATGGCTGAATAGTATTTCATTGTATATATGTACCACAGCTTCTTCATCAATTCATCTGTCTATGGACACCAAGGTTGCTTCCATGTCCTAGCTATTGTAAATAGCACTGCAAAGAGTATTGGGCTACATGTGTCTTTTTCAATTTTGGTTCCTCAGGGTATATGCCTAGAAGTGGTATTGCTGGGTTGTATGGTAGTTGTATTTCTAGTTTTTTAAGGACTCTCCATCTTGCCTTCCATAGTCAGCCTTTTACATATGAAAAGATTTTAATTTTTCTTCTTTTGTCCCTTTATCCTGTTTTTTTTTTTTTTTTTTTTTTGAGGGGGGAGGTGGGCATGATCTGCCTAAATTTTGATACTGAGATTAAATATATGAAGAATATGGTTTCTGATATTAATAGGTACAATACTTTAAAAGATGGAGAAGCTCTATATAGTCAGCAAAAACAAGACTGGGAGCTCACCGTGCCTCAGATCATGAACTCATTATTGCCAAATTCAGACTTAAACTGAAGAAAGTAGGGAAAACCTCTAGACCATTAAGGTATGACCTAAATCAAATCCCTTACGATTATAAAGTGGAAGTGACAAATAGATTCAAGGGATTACATGCAATAGACAGTGCCTGAAGAACTATGGATGGATATTCTCAACATTGTATAGGAGGTAGGGATCAAGACCATCCCCAAGAAAAAAAAAATGCAAAAAGGCAAAATGGTTGTCTGAGGAGGCCTTAAAAATAGTCATGAAAAGAAGAAAAGCAAAAGGCAAAGGAGAAAAGGAAAGATATACCCATCTGAATGCTGAGTTCCAAAGAATAGCAAGGAGACATAAGAAAGCCTTCCTAAGTGATCAGTGCAAAGAAATATAGGAAAACAATAGAATGGGAAAGACTAGAGATCTCTTCAAGAAAATTAGAAATACCCAGGGAAAACTTCATGCAATAATGGGCACAAGAAACAACAGAAATGCTATGGACCTAACAGAAGCAGAAGGTATTAAGAAGAGGTGGCAAGAATACACAGAGAACTATACAAAAAAGATCTTCACAACCCAGATATTCACAATGGTGTGATCACTCACCTAAAGCCAGATATCCTCCAATGCAAAGTCAAGTGGGCCTTAGGAAGCATCACTACGAACAAAGCCAGTGGAGGTGATGGAATTCCAGCTGAGCTATTTCAAATCCTAAAAGATGATGCTGTGAAAGTGCTGCAATCACCATGCCACCAAATTTGGAAAACTCAGCAGTGGCCACAGGACAGGAAAGGTCAGTTTTCATTCCAATCCCAAAGAAAGGCAATGCCAAAGAATGCTCAAACTACCGCACAATTGCATTCATCTCACACTCTAGCAAAGTAATGCTCAAAATTCTTCAAGCCAGGCTTCATAAGTATGTGAACCGTGAACTTCCAGATATTCAAGCGGGATTTAGAAAAGGCAGAGGAACCAGAGATCAAATTGCCGACATCTATTGGATCATCAAAAAAACAAGAGAGTTCCAGAAAAACATCTACTTCTGCTTCATTGACTATGTCATCGCCTTTGACTGTATGGATCATAACAAACTAGCAAATTCTTAAAGAGATGGGAATGACCACCCTACCTGCCTCCTGAGAAATCTGTATGCAGGTCAAGCAGCAACAGTTAGAACTGGACATGGAACAACAGACTGATTCCAAATCAGGAAAGGAGTATGTCAAGGCTGTATATTTTCACCCTGCTTATTTAACTTACATGCAGAGTACATCATGAGAAACCCTGGGCTGGATGAAGCACAAGCTGGAATCAAGATTGCTGAGAGAAATATCAATAACCTCAGATATGCAGATGACACCACCCTTATGGCAGAAAGTGAAGAAGAACTAAACAGCCTCTTGATGAAAGAGAAAGAGGAGAGTGAAAAAGTTGGCTTGAGGCTCAACATTCAGAAAACTAAGATCATGACATCTCATCCCATCACTTCATGGCAAATAGATGGGGAAACAATGGAAACAGTGACAGACTTTATTTTGGGGGGCTCCAAAATCACTGCAGATGGTGACAGCACCCATGAAATAAAAAGACGCTTTCTCCTTGGGAGAAAAGTTATGACCAAACTAGACAGCATATTAAAAAGCAGAGACGTTACTTTGCCAACAAAGGTCCATCTGGTCAAAGCTATGGTTTTTACAGTAGTCATGTATGGATGTGAGAGTGGGACTATAAAGAAAGCTGAGCACTGAAGAACTGATGCTTTTGAACTGTGGTGTTGGAGAAGACTCTTGAGAGTCCCTTGGACTGCAAGGGGATCCAAGCAGTCCATCCTAGAGGAAACCAGTCCTGAATATTCATTGGAAGGACTGATGCTGAAGCTGAAACTCCAATACTTTGGCCACTGGATGTGAAGAATTGACTCATTGGAAAAGACCCTGATGCTGGGAAAGATTGAAGGCGGAAGGAGAAGAGGACGATAGAGGTTGAGATGGCTGGATGACATCACTGACTCAATGGACATGAGTTTGATTAAACTCTGGGAGTTGCTGATGGATAGGGAGGTCTGCTGTGCTGCAGTCCATGGGTTCGCAAAGAGTCAGACACGACAGAGTGACTGAACTAACTGATACTTTTAAATTTTAGTAACTAATTAATATTCTGAATGAAACTAGCCAAGAGCCCTTGACTATGAATATTCTATGGTGATGTGAATTTAGATCAGGACATAGGAGTAAAATGGCCTATTCCATTAAAGTATTTGTGAGCAGAAAATAAAAAATCTCCAAATAGAAGAAAAACTCTTATTTGGTTAATGAGATTCATAGTTTATCTCTGAATAAAAATTGAAATCACAACTAATTCTAGAGTTTGAAAAAACTTTGTGAGCAAAGTGTCTCCAAATGCTTTGTCTCACTTTTTTCTCACAAAATTCTTGGAACTGGCATAGCAACTCTCAAGTGAAAGAAGGTTTGCTCCACTGGGGACACCTGGTGATTTCTGGGGAGATTTTTGGTTGTCTCACTGCAGGTACTACTAGCTATCTTGTGAGCAGAAGCCAGGGATGCTGCTAAATATCCTGTGGTGAATAAGACTACCCACTATGACAAAGAATTTTCCAGCACTAATGTAAAATATTGCTGAGGTTGAGAAGTGCTCTTCTAGAGGTACAGGAATCTTCTAAATAATGGTGTATTTGCAATTAAAATATATTGATCTTATGTTGTCCTGATATCAACCCAGCAGTGAAACAGAATCATACTTATTTCCTTGGGTCACCTACTTGAATTAATTCCATCACTTCAGTGGGTTATTTTTTCTGATTGACTACTACTTGCCCATGAAGAAATAACTATAAGAAAACTCTATATTCCTAAACTCCTATACTAATTTTTTATACAAAGTCAGTCTACAAAGATAAAGACCACTGGGGAAAATTCAAATTCATAATAGTCATGCAAATCTGTGCTTGGATGCAAATAAGCAAGCAAGGGCATACTAACTTTATTTTTAAAAGGGGATTAAACAGATATGACATTGTCATCTATGTCCCTTTTTTGCTTTAACATTTGATAATTCTTATTTATTTGTATCATAGCATTCTTTTTTGGTCAAAGCCCCAGTGAATACTCCCTCAAGTGAGCAATTCTGATAAATACCTCTGCTGGGTACAAAAAAAGAAGAAGAAGAAGAAAAGGAAAGGAATAGGCTCGAGATGACTGCCAATAAATGTGATTTCATTTATGATCCATAAGAGCTGTGGGTCAGAGAACAGCTCCTAAGGAGAAGATATATAGCAGAGATTTGATAATATTTTCACTTTTACTTTAGTGAGTATTCAGATAGCATGTGGTAGGAAGTAGTAAAACATCACACACACACATGTTTTGGGGGAGAAAAATCACCTACTAAAAATAGAATGTGCTTGGTCGCTCAGTCATGTCTGACTTTTGGTGACCCCCCCATGGAGTGTAGCCCACCAGGCTTCTCTATCCATGGGGATTCTCCAGGCAAGAATACTGGAGTGGGTTGCCATGCCCTCCTCCAGGGGATCTTCCCAATCCAGGAATCGAACCCAAGTCAGGTCTCCCACATTGCAGGTGGATTCTTTAGTTACAATAAATTCATTTATGGATAACCAACAAGAGCCTACTACATAGCACATGGAACTCTGCTCAGTGATATGTGGCAGCCTGGATGGGAGGGGAGTTGGGGGAGAATGGATACAGGTGTATGTATGACTGAGTCCCTTTGTTGTTCATGTGAAACTATCAAAACATTGTTTGTTAATCTGCTATACAACATAAAAAATTAAAAGTTAAAAAAATATTATTGGGTTACCTTCTAATTTATCCAACCACCTTGATTGATCAACTCCTAAATATCATAATCTGTTTTACAATCCAGGGATTTAAAATAAAGCACAAGAGTAAGACATTCAAAATATTAAATTTTACTCTATTCTTTTATTTGTGCTTTAGATTTGAGGGAGGTATGGATGTTATACACCATGTAACTTTTAGGGTAACTGGGGGAGGGTTAATTTGACTGTCAATTTATGAAGTCACTGTCTACTAATGACCTGTTAGTATATACTCGGTCAAACCAACAAATTTATTGAGTAATAAGAGCATTTTAGCAAAGTGTTTGAAACAGCAATTTAGGGAACAGGTGGTAGTGGGATGGAAAGAGTTAAGTCCTTTAACATAAAAGTGTGATTATCGAGATATGAAAACAAAATAACTCTCTCTTCTTTCCTCTTTAGGAACACAGCATGCAGAAAAAATAAATCATCATCATGAACCCTCCCTCCCTTGGTCAACATTTTATGTTATTTTATCTTTATTTTCACTGTGAATGTGTCTCTTTTTATATATCATCAGCAGATTGTATATTTGATGAAGAAATTCAAATAAAGATGAATGTCAAGTTCTCTGAAACAGGTTTTTTGGATTCAATTCTTGCTTCCACAGTTGAAAACATTTGCCAAATTTGTGTCACAAATTAGACATCTGAGAAGCAGGCAGCAAGTTTGTTAATTATTTGGATTAATTTAATGAACTTATTCTCATTAGGTTTTATGAGCCATGCGGTACACAGTATTGTGTGAAGGTCCACACCAACACAGTGATGTCAGTAGGTAATTAAGGGCACTGATGAGAATTTTTGCAGAAAAGCAAGGTGCAGGAAATGCTTTGTGTATAAGCACATTATTAGAATTAAGGATTGCTAGTTACAAAGAATTAAATAGAGATCATTTCAATTGCAACAAATTAAGACAGAAGTCAGTTTGGCTCCAAAAACAAACGTTGAATATACACATAAATCATAATGCTTTGCAGCCGACACTTCATCCTGGGTGTGATGAGCTATGTAATAGTGTTTTACTGCCACATGATCTGGAAGTAGGCACAGTTTGTCTTCAGAAGGATTTTTAAAGTGTTGATCTTTTAGAAAAAGAATCTCACTTTAGATGGCCTCATGATGGAAAACACATGAAATAGATGTTCTTTTTTTTAGTCTATTGGCCCTTTATTGTTATCACTCCTGATAGAAAGAACTCTGAAGATTGACTATAAATAAACTGTAAAAATACATGTGTCAACATATATCCCATTCACCTCCACTTCTCCAAAAAGAAAGACCTGTGGAGGATTATGTTGGGTCAGAGTTTGGCAAGAAATCAAAAAAAGAAACTATTTTAAAAGTCAAACATGAGTTAATGATGACCCAGAAAAAAACAACTGTGTCTACTATAAGATCAGATCTATACCTTTCTCATTTCTAACCTATTAAAGCTATCTAAGTAAAACCTAGCATATTTTCCAGTGAATGAGAACTTAGAAAACAGGAGTTAAAGACAACTTTAAAAGGTCTGAATTGTGCTTAATGTAATCCTGTGTATTAAATGTACCATATTAATTCAAACAATGTCCATATAATTTTTCTGCATCTCAATTTAAAAAATATATTTACAATATAGAAACCTAATATTATTGCCAAGTAAGATCTTAAATATTTAAATTCTTTTAAATAAATGTGATTAAATCAATGAAGTCAGTGATAGTAATGGTGATGATGGTGATGATGTTGATGATACTGTGGTTATTATTATTACTTATAATGAAACACTAAACTGGATACACATTTTAAAAATGGGGCTTACTTTGCCACCATCCATAACCTTGACAATGACCCCTAGATACCATTGACCTTGAACAACCTCAGGATTAGAAGTGCCAACCCTCCCTATAGTCAAAAATCTGTGTATAACTTATAGTCCATCCTCCATATACCAGATTGCTCACAGCCATGGTTCTTCATCTGAGGATCTAACTGACATAGTTTGTGTAGTGTTTACTATTTAAAAAAAAAAATGTGTGTTAGGGGAACCATCACAGTTCAAACTTGTGCTGTTTAAGGGTTAACTATATTAGTAATTTAGTTTTGTTTTATTATACTTGTAAGAAAAATAATCTGTCTACTCAATTTTAAGATTACTTTTCTCTTTCTAATGCTTGGACCAGAGAGTCTGGCTTAATGCCAGAGCTGATTCCTACACAAGGAGAATTCTTACAGGGTATTTGAGAGGGGGAAGTAAGTTTTTGTCACTGTGGGGATTCCAATATGGCCTGCAGAAGAATCTGTATGTATTTGCATAAATCTAGTCATACAGTGAAGTGCATCTTCCATGTGATTCAATTTTACAATTTAAAATAAATTTAAATATTAAAAGCTTGGATCTAATTAGATGTCTCCTGTCATGTGTCTTTTTCCCAGTTCCTATGCATTTGCTAACTTGCTGTTGGATTAGATTACCTCTTGAGGGTGCTCATCTTTGTGTATGTGTATATTTTCTGTGTTTATATTTTTGTCTTCTATGTTTCACTGGGAGTGAGAATACTCAGAATGGGTTTCTTAATTAAACTTCTAGATACTAATATCCGAAGTCTACAGAGATGTGTTCAGATAATAAATTAGGTATAAATAAATAACAATAAAGAAGCATGACATTTAAGTAGCAGGCTTATAGATTTCCTGTGAAATAGCTGCAGTGCACAGCTGAAAGTTTCAGTAGGATTAAGGAAATTTGATTAATGCTATTTTGAAATGGAATTTCTAGACCCATGGGACTTCTGTTAATGAAATCTTCTCAAAAATCTAGTTCATTCACAGGTGAAAGGATGAGACGACAAGAGAGTTTTTCACGATAATCTTAAAGATTGCAAATCTCTGGAAATCAATTCCAATCAACACAGCCTTACTGCAAAGTGTTTTTGAATATTGAATGAGTAATAGATATCTTTGGCCTTATAACTACTGAGGTATAGTGATGTGTAAATAATTCAGAAAGTGTGCACTAGGTCATTGGTTCATAAAAGTGGTCACTCTAAATGCTCATGGTTGTGATCTGTGTGGTGGAATGTGTATTTCTTACTATGCATTCATTCAAATAATTTTTTTACTGAATTTGTTTCATTTAACTCTATTTTGTTCTTTTTTGTTTTACTCTATTTTACTCTGCTATATTCAGTTTTATTTTTAACATACTTTGAAACTACGCCTCTATGAAACCTACTTTGACTTACTCTGATCTGTTGGGTAGACAAGCATTCAGGCAATAAAATCATGGTAATTATAACAGATATGAACACCATAAATGGAACATGGAGAAAAAAGGTTTGATGCTTTCCCTGGGGACTAAAGGACAGTTTCAGAGAGGAGTTGTACCTGAGATAAATTTTGATGAAAGAGCAATTTTTTATGGTAGATAAAGGTAATATGGAATGGGCCATTCTGGAAAGAAAAGTGAACAGAAAATGAGATATAGAGTTGGATTGTCTGGTGTTGAGTATCAGCTTCTATACTAACGAGCTTTCCTACCTTGGGCAAGTTATTTACATTCTCTTATTCCTACTTATCTTATGTATAAAACAGGGATAATAAAAGAGCTGTGAAAATATGAGAAAATCCATACAAAATACTGACTCAGTATCTAATAGTAAAAACTCCATGTTTGCTACAATAATATATTTTTTTTCTCAATGATGGGTGTATTAATGGTATGTGTTTCATCTGATATCAGTGGCATGAGATATGTGAAAAAAATCATCTCACCAGAAGTGAGAGATGTGACTGGACAGATGGAGAGTAGACAGAGAAATGTGTTATATGGAATCTGTGCATTATCTTAAAAACAATGAAAAACCCATTGAAGTGTTTACAAATATTAATAGAATCAAAATATGTTGCTCGTATATGTGGAATCTAGAAAAGTGGTATCACTTCAGTTCAGTCGCTCAGTCATGTCCGACTCTCTGTGACCCCATGAACTGCAGCGTGCCAGGCCCCCCTTTCCATCACCAACTCCCAGAGTTTACTCAAACTCATGTCCATTGAGTCAGTGATGCCATCCAGCCATCTCATCCTCTGTCGTCCCCTTCCCCTCCTGCCCCCAATCCCCCCCAGCATCAGGGTCTTTTCCAATGAATCAACTCTTCACATGAGGTGGCCAAAGTATTGGAGTTTCAGCTTCAGCATCAGTCCTTCCAGTGAAAAGTGGTATAGGTGATCCTATTTGCAAAGCAGAAATAAAGACACAGACATAGAGAACAAATGTATGACTATCAAGAGGAAAGAAGAGGATGGAAGGAATTGGGAGATTGGGATGGACGCATATACATTATTGATACTATGTATAAAAAATAATTAATGAGAGCATACTGTATAGCACAGGAAACTCTACGTAATTCACTGTAGTGATCTAAATGGAAAGGAAGTTCATAAGGGAAGGGATATATGAATATGCACAGATGACTCATTTCACTGTACATTAGAAACTAATACATGCTACACATGCTAGCAAAGTAATGCTCAAAATCATTTAAGCTAGGCTTCAACAGTATATGAACAGAGAACTTACAGATATACAAGCTGGGTTTAGAAAAGACAGAGGAACCAGAGATCAAATTGCCAACATTCATTGGATCATAGAAAAAGCAAGAGAATTCCAGAGAAACATCTACTTCTGCTTCATTGACTATGCTGAAACTTTTGACTGTGTAGATCACAACAAACTGGAAAATTCTTAAAGAGATGGGAATATCAGACCACCTTACCTACCTCCTGAAAAACCTGTATGCAAGAAGCAACAGTTAGAACCAGACATGGAACAACAGATTGGTTCCAAATCAGAAAAGGAGTACTTCAAGGCTATATATTGTCACCATGCTTATTTAACTTATATGCAGAGTACATCAGGCAAAATGCTGGGCTGGATGAAGCTCAGCTGGAATCAAGATTGCAGGGAGATTTTTTGGGCACTTTGTTGATGGTGTTGGTGAGCACATTTCCCTCCTGAGCACAACTAGCGGCAAGTCATGGGCACCTCCAGGTGGTACAGGATGGCTAGAGTGGTCTGGAGTTGTGTACTTCTCTTTCCTTATGCAGAAGGTTACAGGGGCTGGAGATGGATATTTCCCTTCCTCCAGAGATCAAGCCCTGAGACTTTGGAGTGGAAGCACTGACTTCAAGACCCTAGACTACCAGAGAACTAACTAATCCTAGGGAGTATCAAATAGTGAGAACTCACACAAAGGAAACCACTTGCATACAAGATCTGGCATCACCCAACCACCAGTAGCACCTTGTGCAGGACGCCTCATCTAAACAACAAACAAAACAAAAATACAACCCCAGTCATCAGCAGACAGGATTACTACCTCAATCAGTCTTGCCCATCTGAGGAAAAACAAAACAAAACAAAAACTCAGCACAAATCTCTGGTTACACAGACCACTAAACCAACCTTAGGAGGGCAGAAACCAAAATGAAGAAAGAATTTAACCTTGAAGCCTGGGAAAAGGAGACCTCAAACACAATAAGTTAAAAAAAAAAAAAAAAGATGAAAAGGCAGAGAAATACTACACAAATGAAGGAGCAAGCTAGAAATCCAGAAGTCCAAATAAATGAAGAGGAAATAGGCAAACTACCTGAAAAAGAATTCAGAATAATGATAGTAAATATGATCAAAAACCTTGAAAACAAAATGGAGAAAATGCAAGAATCAATTAACAAAGACCTATAAGTATTAAAGAATAAACCTACAGAGACAACACTATTATGGAAATTAAAAATACTCTAGAAGAAATCAACAGCAGAATATCTGAAGCAGAGAATGAATCAGTGAGCTGGAAGATAAAATGGTGGAAATTACTTCTGAAGAGCAGAATAAAGTAAAAAGTATGAAAAGAACTGAGGGTGGTCTCAGAGATGTCTGGGACAATATCAAATACACCAAAATTGGAATTATAGGGGTCCCAGAAGAAGAAGAGAAAAAGAAAGGGTGTGAGAAAATTTGGGGAGATTACAGTTGAAAATTTTCCCAACATGGAAAAGGAAATAGTCAATCAAGTCCAAGAAGCATGAAGAGTGCCATACAGGAGAAACCCAAGGAGAAACAAAGCAAGACACATAATAATCAAACTAAAAAAGACTAAACACAAAGAAAGAATACTAAAAGCAGCAAGGGAGAAGCAACAAGTAACATACAAGGAAAACCCCATACGCTTAACAACTGATCTTTCAGCAGAAACTCTGCAGGCCAGAAGGTAATGGCAAGATATATTTAAAGTACTGAAAGGGAAGAGTCTACAACCAAGATTACTGTAATTGGCAAGGATCTCACTCAAAATTGATGGAGAAATAGAAAACTTTTCAGACAAGCAAAAATTAAGAGATTTCAGTACCACCAAACCAACTTTACCACAAATGTTAAAGGTATTTATATAGTCAAGAAATACAACAGAAGAAAAAAGATCTACAAAATCAACCCCAAACAGTCAAGAAAATGGCAATAGGAACATATACATCAATAATTACTTCCCCCCCTCAATTATTTTTATTAGTTGAGGCTAATTACTTTACAATATTGTAGTGGTTTTTGCCATACATTGACATGAATCAGCCATGGATTTACATGTGTTCCCCATCCTGAACACCCCTCCCACCTCCCTCCCCATTTTTTATTTATTTATTTATTTAATTTTTTTCTTTTTAAATTAAAAAAAAATTTTTTTATTTTTTAATAGTTGGAGGCTAATTACTTCACAATAATTACTTTAAATGTAATGGATTAAATGCTCCAACCAAAAGACACAAACTGGCTGAATGGATACAAAAACAAGACCCATATATATGCTGTCTCCAAGAAACCCACTTCAGACCTAAAGACACATATAGACTGAAAGTGAGAGGATGGAAAAATACATTCCATGTAAATGGGAACCAGAGAAAGCTAGAGTAGTAATCCTCATATCAGATGAAATAGACCTTAAAATAAAGAAGATTACAAGAGATAAGGAAGGACACTACATAATGATCAAGGGATCAATCCAAGAGGAAGACATAACAATTGTAAATATCTATGCACCCAACATAGGAGCACCTCAATACATAAGACAAACACTATCAGACACAAAAGGAGAAATTGACAGTGACACAATAATAGTAAGAGACTTTAACACCCCACTCATACCAATGGACAGATCATCAAAACAGAAAATTAATAAGGAAACACAAGTCTTAAATGATACATTAGATGAGATGGATCTCGTTGATATCTTCAGGATAATTCATCCAAATGCAGAATAATACACCTTCTTCTCAAGCACATGGAACATTTTCCAGGATAGAACACATCTTGGGTCATAAATCAAACCTCAGTAAATTTAAGAAAATTGAAATCGTGTCAAGCATCTTCTCCAACCACATGCTATGAGACTAGATATCAATTACAAGAAAAATACTGTAAAAAACAGAAACACATGGAGATTAAAAAACACGTTTCTAAATAACCAAGGGGTTACTGAAATCAAAAGGGAAATAAAAAAATTTCTAGAAACAAATGACAATGGAAACATGGCAACTCAAAATCTGTGGGATACCGCAAAAGCAGTTCTAAAAGGGAAGTTTATAGCAATACAATCCTACCTCAAGAAACAAGAAAAACATTGAATAGACTAACTTTACACCTAAAACAACTGGAAAAAGAAGAAGAAAAAAAATTAGTGAAGGAAAGAAATCATAAAGATCCGAGCGGAAAAAAATAAAAAGCAAATGAAAGAAAAAATAGTAAAGATTAATAAAATTAAAAGCTGATTCTTTGAGAAGATAAACAAAATTGACAAGCCTTTAGCCAGACTCATCAAGAAAAAAAGGAGAGAAGAGTCAAATCAACAAAAATAGAAATGAAAAAAGGAGAGATTACAACAGACAATGCAAAAATACAAAAGATTGTAAGAGACTATTATGAACAACTATATGGCAAAGAAATGGATAACCTGGAAGAAATAGACTTATTCTTAGAAAAGGTCAATCTTTTAAGACTGAACCAGAAAGAAATAGTAACTATGAACAAGCATGGAGATTGAAGCTGTGATGAAAAATCTTCCAAAAACAAATGCCCAGGACCAGATGGATTTACAGGAGAATTCTATCAAACATTTAGAGAAGAGCTAATGCCTATCCTTCTAAAACTCTTTCAAAAAATTGCAGAGGAATGAACACTTCCAAACTCATTCTACGAAGCCACCATCACCCTCGATACCAAAACCAGGAAAAGACAACACAAAGAAAGAAAACTACAGACCAACATAACTGATGAACATAGATGCAAAATCCTCAACAAAATTTTAGCAAACAGAATTCAGCAATAGATCAAAAAGCTCATACACCATGATCAAGTGATTTATTCCAGGGATGAAAGGATTCTTCAATACACTCATATCAATCAATGTGATATACCATATTAACAAATTGAAAGATATAAACCATATGATCATCTCAAGAAGCAGAAAAAAGCCTTTGACAAAATTCAACACCCATTATTGATTAAAACTCTTCAAAAAATAGGCCTAGAAGGAACTTACCTCAACATAGTAAAGGCCATATATGATAAGCCTACAGTAAACATTATTCTCAATGGTGAAAAACTGAAAGCATTTCCCCTAAGATCAGGAACAAGACAAGGGTATTCACTTTCACCACTATTATTCAACACAGTTCTGGAGGTCCTAGCCATAGCAATCAGAGAAGAAAAAGAAATAAAAGGAATCCAGATCAGAAAAGAAGAAGAAAAACTCTCACTGTTTGCAGATGACATGATACTGTATATAGAAAACCCTAAAGATAGTATCAGAAAATTACTAGAGCTAATCAGTGAATTTAGCAAAGTTAGAAGGTACAAAATCAATACACAGAAATCACTTGCATAACTATATACTAACAATGAAAAATCAGAAAGAGAAATTAAGGAATCAATCCCATTAACCACTGCAACAAAATGAATTAAATATCTAAGAATAAACTTACTTAAGGAGAACTGTACACAGAAAATTATAAGACACTAATGCAATACTGGCTGGATTCGATTCCTGGTTCAGGAAGATCCCCTGGAGAAGGAAATGGCAACCCACTCCAGTATTCTTGCCAGGAGAATCCCATGGATAGAGAAGCCTGACAGGCTACAGTCCATGGGATCACAAGAGTTGGAAATGACTTAGTGACTAAAGAGAGAGAAAGAGAATGAAAGAAACCAAAGATGACATAAACAGACGGAGAGCTATTCCATGTTCCTGGGTAAGAGAATCAATATTGTGAAAATGACTATACTACCAAATGCAATCTACAGATTCAATGTGATCCCTATCAAATTACCAATGGCATTTTTCACAGTTCTAGAACAAAAAATTTCACAATTCATATGGAAACACAAAAGATCCTGAAGAGCAAAAGCAGTGTTGAGAAAGAAAAATGGACCTGGAGGAATCAATCTTCCTGACTTCAGATTGAGAAACCTATATGCAGGTCAGGAACCAACAGTTAGAATTGGACATGGAACAACAGACTGGTTACAAATAGGAAATGGAGTACGTCAAGGCTGTATATTGTCACCCTGCTTACTTAACTTATATGCAGAGTACATCATGAGAAACGCTGGGCTGGAAGAAGCACAAGCTGGAATCAAGATTGTTGGGAGAAATATCAATAACCTCAGATATGCAGATGACACCACCCTTATGGCAGAAAGTGAAGAGGAACTAAAAAGCCTCTTGATGAAAGTGAAAGAGGAGAGTGAAAACATTGGCTTAAAGCTCAACATTCAGAAAACTAAGATCATGGCATCTGGTCCCATCACCTCATGGGAAATAGATGGGGAAATAGTGGAATCAGTGTCAGACTTTATTTTTGGGGGCTCCAAAATCACTGCAGATGGTGATTGCAGCCATGAAATTAAAAGACACTTACTCCTTGGAAGGAAAGTTATGACCAACCTAGATAGCATATCAGCCCAGGCTGGATGCATGAGACAGGTGCTCGGGCCTGGTGCCCTGGGAAGACCCAGAGGAATCGGGTGGAGAGGGTGGTGGGAGGGGGGATCGGGATGGGGAATACATGTAAATCCATGGCTGATTCATGTCAATGTATGACAAAAACCACTACAATATTGTAAAGTAATTAGCCTCCAACTAATAAAAATAAATGGAATATAAATAAATAAATAAAAAAGCAGAGACATTACTTTGCCAACAAAGGTCCGTCGAGTCAAGGCTATGGTTTTTCCAGTGGTCATGCATGGATGTGAGAGTTGGACTGTAAAGAAAGCTGAGTGCCGAAGAATTGATGCATTTGAACTGTGGTGTTGGAGAAGACTCTTGAGATTCCCTTGGACTGCAAGGAGATCCAACCAGTCCACCCTAAAGGAGATCAGTCCTGGGTGTTCATTGGAAGGACTGATGCTGAAGCTGAAACTCCAATACTTTGGCCACCTCATGCAAAGAGTTGATTCATTGGAAAAGACCCTGATGCTGGGAGGGATTGGGGGTAGGAGAAGAAGGGGACGACAGAGGATGAGATGGCTGGATGGCATCACTGACTCGATGGACATGAGTTTGAGTAAACTCGGGATTTGGTGGTGGACAGGGAGGCCTGACGTGCTGCGATTCATGGGGTCGCAAAGAGTCGGACACGACTGAACGACTGAACTGACTTCAGATTATACTATAAAGCTATAGTCATCAAGACAGCATGGTACTGGCACAAAAAACAAAAATATAGACCAATGGAACAGGATAGAAAGCCCAGAAATAAACCTTATTTTTGACAAAGGAGGCAAGAATATACAATGGGGCAAAGACAGCTTCATCAATAAATGATGTTGGGAAAATTGGACACCTACATGTAAAAGAATGAAATTAGAACACTTCCTAACACCATACACAAAGATAAACTCATAATGCATTAAAGATCTAAATGTAAGACCAGAAACTATAAAACTCTTAGAGGAAAACATTGGCAGAACACTCAATGACATAAATCAAAGCAAGATCCTCTATGACCCACCTCCTAGAGTAAGGGAAATAAAAACAAAAGTAAACAAGTGGGGCTTGATTAAACTTAAAAGCTTTTGCACAGCAAAGGAAACTATAAGCAAGGTGAAAAGACAACTCTCAGAATTAGAAAAAATAATAGCAAATGAAACAACTGACAAAGCATTAGTTTCCAAAATATACAAGTAGCTCATCCAACTCAATACCAGAAAAACAAACAACCCAATCAAAAAGTGGGAAAAATACCTAAACAGATACTTCTCCAAAGAAGACATATAGATGGCTAACAAACTCATGAAAAGATGCTCAACATCACTCATTATTGGAGAAATGCAAATCAAAACTACAATGAGATATTACCTCACACTGGTCAGAATGGCCATCGTCAAAACTTCTACAAGCAATAAATGCCAGAGAGGGTGTGGAGAAAAGAGAATGCTCTTGTACTTTTCATGGGAATGTAAACTGATACAGTCACTATGGAAGATGGATTCCTTAAAAAAGGAATCACTATGGAGATTCCTTAAAAAATCTAGGAATAAAACCACCATATGACCCACCAATCCCACTGTGAGGCATATACCCTGAGAAACCAAAATTGAATAAGACACATGTATCCTATTGTTCATTACAGCACTATCTACAATAGCTAGAACATGGAAGAAACCTAGATGTCCATTGACAGATGAATGGATAAAGAAGCTGTGGTACATATACACAATGGAATATTATTCAGCCATAAAAAGCAATGCCTTTGACTCGGTTCTGATGAGGTGGATGAACCTAGAACCTATTATACAGAGTAAAGTGAGCCAGAAAACGAAAGAGAAATATCATATTCTCATGCATATATACAGAATCTAGAAAAATGGTACTGAAGAATTTATTTACAGTGCAGCAATGGAGAAACAGACATAGAGAACATAATTATGGACATGGGGAGAGGGGAGGAGAGAGTGAGATGTATGGAAAGAGTAACATGGAAACTTACATTACCATATGTAAAATAGATAGCCAACGGGAATTTGCTGTATGGCTCAGGAAACTCAAACAGGGCTCTGCATCAACCTAGAGGGGTGGGATGGGGAGGGAGATGGGAGGGAGGTTCAAAAGGGAGGGGATATATGTATACCTGTGGCTGACTCAAGCTGAGGTTTGACAGAAAACAACAGAATTCTGTAAAGCAATTGTCCTTCAATAAAAAAATAAATTAAAAAGAAGAAAAGATTGCAGGGAGAAATATCAATAATCTCAGGCAGGCAGATGACACTACCCTTATGGCAGAAGGCCAAGAGGAACTAAAGATGCTCTTGATGAAGGTGAAAGAGGAGAATGAAAAAGTTGACATGAAACTCAACATTCAAAAAATGAAAATCATGGCATCTGGTCCCATAACTTCATAGCAAATAGATGGGGAAAAAATGGAAACAGTGACAGACTTTATTCTTGGATTCCAAAATCACTGTGGATGGTGACTGCAGCCATGAAATTAAAAGACGCTTGCTCCTTGGAAGAAAATCTATGACCAACCTAGACAGCATATTAAAAAGCAGAGACATTACTTTGCCTACAAAGGTCTGTATAGTCAAAGCTATGGTTTTTCCATTAGTCGGGTATAGATGTGACAGCTGGATAATAAAAAATGGCTGAGTGCCCCAAAGCTGATGCCTTCAAACTGTGGTGCTGGAGAAGACTGTTGAGAGTCCCTGGACTACAAGGAGATCAAACCAGTCAATCCTAAAGGAAATCAGTCCTAAATATTCATGGAAGGACTGATGCTGAAGCTCCAAAACTTTGGGCATCTGATGCAAAGTGCCAACTCCCTGGAAAAGACCCTGATGCTGGGGAAGACTGAAGGCAGGAAAAGAAGGGAATGACAGAGGATGAGATGGTGATGGCATCACCAACTCAATGGACATGAGTTTAAGCAAGCGGCAGGAGATGGTGAAGGACTGGAAGTCTGGCATGCTGCAGCCCATGTGGTCGCAAAGAGTCAGACACAACTGAGTGACTGAACAACAAGAAACTAATGCAACTTTATAAAGCAATTATACTCTAATAAAATTAATTAAACATATGTTGCTTATACCTTCAAACTGATGTGCTAAGCAGTTTAAGAGGGATAATCTGGGTAGGTGGTGTTCTCATGAATAAGAGACTATGGAAGATTAGCTTTATAAGGAGAACATGATGGTTTATGTTAGAATATACACATATGTTAAAGTACAATTAATATATCTGAGGTATTATTATTACTATTATTATTTGCATTTAGTCTTTCATTCTTTAGCCACTAACCACCTGTTCTGTGTCAGAGACAATGGTGGGACCTTTGTTTTGAGTCCCTGAAAACTCAGTTTTTGATCATTGCCCCAGGTGATTCGTAGCATTAGTGAGGTTTAGAAAGCATTGCTCTATGCCACTGAACCTTGGAAATCCAAAGACCTATTTAACTTTTTCTCCTCACCCCACATCCTGTTGATAAATCCTATATGTCTTATATATATGGCCTTTCCTAAGTCACCATTTCCATGTCTCTGAGTTCCCCATCATCTTTCACCTGGACTCATTTGTTTTCTTTTTATCATAGTGAAGTGAGTGAAGTCGCTCAGTCGTGTCTGACTCTTTGCAACCTACGGGCTGTAGCCTACCAGGCTTCTCTGTCCATGGGATTTCCCAGGCAAGAATACTGGAGTGGGTTGCCATTTCCTTCTACAGATTATATATAGACACACACACACACATGCACACACACACACACACATTTACATATTTATCCATATACATATGTATATATATAATATACCCCTGGTTTTACTATATCTGACAGTTTTTTCCCATTATTGCCTCAATTATTTTCTAAAAGCAGATCTGATTGCATCACTCCTTTTGGTCCTAGGAGTAATGAGTGTAGAATATTAGCATAGTATCACATTTTATTTCTCTAGTTTTATTTTGTACTTTATTCTTCCCAGGTTCTGTATATCATAGCCATTCAGGAGTAAGTTATTAATATGTTCTCCAAATATACAACCTTATAAATCTGTACTTGATCAATATCTTATACAGCTAAATATAAATCCTCCATTATGAATGTGGATGTCCGTTTCCATCTCCTCTAGGATTTTTGTTCTGTTTTATTTTTGCTTTATATATTTCCAGTCTCTGTACTGGCTGCATAAAGATTTGTTTGCTATATCTTCTTGATATTACTTTGCTTTTATTATGTACTGTTGCTTTGAGCTTGCTTCTTTGTGTTATTTTAAATTCTACTTTTTCTGATAATTGAAATTTCACAATGATAGACCTTCACTAATGCTCTCTCCTCACTCAGAAATCAAACTAGGTCCAGTGAAATTCTATTCCACCTTTGAGCCACACTCTAATTACCACTTCAGTAAAGAAGTCTTTCTTTTCACCAGGAAAATTCAATCAGTCCCTCTCACATATGCTACATTGTTAAGTCTTCAGTTAGTTGAGAAAATGCCTTTTCTGCATTATATTTTGAGGCTATGAGGACAATAAAATATTTGCTTTCTTCATTCCCTAGAATGCCTGCAACTCAGATGGTTTTAAATAAATATTTATTTGAATTGAAAGATCTGTCTTAGTTTTCAAATTTTGGCTCCACTGAAGATTCCCTATCCTCTTTACATCTTCAACTCTATAATGGGGATTGATATTTTATTCTCATATAATGGCTATACATATTAGAGACAAGATAAATAGGGGTCCTAAGACAGGGCTCAGCTCATAGAAAACAAAATACATAATAGTAGTAGCAACAATAGTAATCATCAACTGAATTATCTGAAATAAAGTGTCTATTATTCTAAAACTCATGTTAATGATGATAAAATTTTTATATTATTTCCCCCAATAATTTATTCTGCTCTATTTTATCTGCTGTTTCTTACAGCTATTCTTACGGGAATGGGAAATTTAATGAATAAAAAATACAATCAATCTATAAGTTACAATATTCATTCTTTTTTTCTTTCTTTCTCTCTCTCTCTCTCTCTTTTTTTTTTTTTTTTTTTTTTTGCTTTCTGAAACATTGGGTCACTGTTATATTCCAATACTCTTCTCATTTGGAGGATATCAGTTGTGATTTCTAAAAATGTTTTCTCTTTTCCCCATTTTTCTCTTTTCTCCATATTTCCTATTTTACCACATTTTCTTATTTTCTCTATAGTCTCATTTTTTATCTTTGTCTACATTGGTGGCTTTATTTTTAAAGGATTTTCTCAGATGTTCAGTGAGAGTTGCAGTTCAGTTCTATTAAAAGTGACGTACTAGAATATTGTTACAAAGATAGAGCTTTACAGTGGGCAGGCCACCTAGTAGAGTGTTTCAAGACTTGCTGGAGAAGCCCCAGAAAACAGTAGGAGGGGCAAAATTGTGTTTACAATCAAACCCCATACCCGCCAGATATGCTTAAACAAAACCTTGTGTGCACCAGGAGACCTCACAGAGACTGAGCCAGACCTGCCTTTGAGTGCTTGCATGTCTCCTGTGGAGGGACAGGTCAGCAGAGGCCTGACACAGGGGCAGGGACTCTGGATGCAGCAGACCTGGCTATGGCATAAGCCCTCTTGGAGGAGGTCATCATTAACCCCACCACAGAGCTGCCAGAACTTACATAGGACTGGGGAAACAGACTCTTGGAGGGCACAAAGAAAATCTTGTGTGCACCAGGACCCAGGAGAAAGAGGCAGTGACCACACAAGAGACTGACCCAGACTTGCCTGTAAGTGTCCAGGAGACTCTGGTGGAGGCGCGGGTCAGCAGTGGCCTGCTGCAGGGTCGGGGCGCTGAGGGCAGCAGTACATGCACAGGACCTTTTGAAGGAGGTCGCCATTATTTTCATTACCTCCACCATAGTTTGGTCTCAGGTCAAACAACAGGGTGGGAACACAGTCCCACCCATCACAGAAAACTGGATTAAAGATTCACTGAGCATGGTCCCACCTATCAGACCCAATTTCCCCCTCAGTCAGTGTCACCCATCAGGAAGCTTCCATAAGACTCTTATCCTTATCCATCAGAGAGAAGATGGAATGAAAACCATGATCACAGAAAACTAATCAAACTGATCACATGGATGACAGCCTTTTCTAACTCAATGAAACTATGAGCCATGCTGTGTAGGGCCACCAAAGATGGACAGGTCATGGTGGAGAGCTCTGACAAAACATGGTCAACTGGAGCAGGGAGTCACAAACCACTTTAGTATTCTTACCTTCAGAACCCCAAGGACAGTATGAAGGCAAAAAGATAGGACACTGAAAGATGAACTCCCCAGTCAGTAGGTGCCCAATATGCTACTGGAGAACAGTGGAGAAATAACTCCAAAAAGAATGAAGAGATGGAGCCAAAGCAAAACCCAGCTGTGGATAGGACTGGTGATGGAAGTAACGTCTAATGCTATAAAGAACAATACTGCATAATAACCTGGAATGTTAGGTCCAGGAATAAAGGTAAATTGGAAGTGGTCAAACAGAGGGCAAGAGTGAACATTGACATTCTAGGAATCAGTGAACTAAAATGGACTGGAATGGGTGAATTTAACTCAGATGACCATTATATCTACTACTGTGGGCAAGAATACCTCAGAAGAAATGGAGTAGCCATCATAGTCAACAAAAGAGTCCAAAATATAGTACTTGGATGCAATCTCAAAAATGACAGAATGATCTCTGTTTCTTTTCAAGGCAAACCATTCAATATCACAGAAACCCAAGTCTATGCCCCAATCAGTAATGCTGAAGAAGCTGAGTTGAATGGTTCCATGAAGACCTGCAAGACCTTCTAGAACTAACACTCCCAAAAAGATGTCCTTTTCATTGTAGGGGAATGGAATGCAAAGGTAGGAAGTCAAGAGATACCTGGAGTAACAGGGAAATTTGACCTTGGATTACAAACGAAGCAGGGCAAAGGCTAACAGAGTTTTGCCAAGAGAATGCACTGGTCATAGTAAACACCCTCTACATGTGGACATCACCAGATGGTCAATATCAAAATCAGACTGATTATATTCTTTGCAGCCAAAATGGAGAAGTTCCAAACAGTCAGCAAAAACAAGACTGGGAGCTGACTGTGGCTCAGATCATGAACCCCTTATTGCCAAATTCAAACTTAAATTGAAGAAAGTAGGGAAAACCACTAGACCATTCAGGTATGAGCTAAATCAAATCCCTTACAATTATACAGTGAAAGTGACAAATAGATGCAAGGGATTATATCTGATAGACAGAGTGCCTGAAGAACTATGGACAGGGTTCTTGACATTGCACAGGAGGCAGTGATCAAGACCATCCCCAAGAAAAAGAAATTCAAAACAGCAAAACGGTTGTCTGAGGAGGCCTTACAAATAGCTGAGAAAAGACAAGAAGCTAAAGGCAAAGTGAAAAAGGAAAGATACACCCATTTGAATGCAGAGTTCCAAAGAATAGCAAGGAGAGGTAAGAAAGCCTTTCTCAGTGATCAATGCAAAAAATAGAGAGAAAAAGTAGAGTGGGAAAGTCTAGAGATCTCGTCAAGAAAATTAGAGATACCAAAGGAACATTTCATGCAAAGATGGGCACAAGAAAGGACAGAAATGCTAATGACCTAACAGAAGTGGAAGATATTAAGACAAGATAGAAAGAATACACAGAAGAACTATACAAAAAAGATCTTAATGACCCAGATAGCCACGATGGTGTGATCACTCACCTAGAGCCAGACATCCTGGAATGAGAAGGCAAGTGGGCTTTAGGAAGCATCACTACGAACAAAGCTAGTGGAGGTGATGGAATGCCAATAGAGCTATTTCAAATCCTAAAAGATGATGCTGTGAAAGTGCTGCACTCAATATGCCAGTAAATTTGGAAAACTCAGCAATGGCCACAGGACTGGAAAAGGTCAGTCTTCACTCCAATCCCAAAGAAAGGCAATGTCAAAGAATGCTCAAACAACTGCACAATTGCACTCATCTCACACTGTAGCAAAGTAATTAAGATTCTCCAAGCCAGGCTTCAACAGTACCTAAATCATGAACTTCCAGATGTTCAAGCTGGATTTACAAAAGGCAAAGGAACCAGAGATCAAATTGCCAACATCCACTGGATCATCCAAAAAGCAAAGGAGTTCCAGAAAAACATCTATTTCTGCTTCATTGACTATGCCAAAGCCTTTGACTGTGTGAACCACAACAAACTGTGGAAAATTCTTAAAGAGATGGGAATACCAGAAAACCTCACCTGCCTCCTGAGAAATCTGTATGCAGGTCAGGAAGCAACAGTTAGATCTGCACATGGAACAACAGACTGGTTCCAAATTAAGATAGGAGTATGTCAAGGCTGTATATTGTCACCCTCCTTATTTAACTTATATGCAGAGTACATCATGAGAAACCCTGGGCTGGATGAAGCACAAGCTGGAATCAAGATTGCTGCGAGAAACATCAATAACCTCAGATACGTAGATGACACCACCCTTATGGCAGAAAGAGAAGAAGAACTAAAGAACCTCTTGATGAAAGTGGAAGAGGAGAGTGAAAAAGCTGGCTTAAAACTCAACATTTAGAAAACTAAGATCATGGTATCTGGTCCCATTACCTCATTGCAAATAGATGGGGAAACAATGGAAACGATGAGAGACTTTATTTTTGGGGGCTCAAATTCACTGCAGATGGTGACTGCACCCATGAAATTAAAAGACACTTGCTCCTTGAAAGAAAAGCTAAGACCAAGCTAGACAGCATATTAAAAAGCAGAGACATTACTTTCCCAACAAAGGTCCATCCAGTCAAAGCTATGGTTTTTCCAGGAGTCATGTCTGGATGTGAGAGTTGGACTATAAAGAAAGTTGAGTGCCAGAGAACTGATGCTTTTGAACTTGATGTTGGAGAAGACTCTTGAGAGTCCCTTGGACTTCAAGGAGATCAATCCAGTCCATCCTAAAGGAGATCAGTCCTGGGTGTTCATTGAAGGACTGATGCTGAAGCTGAAACTCCAGTACTTTGGCCACCTGATGCGAAGAACTGACTCATTGGAAAAGACCGTGATGCTGGGAAAGATTGAAGGTGGGAGGAGAATGGGACGACAGAGAATGAAATGGGTTGATGGCATTACCGACTCGATGGAAATGAGTTTTAGTAAGCCCTGGGAGTTGGTGATGGACAGGGAAGCCTGGGGTGCTGCAGTCTATGGGGTCGCAAAGAGTCAGACATAACTGAGCGACTGAACTGAACTGAACTGAAGACTACAACTGGTGCTTTAAAGAGTGGGCATTTGAATTATCTCTATTTACAGTTATTTTTCTTTTACTGATTATTTCCCAAGCAAAGAAACCTCCAATTGGGGAGTCTGTAGGAGAAGTGGTTTATAAATCTCTTACATCATCAGGTAAACTTCCCCTTGATCATCCTGTTTGTTTTTTTTGTTTTGTTTGTTTGTTTTAAGTAGATAAATTTACTCCCATCCTCAGCTATGTTTCAGGTCTCCTGGGGCTGGAGAGACATGCTTATTCCAGAGATTTTCTAGGATATTTTTGTGATAAACTTCTTTGTTTATTGTGTCAGTCTGGATCTTCCAGGAAGCAGACAGTCATATGGAATCAAACATGCAAATATTTTAGAAGAAATATAAAATAGGGAGTTGGAAAGCCTTGGAGAACTATCAAACTACAGTCACATTCTGTCCCCCAGTGAGATCAAGAAAGCTGGGAAATTTGGATGGAAGAATCCTAGATTGCTGTACATTCTGAAAAGAGTTGGCAAGGTCATCAGGGTATAATTCAGTCAAACTGAGCCATCAGATGAATTCTGTTTTTTTTTTTCCTTCCCCCCAAATTGATCTACTTTGCATAAACTTGCTTTTTTAAAATAAAAGACTTCGGAAAAATACATGCCAAATGGTTTCTCTAGAGGCACAGAAGAATTAGCCTTTCCTTCTAATACCTAATTCTACAGCCTTACTGATAAATGCTATAAGCATTTTTTTGCTCTAGGCAGCTGTAAGCAAAAAAGACTATCATGTAACTATATTTTCATATTGCTTTTAAAGCAAACTAGCTCCCCCCTTCCATCCATCCTTATTTTTTTTTCCTCTAGCATGGGTATGAAAAAAAAAATATCAAACAATCTGCTAATGAGCATTTGGTGAAGTGTAATGAATACAGTCTAATTCACTAATTGAGACTCATTCCACAACTCTCCACTAATAAGCGTCTTAATGTGTTTAACTGCAAGTGTCCAAAACAGTTATTGAGATGTGTGGAAATTTCCCATTCTGTATGTGAAAATTTTGATAATGTTGTGGCTTGATTAATTGAGAGAAAATATTTCACTAACAAAGAAAAAAATATAAAAGGAATATCATACAATTACATCTAAAATGCGCTAAATGGCAAATAACATTATTCAAATAAAACATTTTCTTGGAAACAACTTTTGCTGCAATGGGACACTGATTTCAGTTTCTATGCAATGCCTAGCAAACTGACATTGAGAAATTGTCTAACTCATTTAAAGACTATAACAAATATATTGCTTAATATTTTATCAATTATAGGAGAGTGAATAAAGCTTATCTAATTTCTTTCTAATTTCAACCAAATTTATTTTCTTCACTTTAAAAATGTATTTATTACGGTTGAAATGTGCTTGGATCATTCATTACAGCAGAACCCTTTAATGTCTGTGTGTCTTGTCTCTTTCCTTACCAACCAGTATGCTTCCTTTATTTCAGGTTTCATTTTCATAAAAATAAGAATAATTGATCAAAATAATTCTCCACCACCAGCCACTTGAGAGCCATTTTTAGATCATTCCAGCTTAGGCATGAAAAGGTAGATTTCATTGTGGTTCCAGAAAGAGTCCTAAGGTTACTTTTAATGACTTCTATTTAGTTGTAATCAGATGATTCCTTAACTAATTATTGTAAATAAGTGAATGCAATTCTCTGATTATACAGGCCTAAGCCATACGCTCATCTCTGCAGCTTGGTATAGACTTCATCACTCAAACTATAAGACTGGGCGTGGGTGGCTCACACCAGTGGGCATGGCTCCTGAACAGGCATAAATATGGGACATCAATGACAGCCAGTGAACAGAAAATTTGAGTTAAAAATATTACACTTTGACAAATTTCACTTAGATAATTATCACATTCTCCTTTCAAAGCAAAAGTAAAATTTGAGGGTGGCTAGATGTTGGGTTATATAACATGGTCAAAAAAACATCTCTGGAGCAGTCATCATTCTCTCGGTCTTACCTGGCTATGCCACTTTGAGAAATTAAGTGTACCATTTCCCCTAGATTATGTGGCATGGCTTTATTCAACCAAAAAAAAAAAAAAAATGCAAGTAATATTTTCTTTCCAATATATCTGTAAAACATATTGTGATGCTCCAAGGAAAAGTTATTTTAATGTAAAGCACAAACGTTTCCACACAATGCTGATATCCTCCTCATGGTGAAGAAATGCAGATTTTTGTATTCACTTTGTTCCCTTTTTAATATAGTTGTTCCTGGAACAACTCAGTCCCTGGCAAAAAAATGAAGGAAACTGGTTTCTGTTTTATTTCCTGTTCTATCTGCCCCAGGATGTTGTTCATCAGCTTTAGTCCAAACCTCCCACTCACAACCTCTAAGAGGGAAGTCAGTGCATTTCAAAAGGTTTAAAACTCCTTTATATCAGTATGCATGATCAGCAAGCCATTTGTAATTGCCAAACAAATCCAACAAGCATAAGTATGTGCATGTATAGACACATACCTACTGTTGGAATCTATTCTAATCTCCTCTGCATGTGAATGGGAAAGATTGCTTAAATTATATAAAGGCCACTTATGTAAAATAAACGGGTGTGACACTGATACAGGGAAATGTCAATTCCAATAATGAAGAATGAAAGAGACCCATTAGATATTATAAATCAGTGCAGTGTTGGGGGAAGAATACTGACCGGGAGCCAGGAAACCAAATCTGCTTCTTTGTAACAGTGATGCCAAGACAAGTCACTTAGTGTCTCAGACCTCCTTTTATATTATCTGCAACATAAAGGTTTTTATTCTACAGTTCTTTCTCTATTGTCTTTAACTGTAACTTTTCTACCCATATCATAGCAGTACCATGGCATGCAGCTTCACAGAAATTCATTATTTCCGAAAATTTTGCCACTTACTTTTCCCTATTTCTTTAAGATTTTTTTTTTTAATGTGGGCTGTTTTAAAGTCTTTATTTTATTTGTTATAATATTGTTTCTGTTTTCTGTTTTGGATTTTTTGGCTGAGAGGCATGTGGAATCTTAGCTCCTCAACCAGGGATCAAACCTGCACACCCTGCACTAGAAGGCAGACTCTTAAGCCCAGACTGCCAGGGAGGTCCTTCCCCACTCCTTCTTAACACCAGACTTGAAAACTTGCTCCTCATTCCTTCTAGATATATATTAGGGCTGAAATATCATGTCAAGAAACAATGTTGTCATGGCAGCATTAATTATGGGAATGGAGAAAATAATTTTGTCGTATTAGCCCAGTGCAAAGAGACCTTATTCTAAGTAAAACCTGGTATACACATTTTGATGCCCACACATAAGATGAGCATTATTGTTTTTCATGTAAGGTAGAATTATATTATTAGGGAGAAACAATATTTCTTCTGTAGACCAGTCAAAGACATGTTGTAAGGAAAAGTCATCTTCAAATTGGCAGAATGATGAAGTAGTATCTGTCCTCATCATATGTCTTCATGGAGGGGGGGTTGGATTTGTGAACAGTCAAGATAATTGTCAGACCTTCTCAGTAAATATCAGTAGAGGCCAACCACTGTCTCTGGACATGCTAGCCAGAAGCTGTTTACAGATGTGGGCAATGTCAGGCCCTACTGGTCACGTGATAGACACTGGGTCATGCCCAAATGAGGATATTGAGAGTTTCTACAAGAGACAGAGTTCTGCCAGGACAAAGTGTAAATTTTGCTTTCTGATATTGGTCTCCCAAAAATGACAGCTAAAAGCAAATTCAATGGGACAAGAACGCAGATGACTAGACACCTAAGACTTGACCCCAAGAAATTAAGTTATATTTGTAGAGAAATGGGTTTCTAACCAGAGTTGAACCAGCTGCTTTTCTCAGTGGTCATCAGCAATCTTTCAGCTGCCAAGCAAAAGTCTACCAAGGATTAATCAGGAAGAAAGTAGGAAGTAATGCAGCAAATGTTGGGCATCAGACAATTTGGGTTCAAATTCTGGCACCCACATTTACTCTCTGGGTAACCCTGAAGAACTTAGCCCAAGTCCAGATTTCCTTCTAAGATGGAAATAGTAATTATTAATCTCCAGTGTCTTTATAATGAGTTAGTTGAAACTGTATAAAATAATGTATGGAAAAGCCCTCAGCTTAGAAAAGGCACTCAAGCAAACTAAATGTCCATCAACAAAGGAATGGATACAGAAGATGTGGTATAATTCAATGGACTATTACTCAGCCATTAAAAAGAATAAAATAATGCCATTTGCAGCAACATGGATAGACCTAGAGAGTGTCAGACACAGTGAAATAAGACGGAGAAGGAGAAATGTCATGACATCCTTTATATATGGAATCTAAAAAGAAATGATACAAATGAAGTTACAAAACAGGAAGAGACTCACAGACTTAGAAAGTGAACTTATGGTTGCCAGGGAGAAGGGATAGTTAGGGAGTTTGGGAAGGTCATGTACACACTGCTATATTAAAAATAGAACTGGATGGGAGGGGAGTTTGGGGGAGAATTGATATACATGTATGTATAGCTGAGTCCCTCCGCTGTTCACCTAAAACTAGTGCTTGGGTACTTGCCATTTAAGGAAACCAGCCTCCATGGACCTTGAATAAATATTCTTTTAGAGTATGTGGACTTTCTGCTTTCCATGACTTACTCTATTTTAAATACTATTTAGGAGGTGGAGAAACTGAGGCTCAAAGTGGTGAATAAACTTACATGAAGCCTTCAAGGCAAGTAGGAGGTTTCATTCCTAGGGAGTGTGACTCTAGAGCCTATATCAAGCATTATTCTCAAGTAGCGGCTTTCAGAATTGTCCCAAATCAGCAGTTTAGCATTGTCCAGGAATCTGTTAGAAATGCAGATTCCGAGGCCCAGTGTCAGATCTGCTCATGCCTCCAAGTAATTCTGATGATGCTTAAGCCTGAGAACCACAGCTCTATAGCTTTATTTCTCTTGCCCATGATTCCTTCATTTTAGCATGATATACTGAAATTCTCAGAAGTCCAGACATGGGATGACCCACTGTCCCTTGGAAACCTTTTCTCCCTCTCCTTGTTGGTGTGGCTTGTTGGGAAAATCCTATTTTACCAATAAAAAAACCTAATGATTTCTAATTCGTGTAATGATTCCTATCAATCACGCTAACAATCTCAGCAAAAGGTTATCTTTGTAATTTATCTGTATCAGCTGCTTCTCACTGTGACCCAGACATTTAGAGATGTGATTGCAAGTGTGAGATTACAACCATTTGGAGGAGAGGGATAACTGAGAGAATACAGTTGTCCTCCCAGCTGAGGATCTGGAAACTCTGTCATTTGCTGCAGAACTTGACCTAGAATTTCTTTTTTTTTTTTTCGCTACAGAGATACCTGAAATAGCCTCTACCACAAGATACAGTCCTATCATCTAAGAGCAGTAGATTACTAATGGGCTGCAGACATTCCACTTGTTTAAAAAATAGCAATATACATATATATGTATTTCAAGGAGCTTAAGTACCTCAAGGTGCAGTTGTGATTATGTAAGTGCCAGTCTATGAAACAGCAGTTCACCAGATCTAGAGAATGACCCAAGTTCACAATGACTGTCTTCACCACATGTTGTGGTATGGTAGAAAGATGAAGGACTGGCAGAAGCTGAACTTCTCATGTGCTCAAGACTACACTATTCATACTAAAAGTTACACAATCACTGTTGCTCAGTTGGGATATCTACTGCATTGAGGTGCTACTATTATGTATAACATTTGTAGAACACAGGCTTCAAATGTGTTTGCTTTTTCTTCTCTATTTTTCTTTCCTGACTACTAAGATCAGAGTTAAATACCTCTAAAATTTGGTCATTATTACTTTTAAAGAAAGGAATGGCAAATTTTATTTGATCCAAATTTGAGGATTAGAACCAGGATGAACATCTCAGAAAGCCTGGTCATTAAGACTTAGGACCTCAAGTCTAAGTTAAATATAATATCTAGAGATTTCAAGTGTACATCATGTTTATGCATGGTATTTCCAGATACTATGGGAAATGCGATTTTTGCCAGATTTCAAGTGTACATCATGTTTATGCATGGTATTGCCAGATACTAGGGAAATGTCATTTTTCTCTTCAACTACATTTTGTTTAGGATAAAAAAATAAGAATACTCATATCATAGTCTGTAGTTACTATAGAAAAAAATGGAATGGAGAATTCATGATCCAAATGGACTTTGTGTATTAGTTCTATATTGAGCTAGAAGCCTGAAAAATTGACACTACTGAGAAAATAAAGTGTAAAATAATGTTGAAAGGAGAAGAAACAGATTGCCTATTTCTATATACGGTGCTCAGTACCTTCTAACTCCTCAGGAGTGGAAGGGAGAATCAATAGAATTCAACTCATATCACTAGTGATTAAATCAATGCACAGTGACAGGAACTCCAGTCAGTGGTGATAAAGGGTGGGTAAGAAAACTGCTACCTCTGTGCTCCTGGTGCTCAGAATTTGAGAGGGGATACGGAGGAAATTGACTAGGAGTAATCCCTAGTTAAGTCATGCTTTGGGATCTTACGTGAATAGAAGTGTGTGCTCGTTAGGCTAATTAGGAATTATACTCTCTAAGATTTTCAAGTATGTGAGTTATAGCCCCTGGGAGATCATTTTAGTGGCTGACAACTACTGGAAGTCTTGATGGAATCTTTAGATTGACCTGACCATAATTAATAAACATAAATGCTTTTCAATAATTTTAGAAAACAATGGTTTAGACTTTATTTAAATATCATTAACCATTATTTTTCCTCACTTATAACTTTTTTGACATCTTTTTAATTTACTCACTACTGTCCACTTCCAACTACATCCCAACATCAGTTTAAAGCCCAGAAGAGTTCTAGTGAATGCACACAAAGACAAGTGAGGATGACATCCTTGTTACTCATTTACAGAGATATTTGCACAAAAAAGATGATATTGGAAATGCTAGGCTGTTCACCATAACTGCAACTAAATGGGCACTGTCTAAAAAACTCCCTGAAGTGCTGTCATATCTATGATGGTCCTCTCTCCAAGCAGTAAAAGCTGGGACAGTGCATCCATCTATTGTCTTAGTACTAAACTATTTGCTCTAGCGTTTTGTCTGTTTTCATTTTTTGGAATGTCAATTTCATCTCACCTTTTGATATTGTGATTCATTCTTTCTAGCCTTACAATGTTTTTAGATTATATTCTAAGTACTATCTTAATGGTTAAAATCTCAATCATGACTTGACTTTCCCTCTGGCTAACCTGTCTTAACATATCTTCAGTAAATTCTGTGTATGTTTAGATCTGGACAAATACACATCTTTGTCACTTAGATGAACTGCCACTGAGATCATTTTGTTTGCCAGTGGGAACTAAAAAGCAATCGATGGCTTCAAAATTTATTAAACATTTAGTGAGTACCTGCCATGTAACAAGCAATGTATTAGAGGTAGAGATAGAATGGTGAATTAGAGTGATGTGATTGTTCCCTTCATATAGATCTCAGTTTCACTGGATAAAGGATCAAATAAGAAGGTTGTTTTTCGTTTTTTGTTTTTTTTTTTAAGTAAAAAGAGTAATAAAAAGTAAGTCCAGGACACTAGGATAAAACAAGGATATACACAGTGAGATAAGAGGGGATCTTTGTGTAGTTAGATAGAAATAAATTGAGACCAAAGAATGCACTGAAGTCAGATGGTTAAAGGCTTGGGACTCATCAAGTTGTCTCTGCCATCTCCAGCTAATTGAGTCGCCCCAGCTGAGAGTCCAAGTAATTGCAAAGCAGAGAAAAGTCCATCACCATTGTGCCCTACGTAAAATGTCTAATTAAAACAAAATAATGAGCATATGAAAAAAGTTGCTGTATTATGCACTAAGTCTGGGGTACTTTATAACACAGCAATAGTCAACCATGACAAAATGTGTTATCTGGAAGTGATATACCACCATAATAAAAAATTTCAGGCTGGTGGCCTTGACTTTGTTGTTTTTTTGTTTTGTTTTTCCATTTATTTTTATTAGTTGGAGGCTAATTACTTTACAATATTGTAGTGGTTTTTGCCATACATTGACATGAATCAGCCATGAATTTACATGTGTTCCCCATCCCGATCCCCACTCCCGCCTCCCTCTCCATCCCATCCTTCTGGGTCTTCCCAGTGCACCAGCCCTGAGCACTTGTCTCATGCATCCAACCTGGGCTGGTGATCTGTTTCACCCTTGATAGTATACTTGTTTCAATGCTGTTCTCTCTGAACATCCTACCCTCGCCTTCTCCCACAGAGTCCAAAATCTGTTCTGTACATCTGTGTCTCTTTTTCTGTTTTGCATATAGGGTTATCATTACCATCTTTTAAAATTCCATATATATGCGTTAGTATACTGTATTGGTCTTTATCTTTCTGGCTTACTTCACTCTGTATAAGGGGCTCCAGTTTCATCCATCTCATTAGAACTGATTCAAATGAATTCTTTTTAGTGCCTGAGTAATATTCCATAGTGTATATGTACCACAGCTTCCTTATCCATTCATCTGCTGATGGGCATCTAGGTTGCTTCCATGTCCTGGCTATTATAAACAGTGCTGCGATTAACATTGGGGTACATGTGTCTCTTTCAGATTTGGTTTCCTTGGTGCGTATGCCCAGAAGTGGGATTGCTAGGTCATATGGCAGTTCTAATTTCAGTTTTTTTAAGGAATCTCTACACTGTTCTCCATAGCGGCTGTACTAGTTTGCATTCCCACCAACAGTGTAAGAGGGTTCCCTTTTCTCCACACCCTCTCCAGCATTTATTGCTTGTAGACTTTTGGATAGCAGCCATCCTAACTGATGTGTAATGGTACCTCATTGAGGTTTTGATTTGCATTTCTCTGATAATGAGTGATGTTGAGCATCTTTTCATGTGTTTGTTAGCCATCTATATGTCTTCTTTGGAGAAATGTCTGTTTAGTTCTTTGGCCCATTTTTTGATTGGGTCATTTATTTTTCTGGAATTGAGCTGCAGGAGTTGCTTGTATATTTTTGAGATTAATCCTTTGTCTGTTTCTTCACTTGCTATTATTTTCTCCCATTCTGAAGGCTGTCTTTTCACCTTGCTTATAGTTTCCTTTGTTGTGCAAAAGCTTTTACGTTTCATTAGGTCCCATTTGTTTATTTTTGCTTTTATTTCCAATATTCTGGGAGGTGGAAAAATGAGTATACTACCCAAAGCAATCTATAGATTCAATGCAATCCCTATCAAGCTACCAACAGTATTCTTCACAGAACTAGAACAAATAATTTCACAATTTGTATGGAAATACAAAAAACTTTGAATAGCCAAAGCAATCTTGAGAAAGAAGAATGGAACTGGAGGAATCAACCTGCCTGACTTCAGGCTCTACTACAAAGCCACAGTCATCAAGACAGTATGGTACTGGCACAAAGACAGAAATATAGATCAATGGAACAAAATAGAAAGCCCAGAAATAAATCCACATACCTACAGACACCTTATCTTTGACAAAGGAGGCAAGAATATACAATGGAAAAAAGACAACCTCTTTAACAAGTGGTGCTGGGAAAACTGGTCAACCACTTGTAAAAGAATGAAACTAGAACACTTTCTAACACCATACCAAAAATAAACTCAAAATGGAGTAAAGATCTAAATGTAAGACCAGAAACTATAAAACCCCTAGAGGAGAACATAGGCAAAGCACTCTCTGACATAAATCACAGCAAGATCCTCTGTGGCCTTGACTTTGAAATAGTGAGTAGAAGCCAGAGTTTCCTTCAGAAGACTGTTGAGGAGGTCCTGAAGAACAATGAGAGAAATGCTATTGAAGACTTGAGAAAAGGACATACTTGTTACACAGAGGCAAAATATTTAGCAACACTGCTGCACAAGGAAATGTGCAAAAAAGAAAGTGTAGGTTATTGACTCATGGATCTGGCTGGGAAATGGTAGGCAAAACATTAAGAAAATGGGAGTTAGCTTCTTTGAGCTTACTATTCAAAATAAGTAACTACTCAGTTTTGAGAATAATTTAGAGGAATTGTGAAGGAGTAAGGACTTGCTTGGCCCTAAAATGAAACTTCTTTTTACCGCCAGGCAAAGCTCCACAAAGTTAAACCAAGTGGGATGAGAGAGAGAGAGAGAGAGAGAGAGAAAGTCCCAGACATCCCTGTGTCTGTACTGGTTCTTAGGGTGAAGGAGGCAATTTGGCTATTCCAAACAGCAAAAATAACAGGAAGAAGAAGAACCACATAATCCAGCTGACAGTCAGAACTGAAGGCCCAAATACATGGACCCAGTTAATTAAACCAAACCACCTCTAGAAATTCCAGGCACCAAAACTTAGTTCCACTCTATGTGGAGCATAGATGGCATACCCTCCTTAGCTCTGTCTGGAATCCTGAACTTCAAAATCATGAACACACTACAATGGTTGTTTCATGCCAGTAAGTTGGGTGGTTTGAAATGCAGCAACAGACGACAGTACATTCACATCAAAAATCTCTAAGTAGGTATTGCTTTATGTTGACAGTGAAATGCATAGATGCACTGACTGGGTAGGGGCTATCCAGAGTGCTAGATAAACACCATATTGGGGCCTGTGAGAATGCTTCTGGAAAATATTAGCATTTGACTTCGTAGACTGAGTATAGCAGATGTTTCTCCCTAATGTGGGAGGACATCACTCAATGGATCGAAGGCCTCATAGAACACAAAGGAAGAGGAAGGTTGAATTTGTTCTCTGCCTGGCTACTGGAGCTGGGACTTCAATCTTCTCTGCCCTAGATGTTCCTAGTTCTCAGGCATTAAGATCCAGACTGAATATGTTGGCTTTCTGGCTCTCAGGACTTCAATTATCGTCAGCTCTCTCACATGTGCACGTTAGAGTTTGCACATGAGAAAACTGCAGATACAGAGAGCCAACGGTACTGATCCATTTTATATATGGGAGGTAAGCATCTGTGGACTTTGGTATCCACGAGGGTCCTGGAACCAGCCCTTTATAGGTACTGAGGGGTGACTGTATACCAAAATCTTTCCAGGTCTACAGCTTGCAAGTGGCAGTATGGGACTTTTTGGCCTCTGTAAATACATTAGTCAATACTTTATAATGAAACTCATGAGTTATATATGTACGTGTACATTGTTCCCCTATTGTTCCATTTCTCTGAAAATCCTAATACACCTTAAGATCTGGAGAAAGTATTATGTTAGAAATAGAGATCAAAACATGAATTCATCAAAACATAAGTAATAATTAAAGGGCAATGAAGGAAAACCAAGCAACTTGGGGAGAGTGAGAGCAAGAGAGTAGAAATGATACCAGAAATGACCATACAAGACAGACAATTAAATAGTTATGCACAAACATTTTACCTACTCTACTAGGAATATTTACGGATGTTATAGCTATAAGGAAGAGGCAATTTCTTATCTTGTGTGGGCAGATCACAGATGACTATAAAGAGAAATTATGCCTGAATATAGCTTGAAGGCTGAGTGAGAATTCACCAAATGAAATGGCAAAGAGTAATGAAGCAGCATGCTCCATAGGGATAATGTAGAAAGGACAATGGGCTTTGCGACAAAATGCGTGCTTCCTTTTTCATAATCTGAAATTGTCACTGGGAAGAGGTTGCCCAGCAACAAAGTGTAGTTCCCAGACACGTGTCTTGTGACTTCATTCTTACCAATGGAAAGTGAGCTTAAGGACATATGTCACTGCTAGGCCAGAATTTTAAGCATGCTTTTTGTCCATTGTTTCTATCTTGGTGAGAAGAGAAATCTGACTCTGGAATCAACCTGAGACTTGAATCATCATGTGAAGATGAGTCATCTAGTGACCAGGAACATCCTCATTGATAGTTCCATGAATAAAAACAAAAATGAAGTTCTACTTTATTAAGCCATCAAAATTGTGTGACTTATCTCTAACGACACCTAACATTAGTTTCTTCTGCAGATATACTAAACTGTTTTAGGTTAGGGTATTATAAAAACTGTGGGAGAGAGATTAAGAATTTGCAGGGATCAGATATAGTGGAGGGTCTGATATGTTCTTGATCGAATTTAACATTATTTCCTTAATGGCAAGTAGCAGTAAATGGGCAGGATCAAAATTCTCTTTTGAGACATAAGCACAGAAAATCATTTGATTGTTTTGATCCCAGTTTACCTCCCTCATTAACACAGAGTAGCATTAAAGTGGGATCGCCTAGGGTGGAGGGGTAGGACAGTGGGAGGGAAGCTCAAGAGGGAGGGGATATATGTATGCTTACAGCTGATTCATGCTGTTGTAGAGAAGAAACTGACACGCTATAAAGCAATTATCCTCCAATTAAAAAATAAACATGATAAAATAAAAGTGGGCTCTTTTGAATGCACTGCCACCTTGTCTACGTTATTTTCATTTCAGTCTATTTCTACTACCTTTCCAGAAAGTGCACATGTGAGAGAAAGCAAGAGAGAAGCATCATTTTTAAAATGCAAGAAAACATAGAGTGAACTTCTAATAACCCCATAAATTCACACACCTATGCTGCAGAAGTTAGATTCATTGAGTGATAAAAGAATAGTACTTTTTCCCCTCACTGAACTTATTAGTAAGTCTAACATTGTGAAGAAAAAGGTAGTGAGTAAAATGTAACCATTTGATGTCTCT
This sequence comes from Dama dama, assembly GCF_033118175.1. Lineage (NCBI taxonomy): Eukaryota > Metazoa > Chordata > Mammalia > Artiodactyla > Cervidae > Dama > Dama dama. Next base: position 35,456,771 of record NC_083684.1, read on the forward strand.
ATTGTGTGTGAGTTGGTAAGTGCAAAGGAGGAAGGGAGAAGACCTTCAAGTATCTCAGCTGTATTTTTTTTTTTTTTTTACAATGAGAACCATTACATAACTGCCTCTTGTTGAACTGTAATTATAACAGAGCCACCTTTATAAACATGAATACTGGGGAAACTAATTAGGCACTGACAATAAGCAAATATTATTCTCTTAATTAGATCTTCTTCTATTGGAAATCCTGCTTTGTTCCTGCTACTCCAGTGTGAATGACATTTGAATCATAACAGTGTCTCACAGAACGGTCTTTCAGGGATGAAAAAGACAGGCACGATGTCACAGTCGATGAATGCCTTTTCAAATCTTTGCTAATCTGAAGTCAATGAAATGCAATCCCCAAAATAACCTCTTTTGCTGATTTGTATACCCGCATAATTAGAGTTGAAAAATGTTCAGTCTGCACATTTTTAGTATTCATATATTTTGGTAGTTCTTTTGTCACATATTATTTTTACATAGCTGGTTACTCTCTTATAGTCTGAACACTCAACATTGGGTTAGGATGAGGCATCTAGAAGGCAAATGCAATTTGATGGTTTATCAGTGCCGATACCCTCCATCCTTAAAAATCTTTCTTTCTTCCCCCATTCTCCCATCCTTCTCCCTTTCTCTCTCCCTTCCTTTCCTCCCCTTTCTATGGTTTCCATTCAACACGTAAATTTAAAAAGAAAAAAAAAAAGCAAGATCTGCTGAGAAGGTCATATTTTGTGTGCCGTGCAGCATTGGGGAGGAAGACTAGGACGTATCTTTATCTAGATAATTCTTTCACCAGAAGCCTTCCTTTAACCCTTGAAACAGCCTTCTGGGACATGTGATCCAACAGTTGCAATAGAAGTGTGAAGGCAACGACCATGTCCCTTGCATAATAAACACATCCTTCATTGTGGGACCAGAAGGCAGAATGATGCTACCCATTCTGATTAAGATTTGATCAAACAGGCATGTATTAACATGCAGCTGAGGTCCTATGTGAGTAAAATTAAGATAAACAGTGTTAAAATGAGATTTTCTATCTGAGAGAATAAGGAACAATGGCAGTTTTTACCTGATACTTGTATATTGGAACTAAATTTGATATGATCTAACAATCATGTCTCAGATCTCAGCAAAAATATGTAAAAATGACATTCTGAAATTCACAAAACAATTTCCACTTTTGCTTTACCTTAATAAGGTTTGGCTTCATTAAATGAGGATGTATCTAGCAAGCTCCAACAGTAGAAATGGAATAAATGTGAGAGTAAGACAAAAGTTAATAGACTTTCAGTAAATATCTAAAACTATATTTTTTATTTCTATGTGAATATTGTGAGCTACACAGTTATTATCTATAAAATCGTTACAATAAAGCACCAGGTAATATATTGATGATAAATGGCATATTGCTTAAAATATCAGGTGGCTTTCCTGACACAGAGTATGCATTCATTAAACAGATTTTTTAAAAGACATTAGGTATCATTCAGGGTTTGTGGTGGGTATAAAATTAAGTAGGATATAGAAATACGATCTATTAAAATTTTTATTTCATAATTTTGATGTAAAATTGTCACATTCATATGATTTACCCTAAAATCTATGCTCTAAAACCTGAAAATCTAATAAACTTAGCAGTAGCATTTATAGATAAAAATATTATTAATATCTAGATGGTAATTCATATTATAAAAGGGTAAAATGTACTATAGGACTACAGGTTGGGATAGATTAGATCAATCTGGGATGAGGTTGGATTTGGGATATTTCATATAAAAGGATTTTCTATTTTGTAAAGAATTTACCACTTGGGGGGTGTGTATTAAAGAAATGACAACTCTCTGGTATATTTTCATCTAAGAATGCATTTGCTTGTCTTATAAAATATTTTCTTCAAAAAATTCAAACAATTCACCTGCGAAATAGATGGATGTATTTACATCTTACAGCAGTCCAGCATTTAAATATTTGGTTTGGCTGCACACTTTAAATTAATAACAAAAATTAGGGTTCAAATACCGGTGGTGGACATTTGTATGTGGACATAGATTTAACTTACCTATCTAAGTATGTCCCTTAATTACTTATTAATCTGTGAATAATCATATATATTTTACACAGTTTTTGTAAGAATTAAATGATTTAGTGCATCAGAACACTTAACTGACTGCCTGGCACCAACTATAAACTATAATTCCCCTCTGTCTCACACAGTTAATAGATAGAAAATCTCTTTCCCTTTGAGACTGAGATATTCAATTTTACAGGTAATATTCAACAAATCACACTTGTTTTAGTTTCAGAATTATCCTTATCATCTTTTAGGAGTACTGCTGTCTTCTTTTGTTATCTTGATCTTTATGTGAAAAAAAAAAAATCAGCATATTCCCATAGCTGCCCCACTGGTGGCCTTAAGAGCAGGAATTATTTGGGGATCTTTATGAAATCTGTGAATAAGTAGCTTTATTATAACCATTTTCAGACTCTTCTTACACTTAGTATGTGTGTATTTTCTAATACTTAAAAAAAAATCACCTTGCCTTTTCAAATGTACACACAGAAATGTTTTTCAAAGAATTGAAAGACAGGAGGAGATGGGTTATGAACGCATCATGGTGGCAGCTCAGAGCAGATGTTATCAGAGGTCAGATCAGAGAAAACCTGATTTACTGTGTACCTACAGAGTGCCACGGTAAGATCATGGCATCTGGTCCCATTACTTCACAGCAAATAGATGGGGAAACAGTGGAAACAGTGACAAACTTTATTTTTTTGGTCCAAAATCTGCAGATGGTGAGTGCAGCCATGAAATTAAAAGACACTTTCTCCTTGGAAGAAAAGCTATGACCTACCTAGACAGCATATTAAAAAGCAGAGACATTACTTTGCCAACAAAGGTCCATCTAGTCAAGGCTACAGTTTTTCCAGTAGTCATGTATGGACATGAGAGTTGGGCTATAAAGAAAGTTGAGCGCCAAAGAATTGATGCCTTTGAACTGTGGTGTTGGAGAAGAGTCTTGAGGGTCCCTTGGACTGCAAGGAGATCCAACCAGTCCATCCTAAAGGAGATCAGCCCTGGGTGTTCATTGGAAGGACTGATGCTGAAGCTGAAACCCCAATACTTTGGCCACCTGATGCGAAGAACTGACTCATTTGAAAAGACCCTGATGTGAAGAGCTGACTCATTAAGACTGATGCTGGGAAAGACTGAAGGCAGGAGGAGAAGGGGATGACAGAGGATGAGATGGTTGGATGGCATCACTGACTCAATGGACATGAGTTTGGGTGGACTCTGGGAGTTGGTGATGGACAGGGAGGCCTGGCGTGCTGCGGTTCATGGGGTCGCAAAGAGTTGGGCAGGACTGAGAGGCTGAACCGACTGAACTGACTGTGTGCCAGGACATGTGGCTTATATTGTGAATACTTGTTTCTCATTTGAAGTAGACAAGGGTATTATTTTTACCCCAACTACAGTGGTGAGGAAAGAGGGGCTGAGGAAACAGGTGTTATTCATCACCAGGCTAAGAGTAGAAACAGAAGTCAGAGCCTGTACAGAGAAAGCTTCCTATTCACATTGGCACTGCAACCAGTTTTCATTCTTCCACTTCTGAAGCTCAGTGGCAACAGGCAAGTTGAGAATTAGTAGGAGTACTCCTATCAGTGGAAGAAACTGGGTGGTTTTGGAATTTTTAGGCAAGGAATACAGAACCCATTGACTGCTGGGTGAGGAACCTCCTCTAAATCTCACCCAGGAATTTAGGGGACTCCTTATATGTTCTGATCTTGAGTTGATTTTGGAAGACACTATCAAAATTATCAAGAGAGACCATCAATTCAAATGATGATATGCATGGACTGCTTTTCTTTCAGTGGTAAATTGTATAACCACTTAGTGTAGGTGTTACTGGGGGGTGGGGGTGACAAGAGCATTAAAAATATAATTTCCATCACCCAAGTCATAAACAATGAGCATATTCATTATTCCAAGTCAATATGTTTATGGGAGAAATGGTAGGAATAGGAGGTAATGAGTCTTAAATATGTCCAATACACTATATGAGATGCTTCATGTATGATTTCCTATACAGAATAGGTGGTAAAGACTTAGATATTCAGAGAAATTTCAGAAGACCTAAAGTAGGAAGAATCCGGCCTTTTGTCTGACTCTAAAACCCCATTGCACTGCTTCAGTGTTGTAATAGGCTTTTCTCTTCCTGTTTTAACATGTCATAAATAGTTCTCTTTCTCTTTTCTTCCCTTCTTCCTCCCTCACTCCCACTTTTTTTCCTTTCTTTCTTTCCACAGATATTTATTCAGCCATCTCCCCTAAGCCAGGCACTTTCCTAGAATAAACATGTGAATAAACCAAAACCCTTACTTCCCAGGCACTCACCGTCTACCAGGAGCGACATGTGCAAACACACACATTAAAAGTGATGTTGCAACAAAATGGCACACAGGAGCAGGACTGATTAATTCAGGGGTTTCAGGTGATGTGGGAGTTGGTTCATAGAGGACAGTGTGAATATTCCAAGCGACAAGGACATTCCAGACAGAGGGAACACCAGCATGGTAAGGAAGAACACAGAGCCAAAACTGGCCTGGGAGACATAAGGTTGGGATATAAATGCTGCCTGTCTCCACTCTCAGCAGGCCTTCCCACTGCCTCCTGCTGCTCTCATCTATTTTCTTGCTTTGCAATTCCCCTACACTCCCAAACCTGCTATTACGCTCCCATTCCCCCTCCTCCACCTCCTCACCTCATGTCCAAAACACATGGGTATCTGAGATAAGCGGGTGAGCAAGTTGTGAATCGGGAAGGGGAGGGGTGCCGGGCGGGGCGGCCGAGAGGGTGAAGGGCGCAGTAATGACAGGCATCGAGGTCTGGAAACCCCATGATTGCCTTCCTTCACCTTGAAACCTCTCTTGCTGTTCCACGGCCAACATCGTGTTTTGCCAAATGATTTTGACTGATAGCGTCCTTAGTGAGGATTCAAAGGAAATACATAAAGCAGATCATTAAGTTTCATAAATGAGAGAGTGAAAAAAAAGTCACAGATTATTTTCAATGGAAAAAGAAAATGTGTGGAAAAAGATCCTGAACAGTCATCCAATCAAGATCTTAATTCACAGGCTCTCCTTCAGCAATCGCCACCAGGTGATGCTAATTAGCATGAACAGTTCACAGGTGCTACCCTCGAAGAGGAGGACTTTTTAAAAAAGTAAAATGAACTGCAGCTCCAACATAGCTGCCTGTGTCCCATCTACTTGCCCTCAAATATGCCACTTTTTACTGTGCTTCATTGAATGTCTGGTGTGTTGGATGTGAAACCCATTGTGGTTATCTGGAAAATGCTCTTTCTTCCCTAAATACGAATCCCTAAAGGGACACAGCTCCATCCACTCAGTTTACATCCACATGAATGCATTCATTTCTATCTAGTACCGAATGAGCATCTACTAGGCGCTGGACACTGTGCCTGGCACTAGAGGTGTAGTCGTAGAATTAACAATCCTGGTCTTGCTTCTGCGGACTTACAATCCATTAGGAGAGAAACACATTAATTAAAAGTTACACAATTAGTTGATTGCAGTTTTAATGTCCCCAATGGAGGAGATATGCAGAGTGGTATAAAAATATACCCAGGGACCTGACTTAGTCTATGCCATCAGGGACTGCTTCCTCTGGGTAGTAATAACTGATAAGTAGAATAGGAAAAGGGCAGTAGCATGAATTCCAGACCAAATACATTTTTAAAAAGTTGTGCAGCAAGAAGAAACCCAAATGACAAAAACCTAGGAAGGGTTTGTGTGACTAGAATTCAGAGCAAGCAAATCACAATGCTCTTGGGAGACGAGAGCATAAAAGGGTCTTTAAGTCTGTTAAAGAGTTGATATTTAGATAACAGAAGTAAATTTTTATAGGAAACAGAAACAGACTCACAAACATAGAGAACAGACTTGTGTTGGCCAAGGGAGAGGTGGGGGTTTGGGGTTAGCAGATGCAGACTATTACATGTAGAATGGATAAACAACAACGTCCTACCGTGTAGGACGGGGAACTATATCCAGTATCCTGTGACCAACCATAATGGAAACAGCTGTGAATAAGGATGTATATATGTAGAACAGAATCGCTTTGTTGTAGAACAGAAATTAACACCACACTGTGTATCAATCATACTTCAATAAAATATATTTTTAAAAGAGTTGATGTTTAAATTCTCTCTAAATATCCCAAAATAAAGCATTTTAAAGCAAGAGTTGATTATCTAATTCAGGAAGGCTACTTATTGGACATGAGAGGATTCTTGTCTTAGGTGATATAAGAAATCCAGAGTGGCCTGCTCAGAGACTCTATCAAAATTTGAAGATTTAAACTTTGGTAGATTTGGGGAATGTTCTCTGTAAATGTAAAATCATGTAAAACTAATGAAATATTTTCACATTTATCAAATAATTTACAAGTGAAATTGCAGGCTGTAATGTGCATGCAAGCTCAGTTGTACCCAGCTTTTTGTGAGCCCATAGACCATAGACCCCCAGGCTCCTGTGTCCATGGGATTTCCCAGGCAAGAATACTGCGGAGGGTTGTCATTTCCTCCTCCAGGGGTTCTTTCCGACTCAGGGATCTAACCCACCTTTCCTGCATCAGCACACAGATGCTTTACCACTGAGCCACCTGGGAAGCCCAGAGGCTATTGAAATACTCAAGGAAGTCAAACTTACTAGGAAGAAAAAGGTAGGATTTACCAAGGAAAATATATCTGACACGTATGAACTATGAGTGGAAGGAAGTTTATGATTCTTGCAACTTTGTCAGAAATGGGTTAAACTCCATCAATGCTTATGCATTGCTGTGTCTATTTTTTTTTTTTTTTTTTGATGTCAGTTTAAGAGAAAAACACAAAGTCCAGAAGTTGGCTGGTAGTACAAAAACAGCAACAATTTGGATGGCAGAATTAGCAGATGTTTTTTCCTAAATGGAGGTTTCATCATCTATTCTCTATTTGAATCAAACAATCCTTAGTTCCCCTAAATGCTTTACTCAAAAGTTGGATGTAAAACTCCCACATTTTCCAAAGTGTAGTGCCAGAAGTCACAATTTTTAGATATGAGAGCCCTTTGGCTTATAAATATAGCATTAAATGATATGAAATCATATAGTGAAATACTCCCATTTCAATTACATTTTATTCTTGATTAGAAGATCATGTCAGTGATCTGATGTTATCAGTCAGACCCTGATAACATGTGTCTAATATTTCTTAAACTACATTTATACAAGTCTAGACTTTGATAACAGGTGTCAAGTTCAGAGCCTTTCCATAAACATTAATATCCCATAAGAATATAATCACATTATTTTCCTTTTATTGTATTAATATTTATGCTATCTGTTTCTGACCAATTTTACATCCATGGTGGTAACATAAACATAAATTAAAATAATTGTATAAAAATTAATAAAGTAATTAAAAAACAATATAGATAAATGATATATATGGTCAGTAAATATGACAAATATAGTGAGGAGGTAAAGAGGTGATGATGGCTGAGAAAAATTTGTTTTAATAGATAAATAATATGATCTTTGGTATTTAAGATGATGTCACTGTTTACTGGGCTTCCCAGGTGGCACAGTGATAAAGAATCCTCCTACCAATGCAGGAGACGTAAGAGATGGGTGTTCCATCCCTGGGTTTGGATAATCCCCTGGAGAAGGAAATGGCAACCCACTCCAGTATTCTTGCCTGGAGAATCCCATGGACAGAGGAGACTGGTGGGCTACATACAGTCCATGGGGCTGCAAGAGCTGGACATGACTGAGTGCACACACACACACACACACGTTATTTACTAATTATATGACCCTGGGTACATCTCTTAACATGAGTCTCAGTTTCCAATCATGTATTTGGGGAATTATGATTTTGACCTCATTTGAGTATAAGGGTTAAATAAATGTAGTATATAATCAAAACCAACTAAAATCATTATAGTTGAAAACAAATAGATAATAGAGTTATACAGGGAACATTTACTTACATAGCAAAAAATGAACAACAGTGAACCCTTTGGTCTTATCCAAGGCACACAATGCAAAAAAGAAAAACATTTTGGGAAATAAAAACAAAACAAAACAAGAAACCCAAAACAGAGTCAGCACCAGATGCAACACAATTAAACTGAATAGTCCCTGGTGTTTACAAGAAAATCCTCTCTTGCGATTACCCAAACAACTTTATTCACTCAAAACCCAGAGGACTTTAAACCGAAGCACACATCTCTTTAGGGCCTCCTAGACTTTTTTTATTGCCATCTAAATTTTATATACCCAGCAACAGCAGTAATACACATCAGCAAGACTTCTACAAGCAGTTTAGATTGTTCCTATAACCTACCAACTCTTGTAGCCAGTTCAGCTGGGTTCACTTCATTCTAGCAGTCATTTAGGTGGTGATTGTGTGCCGCATCTTCTATGAGATAGCGAAGTTTGGCACAGCCCATATCCTCACAGACATTTATATTTTGTAGCAACATTTATTTGGTTAAGTGCTAAGCATTCTATGATTTTAAAAAATCCTACTTAATATTCAAAGCCATTTAATTTCTCCATTTGTTCACTGAATGGATTAGTGAACAAATGATGCATTTAACAGTAGGTGCAATTCTGTGGCAGACATACTGAAGGTCATTGGGATAACATTATAGATAAAATGATGACTGGATTCTAGAAAGGAATGTGACTGATTCCTTTTAGAATTATAATGTTATAGAGGCAAAGGTGATGGCAGGATTACTTCCCATCTTTTCAGCACACATCACTTTTAGACAGCCAGTGTGTGCACTTCTCCGTCTGGCTTCCCTCTTTGATGGAGAACTCTTTTTGACAGGATCTGAGTTAAGCCTTGGGCTTCCCAGGAGGCTCAGTGGGTAAAGAATCTGCCTGCAATGCAGGAGATACAGAAGACAGCAGTTCGATCCCTGGGTTGAGAAGATCCCCTGGAGGAGGGCATGGCAATCCTAAATATGGCACTGGATCTGTACAAGACTCCTTTCCCATCTCTCACTGACCCAGGAGATAACCCTGTGTTGGACTTTCAATACTAGCCATTTTGATGTGATAGGGAAATTCTGTAACTGATGCTAAATATAGTTTGAACTTGGAAACGTGGACTTTTACTACATTTACAATCATTATTCTTCTATTTTTGTTGTACCTACAGTCACAGCAACTCAATCAAGGAATTTTTTTAATTAAGGAATTAAAAACCAACATGACACATAGAAAGTTATTGTGAAATGATAAACTTTAAGTTATCCAAAGATATGTGGGGCTTCCCTGATGGTTCAGATGGTAAAGAATCTGCCTGCAATGTAGGAGACCTGAGTTCGATCCCTGGGTCAGGGAGATCCCCTGGAGAAGGCTACCCATTCCACTTTGTGGCTTCCCTGGTGGCTCAGATGATAAAGAGTCTGCCTGCAGTGTGGGAGACCTGTGCTCAATCCCTGGGTTGGGAAGATTCCCTGGAGAAGGAAATGGCAACCCACTCCAGTATTCTTGCCTGGAAAATCCCATGGACAGAGGAGCCTGGAAGGCTAAAGTCCATGGGGTCACAAAGAGTCGGACACAACTAAGCGACTTCATTTTCACTTTCAAAGATATGTGAGAGGAATAGGGAAATATTCATTTTTTTCCTTTTCTTTTGAAAAACCATGAGAACAAACTTTGAATTTTCCATTAGGCTTTTGAGTTTATTTCATATCATTTTTGCTTTAAGAATGATACATAGAACTGAAGCTCTCCTCTTGGCACATAATGGGAGGAGAATGTCATCTACTATCATGTGAGGCAGGCATTAAACTGCTTTTATTTATGTTCAGCCATGGATAGAATGATGCCACTTTTAGGGAATGAAGACCAAGGGTACAGTTTGAAACTAGGTATCATTTTGAACCTCAAATAAGGTAGCAAGATGTCTTCAATGCTAAACACTAGAAATATTTTACTTCCTATATGTATTGATACTCTTCCTACAACTTGACTTCACACAGAAACCAATTTTCCAGATATATCTTCATCATCTTTAGAATCAATTGGTCCAGGTAATTGAGTCTAATTTGAAATTTTTTTTTTTTTTTAATTTGCTCCCACTGACTTATAGTGGTACTGAGTTTTCTGTTACATAAAATCAAATGTTTTCAGGACTTCTTTGGTGGTCTAGTGGTTAAGAATCCACTGCCAATGTAGGGGATATAGGTTCTATCCCTGGTCCCACTTACATGCCATAGTGCAAGTAAGCCTGTGTGCCAAACTACTGAGGCAGCACCCTAGAGCCCCCGCCCCATGCCTACTGAAGCCCACGTGCCCTAGAGCCCATACTCTGCCACAGGAGAAGCCCCCGCAATGAGGAGCTTGCCCACCACAAGGAAGAGTAGCCCCGGCTCACTGCAATAAGAGAAAACCCATATGCAACGGCAAAGACTCAGCACAGCCAAAAATTAATACATAATTTCTTTTAAAAAAAATCAAGTATTTTCACCCCAAACATTTACTCTTTTCCATCCTACTGCTGCTAATGAGATTACGGTCTTACTGTATTTATCACGGATGCTTATAATGGTATCCTCTTTTCTTTCATTCAAACTTTCCTTTACACCACCAATGCTATTTTTCTTTCCAAAGCTCAGTTCTTTTGCCATCTAAATACTCCTCAATAAAACCTTATTTTCATTAGAAAACAATAACTTTTAGGGTGGCATTTAAAGACCTCTGTAATCCAACATCATTTTTCTCTAATGTATTTATCACATATGAAAAGAGTCTTACTATGCTTACCTACTTCAGCCTTGCTATAAGCTACTTTTTGAAAGATAATTTCAATGAAAAGTATTTTCTTACGCTATTTAACACAAACACAAAATACTAAAGATGTAGATTACTGAGAGGTTTGGCAATCCACAACTTTTTATGAAATATCTCAGTTTAAATATTATACTGATATAAAATACTTAATATTTATAAAATGGGAGTGTGAGGCACAATTTTAGTCAATTTGGAATATTTCCATCAACATACAAGGAATAGATTTTGTAATTAACAGAGGACAAGGGAAGAAATGTTGCATTTTAGAAATGGACCCTGTATATTCCTGCCAAGTCCTTTCCCAAATGTGCTTTTCCTTTCTGCCTAGACGTCAAATAATGCCCTGTATTTATAGGACACTTGTAAAGCAGTTAAAACAGAACAGTATGTAAATTCACACTAAATAATGCATAATGCTTACAGGAATCTGTTTCTCAACTTGCTGTAGCCATCATCACATACAAGGAAAAAGAGAAGGACAACCAGAAGTAAAAAGCAGCTGCATGTTTTTGAAAAGCTAAGACAGAATAATGTGCATTTTTAATATTGTAGACTTACATACCATAGCTAGAAGCTGTATTTATTTCATTTAACTCACTTAATTCATGTCTATATAGAGGGCAAGTTAAAGTTGTAGAAGAATAATTTAATGCTTTTTTGGTTGAAATGTTTTTTATGAAAATGTGGAGTGGAACAACTACATATCCTAATGAAATGAGTGCAGAAGTTCTTGATACAGGAATACCATGGAAATATTGCAAATTTGGTTCCACAAAAGAAGTGAATAGTGCAATAAAGCTAGTCACAAATTTTTTGGTTTCCCAGTGCATATGAAAGTTATGTTTATACTACACTATAGTCTATTAGGTGTGCATTCCATCTAAAAAATGTGCATACCCTGATTTAAAATACTTTGGTGCTAAAAAATGCTAAGCATCATCTGAGGTTTCTGCAAGTAGTAATCTTTTTGCAATACTAACAAAGATGGCAAAAAAGTAACAATGTAACAAACAGTGAAAAAGTTGGCTTAAAGCTCAGCATTCAGAAAACTAAGATCATGGCATCCGGTCCAATCACTTCATGCAAATAGATGGAGAAACGGTGGACACAGTGGCAGACTATTTTGGCAGATCTGCCAAAATCACTGCAGATGGTGACTGCAGCCATGAAATTAAAAGACACTTACTCCTTGGAAGAAAAGTAATGACCAACCTAGACAGCATACTAAAAAGCAAAGATGTTACTTTGTCAACAAAGGTCTGTCTAGTCAAGTGGTCATGTATGGATGTGAGAGCTGGACTATAAAGAAAGCTGAGCGCCAAAGTATTGATGCTTTTGAGCTGCGGTCTTGTAGAAGACTCTTGAGAGTCCCTTGGACTGCAAGGAGATCCAACCAGTCCATCTTAAAGGAGATCAGTCCTGAATTTTCATTGAAAGGAATGATGTTGAAGCTGAAACACCAATACTTTGGCCACCTGATGTGAAGAACTGACTCATTTGAAAAGACTCTGATGCTGGGAAAGATTGAAGGCAGGAGGGGAAGGGGATGACAGAGGATGAGATGGTTGGATGGCATCACCAACTCAATGGCCATGAGTTTGAGTAAACTCTGGGAGTTAGTGATGGACAGGGAGGCCTGGCGTGCTGCAGTCCATGGGGTCACAAAGAGCCAGACACGACTGAGTGACTGAACTGAACTGAAAAAAGATGGCTGCTCACAGATCACCACAACAAATATAATGATAATGAAAAAGTGGGAAATATTGTGAGAATTACCAAAATGTGATACAGAGATATGAAATGAGGAAATGCTTTTGGAAAAAATGGCATTAATACACTAGCACAGTTGCCACAAATCTCAATCTGTAAAACAGAAAATGCAGTATCTTCGAAGCACAATAAAACAAGGTATGTGATAAGGTGCTTCAGTTGTGGCTTGCTCTATGCAACCCTGTGGACTGTAGTCTGTCAGGCTCCTCTGTCCATGGGATTCTCCAGGCAAGAATACCAGAGTGGGTTGCCATTTCCTACTTCAGGGAATCTTCTCGATCCATGGATGGAACTCATATGTCTTACATCTCCTGCATTGGCAGGCAGGTTCTTTACCACTAGTGCCACCTAGGAAGCCCCAAAACAAGGTATAGTGATAGTGAAGTCACTCAGTTGTGTCCGACTCTTTGCGACCCCATGGACTGCAGCCTACCAGGCTCCTCGGTGCATGGCATTCTCCAGGCAAGAATACTGGAGTGGGTTGCCATTTCCTTCTCCAGGGCATCTTCCCGGTCCAGGGTATAGCTATATACAATTTGACAAGTGCTTATGGATGGTTGTCTGTTGCCTTTGAAACCTGACCTCTCACCTCTGGGCTGGGGGGAGTGGGAATGAGACTGTCCTAAAAGTTACTGTGCAGCTGTTCAGGGCTCAGTCATTCCAACAAGGAATAATTACTGAGTACTTATCATGTCCCAGGCACTGTGCATGGAATTTGCAGTGAATAAAACTAAACACATCCATTGATCTCCTGAGGCTTATAATCCAGAGAGAGAAAGACATTTGGCCAAGTATTCACACTTCTCAATGTATATATACTTCTCAATGTATAAGCAGTGCTATACATGAGAGAAAGGTAGTTTTAGAAGAACATGTGACAATATCTCTTTGACACCAGAGTTGATGGAAATCATCTTCCCTGATGTGACACCTGAGCTGAGACGTGTCAAATGAGCAGGAGTTAACATGAAGAAGGGAAGGAGTTAAGGACACAGTGGTCCACTGAACAATGACCCCACAGGTAGTCGCTGACTAATTACTGGATCTGTAAATATGTTACTATACTTGGCAATAGGATTAAATTAAAGATCTTGAGACTGGGTGATTTTCCTGGGTTATCAAGTTGGATCCAATGTAATCAGAAGAGCTCTTATAAGAGGCAGAAAGGTTGGAATCAGAAAAGGCAATGTGACAATGAAAGCAGAAAGAGAAAAGGCCTATGATAACAGAAGCCGACAAGGCCATGTGAAGACCGAGGGAAGCACAGTGTTGAGGCTGCTGACTTTGGCAAGGGGAGAGAGCCATGAACCGAGGAGTGCAGGCAGTCTCTAGAAGCTGGAAAAGGGCTCTAGAGGCATCAGAAGAAATGCCCTGCTAATAGCTTGATTCTTAGGATGTCTGATCTCCAGGTCTGTGAGATAATTCATTTCTGTAGCTCTAAGCCGACAAGTTTGTGATCATTTGTTAGAGCAATGAAAAGAAGCTAATAGAAATGGGTTCTAAAAGGCAGATGGATGTTCAGGCAAAGGAACCTCTTTACGATGAGAGAGAGCTTTGTATATTTGAGAACTTGAGAGAATTGTTACTTCTGAAGCACAGAAATCTAGGACAAAAGGGAAATGCAAACCTTAAAACTGTACAAGATATTAGAAACCATCTAGTTCAAAACCTCATTTTATGAATGAAGATAAAATATAATTTACTTAAGACCACTGAATCCATTAGCAATTCACTAAGTATGTGAAACAAAACCCAAAGTTTGTCTGAATGTGATGCACTTATCCATTCGATCATTTACAAAGTATTTATGGACTGTCTGCTAGGTGGAGGCATGGTGGCTGGGGATCTGTAGAATCAGGAAGGAATAAAACATGGCTGCTGACTCACTGTCTTCCTGTCCTCGTATCACTGTCCCTCTCTATCACCTTCACTGCACAAGAAGGACCTTGAAGGCAAGTACTGTTTCTCAAATGACCCATGTTTGGAACTTGCCAAAATGTCCTAAATAAAATTTGTTAAGCAGGATTTATATTATCTGTTTTAGTCTGAACACAGCATGTTTATGTCAGGCTGTAAATGGAATATGGGGAAGGTGAACTTACTATAAGTATGTATTGCGGTCTAAGTGTGACTATGAGCTCTGGGAACCACATTAGAAATATGATGTGATGATGGCAACAAGCTTCAAAACACATTATGTCATTTAACCCATGCAACTTCTCTCCTAGGGAGTGGGAGTACGTCTTAAAATGTCTCCCTTTCTAGAGCATCATCTAGAATCCTCACTGTTTCTAGCTCTGCAATAGAAACTCAGGATTCTCTGAATTGTTTTTGCAAAAAGACAATGAGAATATGAATAGTAACTTCCAGAGTGGTAGTAAGGACTGAATAATATATGTAAAATACATGTAATTTACCTAGCAATAATTTGTTGGCAATAATTTGTTGAATGGATAAAGTAACGAATGAAAGAATGGTGTGTTTGTGTGTGAGTATGAGTGTGTAGTCTAGCATATATAGATGGGACTTATTGTGGGTCTGTTAGAACACAGAAGTTGTGAATTGGGTATCAGTTTTTGCACAACATAAAGTCTTAGATTCCAGATCTGGCTTAATTACCACCTATATGAGATTATGCTAACCTTTATAAACTTCAGCTCCTTCATCTGAAAAATAAACTTATAAATCTATATTCTGTTCCCTGACTGGATCGTCTCAGCAATTAAGTGACATAGTTGCAATTTTTAAAAGTTCTGTTCTAATAAAACTTTAATAAAATAAGTGGATATTATAAAAAGTATTATTAATATAAATGCTATTATTAAGGAATCTTCTATTTGACTACATTGTTTTTCCAAAGCTTTAGCATTTCTAATTTAGACACTGTTCACTTTTTATTCATAAGCTATTATTAAGACTCTCTGTGTCCACCATGAATAACAAGTCCATGCATAGTGAAGTAAAACGACATTTGTTTTTCTCAGAAAAACATGAGCCACACATTTTGAGGATGCGTATTGTGCCTACACTATTATTTTCAATTTCTACACTGCCAGTCTCTTTTACTGATATTTCCAACTGCACCCATAGATATTTGTAAGGCCTTTAAGAATGACATAGAATGGGTACTGTCCAAGAAAAGACATCTCGTGCCTATAATTTCCTCTATGTTGTCTGTTGGGAGCTTCGAGTGTTGACATCCGAGAGCTGAAACATGCACTTAGGGAGGCTGTGATGATGCCTTTCAATCCTTCTCATGAGACTCTGCAGAGGCAGGTGGCATAAATCTGTAGTGTCTAAATTGTATTTCACAGCAAATCCATTCTTTGTCAACTGCAAATAAGATGTGCATGTATGGCAGGAGGTGGGGGGAGGGCTCACTGCATTTCAAATAAAAGGAAATCCATTCAATTCTGGGTTTTAAAATTCCTGTTTTGGACATGGGGTAAGATAATTTCTCCTTACTGGGTATCAATGTCCTCATTTGTATCACATAATCTGGGAAAGACCCGTAGAGCCTACCAGGTTTATAACCTAATAATCTGTGCCTATAATTCTGTCCCATTCCAGTGGGAGACATGTAGCTATATGAGTAAAAGCCTGAACACTCTGGTCTCGTGGATTAGAGCACCAGTCTCAAATTTGCCACTTTCTCATTGTGATACTTGCAGAAACTATCTTGTTTACTTTTTCTTTTTTTAAACTTTTAGTTTTGTACTGGAGTATAGCTGATTGACAATGCTGTGATAGTTTCACGTGCATAGCAGAGGGACGCAGTCATGCATACACGTGTATCCATTCTCCCTCATACCCGGCTCCCATCCAGGCGGCCACATGACACCGAGCGGCGTTCCCTGTGCTATAGAGCAGGTGCTCGTGGGTCATCCATCTTACATTTGCTCTTAGCCAAAAGGCCGAGAAGTGACGGCTATCCATTTTAAATGTGGCAGTATGTATATGTCCATCCCAAACTCTCTAATTATTCCTTCTCCCCATCCTTCCCCCCAACAGTCATAAGTTCATTCTCTAAGTCTGTGAGTTTGTTTTTGTTCTACTTACTCATTTTTAGATTAAAAAAATTGAGGAATCAAGTGGAGACAATTTACCTATCTCATACATTTTTGTAGAGGATTAAATGAAAAATAATATGTCAAATTAATAGCAGAGGAATATGGCAAACTAAGTTAATCTAAATCTCTCTAGAAATAAATCCTTAGAAAAGGTAAATAATATGTAGCAGGAGTATAAATGTGAAGGCATACATTTAAAGAACAAACTAAATATTTTGGTGGTAAGAATTAAAGATGAAATAACAGCATTAATCATATGAATTAGCATAGTGTTTGCCCTTGGAGGAAGTTTGCTATTGGAAGAAGAGGAAGAAGAAAAAGAAAGAGGAAAAGGAGGAGGAGAAGGAAAAGAAGAGGAAAAAGGAGGAGGAGGAGGATGGAAAAGTGGAAGCAAAGATTGATAAAGTCCTGGGCCAGGAAGTTTGAAGAAGCTATAACTAAGTCTACACATAATGTTTAGAACTTTCAATTGCTTCAATTTGGGAAAATTATCTCTAACATACAGAGAGATGGAAAAGGCAGCTTGTCTGTTTCCATTTGGGTTCTAGGAAAACACACATATATGGACACACACACACATAAATACATACCATGCATCTCTCACTTGAGAAATAGAGTGGGCTATGTTTCACACAGGCTAAATGTATACTGCCCATATGGTACTGGATGCAGGAGTTAAGAAATTAACATAAAACATGGTCATAGATTGGTGATAATTTTAGGATGCCTGATAAAACAAATGTAAACCTCACTTGAAGTTCACTCTTAAAAAGTTAGGTTGTTCTCACAGAAAAAGCCCTGCATAGATGAGCACACACTCTCTCATTACAAAACAGATGAGATAACCATCTGCCACAAATGAGGATAAACAGATATAACATATTGGAGGATTAGTATCTCAAGAATATCAGATAATACAGCTATTTTTTACAGCAACAAAAAGACTGTAGACTAGCATGTTTGACTTAAACTTTTAAAAAAGAAAGAATAAAAACAAACAAGCAAAATTCTGTGAAGAAAAGAAGCACATAAGCTAATAAAAACCAAGACCTACATGCACGAATTAAGCCACAGCATAGATCCAGCAGAGGAGAAGTAGAATAAAATATATTTGAGTAAATTAGATTCAATATATCACAATGAAATAAAAGGAAGGAGGAAAGATAAAAATTATTATTAACCAAAATGGAGGTGAGAATGAAAGGGTCCAACATAAGTGGAAAACAGAATTATAGAAAGAGTGAATAGAAAGAATCGTAGAAAAGGCATTCTTCTAAGTACAAAGGCTTTTAATTATGTAATTTTCTGCACTGATGAAATATATCAATCTTCATATGTAGACACAACACTGATTCAAAACAGAATTAAAAAAAAAAATCACAAGACACATCATGGTAAAATTGTAAATCATTCATGAATATATATCATTCCTGACTGCTTTCAAGATTACCTAAAAAAAACAAAAACTTAGAATAACAGCTGTCTTCTCAACAAGGAAACATAGAACGGACTTTTATTTTCCAAGTTAATGGCAAAATAAACTTCCCTCTTGGAATTCTGCATCCAGCTAAACAATCACACAAGAGTGAGGGTAAAATGAGATGCTTTTTAGGCTATGAATGAAATGTTTAACATTGATACATCTCTGTTGAAAAAAAATACTGAAGGAATTATTTCAGGAAAATGGAAAGAAAACCTAGAATTATTGGGTTGGTAACCAAAAGAGCATGGTACCAGCACAAAAACAGACACATAGATCAGTGGAACAAACTAGAAAATCCAGGAATAAGCCCAGACACCTATGCTCAATTAGTCTACAACAAAAGAGGCAATACTACATAATGGTAAAAGACAATCTCATCAATATGTAGTACCAGGGAAACTGGACATGTACATGTAAAAGAATGAGATGAGAACATTTCATCACACCACATAACAGAAGTAAACTACTAAACCAGGTACTGGAGGCAGTCCTATACACTCAGAGACCACATGAGGTCTCCAGCTCCCAAAGTCCCTAATAACAAGACAACTGTGAACCCCACTACAGACCCATTAATGGCCCAGAAACCAGTTCCAATCCAGCATGACTGTGATTCCTAGGGTAATTCCATCATCCTACTGAATAGAGACAAAATGGTCTTTACCTGCTGAAACCAGTTGGTAAGGACTGGAAAAGATGTTTCCTTGATTACACCTACAGACACCAAAACAAGGAAATGCAGATCGTGAAAGTGAAAGTCACTCAGTCGTGTCCAACTCTTTGCAACCCCATCAGATCATGATGAATCAGGCAAATATGACACAATCAAAGAAGACTAAGAAAGTTTTAACTGACCCCAAAGAAATGAAGATCAATGAACTTCCTGACAAAGAATTCAGACTAATCATCTCAAAGAAAACCAATGGAATGCAAGAGAACATAGACAACTAACAAAATCTGGAAAACAATGAATAAACAAGATGAGAACTTTAATAAAGAGACAGAAACCATAAAAAAGAACCAAACAGAAATCCTAGAGCTGGAGAAGATAATGACTCTCTCTGGGCTGGAGGGGCAGGGTATGGAGGAAATGAGGAGATGTTGATTAAAGAGTGCAAATTCCTAGTTATAAGACAAATAAATCTGATGATCTGATATTCAGCCTGATGAGTAATATCACATTATAACAATACTACATTATATACTTGAAACTTACTGAGAGAGGAAGTTGTAAATGTTCTTAACACACACACACACACTCTCGTAACTATATGATATGATAGATAGACTAATTTTAATTTACTGTAGTAAACATTTTGCAATATATACATGTATCAAATCATCATGCTGTACACTTTAAACTTATACAATGTTATATGTCAATAATATTTCAATAAAGCTGAATTTAAAAAAAAAGACAGCAAAAGATATAAAGAGGTGTTTTGTTGCTATTATTTAGTTGCTGAGTCTTGTCTGACTCTTTGTGATCTCATGGACTTTAGCTCACTGTCCATGGAATTTCCCAGGCAAGAATACGGGAGCAGGTTGCCCTTTTCTTCTCCAGGGGATCTTCCCCTCCAGGGATTGAATCCGCGTCTCTTATGTCTCCTGTACTGGTAGGTGAATTCTTTTACTGATGAGCCAACAGAGAAGCCCCAAAGACACTGTATAAAGACAGTGAAATAAAATGCCCACCAACAAAATTTGTTTTGTGAAGGTTTACTCAACAACCACTGGTAAAATTTTGAGAACAAAAGTAGCTTATTCAAATATTTTTTCTTTCAAACAAAACTATGGAAAGTACTTAACAATGATACTTAAACATAAGACCTACCTAGCTAACCTTAGAGAACTAGAATATGAAAGTATAACTAATGTTTTTACTTATTTTCTGTTCCAGTCTGTATAGTTTATACCATTTGCACCCAAAAGATTTTTTTTAACTCAAAATGGATCAGACAAATAAATAAGCAAATTGACTTCTTGGCTCATATAACTGAGCCTTGCTTTCATTTAAACTGAAGCTCTTCTGATTTATTTCTTTGCAGCTCTTCCACTGATGTCATTCTCAGGTGACTCAGTAGTAAAGAATCCACTTGCTAATGCAGGAGATGCAGGATACATGGGTTTGACCCCTGGATAGGGAAGATCCCCTAAAGGAGGAAATGGCACCCACTCCAGGATTCTTGCCTGGGAACTCCCATGGACAGAGGAGCATGCATTCTTTCCAATATCCCCCAAAGAGGGGAGCAATTCCTATTCCTAAAGTACCAGCAAACATTAGCTCATGTAATATCATTCCAAATTGGACCATTTGCAACCCATCACTGAAAATGGGAGATGTCAACTGGATTGCATTGTCAGTCAGTCTCCTCCTAACCAAGGGCTGTGTGTCACAGAGGGCAGCTTTCAAAGCAAAATATGTACTATCCATGGGGGGAAACCAATTAAGAAGACTACAAAATCTTCAGTATAATGTTAGGGTAAGGAAAAACAATTTGAATCGGTAATTTTTTTTTTTTTTTTTTTTTTTTTTTTGCCTACATGATGTTTGCAACTAAGATAGTCTTGATGGTCAATTCATCAAAGTCATTTGATAAGACAATCACTACTGTGGTGATGATGAAGTCAGATAGATATTCAGGGACCCAGCACTTCGGGGACAGTTGGAAAGAAAAGTGAGGCTGAAAATTAGAATTTTATATTTTATAGAAGCAATAGAGGGCCAGAAGAAGCTAAGTAGAGAAAAGGAAAGAATACTAGATTAGGAGTCTGGAGAACAAATATGGCTCCCAATCTCTGCAGATAACTAATTTAAGGCCATTTCTTTGACTGGATATAGGATGATACAGAACAGAAGGTAAAACAAGGGCTGCATCATGATCTCCTTCACTGAGAGGCCAAGCAACTACCCATGTATACAGCTCTCTCACTCCTGTGCCCTCACAGGGGTATGTGGTTACTGCAGACGAGATGCCATCTGTAGGTGCATCACCTTGACAGGAAAGCGCCACAGCCTTGGTATCTCATCAGTCTTCATATTGCTGTAGTCACAAAAGACCAAGCCCTGTGGGTCAGTTCACAGCTCCCTCACTGCAGATGTTGTTTGTATCAGGGATTTCACAATAAACAAGACAAAACCATGATTTCACATTTATCTTAACTTCCTAGGTACCAAATAAACAGTACTGTGAGAAGGCAGATCTAAGGTCATTTCTCCATGAAGACCTAGGTCAACTCAGATCCAATGTTTACCTTTAATTTTAAAACTCATACATGCATGAGATGAAATCAGAACCAACTGAGATCTATAAGCATATTGCCATAACCTCATAGACCAGACCAGGATAGAGAATATCACTTTGCTACAACAGTTAATAAGTTTTTTTTTTTTTTTAATGTGTTAAGGAGGAGGATTGATTATACTGATTATATTGAAATCAAATTGATTGCATTCTTTGCAGCCAAAGATGGAGAAGCTCTATACAGTCAGTAAAAATGAGACCGGGAGCTGAACTGTGGCTCAGATCATGAACTACTTATTGCCAAATTCAGACTTAAATTGAAGAAAGTAGGGAAAATCACTAGACCATTCAGGTATGATCTAAATCAAATCCCTTATGATTATACAGTGGAAGTGACAAATAGATTCAAGGGATTAGATCTGATAGAGCACTTGAAGAACTATGGACAGAGGTTCATGACTTTGTACAGGAGGCAGGGATCAAGACCATCCCCAAGGAAAAGAAATGCAAAAGGCAAAATGTCTGTCTGAGGAGGCCATACAAATAGCTGTGAAAAGAAGAGAAGCAAAAAAGCAAAGGAGAAAAGGAAAGATATTCGCATTTGAATGCAGAGTTCCAAAGAATAGCAAGGAGAGATAAGAAAGCCTTCCTCAGCAATCAATGCAAAAGATAGAGGAAAATAATAGAATGGGAAAGACTAGAGCTCTCTTCAAGAAATTCAGAGATACCAAGGGAACATTTCATGCAAAGATGAGCTCAATAAAGGACAGAAATGGTATGGACCCAACAGAAGCAGAAGATATTAAGAAGAGGTGGAAAGAATACACAGAACTACACAAAAAAGATATTCATGATCCATATAATCATGATGATGTGATCACACACCTAGAGCCAGACATCCTGGAATGCAAAGTTAAGTAGGCTTTAGGAAGTAACACTACAAACAAAGCTAGTGGAGGTGATGGGATTCCAGTTGAGCTATTTCAAATCCTAAAAGATGATGCTGTGAAAGTGCTGCACTCAATATGCCAGCAAATTTGGAAAACTCAGCAGTGGCCACAGGACTGGAAAAGGTCAGTTTTCATTACAGTCCCAAAGAAAGGCAATGCCAAAGAATGCTCAAACTACGGAACAATTGCACTCATCTCACATGCTAGCAAAGTAATGCTCAAAATTCTCCAAGCCAGGCTTCAGCAATAAGTGAACCGTGAATTTCCAGATGTTCAAGATGGATTTAGAAAAGGCAGAGGAACCAGAGATCAAATTGCCAACATCCATTGGTCATCAAAAAAGCAAGAGAGTTCCAGAAAAACATCTACTTTTGCTTTATTGACTAGCCAAAGCCTTTGACTGTGTCACAACAAACTCTGGAAAATTCTTCAAGAGATGAGAATACCAGACTACTTGACCTGCCTCTTGAGAAATCTACATGCAGGTCAGGAAGCAACAGTTAGAACTGTACATGGAACAACAGACGGGTTCCAAATAGGGAGAGGAGTACCTCAAGGCTATATATTGTCACCCTGCTTATTTAACTTATATGCAGAGTATATCATGAAGAACCCTGGGCTGGATGAAGCACAAATTGGAATCAAGATTGCTGGGAGAAATATCAATAACCTCAGATATGCTAATGAAAGCACCCTTATGGCAAAAAGTAAAGAAGAACTAAAGAGCCTCTTAATGAAAGTGAAAGAGGTAAGTGAAAAGTGTTGGCTAAAAACTCAACAATTCAGAAAACTAAGATCATGGCATCTGGTCCCATCACTTCATGGCAAATAGATGGGGAAACAGAGGAAACAGTGACAGACTTTATTTTGGGGTGCTCCAAAATCACTGCAGATGGGGAGTGCAGCCATGAAAATAAAAGATACTTGCTCCTTGGAAGAGAAGTTATGACCAACCTAGAGAGCATATTAAAAAGCAGAGACATTACTTTGCCAACAAAGGTCCATCTATCAAGGCTATGGTTTTCCCATTAGTTATGTATGGATGTGAGAGTTGGACTATAAAGAAAGCTGAGCACTGAAGAATTGATGCTTTTGAAGTGTGCTCTTGGAGAAGACTGTTGAGAGTCCCTTGGACTGCAAGGAAATCCACTCAGTCCATCCTAAAGGAAACCAGTCCTGAATATTCATTGGAAGGACTGATGCTGAAGCTGAAAGTCCAACACTTTCCCCACCTGATGTGAAGAACTGACTCGTTGGAAAAGACCCTGATGCTGGGAAAGATTGAAGGTGGGAGGAGAAGGGGACGACAGAGGATGAGATAATTGGATGCATCACCGCCTCAATGGACACGAATTTGAGTAAACTCTGGGAGTTGGTGATGGACAGGGGGGACTCGTGTGCTGCAGTCCATGGGGTTGCAAAGAGTCTACATGACTGAGCAACTGAACTGAACTGAACTAAGGAGGAGGAAGTAAAATTTTTTGTCAGAATCCTACCATATTTGAGTTCTGGGTTATTAGTTTAATTATAAATATTTACTTCTATAAGAAACCACTGTACTCTATATAATCCTGAACTTTCATGTGGTTTTAATAATTCTTGCCAAGCTCCTTCCTGTCTTACAGTTTTCTGCATTCTAAAGTCAAAAGCCCTGCAATCTACTACATGTAACAAGAATGGGTAAACTTTACTGTATAATCAATCTCCATAGGGGCATTACTTCATTTCTCTCATTCCAGACCTGTATGCCTAACACCTAGCTGACTGCCAAGATTATGATAGGTGTCCAACATTTGTTAAATAAATAGCATGTATATGACTTTATACTCTTGCATGTGGGTGGGAACAACACACCAAACGAAATAGTCCTGGTGAAGGCAGCTAGCCTAAGACCTGGTAACAGAATATTTGTTCCTTGGTGCCACTGTAACAAAGTACTACCAACGTGGGAGGCATAACGCGACAGAAACACATTCTTTCACAGTTTAGGAGGAAAGAAGCTGGAAATCAAGGTGTCGGTAAGTTTGGTTCCTTCTTCACATGTCAGTGGAGGATCTGTCCATGCTTCTCTTCTGGCTTCCAGCGACTGCTGACAATCCTAACGCTCCTTGGCGTGCAGCTATGTAACTCCAGTCTCGACTCCACACCGATACGTGAGCCTGTGAGTCTTCTACTCTTCTTACAAGGACACAGTCTTGTTGGATTAAAGGCCCATCCTACTCCCGTATGACCTCATAATAACTAAATCATATCTGCAAACATCCTATTTCCAAATAAGGTTACACTCTGAGGTTTGCAAAAGGACATGAATCTTGGAAGGATGCTATTAACCCAGTGTAGTAGACAATCACCAACTCTGAAAATAGTTTTCCTTATAAGCAATTGCATGTAAGTTCATTAAAACAAAACATGATTATACAGTTGACCCTTGTCAGACACGAGGGTTAATCCACAGGTAACCCATAGTAGGCTCTCTGTATTCATGCCTCCTCCATATCTGTGGATTCAACCAACCATAGACTGGGCAGTGCTGTAACATTTACTATTAAAAAAAAACCACATCTGTCTATAAGTGGACCTGTGCAGTTCTAATTTGCTTTTCTCAAGAGTCAACTTTATGTTTAATTGATAGCTATCATATATTATATGCAACTCTACAAGTGAAAGTAAAAAAAAATTCAATAGGAGTTGAATTCCACAATATAGTCTTGCTATACTATCCATGCTGGAAGAGGACATGGCAACCCACTCCAGTATTCTTGCCTGGAGAATCCCCATGGACAGAGGAGCCTGGCAGACTTCAGTCCATGGGGTCGCAAAGAGTTGGACATGCCTGAGCGACTAAGCACAGTGCATACTACCCATGACCTCTGGTAGAATTCAATATTTTCATTTGACTGTATGCTCTAGAAATAGACACAGACCCAGTTCTACCACAGTCCTTTTCCTCTGTCAGAGACCAATCAAGTTCTTCTCACTTAGTTAAGCCCACCAGCACTAAAGTAGTCCAGAACAATGTTCCCTAACTATGTCAGGGGATGGGGAGAGGAGGGAGGAGGAGAGCAGATAACCATCTCTACTTCTGAAGAGTACACACTAGATGATCTAAACATCAATTCTATTTTCTTAAAAAAAGAGATTAAAGAGTATCACTTTAGACCCAGTCTTTCTCTCTCTCCTTTAAATATCTACCTCCAACTTTATTTATTTCAGTGTTTACCATGAGAAATATTTCTCCAAATAGTTCCATGGCCTGAATTCCCCAATTCACTTGGATGTCTGCTCAAATATCACACTATCAGGTCAAACTCCCTTCTGTATCATCATATGCCTACAGTAATTCTCCATTCATTAATTTTTATTTATTTAAAAAATATGAAACATTATTTTTATACTTATTTATATGTTATATATTATTCATCCACTACTTCTTGCCCCACAAAATGTGAATATTCAAACATGCATACATACAAATAAATATTAGGCATTTTCTAGACCTTGCCTTGGAGGTACACAAATGAATACAACAGACTTTGTTGCAGCAAATACTGTTTTCTAAATGTTTCTGTGAGTTAAATATTGATTTTTTTTTTATAGTTCACAAAATAAAAATACTGGATCTTGTTTACACATTAATTTGGATATTACAGAATTTTCAGAGTTGTGATAGACACTGTTTCATAAGCCAAAACAATTTCAGAGGAGATAAGTTTCGTTGTGTATTTATTATAAACCTGCAGTATTAATAAGGGGGATTTGCTTACAATATTCATTTAATCTCTCATAGTAAATGTTTGCCATTGCTAATTAATTGATCAATCTGATACAACTATTGGACACAGTTATGCAGAAACTCTTTTACTTGGAACAAACATAGAAAATACAATCAGGATGGCTGCTATCCAAAAGTCTACAAGCAATAAATGCTGGAGAGGGTGTGGAGAAAAGGGAACCCTCTTACACTGTTGGTGGGAATGCAAACTAGTACAGCTGCTATGGAAAACTGTGGAGATTTCTTAAAAAACTGAAAATAGAACTGCCATATGACCCAGCAATCCCACTTCTGGGCATACACACTGAGGAAACCAGATCTGAAAGAGACACGTGCACCCCAAGGTTCATCGCAGCACTGTTTATAATAGCCAGGACATGGAAGCAACCTAGATGCCCATCAGCAGATGAATGGATAAGGAAGATGTGGTACATATACACCATGGAATATTACTCAGCCATTAAAAAGAATTCATTTGAACCAGTCCTAATGAGATGGATGAAGCTGGAGCCCATTATACAGAGTGAAGTAAGCCAGAAAGATAAAGAACATTACAGCATACTGACACATGTATATGGAATTTAGAAAGGTGATAACGATAACCCTATATGCAAAACAGAAAAAGAGACACAGAAATACAGAACAGACTTTTGAACTCTGTGGGAGAATGTGAGGGTGGGATATTTCAAAAGAACAGCATGTATACTATCTATGGTGAAACAGATCACCAGCCCAGGTGGGATGCATGAGACAAGTGCTCGGGCCTGGTGCACTGGGAAGACCCAGAGGAATCGGGTGAAGAGGGAGGTGGGAGGGGGGATCGGGATTGGGAATACATGTAAATCCATGGCTGATTCATATCAATGTATGACAAAACCCACTGGAAAAAAAATAATAATAATAAAAATAAATAAATAAAAAATACTAAGATCTAAAAAAATAAAAATAAAAAAAATTAAAAAAAAAAAAAAGAAAATACAATGTATAAAGTAGATTGGGGTGTGTGATGAGGGTTGTCTGCTGGGTTTTTATTGTTGTTTAGCTGCTTAGTCGTGTCTGACTTGCAGCTCCAAGGACTGTAGCACCAGGCTCCTCTGTCCATGGAATTCTCCAGGCAAGAATACTGGAGTGGGTTGCCATTTCCTTCTCCAGGGTATCTTCCCGACCCAGGGATCAAACCCTCATCTCCTACATTGGCAGGTGGATTCTTTACCAATGAGCCACCAGATAAGCCCTGTCTGCTGAATTATAAATGCTTAAATGTACTTTCCTCCCTCTCTAAAACTGAAGCTTTGAAATAACTTAATATAGGTGTATGAGTTAAAAAAAAACACACACACATTATTTTCATCTCTCTCCACCTGTGATTACCTGCCAGGCACTTAAGAAGACAGTGGAAGTCTCAGCAAGCGTCCAGAGCAAATGGAGGCAGCTGGGTTGCAGAATTTGGACTATCTGGGGAAGGGATGTTGTGAGAGTAATCAGACTTGGCCCACGAGACCTGAGCATAATGAACATCGATACCTGGGGAAATGCAAGAAAGAGAGGGATGCGATTTGAGACTCTGACACATGGCTGCTATCAGTGCCATGTTTATATGAAGACAGTATTTTCTCAGGTGGAGGAAGAATGAGATGGAATGATTCGACTGATTCACACTCACTCATCTTTTCTCAACTTTCCTTGTCTGCTGGTTTACTTAACCATGGGATAAGAAGATTTTAAAATATACAAATGTATTATACTTAATTCATGCAATGTGTCTTTGCCAGAAAAAATAGAAGAAAATGGTCAATTGTACAGACTTTGAATTCACAAGACCCATATTTGAACACTGGTCTCACTGCGTACCTCTGTCATTGGCTCCTGTTTTTAAAAACCTCTCTGAAGCTTACTTTATCTTCACAACAACTCCATGGGGTTGGTACTGAGATATTTCTTCTCTCAGCAATGAATAAATTAAAATAATCTCATTTAGAGCATTTAGCATATGGTTTTTAAAATGAGCAAATGTTCATTGAACATATACTATGGGATATATATAATTAGGTAGAGAGGTTACAAAGATTAATAAGATACAATTGTTGTCAGGGAGGCTAACCATCTAGTGAGGAAAACAAGTATGGGCAGGTGATTTGCCAGGTGGCAAATGTATGAAGAGTTAGGAACACAATGTGTCATTCTAACCAAGGTTGTGACCTCAAGGCTCTCTCGTGGAGGTGAAAAAGGAGCTATGCCTTGAAGAAGAATGCATAGGATTTGGCCACATTGGATGCTGTCTTGGGCATTATCTTATTTCTAGGGGGGATAAAGGTAAGTCTGAAGTTCTAAAAAAAAGTAATAGAAGAAAAACAGTCATAAAATAGAACCAAAAGATGACTTTGTATGTGATTAATACATGGAATGGTGCAAAACGCTAGAGAGGAGAGCTATAAGGCACCCTCCACCCTTAACAAGAAGCCACAGGCAAGCTTTCTGTGCAAATCCTCTAATCCTATTGATCCTGCCTGGAAAGCAGTGAGGCTAGTCAGCAACACAGAAGGGTGGCGATCGGCAGCAAGTGCTCACGGCAGGCACTGCACGCTTCGGGAAACTTAATCATATAACCTTCTTCATTACTCACGAAATCACCCGCCGTCAATACTCCAGCCACGGCCTCCCTGACTACTGCTGTTTAAGATCCTGTCAATCTTCTCCCGCGACTTTGCCAACCAAATTCACTCAGAGCTATTTACAGGCAGTATTATCTCTGCTGATAACATTACACCATTCGTGCTATACAGAAATAGGAAAATAAAAGTCATTCCGGCATTTTCGTTCTGGCATTCCCTTTTGCAAAAGGCAAAGGGCCCCCCTCTGTGAATAAGGACTGGGGTAGAAACGCCATTCTATGCTGTTGTTAAAAGCCGGAAGAAGAGCTGACTTTTATTATTCCAAGGAAGATTTTGGTCTGAACCACATGATGACATCATTATGATCATGAAATTAATTAAGAACCATTATTGACTATCTCTCTCTGCATCAGGCCATATATGTGCTATCAGGGTTTCCTGTACCAATACTGTAAATTCATTACTATCTCTCTTGTGCTAAAACGAAAAAAATACATGCACAGAGGAGTTTAAAAGGGAAAAAAAAAAAAAAAACCTGTCTAAGATCTATCTAGTGACAGAAAGAGAAGCACAATTTAAAGCCAGGTTTGCCTGTTGCCATAACCCTTATAATTTCCACTGATAAGTGTATTTTTAGTCAATCCTTCATATGATGATTGTTGATGTAGAGATAAAATTCCTACTCAGTTACTGACTTTCAGAATTAGAGGTAAATTGACCTAACCAGATCTTTTCTAAAATAGTGATAAATTAAATGATAAGAATCTTTAGGTAATAAGAATGTATTGCGATCATACTTAAGGGACAATTTGAGACTTAAAGCACCCTGAGAATCTATTTTGTCTTTGAATAGGTAAACTGAATTATCATACTCACTCCAAATTTAATTCCAAATATGAACTCTCTACAGTTTTGATAAATGTATGCCAGTTTCTTTTTAATATCCCAAGGCCACTGCAAAGAGAGCAAGTGTCTACTGAATAATTTCTTTTCCTCAATCCCAACATCCACTTTCTTTCATTTACTCTAATCCCATGGCTTATGAACTATAATGTCCCAACTGACTACACAATACTCCAGGTAGGATTGTGGTCATCATTATTCTCTTCCATTCCCACAATGTTACCATTTGACATCATTTCTACATTCTTAATAAATGAATTCACATTTTCTCGTCTCTACCATTCTAGAGCTTTAATTCATTCCCCTGGCATTAGCTTCATGTGCAGTTTAAAGAGACTTAAAGTCAGTTCTTCCATGTTTACCTTCTACCAACCTCCTTGCACGAATGCATACTAAGTGGCTTCAGTTGTGTTTGACTCTTTGAGACCCTATGGACCATTGCCCACCAGACTCCTCTATCCATGGGATTCTCCAGGCAAGAATACTGAAGTGGGATGCCATGCCCTCGGGGATCTTCCCAACCCAGGGATGGAACTCTCATGGAGTCTTCTGCATTGGCAGGTGGGTTCTTAACCACTAGCGCCACCTAGGAAACTCCTCTTACTACCACATCAGTTGCTGTGAAATGCAAGTCTTGTGTTTGTGCTACCTCATTTAAAATGATTCAGTGTCTCCCTGTTCTTCTCAGGATGAAGTCCAGGCTGCTCAGCAAATCAGTGTCGTCATGGTCTTCCCACTGCCTTCTATCCAGCCTCCTTTGTCACTTCCAAACATATGATCACAAGTCCAGGGACACTTGACACACTTGGGGTCCCTGGAAATGTAACACTCTCCCTTGTAGGTGATGCCTCTGAACATGTGCTTCTATAGCCTGGAAATACCTCTACTTTGGCCAATTTCTGGTTTAACATAACTCTTTCTCATAGAAGATGACACTCTTTTGCATGATGTCTTCCTTTCTCTCATAGGTAGGATAAGATGCTCGTTTTCCATATCCTCATTGAACTATTCATTTATTCAAGCCATCCATTCAAGCAACATGTATTTATAGGGAACACATATTTGGAAAACAATGAAACAGAGTAATGAGAAAAATCAAGGGAAGAGGCAGGTTGCTTTGCATCGGCTGGCCAAGAATCTAATCCCTGAGAAGGTAAGATTTTCATTGAGATCTAAATATGAGAGAAGAGCCAATCACATGAAGAGGTGAGGAGTGGCAATCCAGATAAGGGGGACAGTAAGAGCCAAGGCCCTGAGGATGAGGATGAATTTGACAAACTAAAGGAGCTGGTGGAAAACCATCTTAGACTCCTCATAACATTCCACAAACTGATAGCTTCATTAGGTAGGAATTCATACTCCAAACTCTATGTGGCTTTGTTTTGTTTGGAGCTTCAAAGCCTTAGTAGCTAGCATGTACACTGACTAGCTATGATTTATTAGGCACATAAAACTATTTGTGAAAAAATGGATAAATGTTTACTGTGCATAGCCTTTCTATGGTATGAGCTTCTTGAAGCCAGAAACCCTATTTGTTTCTGTGTCCTTCGTGGCTGTTGACCAAACTTGACACAAAGAAGGTGCTCAGTAGATATTTTTCAAATGACTGAATGGATGAATGAATAAATTAATGGATGATATGGGCCTAATTTAAGCATTAAATCTTATTGGCTGTTATAATTTTAACTATAACTAATCTCTAAAATGTGTCCTATGTCCTTAACCTGGCTTCACATTAGAACAGCAGGGGAATAAAATAAGAAAAATACTAGGCGGTCTGCTCATTACCCTCTGTCCTCTTCTCACCTCATTGACCAAGGACATGGTCTCCTACTCTAGGGAGTCTGTGATTATTTGTATTTCCAGGTGGCACTGCCAAGAGGCTTGGGGGCTATACTATTTACTGGTTAATAGCTAATCCCAAGTTTCTTTTGCTGTCACTGAGATAAATGGTACAGGCTGTAGACAAGATCAGAAATGAAGCAAATTTTCAGCAGGGGGTAAGAGAAAACTTGTGTTGTATGGTCTAGACTAAATCCCCAGCATTTGTGTGTGGATATACTTGAAGAAAAAGATAGAAACAGGATTTTGGTGCTCATTATTCCCAACATTAAACTTGTTTTTATTCAGGGAACTTATATTTGTAACCAATTAATTGAGGGATACAGTTATTAAATTGAATCATCCATTTCTCTCTTTCCCTTTTCTGCATGTACTCCTAATCCTATATTTAGTGATAGATCATGATGAACACTTTTTCGAGATGTGAATTTTCTTTTTCTTCCATTTACAGATGGGAATAATGAAATGCAGAGAGAAAGGGACATAATCACAGGTACATAATGAATAGATGGGACCACGGGATTCTTATGCCACTGTGTTTCCTCTGATTACACATCAGTTTCTTTAGCTCTAAAATGGAGATACTCACAGAATTATTGTGAAGACTTAATTAGGTATAACATTTATTCTTCTGAACTGGAATCCAGAGGAATCAATTCTGTGTACCAATATGTATTGACAGCTTAATTCTATGTTGCTAAAGATTTTCCTGGGCTTCCCTGGTGGCTCAGCTGGTAAAAAATCTGTCTGCAATGTAGGAGACCTGGGTTTGATCCCTGGGTTGGGAAGATCACCTGGAGAAGGGAACAGCTACCCACTCCAGTATTCTGGCCTGAAGAATTCCATGGACTAATTCCACGGGGCCACAATCGCACACGACTAAGTGATTTTCACTTTCAAAGATTCTCCTATTCAAATGCATTTGAGTAAGTGCTAATGAAGTGGATGAAACCAGAGCTTATTATACAGAGTGAAGTAAGTCAGAAGGAGAAAAACAAATATTGTATATCAACACATATATATGAAATCTAGAAAGATGGTACTGGTGAACCTATTTCCAGGGCAGCAATGGAGACACAGACATAAAGAATAAACTTCTGGACACAAGGGGTGGATAGAAAG
Organism: Dama dama; assembly: GCF_033118175.1. Classification (NCBI taxonomy): domain Eukaryota; kingdom Metazoa; phylum Chordata; class Mammalia; order Artiodactyla; family Cervidae; genus Dama; species Dama dama. Next base: position 35,489,431 of record NC_083684.1, read on the forward strand.
GAGGGTGGGATGAATGGAGAGAGGAGTATGGATACATATATACTAAAATATGTAAAATAAAGAGCCAGTGAGAATTTGCTTTATGACCTAGGGAATTCAAACCAGGGCTCTGTAACAACCTAGAAGGGTGGGAAAGGGTGGGAGGTGGGAGGGAGTCTCAAAAGGGAGGGGACAGATGTATACCTATGGGTGACCCATGTTGATGTATGGCAGAAACCAGTACAATACTGTAATCATCCTTCAATTAAAAATAAATTTAAAGAGTGACTAAAAAATTCTCCTATCAGAAATTCTTGGACTTGGCCCTTTACCTGGCAATCAGGCTCTCTCCTAATTATTTCTAGGAAACCTAATCATAGGGCACTGTATTTTGGCAATTTGGTATGAAATGAACATTTATTTTCTAATCCAATCCTCCAGTGTCAATAACCATAAATCTAGGATACATACATATTATTCACAATCTCATCCTACAGTCCACAGGACAGGTCACTGTTTCCTTCATATACTCAGGTAGGATGCTATATTCCTGTGTAATTTTCTGGACTACCTTCCTCAAGTTTGGAGGTCTGCTTTTGAACTCCACACCTGATCATTATGCAAACATTAACAATTTCAACTACTTTCCAAGGCATCTACCTGTAACTCCTGAATATCTACCTTCTTGAATATCTAAAAAGATGCAGAATACTGACCGTAGTTCAGCTGGTAAAGAATCTGCCTGCAGTGGAAGAGACCCCGGTTCGACTCCTGGGTTGGGAAGACCCACTGGAGAAGGGATAGGCTACCCACTCCAGTATTCTTGGGCTTCCCTTGTGGATCAGCTGGTAAAGAATCCACCTGCAATGAGGGAGACCTGGGTTCAATCCTTGTGTTGGGAAGATCCCCTGGAGAAGGGAAAGGCTACCCAATCCAGTATTCTGCCTTGGAGAATCCCATGGGCTGTACTGTCCAGGGGGTCGCAAAGAGTCAGACATGACGAGCCACTTTCACTTTCACTGTATTCTAGCCACTTGACAAGGCAATTTATTTGAAGCCTTTTGTGTGTGTTAAAGAAAAATTATTATATATCCCCAGTTATAACTAGAAGACCTAAGGCTCAGAAAAGCGAACTATCATGCTGCAGATAAGACGTCTTATAAACTGTCAAAGTCACTGTACCAAGCCACTTCCTTAATACATTTTAAATGCATTAATGGCCCTTGAGATTTTGAAAATAACTGATAATTTTTTAAAATGTGCCTAAGTAAGATAGACAAGACTGGCCTTTCAATGTGTCATACTTTTAAATGCTTTGGCATCTTTGCAGTTGACATTCAGCATTGGGTAATAAGTCACAAGTCTGAGTCCTTTGATAACATAATGCTGTGCTTCTCAGCATTTGCCACCATTCATCTTTCACGATCTCCCATTCATTTTGTTAATTTTCATCTTAAAATATTCTTCTGACCATTTGTTTTTGTATTAGTATTTGTATTAGGTTGCTCTGATACATAGACTATGTTAATTTTCTTTATCATTCTCATAATAAAAATAATCCTTTTTACACAAAATTTAAAGAGTAAAATAAGCTTCATGAAAAGGAAATCCTAAAATTATTGAAGTGGTAAAAACTTGAAAGATAACATAAAGAAGGAAATATGGGAGTCTGAAAATGGTTTAATGGTGGAATCCAACCATTCATTTATTTCTTATGTGAATTTATCAAGCATCTATGAAGCACTTACATGGGAACATAGTAATAGAAATTTAATTCATAGCAATAGAGTTTAAAAGTGGACTAGATATATTAATACCTCTTGCCCTAAAGGAGCTTGCCATTCAGTAGGAAAAAAATGAAAGCATACAAACTCAATAAATACAATAAGTGACTTACCAGAAGTTTTTCCTTTTGCTTAACATGCTGGTTGCTGTTGCTATATCCTCTTTTGCCACCTACTTCATATTTTGTTTGCCTGACTGGATTTCTTCCCATCACCTACTGCTTCAACTACTCTCAAGCATCTGTCCCACTCCAATAGGTTCTTTTTTTTTGTCTCTCATCCCTAACTCTTCCAAATGACCTTTGTCTTGACAGCTTTTTGCTAAGCCCGAACTAAGCTTTGGCAACCTCATATTTTTGCTAAGCACTGCCCTTGGGTTGGGTTTCAGATCCAGGACCTTATTCCTGAGATTCTGGGTACCCGGAAAACTTCTGGGTTGAAGCCAAACAGAGAAACAAGAGATGAACTAATTTAGCCTTTTGTCACTCAATTGCGGGGACTATTCTGAGCTTGGATTCTATGCAATTCTGCTGTAAATCAACCAAGTTTGGTGGTAGTGTGAAGGGCACAGTGAATACAGGATAAAGCAGAGGGACAGATGGATGCTTTCAGAATCCTTAAGGCAGGAAATGGAGATACGCAGTCACAGTACTTAAGGAGAAAGACTGTTAGCAGACAAAAATGTAGCAGCAAGTATGAAGGTCTTCACTTCAGTCATGTTTGACATGAGGGGTGAAGTCAAAAATATCTGTTGGGGCAGCGGTTCTGCCTGCTGTGCCTGCCTTCATGAAAATCTTTCACTGAGGAAATATATGCTTCAAAATTCAAATGAGCAAAGATTTTTCTCTTCTCACATAAATTTAAAGAATAAATTCAAACATGCTCCTGCCTTAATGAAAATAAGCTGTTTAAAGAAAGTCATAACTGGATATACCCTTGAGGTAAGAGACTTTTATTGACTTTTGTATGGTGGCTCTAGTGATAAAGAATCTACCTGCCAATGCAAGAGACATAAAAAGATCTGGGTTCGATCACTAGGTCAGGAGGATCCCCTAGAGGAGGGCATGGCAACCCTCCTCCAGTGTTCTTGTCTGGTGAATCCTCATGGACAGAGGAGCGTGGTGGGCTACAGCCCACAGGGTCACAAAGAGTCAGTCACAGCTGAGTAACTTGGCACACACACGTTTTAAACACCCATCACGGTGACAAGACAGGTGAAAGACATTTGACGGAATTCATGTCCGACTTTTTTGCGACCCTATGGATAGTAGTCCGCCAGGTTTCTCTGTCCAGGAGATTTTCCAGGCAAGAATAATGGAGTGGGTAGTGATTCCCTTCTCCATGGGATCTTCTTAACCTAGGGATTGAACCTGGGTCTCCTGTTTGCAAGTAGATTCTTTACTGTCTGAGCTACCAGGGAAGCCCCTTCATATATAATGACAGATTTCAATTAGCAGAAAAGCTAAGAGGCAGACATACCTTGAAATCTAGAATGTGAGATTTGGAAGAGACATCTAAGGTAGCCAAGTATTGGGTATGTAAATATATGTTCTCTAACTTTTCAAGGTCTGTAAAGTAAGAATAACTTCCCAAAGAGCTATGTGTTTTTAAGTACTATTAGGAGAGAAAGAGTTCAGTACATGATTAACAATATCTGTTATGGGTAAAAGAAGGGAAAATAAGAAGTATTAGCTTGATATTTTGGCTCTTCCTAATTCTTGTCATATATCCCCATTGCAAAGATTTCAAAGTAAAATATTTATTTGTCTGAGCTCACTTAATCATTAAGAGGTTAATTAAAATCTAGGGTTTGTTTTTTATCCAATTTCTTTGAAGCTAAATAATGAGACTGAGAGGAAAATAAAATGGAGATATTAAGAGTGTCTACATAGTAGATTTGCAGTCACATTTGACATTAAGAATGTAAAAAACCTGGTGTAAAGTTAGAACTCAGTGGTCACTCTTATTGAAAATGAAAAATGAACTTGTGTTCAAGGATTTTCTAAGTCATAGCTGACATGAAATCAAGTGAGATGAACTGTACCAATTTTTTTCAGGGCTATTGAACAAGAACTGCCTGTGTTTCCAGAGTGGAATCTTGGCTAAGATACACTGGAAAAAGTGCCATCTGCTCTTCCATTGTCTGCATATAGAAAAGGGCCCTTAGTTAGAACTCATTTGAAACGAAACAGCTGAGAAAGTGTGTTGCTGGAGAGAGGCAAAATTGAGGAGAACAAAAAACATGTATTGCTTCTTCAAATTTTGCCTGAGGGCAGCATCCTAAATCTAAGTGGCCAAGTATGACTACAAAGAGCAGTCACAGCCAGACTTTGTTGTTGTTCAGTCCCTTAGTAGTGTCTGACTCTGGGACCCCATGGCCTGCAGTATGCCAGGCTTCCCTGTCCTTCACTATCTCCTGGAGTTTGCTCCAACTAATTTCCATTGAATTGGTGATGCCTTCCAACCATCTCATCCTCTGCCACCCTCTTCTCCTCTTGCCTTCACTCTTTCCCAGCATTGGGGTCTTTTCCAATGAGTCGGTTCTTTGCATCAGGTAGCCAATGTACTGGAGCTTCAGCTTCAGCACCAGTCCTTCCAATGAATAGTCAGGGTTGATTTCTTTTAGGATGAACTGGTTTGATATCCTTGCAGTCCAAGAAACTCTCAAGTGTCTTCTCCAGCACCAGTTAAAGTGCTGCATTCAATATGTCAGCAAATTTTGAAATTTTGGAAAACGTGGCCACAGTAATGGAAAAGATCAGTTTTCGTTCCAATCTCAAAGAAGCGAAGTGCCAAAAAATGTTCAAAGTACCAGACAGTTGTGCTCATTTCACATGCTAGTAAGGCTATGCTCAAAATCCTTCAAGCTAGGCTTCAACAGCACGTGAACGGAGAACATCTAGATGTACAAGCTGGGTTTAAAAAAAGCAGAAGAACCAGAGATCAAATCACCAGCATTCACTGGATCATAGAGGAAGCAATGGAATTCCAGAAAAAGCATCTACTTCTGCTTTACTAACCACAGGAAAGCCTTTGACTGTGTGGATTACAGCCAGACTACATGTAAAATTTGGAGAAATCTATTAACTTCTATGAATATTTCTCTGTCTTGTGGATTCACTGAAAAAGTATTGTACTTGTGCTTCTGAGACTTAAATTCTATAACCAAACCACTGATGTCTATTGCTCAAGAAGAAAGAAAAAAAAAAAAATGTCTAGCTGAACTAAGAACCAAACTGAGCATAAAGAAAGAAAAATAAGTGTTTTGGTGCAGATGAAGTTAAGCCATGCATGGCAGCAAATATTCTGAAGATATTGATGCCAGCACTGTGTCAGAAAAAGATAACTAATAGAGTGTGTTCTTCCTCCCCACAGGCTTCACTCTGATCATCTGGAGGGCTCATTTAATGCATGGGATATCACATTTAATATCGTCAATCATGGTGATAAATTGACTGGAAGAAATTGGCAAACTCTATTATCAATAGATATATATTTCTGGGGCTACTGAATAGCATGAGATTCAAGAGTTTGCTTTGTCTAGGTACTAGTTACAAAAGGAAGGTACTAACTGCATTTTGGGGCACTTCTTTTTTTTTTTTAATTTGAATCTCTTGGTTCAATACTGATAGGGTGCTGTCCTCCAAGAAAAAGTTGGTACTGGTGGGAGTAGCAGTGGCTGTTCCCACTGTGCTCATTGGCAGTGAGTCAGCACAGCCTAAAATGGGCCAATTCACGTTCAGAGATGACCTTGAGGGCCCCCATTCATCCAGGGTCACTGAGTGGGGGCCCCATTCAGCAGCTGTTCTCCTACATGTGGTAGCATCATAGCCATGAGCCTCAGGCCCAACTCCTGCAGTACCTTGTGCATCCGACCGTGGTCACTGGTCACATCCTGCAGTCTTGGGGGCCCCCTGCATGGGTCCTACAGTAGGAAGGCCAAGGTTCATGTCGTGGGCCCTTATGGCCCCACAATGTTCCGGGCACCCTCAGACATCACTGTGGCAGGACTGAGATCACTGCTGGTGCCCAGCAGCGCAATGATGGCCTTCTTCCCAGCCACAGTCTTGCCACGTCGGCCATCTGCTGGACATCACCCTCAATCACGTGGGCTGGCTCGGGCCCTCTGCGGGCAGCCTGGAGGAGGTGTTCCACGCCAGCACTGTCATCTCATAGCCTACCTGCACCGCCTGACCAGGTGGTGAGCCCGGTCCTCCCATGGCACCAAAAAGGGCAATCTTCTTAATAGCCATGCTTCAGGGTCATGGGGGTGCGAGGCCCTGGAGTCAAAAGACACACAAGAACTGACTTGGACTCTTCTTCAAATTAATTTCCCATTTGGTGTCCAAGAAAATCTGTTGTATATATTGAAAATTGGGACGATTTTCTTTAATAAAATACCTACAACCTATGTCCATAGTCTTTTGATCCCCTAAATTATTCAGATTTTAGTTTAAATCCAGCTATACTACTATATACTAGTGGTAGTAGAATTCAGCAAGATACTTCAACTTGCAAGGCTTCAGTTTCTTCATTTGCAAAATGAGGTTAAATTTATTTATCAAGGCTTGTTTACAGCACTGAGGCAGAGGCATAATTCATGATTAAAATGTCAACACAAATCCCAATATCAATGAAACAACTAAATTAACTCTTTATACTTCAAGGCTTAGAGTGTCAATTTCTTTGCCTATCTGTATCTATATCTTTATTCACATCTATATTTAATGCACACCTGTTTCCAGGTCGTGCTAGTGGTAAAGAACCTGTCTGCCAATGCAGGAGTCATAAGAGACATAGGTTTGATCCCTGAGTTGGGAAGACCCCCTGGAGAAGGGCACAACAACCCACTCCATAATTCTTACCTGGAGGATCCCATGGACAGAGGAGTCTGACGGACTATGGTCCATAGGGTCACAAAGTGTCGGACACAACTGAAGTGTCTTAATATGCACGCACGTTGTATACCTAAAGTAACATAATATAGTTCCATACGAGGTTCTATAACCTCTATACACAAACATTGGCTCTATTTCCTAATAATCATCTGAGGTACAACTTTCATTAAAATCAGAATACTTACTTTTAGTTTTTTGCCCAAGTTAATCTTGATTCAAACCTGTATCTTATAACAGAGAGTCAGCTACATTTCTTTTTCAGGAATCCAGGTTATATTTTATTTGTTATGGTAACCGATGTCAAAGATTGAAAGTTGGTCAGCCAGTACTGTAGAAATTATGAAGCTACAACTTTCCAACATAAATTTTCATCCTAGAAGTCTTGTCAAAAAACCTTTCTACACACCTGAGTGGTACTTGGGAGTTATGCTCTATTTCTAAAAACAAAACTTTAAGAAGAATGTTCACTGAAGAGTAGATGTTTAGATGTTTAGGAATAATAGGCTTAGTTGTTACATAAATTCAGTGAACCCAACCGTGTTTCACTGCGTTCTTTTTTTTCCTTCTCTGAGCCAGTGTTTATACACAAAAATCTTGGAATACTCTTGTTTTCATCTGCTGCAGCTCTTCTAGGAGCACCACTGCCTTCCAAAAGCAAGTGAAATGCTTAAGATTATATTAATTTGCATTACAACACATAACTTGTTAAGAGGAGAGATAATTTTTGGTGGCTAGGCAGTTGTTTGCATTCTAACATCAGGAATTACGTTTCATCATGTATTTGATGGTCTACACATCACATCTGAATGATTTTTCAGGAATTGAGTTTTAAGCCACCTGAAGCCCCGGTTTCGAATTCTCAGCCCTACATTCTGGGAGGAGTCTCAGCCCATCTGCACAAGTGGAGCATGTGATTCTTTCCTAGCTAATCAGAACTTTGCAACCTCCTCACCCCAGTGATTTGTTCAGGTGTGGGTATGTGATCTAGCCATTGCCAACCAAATTCAGTAAAACCGTTCCTTTGAATCTGACAGGAATGATTTCATACTGTTGCTGCCAAAATTACCTGAAAGCACTTAGGCTAGTGCTTTTTTGGACACACTGACACAGTAAGAAGAGCCAAGAGAGAGAAACCAGGTTGGTAACATTTTCTACAACATTTTGTCATGAAATGTTTATATATATAAAGAAAAGATGAAGCTATTTTACCGTAATCACCTAATTACCCACCACCAAGATTCTAAAATTAACATCATGCCATAGTTGGTTTTTCATACATCCAAGCATCTATTCATCCCATTCTCCAATCACCAACCCAAATTTTTGAATGCCTATCAAAGTAAGTCGCAAACTTTGTATAATTTCCTAAGCCCCCATATCGATGTTTGGAGGCAGAATTTCTGCTGAAA